>NC_090984.1:19207613-19832613 GCF_041146395.1 Eulemur rufifrons | reverse complement strand
TCAGTGGGTCCAGTCACACCCAGCTTGGAGGCTCCCCAGTTCCAAACACTAAACAGCCTTTGGATCAATCCAAGTCAATAGTGATTAAAACTGAAGTAGGGGAAGTGACAGTGGGAATAGAAAGGACCACACTGATTCTAGGGACATTTCTGAGATAGAACTGCTAGGTCATGGAGATCATGAGGGGACAGAAGAAGAGGAACACTTTGAAATTCCTAGAGCAAGTGGCTGGGAGGGAGTGATACCATTGACACAGCCAGGAAGATGTTGAATTTGATGTGCTGATAAGACTTCAGGTACAGAATTTGTGTTTTAGGCCTGAAGTTTATAAGGGAAGTCAGGGCAAGGGATATATAACTAGGTCAGCCACACAGGGGTGATGGCAGAAGTCATGGCATAGGTGTGACCACTGACTCACAACCTGGACTGTTGAAGGGACCCTGAGGAAGGCTCATCATTGGCAGATGAGGGGGAAAGGAGTCATTTGAAGATGTCAGAGGATGACCCATGTGTTGAATTATTTGTGGAAAGGACAAGAAAGTTCAGAACCAAGAAATGGCCATGGGCTTTAGGAATTAGGAGGTCCATGGTGTTTTAAAGAAAACCATTGCAATAGAATGGTAGGCATAGGGTCAAAGTGATGTGGACGTGAAGAGAGTGTACATAGGCTACTTCCTTGAAAAGTTTCAGAGTGATGAGAAAGAGAAATGGAACAATGGTTTGCAATAGTAAAGCAAAGGGAAGCTTTTGGGTTTGGTTAGGTTTTTATTATAGGATAGACAAAGGTAGTTTACTATGAAGTAAGCCTCAAGGTCCCTTATGGTTACATAGGCCCCTTCAGAGTAAACATTAACTTTTGTTCCTAATTTGGTATTTTTAATATTTATTCTTTTTCTTGAAGGGGGCTCCCAAGATTGAATAAGCTTCCGGCCCTACAAACCCTGGATTTGCCGCTAAAGAGAGAGTCATTTATAGGCAATGAAAACTAGAGATACTGGGGAGGAGATGAGGCGTACTGCTAGGTCCTGGCGAGGAGGGAAAGAATGGAAAAGAGTTACTCAAAGGGAGTCCCCTCCACAGAGGCCTGGGGTCGGGGAGAGAATTGGGGAAGACACAAAGAAATGTTGAGTTAAGCTGGAGGGTTGTTGAGAGACCTCATACTGAATGAATAACCCTGATTTCATTAAGGCAAGTTTGGGGATTGCCAAGACAGATAAATGCAAAAGCCAGAGGTCAAGGGAGGGCTGACAAAATTTGGTTGAAAACTCGGATCATGGAGTCTCACCTAGAAGTACATGATGGACCATAAAACCAGGATGGGGTTGAGAGTCTGGAAGTCTCCAGGAAGACAGAGCAGGTTCAGTGTGAAAGAAGGAACGAGAGCTGCCACAGCCCATACAGCGGAAGAATTTCAGACTTCAAGAACGTGAATGTGGAAGAATTACCAGTGATAGCATGTTCCATGCTATTCTGTTCCAACATATCCTTTAAGACTGTGCCCAAATGCCATCTCCTTTATCAAGGCTGCCCTAGTCCCTCAAATTGAATTTTGTTTCTTTTTCTTTTTTTTTTAGAACCATGTATGTGGAAAAAAAATTGAATTTTAATCTCTCCTTTTCCCGAATTTCCCAGCACTTTGCCTGTTACAGCACTTATTTCATTCTGCCTTGGTTATGACTAGCTGGTTTCGTATTTGTTTCCTCTGTTAGATTACAAAATTCTTGTCTTAATCCTCTTCATTCTGTAGCACACAGCCCAGTCCCTGGGACATAGAAAGCACCCAATAAGTGATTGTTAAGTGAATATAGCTTATTGGAAGCAAAAGCCATGTGACATCCTTAGAGAGGCTGCAAGTAAATTGTGAGAGAAGTGATCTAGTTTCACTGAAATCTCACGGAAGGTGTGAGGACCTCTCCCTGTCTAAAGTGTGCACACATCAGCATGTGGCCACTAGGCCCAGACAACCACAGTTCTACCCAGGAGGCACAGGAAATGGAGCCCATCCCTGTTGAAATGAACAAGTGACTCATTCCACTACAGCCAACTCAGCGAGAAAGTTTTCTAAGCTAAAAGTTTCTCAAATTTGGACTCTGAATTGTAATAAAACTCCTATCTTTAATTTTTCTTTTAGTTAGCAATGCCCATCATTTCTCTCTTGCCTGTACTGTAAAGGGCTTTCAGATCAAGGCGCAAACACCTTGAAATTGTAAGAATTTGAGGTATATAGAATTTGAATGTCATTCTGAGAAGGTCTAAAGCAGCACTGTTCAATAGAACTTTCTGCAACGATGGAAAAGTTCTACACCTGCCACTACTAACCCCATATAGTTACTGAGCACTTGAAAAGTGGTTAGTGTAACTGAGGAACTGATTTAATTGTATTTAAGTTTAGTTAATTTAAATTTAAGTAGCCACATGTGGCTGGTGGCTACCATATTGGATAGCACAGCACTACATTATTCTATAATATCACATATAACTTGGTATAGTACTTCTTAAAACATGTCTATCCTTCCTCACTCCGTGAGAGTAGTGACCAAATGTTACTAATTATATCTTCAGTGTCTAACACATACTCAGTGCTTAATAAATATTTGTTAAATGAATGACCAAAACAAAAAACACCAAATTTCACTTTTTCTCTGAACTTTGTTTTCTCATTTCTAAAATACAAAGGTGTGCTCTAGCTCAAAAAAATTATAAGATTTTAGTCATCAAATATTTACTTGTTCAACACATATTTACTGGGCACCTACTATGTTCCAAACCACTTCATTTTTGTAGCAACCTTAGGAAACTATCATTATGCCCCTAAATAACTTGAGTTTGAAAAAAGGGAAGTAATTTGCATTAGATCATGCAACAAATAATTGAAAAAGTCAGAATTTTAACCCAGGTCTATTTCCACTACACTGCTGCTTCCATATAAATCACATAAATATAAATGTAAATATTATAGATAAATATAAAATAGCAAATAAATTAACAGGGTGGCATAGCAATTTCACTAGATTGGAATACATATCCTCCTCTTAGGAAGATCCATGGTTCTATAAATAGATTCTTGATTGCTGAGTGAGAGATGCCAGCTCCTACAGGGAGATCACCTGGGCTGTTGAGAAGGGAGGCTGTTCCTCCAGGGAGGCTGGGCAGTACAGTGGGAGGCCCTCCTGAACCCAGTGAATGGGGGGAGTGCAGGGGGAAATTAACTGTCCTGGGGTCTACTATAGTAAATCGCTAGGAAGCCTTTCCCCTCTGTCAGCAGCATACAAAAGCCTCAAATAAAAGATTTCCTCCTCATCCTTTCCATAGTCACATTCATACAAAATGTTCTTTTGGAATGTTTAAGGCTACTGAGTGAAAACATCCAGCTCTTTCTAGATCTAGGTATAACATACCTTTGACCCAATAATTTCAAATCTAAGCATTTACCCTAACAAACTAATTAAACATGTACATCAAGATTTAGTTACCAAAAGTGAGGGCAGCAGCAAACAGTTATGAGGCCATTGGGGAACTTTGAACATTAAATATTTGATGATAATATGGAATTATTGTTTAATCTTTTTAGGCGTGACAATAGTATTGTTATTACTATTAAGTTTTTTAAACGAGGGTCTTTATCTTTCACAGATATTTATGGGTGAAATAAAAAAGCAAAGATTTGGTTAAAATATTTATTCTAGCTCTTTTTATAATAGTAAAAGACAAGAAAGGACCCAGAGTCTTAGAATTGGATGTACCATGTTTTGGTAACGTCCATACAATGGAATAACATACAGTCATTAAAAAAAGGTTGTGTATGTATCTGGATGGATACACTGAAATGGTAACAGTAGTCATTTTTTGGTAGTGACTTTTCAGGTGATTTCAATTTTCTAGCTGTTTATATTTTCTGAAATATTTACTTTGAGGATATGTTATTTATGTAATTAACATAAATACCTAATTTTAAATTGGTTTATAGAGATTTAAAGTAGAGAAAGGTAAATTATAAAAGAATTTTGCAAAGAAATTTTCAAGGGCTAGTAAATATGTGGCTGTTGTTTTTTTTCTATCACAAAGAGACACCTGAAAGAGATGTAGCTCAGAGGCTAAATTACAAATACCTGAACTTCAGGGCCTAGGACTAACAGCCAATGCAACTGACACTTTTTTTTTTTTTTTTTTTTTTTTTGTTGAGACAGAGTCTCACTTTGTTGCCCAGGCTAGAGTGAGTGCCGTGGCGTCAGCTTAGCTCACAGCAACCTCAAACTCCTGGGCTTAAGCGATCCTACTGCCTCAGCCTCCCGAGTAGCTGGGACTACAGGTATGCGCCACTATGCCCGGCTAATTTTTTCTATATAGATTTTTAGGTGTCCATATAATGTCTTTCTATTTTTAGTAGAGACGGGGTCTCGCTCAGGCTGGTCTCGAACTCCTGACCTTGAGCAATCCACCCGCCTCGGCCTCCCAGAGTGCTAGGATTACAGGCGTGAGCCACCGCGCCCGGCCGCAACTGACACTTTTGAAATCTCACCTTCCATTGGAAGAATTCCTCCTCCCCAGATCAAGATGAGTGAGGACACTTTTGCTTTGGGTTTAGGTTACAGGCTCCTTACATAGGCATTTCCTCCTTTGGCAGATTTGTCGCTGGGTCTTTCACTTAGCTTGTGGTCCTTCTCCGCAGAGCAACTGCAGCGTGAAGCAAGACCTCCCCATGCCTGTGCTCCACGGCTGCAAGGTGGTGCTATTTCCAGGAGGAATTTGTGGAAACACAGACTTGATTCTGTGTTTGGGGTTTGCCATAATCAATTAATGCATTATGGGATTTTGAATAGCCGAAGTGCCTAGGATCTGTAGTCATCTCCCCGGTCACATTTAGGTCTCATCTTGCAAGATATGAAAAATTAAGTAATAAGAAGCACAATCCTTCAGATCTAATGGGCCAAAGGGAAGATGACCTGGCTCGCTCAAGGCAAGGATATTTTTAACATTTACAGACAAGCTTCTCCTGCTAAAAGCCTCGGGCTCCACTCAGAGATGATGAAGACAAAACCTGAAAGGAGACTGTTTGTGGTAGAAACCAGAGGAGTGGCCAGGGGACTAGGGGCTGGTTCTGGCTCTCTTGGTCACTCTGCATGGAACAGGTGGGCAGTCACGTCCTCTAACTGAGCGTCAGCTTCTGCGTGCATCAAGAGGTGTGCTGGACAGGGTTCATATTTTCATCATTCAAACATTTGCTTAGTTTCAAGTATGTGCAAGGCGGTCGGCTAGCTCTAAAGAGAATAAAGGGTCAAGTTGCTTATAGGCCCGAGGGCAGAGCAAATGTGAACACCACAAAGGATCAGATAGCCTGAAAACAGGATGGTAAGTAGTGCTTTTTTGGAATGGAGTGTGGAAGGACAGGGACAGGAGAAAGAAATGCTTTGTCTCAATTGAGGAACTGATTTGCTTTCTACTTTCTAAATATAACAGTTACGTTATTTAGTTTCCCTCGGGATTTCCAGGAAGCCTAGAGCTGGTGGTAGTTTGGGTTCTTCTAGAAGTAAACTCTGAGACACAGATTACAGTGCAAGTGATCTGTTTTGGAGGTGAGCCCAAGAAACACTATAGGGAACTGGGGAGATGAGGCAGGGAAGCTAAACAGCTCACCATGCAGGCAAGTGGGCTCAGTCCCTCCACGGAACTCTGGGGACATTATATATGTATGTCAAAATTCCCCCAACCATGGGGGAGAAGGCCGATGTGTTGATCTGCCAACTCCCCATTCATTATTGGTTTATGGGCTGTTTCTGCAGGCATTCACGCTCTGGCACTTTCGGCTTGCATTGTGCATGGCTGCACACGGCCCCGGGAGAGAGGGCTGCAAGTGCTGGCAGGCCAATCTTTGACTCTCAGTTTTGGATGTTTGTGGTCTCTCTGTGGTTGCCCCTAACCTCGGCCATTATCCCCTTTCACAGTAAGAGCTGTCATTGGACATGCAGCCACCTAACCAGAGACTTAAACCTTTTCCAACTTCCCTTGCAGGTAAGTGTGGCCACATAGCTAAGACAAGGACAGTGGGGTATGCCTGGAAGGGATGTGCGCCACTTCTCAGTCTTGCCTTTGAAAGGAGAGGACATGCACCGTCCTATGCCCCGCACCACTTCCTGCTTCCTCCTGCTGGACAGGCAGGCCAGAGCAGCCAGCCTGGCCTCGGGGATAGAAGCCACACGTTGGTAAAGGAGCCGCCCTTCCAGCTCTGGAGTGTGTTTCATGACTGCTGTGTAGGAGAGAAATAAACTTCTTTCTAGTTTAAACATTACATTTTGTGATCTCTTTGTTATGTCAGCTTAGCTTGTTCCCTCACCAGTACTCTCCCTTTCTCTCAGGACTGTTTTTCTTTTTCCTTTTTAGTCTTATTTTATTACTCTTTTGGATCATGTCTTTTAGCACGACTCCAGGCAAGAGGCAAGTCATTTTAAAAAATAAGGAACGACTAAACTCTCATTAATGATATTTGCCATATTCGTGGCTGCCAATCATCATCTCTTTACTTGGGAAAGGTTCTGTCAAAGAGAAACGAAGCCAGACATTAGTTAACGTGGTGAAAATAGGTTTTATCCAGTAACTACTGACAGTAGGGAGAGAGCTGAGCTCCATCCCGATCTGCACAGAGGTGACTGGGCATCGGAAGGGAGAACGAGGGAGCAGGAAGGGGGAAGAAACAGGGCTAAATGAAAAATTACCCAGGGTGGGTCAGTGTAAAGGAGATTAGGCCAGTGTGTCCGCTTGCTGCCGGGCGTCAAAGTTAGAATATTATCCTCCCACTGAGGCCGGGAGACAGAGGTCCAATCTTTCCTGATGATTACATTTCAAAGGAACGGCTTTCAGGACCTTGAGAAAAACACTCCTGAGTTGTGGGAGATACATATACATCCCAAAGAGAAAGAGAAAATATTCATAATCATAAGCCCATTTTAGTAAATGCTGTAAGAAGTGGGGAGGTCAGGGTCTATCTCAGGTGCTGGCTAGAACGAACAGTACATTTTTTTTTGACAGCCTTGAGCTTTTCCAGCTAAAAACTCAAAAGGGGACTGGTTTATCCCAGGGTCAGTGTCTCAGGCTGCCAGGAGCCGTTAGGGTTTGGTGCAGTCTGGTAGTGCAGGGGTTTGAGTGGAGTGTTCCTGCCAAGGGTTTTGCTGACCTCAGTTCCCCCAGGAGGAATCCCACCTCCTCCATGTTGGAGTCAGAACTCGCACCTCCAGCCTCCTGTGGCCGGGGTGCGGGCACTTAACCAATCCCTACTGTGCTCCTGGAGTTGTGAGCGAGCAGGGTGAGGAGGCCAGGCTGGGGAGAACGGTCGTCAGGTAAGTGTGGAGGTGAAGGTATTGGGGTGCGAGGGCATGGCGTGCCTGGGTCTGAGAGTGTACACAGGCTGCAAATGGAAGTGCTTGTGCCCCCGGAACCAACTGCCACCACCAGGATGAGGCTTGCTGCTGGGGTGGTGAAGTTAATGAAAACAAGAGACAAAAACAAAAGAACAAATCACTTCTCTTTTCTCCAGCCTTTCAGTCTCCTTCAAGGATCCCCTACTATCCTGTAGGCAAAGGAGAAATGTGTCTGTAGCCCCAGCACCCCAAGCCAAGAATAGAAGGGTCAGTTTGAAGCCAGCACAGATCTTAAAGTAAAGGTGTTATATGTTCTTAGGTGTACGTCACTTGCACAATGGCATAAATTTGATTACTGCTTCATTTATCTCTCTTCCCCTTGGCCTCTGCTCTCTCCCTAAATGAGCTCCTTCATTCCCATGGCTTCAGTTACTGTCTCTATGCCTGACTCCAACTTTCCACTCCCAAAGCAGACCTCTTTCCGGCACTGCCGTCCTGCACATCCAACTGCCTGTCCTGTGCCTTCTCCCCTTTGTCTCCCAGGCCCCTCACACTCAACGCGTCCAAACCCAGGGTCTGTCCCTTGGGCCTGCTCCTCCTGCAGCATTTCCCAGCTGCAGGCATGCACCACCCCTCCTATCTCACGCCAGAGCTGAGAGTTACTCTTCATCCTTCCCCTCTTTCTCTTCTCTCACACTCAGCACAAAGTGGCCTCCTAAATATCTGTAGATGTCATCTTCATTTCTCCCCGTCTCCACTAGCCCTGCCTTGGTCCAAGCCACCACCCTCTGCCGCCTGAGCCATTGCGGCAGCCGCCTGAGTAACTGCCTGCGTCTGCCTTGCTCCCGCCACCGCGGGCTTCTCAGTGACCTCATAAACATCTGTCATGACACCTCCATGTTTAAAAAACCTCCAGTGATTTCCCTCTACTCCTAGGGTAAAGTCCAGCGTGCTGGCCACAGCCTGCCAGGCTCTGAATGGTCTGACTCTGCCTACCTCCCCAACCCGTTTAAACCCCTAGACCATCTGTACACCAGGCTACAGGTTTGCTTTTGGTTATTTCAAAGCTCCGTCTCTTTTCTGCCTCAGAACCTTTGCACATTCCTTTCCTTCTGCCTCGATTTCTCTTCCCGTCTCCCGGGCCTTTTGCCTCACTATCTTCTACTCATCCCTCAAGTCTCAGCCAAAATGTCACTTCCTCAGAGAAGCCTTCCTGGATCTCACTACCATCATTGCCACCTGGGCTAGCTAAGGTGTGCTTTTATCAGCTCCAACAGCACCTTCTGATTCTGCTTGGCATTCATCACATGTGTAATGGTTTATCTGTGTAATTATTTGCTCAGTGTATCTTCTCAGTACACATAAGCTCCATGAGGACAATGTCCCCTTGTTCATGCTATAGATCTAGCACATATCACAGTGCCAGGCACAAAACAGTGCTCAAGAAATATTTGATGAATGAATGAATGAGTGAAAAGATAATGACTTTGAGAGGCAGCATAGCATAGGAGAAATCACACTGGACCAGCAGCCACAAGACCTGGGTTCTAACTCTGGTTTCATCATTTCCTGGGTAATCTTTAGCAATAATATTAATGCATTTCAGTAAGCTTTACTGCCCTAGTCTTTCAAACAAAAGGATAATGGTCTCCAAGATTTCTTTAGTCTCCAAAATGCAGTGGGGATTACTTCCTAATGATGACCCCTGTGGCCACGTGAAAAGATGTCTCTATCTTGACCTCAGTTCTGGAAGGGAAGAGCAATACCTTTCCCCAGGCTTCCCAATTCACCTTTCCCACGTCCTCCCAATCTCACCACTTTGGGCTTGATTTTGGAGTAAATATCCCTGTCATTACCACCAAACCTACAGTTGTCCGATGTATTGGGGAGATTAAGAAATGAGAGAAGTTAAGGTGTGTCGAGTTCCAGCAAAGACAGGAAACTGGTTCCCCTGAAACAACTTCCCCTCTCAGGCTTGAGAATCACAGGGTCAATTTAATGCAAGTCACCGGAACATTGCCCAAACCCATAAGCTGTTCCCATCCTTCCGCGGGGAAAATGCTGTTCAGGTGCGGGCAGGGAATGGTGCTGAGGGTAGAAGCCGGCACAAGCCTCGGTTCATGCACAGCGGGCGCTGGGATGGGTTGGGGCCTGCTTGCGTGTGGGTGTGTCAGGTATTCGGGAATTCATGTCAAACAAAATCACTTCTCTACGACAGGAAGGTCTGAATCACAAGGCCCTGACAAGCTGTCTGGTTTCCCCACCCTGTGGCCTTGAACTCTTCCTTCCCTCATCCCCAGCCCACCCAGGATCAGTGCACCCCCTGCACAAGGGGTGCCAGCTCCAGCCAGAAAGCAGTCCTCAGACCCCGCCCGGCCCAGTGCTCCAGGCGATTCTTACCCCATCCGCGCAGGGTGGCGTCTCAAAGCTCTCTCGGGAACAGCACAATTATATCCAGAACAGCTGAAAATAACATTTGCCCCCAAAGATCCCATGGCCCCACTGGATTACAATACTACCTATGCCAACTGTGCTAGCAAGGGCTCTCTTCTCACATGCAGGAAGCTAAGGAGGAACTGTGTGAAAAAGATCACTCTGCAAACAAAAATATCACATTCCCACAATATCTGAGCCGTAATATGCTTTCTCAGAGAATTATACTGAATTGGTCACCTTTCTGAGATGGAGTGACTTGCCAGCTTGCTCTACCTAGGGGAGACCAGCTGCTTAAGGCTGTGTGCGTTATTTGCAGAGAACACCTGACATGGGGCTGACAGCCTCCCGTGCCCCGTGCCAGGCCACGTGTTGCTCGGGCTGCATCCTTCCAGAGCCTGCGCCTTTTTCTAGTTTGCACAAAAGGCGTCATATGAGCTTGTGGTGGTTCCAGCCTAGGACTCCAGGTCTGCAGAGGATAATGACATGTCAGGAAGAAGCATGAGTTCACGTTGTGCCTTTGGTCCTCTCCTTTTCTGAACCGCCTGCAAAACATTATCTTATTTCTTCAAAACAGGATCTGGTCATTTATTCATCTTCTTTGTGCTGGGCAGGATGCGTCATTAGGAAGTTGTATCAGAATGTATTTCCCAAGAGAAACCAGAAGGTACTCTTAGATTAGGATAAGTCAAGGAAGAGGTTTATTAACAAAATAACAATTTATAAAGGTTGTGGGGGAACCACAAGGAAAGGTGCAGTAACCTAGAGCAGAAGTTCCCACCATCCTCCCCACCCTGCCCCCCACCCGCAGGAGGTTGGGAGGGCGGGGCTGGGAGGAGTGAAGCGTCACATATTTACATTTACAGCCACTCCCCATCTCTGCATCACTGTCTGAGCTCTGCCACTGCCCCCCCACCTACCCCCCCCACCCCAGTCTGTGGAAAAATTGTCTTCCATGAAATCAGTCCCGGGTGCCAAAAAGGTTGGGGGCCACTGACCAAGAGCTACTAGCAGCCAAGCTATTGTCATCCCTAGACTTAAAGAGATGGGAGCATTATCAACCCCTTGATTACCAGAAGTTGGAATAGGAGAGAATTAGGTAGAGCAATGTTATTCAAAGTGTGAACTGCAGACCTGTGCGGGTCTGCACACTGTCACCAGTCTGCGAGATACACATGACAGCTTGAAGCAGAGGTTTAGGCCCTCCTGTTATGACAGGGGCTCCGTTTGTTGTCTGTGGCAAACGTGTCTTTACTCAATAAACTTGACCTTGTGCTTGTCTTTAAAAACAAAAAGTAGATATTTAGAAAATTTCACAGGAATTTAACATTGCCATAATATCAAAGTATGTGATCAGTGTCAGCAAATGTTTGGAGTTTAGGTTTGCGTAGGAATAATAATGATAATGCAGCTGAAATGATAGGAAAACATTCTAGCACACTCACTCAGACTGAGATGCTCCCACCAGAATGGAAGCCGCCTGCTTCCCTCACTGAGAAAGTCCTGTTCCCTGCCCCGCCCCCTAAACAGACAGACAAACGAATGCATGAATGTCAGCAGAACTTTCGGTGTGCTAGGTGACATAGCAAAAAGTGTGAATTCCATCAAGGGTAGCTAAGGTGTTCAGTTTGAGCTTATCTTCTTTACTGTGTGATGATACGGAACGCTGATGGTGAACGACTGTAATCACACGCTGACGTAGGGGGGCTGTCTAAGGGAAGAGTCCTGTCAAGAAAATTTGAATGATAGAATGAACTCTTTGTGCTTCTGCAGACAGGTCGTGGGTTTGGTCCCAACTTTTCCAGGTTGCGAAATGAACAGCCAGGCCTGCTTTTTTGTTTGATATCTTGAGGATTTTAATAATCTTAATACTTTCATGCAAGGAAGGAATGCAAGCCTGGAAGAACAGAATTTCTACAAACTGGGATAGCACGTGCCATTACTTAACAATTATTAATGAAGTTGGTGATAATTCTGATAATCGTACGTATGTCAAAAGTTAACACCAAACATCTTACAAACAAATTTGAGAGAACATTTTCAGTTTTATTTTTCATCAAAAGAAGATCCACACATAGGAAATGGATAGATCCAGAACTATAAATTTATAGCATAAACTTCGCCCTGGCTACTGATGAAGGATTGGAGATGAATTTTTGAAAATTATAGCATCACTTGCCCTATTTTGTATAAAGGTAAAAAGTGAATAACCCAAACCTGCTGAAATTGCTGAAAATCTCTTCTTCCATGCCTATCGACATACCTTTTTATGACTTATTTTTCTATTATAAGTGTAATTTTTTTTAAATGTTGAAACAGTTTACACATACACCACACCATGCTGGTATCAGTGTTGTCAATCCAACCTAGATTAGGTAAATTAACAAGCAAAAATCAAGTTGTTTGTCACATTAAAAAAACTTAAAATATTAATATATACATTTTTCTTTCAAAGTATGTGTAGGCATTTAATATGCACAGTTACTATATCCTTCATAATGTTTAATTTAGATACAGTTATGGAATGACAAGAACTTAGGCATGTAGCAACAATTCTCTATATTAACCACCTGTATGTAGATTTTCAATAAGCAACATATATAGTTTTTTTGTAATTATCTTCTTTTGTTCTCTATGTTAGGTTTTTTTTTAAATTATCTATTTGTAATATAACTTTAGTAATAAAAAATATGGTCTTATATTTTGCAAGTCATTGCTTTTTAATTTTTCTATGAATTAATCTTTTAATAATTCACGTTTCATTGTATTTTATAAAAGTATGAGTCTCACTTGATTGGAAGTCAAATAAAACAAACTGGCTTTCCGCCCCTGATGGTTTGGGGAGCGCTTTTGTGGAGTCAGCTGCAGAAGACGAACCAGGAACTTCGGTGAGGGATGCAGCCAGCCCGCAGCTACTTTTTAGGGACAGAGGGACAAACAGACCCCTGACTGCACCCGCCTGCCTCCAGTCTCCAGCTGGGGCCCTCTCCCATTGGTCCAAACCAGCCAGAAGCCAGAGGCCCTGGCACCCTATAGAGCCGTCCTTACAGGTCAGCCTCCAGGACAGAGGGCAGGATGCAGGAGAGAAGGCACATCTGGGAGGGCACAGAGATCAAAGTAAAAGCCATAGTTTGTGTCCCAAGATGCTGGTTGTTTTGTGGGCAATAGGCAAATAGACAGTCAAGAGGCAGTGTAGGCCGGACGCGGTGGCTCATGCCTGGAATCCTAGCACTCTGGGAGGCCAAGGCAGGAGGATCGCTCGAGGTCAGGAGTTTGAGACCAGCCTAAGCAAGAGCGAGACCCCGTCTCTACTAAAAATACAAAGAAATTATATGGACAACCAAATATATATATAGAAAAAATTAGCCGGGCATGGTGGTGCATGCCTGTAGTCCCAGCTACTTGGGAGGCTGAGGCAGGAGGATCGCTTGAGCCCAGGAGTTTGAGGTTGCTGTGAGCTAGGCTGACGCCATGGCAGTCTAGCCTGGGCAACAGAGTGAGACTCTTGTCTCAAAAAATAAATAAATAAATAAAAATAAAATGTTAAAAAAAAAAAAAAAAAAAAGAGGCAGTATAATCAGTGCCAGGACAGAAAGACAGCTGGGGTGCCAGGGAGAACACGGGTCTACTCTAGGGCACATCTAACAGGCCTGGGCGTTCAGGAATGCAGTGGCTTCCTAGGGAATGTGATGTCCAAACTGAGGAATGAAGGAAGAATGATAGTTAGGCAGGAGACAGGCCAGCGGGGAGTCGCAGAAAGGGTCACAGCAGAGGGAACAGCCTACACAGAGCCGCAGAAGCTGAATGACGTGAACACAGAATGCAAGCAGGTGAGCCCGGACAGCTGAGCATGGTCAGACCATGGGATGTCAAGGACTTTGACTTTATCCTAAAATAAACCAGGTGTAGGTTTTATGCTACAGACGAAAGTATTGATCAAATCAAAACGCAGGGGAGCGGGGTAAGCAGGAAGAAGCAAAGTTTGGAAGGAGTAGAGATGATTGTAGCAATAACTGAGCCTTAGAGAAGGCTTATCGGTGCCACACACAGTCCTAAGCTCTTAACAGGCATAATTCATTTAATATTCCCTACACCCCAAAGAGATACCTTTATTATTCCCACCTTATAGATGAAGAAACTGAGGCACAGAGAGGTTGAGAAATGGCCCGAGTTCACACCACTAGTGGGAAAAAGAGCTAGGATTTGAACCTAGGGACATGGCTCCAGCATCTTTGATCTTAATCACACTCTGGGGCAGAGGACAAGCCAGAGTAGGGAGACGGGGGCCGGGGTGGGGTAGGGCAGCGTCTGCCTCCCTCACTGTCTCCTTTATGGAGAGCCCAGCGAGCATGAAAGCTGTGGCTGCCCCTCCTCCAAATCAGCTATTCCCCAGTGCCATGTTGGTCTTTGCCCCCACGCCTAAGATGCCCAAACCTGTCATCTGTGTTGGATGAGCTTTTCTCCTTTCCATTTGGCGTCTTGGCTTATGCTACAATGGCAAGAACACAAGAGGTTGGATGCCTAGTCTCACGTCCCAGCCTGACTCTATGGCCCTGGTCACTGAACCAATGGATGGACACCTGCCCGAAGTAAGTGTTCCTCCTCTGGTGGCCCCTTCTTTTGTCTTTTGCACAGCCCGATACAAATGTGCTGTCATTGCCGCATTCTCTCCCATTCTGGACATTTCGGTGATTGATAACTGCGTTATTTTATTATTGGTCTCTGACTGTATTTGCTTTTCCAGTTGATCTGTGTTGCTTGCGAAGTGCCTTGTCATCTATTAATCCAGGATAGTGTCTGAGTTCCTGTAGGGGGCACAAACAAGCAACTGGATGTGTGAGCCTGTGTGTCCCGAGGGAACAGGACACTGCTGAGTTCAGGCTAATTATTAGCTCGTGGTCTGTCAGCAAAATACATTCACAAGAAAGCAATGTGCTGTTTTGTCTCTCGCAGTGACGTCATGTTGTTCATGTTTTATGTTTTTCAGAGTTCATTAGTTTTTATTTGTTCCCGGTTACTATCCAGCTCAATGGATCGTGTAAGTGGAATACCCCAAACTCAAAGTCATCCACTTAAAATATAGTTGGCAATATGTGCTCGTTCATTTTGTGTAGCTGACACTGGAAAGTAAAACAGCTAAAGGGCACAGGATCTTGCAGCTAGACTGCCTGCTTCACATGCTGACTCAGCCAATTGCTAGCTGTAAAATACTTAACAGCTTTAAGCCTCAGTTTCTTGATCCAAAAAATAGGAATCATTAAATGAGAGAGCGAGCCCGTCTCAGGAAAGTCCTCAACCATTATTAGCTTCGATTATCATCATGTTGACTACATGTGCATTAATGAGAAGGAAAACGCTCCAGAACCACCGCTGAGCATGCCCATTCTCTCATCACATCAGGAGAGGCACATGTGTGCACACTCATGTTCTGGTCCAAAGCCCCTAGTCCAGCAAGGCTCTTGAACTCAGAGGCCTGGCCAGTATCCAGTTTACTTTACGGTGGAGCCATCACTTCTGCTGATTAATGAAATTGACATAGCGCCCACTTTTTTTTTTTTTTTTTTTTTTTGAGCACCAACCACATGCTTAAAGCTGTATATGTCAAGAAGAGCATGCTTCAATGGGTTGGAGTGGGCAATCCAATTTGGGGAAGAAGGAGAAATGAGAGTGTGGAGATGGCCGGGCTCGGTGGCTCACGCCTGTAATCCTAGCAATCTGGGAGGCTGAGGTGGGAGGATCTCTCAAGGTCAGGAGTTCAAGATCAGCCTGAGCAAGAGCCAGACCCCTTCTTACTAAAAAATAGAAAGAAATGATCTGGACAGCTAAAAATATATATAGAAAAAAAAAATTAGCCGGGCATGGTGGCACATGCCTGTAGTCCCAGCTACTCGGGAGACTGAGGCAGGAGGATTGCTTGAGCCCAGGAGTTTGAGGTTGCTGTGAGCTAGGCTGACACCACGGCACTCTAGCCCGGGCAACAGAGCAAGACTCTGTCTGAAAAAAAAAAAGAGTGTGGAGATAAGAATAATAAATGCTCAGGGTAGGTAGGAATCTCTGAAGGTCAGGAAAAGGAATTGGGGCCCATTAATGGGTCAGGACAAAGCTGGCCACGCGCTGGTCATACAGATGGCTCTTTGGAGAGGACATCATGCAGGCCCAAGGCTACAGATCCTAAGGGACTGCCTGCCTGCAGCTCCAGGCTATCTGTGGAAGAGGAGAGGGTGGCATCTGGTTGAAAGAGGGATAGGAGATGTGGCTTGAGCTTGTGTCTACAGGTGGAGTAACCTGATTCCTGAAACAGGGGTGGGAGATTATGCCCCGACCTGGGGACCTCAGATCAGAACTCTGCCCACTCACACCCCCTTCTCCTCAGAGCTTCCTTGACCACAAGCAATGGATAAACCATTAATTGTTGGAAAGCTTGGCAGACTCCCACGATAGTGTCTACCAGGCTAGGCCTAGCTGCCCTTAACCTGTGACTGAGGGTGATGCCACTTGCCCGTCAGCGCACTTGGGAAAATCTTTACATTCGTGGACACGCCATGACCCACAGAGGCAGCTGTGGAGGGTTCTTCTGGTTTGGGTTGCAGCCCTAGCAGTTGCCTTATAAATGTATAGGATTGAAAGGAGATGCCCTGGAGCTTCGCTAACCTTTCTTTCTCTCTCTCTCTCTCTCTCTCTCTAAAATGAAGGTACTGTAGTATTGTTTGCTTTATGAAAGATAGATCTGTCGCTGCTTTAGAGCACTGGGGAAAGATCTATTGGGAGGAAGCTAGCCTGAGCCCTACAGAGACACTGTGGTCCCACCTATCTGAGGTACCCAGCCCTCTTTCACTGAGCACCAGCTGTGGCGTCCCGGTTATTAATCCGGGTTCAGCCACCCTCCGGTGTGTGGCCTCTGAGCAGCTGCTTGACTGTGCTGAGTCCTGGCTTCTGCCGCTGTGAAGGAGGTGGTCACATTGCCACAGGCAGGGAGCGCCCTGCCAGGCACTCTTGTAGGGTGATGGTGAGGAGTAAGTGAAATAATACATGTGATTGGTACCTTAGTAAATGATCAGGCACATGCTAGGTGCTCTGTAAATTGTAGCCCCAATAAACTTTATACTTTTGAGGGAAGGGTTTCCCTTGGATTCAGCCAGTGACAGAGGCATTTGAAAAGACTAACTTGTATGATGGCTATTTCCTACAGGTGCGAACCTCCCCTATCCTCACCTCCAGAGACGCTGGGCATTTGCCCAGCGGGGCACCTCATTCTCTTTGCTCTTGCTCTGGACTGCAGCAATTGCCCTAGGGCTAAGCAGGACAGCCACTGCTGACTGGATTGGAGAGAATCCCCCTCTCCCCACGCTAAGCATAGGAAAGCCACTTGTATCCTATGACCCCAGGAATTCAAAGGAAATGAAAACCTCAATTTAGTCCCCTACTCTCCAGTTGATGGACAGTAGATGTTTGCTATTGTGAACTGAGCTGTTAGGAACATTCTCTGTACACGTCTCCTGTTTTGCATAGGTAGAGTAAAATTGCTGGTTTGGGAGGTGTGAATATTCAACCTTATAGGATGGAGGCAAACTGTTTTCCAAAGTGGTCATACCAGTTTACTCTCCTAGCTCCAGTTCAGAAGAAATCTCAGGATCTATGCCCTCTGGTGGAGTCACGAGCAGTCAAAAAGAATGAATACCATCTACAAACAGCAACAGGGATGAATCTTGGCAATATGATATTAAGTGAAAAAAGCAGTTCACAGAAGGATGCATACAGCATACTTTATATAACTTGGAGAACAGCCAAAAAGAATATATATATATATCTTCAGCCTTAAAAGGGAAGGAAATTCACCATGGATGAACCTTGAGGGTATTATGTTAAGTGAAATAAGCCAGTCACAGAAAGACAAATACTGGATGATTCCACTTACCTGAGGTATCCAGAATAGTCAAATTCATATATTAATAATAGAAAGTAGAAAGATGGTTGCCAGCGGTTGAGGGGAGGGGAAAACAGGGAGTTAGTTAATGGGTGTAGAGTTTCAGTTTTGCAAAATGAGAGGAGTTCTGGAGATTGGTTACTCAGCAGTGTGAATGTACTTAGCATTACCGAACTGCACACTTAAAAATAGCAGTGATGGTAAATTTCATGTTATGTATATTTTACAATTAAAAAAGGAAAAGAAAAAAAGGAACTTAAGGGAACAAGAAAGCTGAGATTCAAGGAAGTGATTACCTGTGGGGAAGGGAAGTGAGAGGGAAAGGCTTGGGGAGGCACCACGTAGCTAGCTGTGGGTTGTTGTCAAGGCCCGAACTTTCATTTTGAGTGGTGAGTTCCTGAAAAATCATGTTTATTATGTTTTTAAAACAAACAAACAAACACATATATTAAGATGCTCCTACATGTACCAGTGATGACAGTGTATCATGAACCAATTCCCAACACCTAAAGGGAAAAATAGCCTCAAAATCCTCTGTGGGAAATTATAAACTGTTTTAAAATTTTCAATAAGTAGGTAAACATCTCCTCTAACATTTTCCTTGTGTCATTTTCATAAAGTTCTGGTTTACATTATTCCAGATAGAAGCTGCAGATAGAAGTCCGAACCAGAAAGATCCCCGTCTGTCAATTTCAGTCAAATGTCTGGCACCCAGGAGGGGCAAAGAGAAACTTGCCCCTTCTCAAAAGCTAGATTTTAAACCAGTTAAACAAAATGCTAATTTATTAAATAGCCCAAGTGAGAATTTGGTTGCAAGTTGGACACTCAATATTTCCAAGTTTTTAATAAAATTGATCCATAATAATTTTTTTTTTAAACAGTGTCTTGCTCTGTCTCCTGAGCTAGAGTACAGTGGCATCATCAATAGCTCACAGCAACCTCAAGCTCCTGGACTCAAGCAATCCCCCTGCCTCAGCCTCCTGAGTAGCTGGGCCTACAGGCGCACACAACCACAACCGGCTAGTTTTTCTATTTTCTGTAGAGATGGGATCTCACTCTTGCTCAGGCTAATCTCAGACTCCTGGCCTCAAGAGATCCTCCAGCCTTGGCCACCCAAAGTGCTAGGATTACAAGCATGAGCCACCACACCTGGCCCCATAATAAATTTGATAATTGACTTATTCTGATTCAATTTTGTTATAGGATGCTGGCTTAACAAGGCTTTGTTTAGGTCTGCTTATGTCACAGGGTCACAAAATATATTTCAGAACTGAAAGTAACTGTTGAGATCATCTTGTCCAGAGATAGCAAATACTTGGCACCCTTGCCACTATCCCCCAAACCCATGCCCATGGCAGACATTGCTAATCAATTGTGGCATATTTTCCCAGTAAGCCTGGCCGACTTCAAAATCTTTTATGACACAGTTCTCCAAGCAGCCACTTGATCAGAGTCCATGAGATGAAACCTAGTTGACATCCCTTAATCTGGTCCAACCCTTTGCTTGTACATAAAGAGAAACAGAGTAAAGGAAGTGACTTATCCAAGGTCACACAGGAGACGAAACTCACATTTGTGTCCCCTGAGTTCCAGTCCAGTTCCTTTTCCACTACCTTTGAGTAGTGGAAAGTGGAAGTGCAGCATAGCCCTTCCTTTGGGGCTCTGACATAAACCAGACATTCTTGCCATCACAAGAATCCCAGCCTTTGCTGCTCTCATGAGCTGAACCCAACCCCCATCCAGCAGCCCCATCCACCAGCACTCTTCTTTCCAGCACTCACAGGCCTCTCTCTCACTCTCCGTCCTTTCAGATGCTACTGCTGCTGGCGAGGAGGCCCTCCAGGGAGGGGAAAGCATCCTCCTCATCTTCTATGAAGTTCCCCTGGCATCTCCCCAAACAAAGCGCTTGTGAAGTGCATCACAACACTGCCAGATCTGGGGCAGATGGAACCCATCCTGCGGCTGGTCACTGAGCAAGAGCATCTCCCTTCCCAGGTCATCTTGTCAACATGGAGCAGGTTCCACTCCATCGCCTGAGATGATTCCCCCTCCATAATAACCTCCCGCCCCACCCCATACCCAAATGACCAGAGCATGATTTCTCTAAGAAAACCTACAAACTCCAAACTGTTAGGCAAATGAAATGGAGAGAAAATTGCAGGCACAGGTAAGCTGGCCATGTGCTGTGTGAGATAGCTGTGGAAACAAAATGAAAGAACATGTGGTGCCCTCTGGAAGGAGCCTGGATTAGGATGCTTTGACAGAGCTGGAGAAAGGCAGCAGCAGCTGAGGATCTTTTAGCGCCACAAAATGATGGAAAGGCCTCGCACCTCTGCGAGAGGCACCGAGGGGCAGGCAGGGCATCGTCTTCTTCCTTGAATCATGTGAGGGCATCTTACAACCTCTGCCCAGATGCCTAGACTCAAAGGAAAGCTCAGGTGGTTTTGTGAGAAGTATTAATAAATACTTCATCTTAAGGCCACAGGAAAACCACTGGAGATAACTGGTCCAACCTTTTCATTTGGGGCACGGGAAAGTGCAGCACAGGTCAGACGGGGCCTGGCCATAGGTCATACCTCGGTAGTCAAAGCTTAGAGTCAGCGCCCACGGCTTCTGCCTAGAGTCACGGCTCTCCCTCAGACCCTGCACCATAACCAGTGGGCCTTGCTTGGGTGCCCTGGAAAAGGGATGTACCAAATAGAGCAAGGAAACCTAGAGCTGAAGGCTAATCTCCCTGGGGACACACTGCTGCTGGTTTATTGCTTGAAAGTCAGGGACCCCACAATGGGAGGGTCGGAGTGGACAGGCGGGACTGCGACTGACAAGCCGACTATGTGCTGGCATGGTGCTAGTGCCTTGCAGATACCTTCTGATTTAATGATTTCAACAAATCTGGGTGATTAAACCCATTTCATGGATGAGACCATGGAGGCTCAGAGACAGCAAGTAACTTGTCTAAGGTGGCCTCACTAGAAGTTGCTGTGCCATTCAACCCCAGGTCGGTCCCCAGACCCTGGGCCTTCCTGTCTGACACACACTCAGGGCCACCCGAGGCCACACAGAGTCAAGCCACTTCCACGTGGATTTTTAAGAACCTCAAAGTTAGGTAGAAATATATTTTATTTGGACGCTTCCAAGGAAAGCCCTGGGTAAGCAACAAGACTGGGGGTGGGGGTGGGGGACTTTTTATCTTTTTATTTTTTGTGGCAGATATTTAATCCTTTTAGGAGAATAAAATGTTCTCAAGCCACTTGGCGGTAGCTATTTTTGTAGAACTATTCTATTATAAGGTATTACTTCTAGCTCACTGGCCTACATCTTCCAGAAAAGAAAACTTTGCATTTAATGTTGAAAATGAAATAAATACTTATTTTCCTAAGGTATACTGTTTTGTTTCATTGTCAAGCTAAGGTATACTGTTTATACATTATTGCGAATTTGAGCACTATAGGAAATTGGTAACTGCTCTGCACACAGCGTTTCACAACGCGGGGTGCTCAACACGCTCAACTCATACTTTATTTGTGGACATTTATATTGTTTTCAGTTTTTAAAGTATTACCGACAACATTGTAACAAATATCCCCTAGTTAAGTCATGGCTGAAATACATTATTTCCTTATAATAAATTAATAGAAATTATTAGTCAAGTTTAAGATGTTTGATACATATTGTCAAATTGCCCTCTAGAAAAATTGCTCCACCTTACATTCAGATAGCACTGTATGAAAAACTAATTTTTCCAAACCCTCTTTAACACTGGGTTTATTTTGTCTTTTTTTTATTATTACTAATGAAATTGAATCTTATTTTATATACCCATTGGCCATCTGTATTTCTTCTTTTCTGAATTGTCAGTTCATTTCCTTGACCCATTTTTCTATTACTGTACTTGTCTTTTTCCCATTAATGTGTTTTGATATAGTGGGAATATCCACACTGATATATTTCACCGTATAGAAATCAAAACACCAGAAAAACAAATTAAAAGACAGAAGATCAATTGAGAAAAACAAATTTGCAACAGATGAAACAACTTTTCTGTGTGGCTTCCAAACCGTACTGGCATCATGCTTACAAAGTCCTTCATCATCCCCAAGATCATGCAAATATTTAATTTTTGTTTTCTATTAGTTGTTTAGTATGTTTAGAGTCTCATTTGTTAACATCATTGCAATAACTGGAATTCATTTTTGGTATGAGGTTTAAAGCAGTAATGATTCTAACTTGATTTTTCTCCAGGTAGTCAGTTAATTTTCTAACATAATTTACTGAATAATCCTTCCTTTCTCAGGGGTCTTTACACCACCTGTATCACATGCTAGCGTATGTTCTTATAACAATTCAGGCTTATTCCTGGACTTTCTATTTTGTTCTATGATTTGTGATCTCGTCTAAATTCTAAAGCTGCCCCTATTCCAACAATGGCCCCAAAATTGTCAGAAATGAAGTTTGCATTTACTTCGGAGACCTCTGTTCACATTCTTGTCTCTTACACTAGACTGTGAGTTCCTCAAGGGCAGGGTCCTGTCATATCCCCTCTGCGCCGGAGAGCCCAGTGCTGTGTAACAAAGGTAAGGCACCACAGCACCCTGACGAAGTGGAGCAAACCCCGGGCTTGGGGTTACCAGATTTAGCAAAGAAGAGTGCAGGATGTCCGGTTAAATTAGAACATCAGATACGCAACCGATGATTTCTCGTGTGAGTGTGTCCCGTGCGATATTGGAGATCTACTTAACCTGAAAGTAATCCAGACATCTCCACTGGAACACTCATCCTCCTCCGACCTCGAATCTCCTCTTGCCAGGGCGTCTAAGCTGGCGAATAAGGAATTCATCTCTACGTGCCAGATGCCGCAACCGACACAGGCTCGAGTTGGAAGCGCCCAGCTGGCTGAGTGTGAAGTAGCGCATGCAGCCTTCCACACCTGCAGAGACCGTGTCCCCAGCCAAGGAGGGACGGATTCACGGCCAGTCCTCCCCAGGGGCCTTGGCCTGCGTGGAGCAGGGCAGACACTGCACGATTCCTCAGCTGACCATTCACAGAGCTCATCCTCTCCTTCCCAGAGAAAGAGAAAACAGGACTGTCCTCCTCTGATGCCACTCAGTGTGTGAGACCGGGTGGGACACGCTCTGGGGACATTCAGGGGATGCTGGTGAAGCGGTCATTCTGCTTCTCTGTTTTTATTCTATGCTTTCTCCTCAGTGACAGCAAAAATTTTATTCACACTTCCACAGGGGATCCAAGCCCACATGGCCTACGTACTTGGTCCAAACGGCCCCTAGTTTGTGGCAGGCACAGTGCTAAACACTGGGCTTACAATGATGTCGTGGAGCTTATTGTCAATCACATGCTCAAATTTTATGCAATTGAAAATGTATAAGGAGACATGAGAGCATGTAGCAGGGGCCCTAATCTGATGGAATGGGCAGTCAACACCCCAAACAGGGGATATTTGAGAAGAAGGCCACTATCTATCTAGGAGAAGTATTTCTGGCAGGCAGAATAGCATATGCTCAGGTCCTGGGGTGGGAGAGCGAATGAGTGAGAGAGAAAGAATGGAGCAAGAGAGGGCTGCAGAGGCAGGCAGGGGCCAGACCTTACAGGCCAAGGGCGAGTCAAGGTCATTGCAGGATTTAGCAAGAGAATGACGTAATGATTTTGGGTTTTTAAAGATGAATGTGGCTGCAATGCCAGAATGGATGGTTGGAAGAGACCAGAGTGGAGGCCGCTGGGGATGTGTGTGTGAGAGCTGACTGTGACCTAGCGGTAGAAACAGGGAGGGAGAGAAGTAGACTGTGCTGGGCTTGGTCACCGTTGCATGCAGGAGAGAAAGGTGTCTGCGGGGTGCTGGCACAGCCAGGGAAGACTTCCGTCTCGCACTGGCATGGAGGAGGTGTGGTTCACCTGCGGAGAGAAGCAGGGGCCTTAGCAAGGATGGGAGAGACAGAGTGAGGGGGAGAAGGAGCAGGAGCGCTGAAGCTCAGAGTTCAGAGGGCCATGGGAATCCTACAGGGCCAGGTCACAGAGGTGGAGCAGAGGGAACTCACGCCTTGCCCAGCTTTCTCTCCTTTTAGCTTCAAAGAGATCCTGGCAGCCGGGAAGCATTACCCCCACTCTGCAGGGGAACCAGCCATGGTGCAGATCGTCTGCCAAAATTGCAGAGCCAGGATTCAAACTCAGGTCTGTCTAACTATGAAGCACATCCTCTTTCCTCTCTACCAGGAGCCCACCCTCCTGCTCCCCCCACCCCATCCTCAGGCTGATAAGTTTATCAAGGTCTAGCAGCTAAAAGGGATTCCCCGGCAGGGGAGGAAAGTGGCTAGGTGGGAGGGCTAATCCTCAGTTCCTATAGTGCTGAGAGGTGATGACGCTGGGGACCTGGAAGGCTGGGGAGTATGGGGAAACCGTGGCAGCCACAGAGTGGAGACAGCAAAGGGCCGTGGTTCTCAACCCTGGCCACCCACTGCAATCAGCAGGCGAGCTTTGAAGAACATTGGTGCCCAGGCTGTCCCCCAACCAACTGCCTCAGGATCTCTAAGGTGTTTTCAAGCTCTCCACGTGATCCGGTGTGCAGCCAGGTTGAGAACCACAGCTCCTTTCTTGAGACCATCCTCTTGTGGCCCCTCAGTCTGGAGTCATCTTAGAAAGGCCTCTCACAGCTGTGTCTGGGGCTACACTGCCCAGGATCCCAGCCTAATATGAGTTTAGGGCATAACTAAGATCTTTAGAGGCCCAAGACACTGCAAAAATAATTGTCTATCCCCCTTTCTTTTAAGTAATGCAAAATAGAAACAAGACTTGGCCAGGCTCGGTGTCTCATACCTGTAATCCTAGCACTTTGGGAGGCCAAAACAGGAGGCTCACTTGAGGCCAGGAGTTGGATACCAGCCTGAGCAAAGGTGAGACCCTCCCCATTCCGTACTCCTCACCCCAATCTCTACAAAAATGGAAAAATTAGCCAGGCGTGGTGGTGCACATCTGTAGTCCCAGCTACTTGGGAAACTGAGGCAGGAGGATCACTTGAGCTCAGGAATTGGAGGTTGCAGTGAGCTATGATGATGCTACTGCACTCTAGCCCGGGTGACAGAGTGAGCTCCATTGGGAGCATGAGACAGGACAGGAAGACTTCTCCATTAGGAAAGTGACCCTTGGTCTGTCTGGTTTTAATGGACGAGGGTGCTTGATGCAATGACCAGTTCTGGTGGGGGAATTAGTCAAGGCCACGGGCATTGTCTTTACCACTTGTGTTCCACCAAGGGCCCAAGCTTGAGGGACAAAAAGTTCCCAGAGGTGGATCAAGAGTGGTGTGCATGTCAAGGCTGCCCAGGCTGGGTTCTTCCAACCACCCCTGGGTTCTGCCCTCTGGAACCCTGGGCAGGTTGGCAGAGCCCTGCTTGGGGTCTAGGCTTCTGACCAGGATGCCCATGGCTTCCTGGCACCCAAATGGGGAAGCCTGGTTTGAAGACCCTGAAACTAGAACAGCGACTAGAACACTTGATGTTCACTAGAACATCAAGTGAACCCCAGATGTGACTAAAACTGCCTCTGATGGCAAAGCGCTTGATGGCAAAGGGTCACAGAAAGATGGCTCTGAGCATGGCACCTCTGACCAAATCCCTCACTCTGACCCCCTGAGCTTGTGAGCCCAGCCTTGCTCACAGTCAGGATGGAAGAAGGCCCCCACGGAGGCCAAGTGATATCTGTCCCTCCTATGTCCTTGTCACAGCTGATTCCACCCACACCGTCTTCTGCCCCACCCAGCCCCGCCCTGCCATGCCGTTGCAATCAGGGCTGTCTTGGGTGTGAGTTACAGAAAACTCACTCGAGTTAGCTTAGGCAAGAAAGAAAGTTCACTGGCTCAGTAAGTTAGCCATGGGCAGGGCAGGGAACAGCTGGGCCTCCGGGGCACCTGCGCTCAAGGCCACCAGCACTGTTAGGACTTACAGCCTCCTTCCTTGTCTGTCTTGGCTTCTGTCTGCGCACCAGCTTTGTGCTCTCAGAGCAACTTTCCCCACAAGGTTGGAATCAGGCTGTTGATAGCGTTAGGCTCTCATCTTCCTGGCTTTCCCCCAAAGAAAGGATGGGGGCTCCCCTCCATTAGTTCCTATTCAGAAAATTCCAGAGGAAGGTTTCTGCTTGGTCTGGTCTGGCTGGCTTTCTAGCCCATGGCCGGTGGCTGCCAAGCTCTCTAGTGTCACATGGTGTAGGAGGGTGGGAAGATGGATTGTCAGTTTGGAATGCCGTAACAAAATACCACAGACTGGGTGGCTTAAACAACAAATATGTATTTCTCATAGTTCTGGAGGTTGGGAAGTCCAAGATCAAGGTGCTGGCAAAGTAGCTTTCATTCTGAGGCCTCTTCACTTGGCATGTAGGTGGCTGCCACATTGTTGTGTACTCCCATGGCCTCTGCTCTTTGTATGTTTGTGGAGAGAGAGTGAGTGAGCCTCTGGTGTCTCTTCTTGTAAGGACACTAATCCTATTGGATCAGGGCCCCACCCTTTGAGCTTAATTACTTCCTTAGAGGCCCCCGTCTCCAAATATAGCTACACTGGGGTGGGTGAGTAGGGGTGGTTAGAGCTTTAACATATGAACTTGGGAAAGGGAACAAATATTCAGTCCATATGGAAGGGAAAATACTGTTCACACAAAAAAGGGGTGTAGTGGCCAGAAAAGGGGGGCAGACAAAACCATAGAAGTTCTCCTAATACACAACCAGTACAGTCATGGCTCTGCCTTTGCCCCATCCCCTGAAGGCCGACCCTCACCTCGTAATTATTTACCTTCCTCCTACCTCACCCTCCAGAGCTGCATCATCCTCTAAGTCGTCCTGTGGCTCACTGAACGCTAGGTGCATGTAAATGCAGCCTGGGACTGGGGGTTTCCTGGACCATGGGTGACGCGAGCCCCACCCATGGAACTGGGCAGGACCTGGGTCTCACCCATGTCTGTTGTCCTCATGCAGAGCTCAGCCCTGGGATATGAGCTCAAGTGGGTGCTGGAGGTTTGTTCCATTCGCCCCCAGTCCCCTTTCTCCACCAGCCAAGGCCTTGATACCACTGTCCTTGGAAGAAAGGGCTAGGATTACCCAGCTCACACCAGCCTGCTGGTGGTTTCCCACAATAACAGGACACAATTTTCTAAATCAAAAGAATCCAGAACAGTGAATGAAGAAAGACCTACAACAAGGCATATCATGGGGAAATTCCTGAAAACCAAGGGTAAAGAGACAAATCCTAAAATTTTTCAGAGATCAAAAACAAGACTTAGCATAAAGAACCAAGACTCAGTAGGACACAGGCTTCTCCTTGACAACCTGACAACCCTGGGAGCCAAAAAAAGCAATGCTTGCAAATGTGAGGAGAGGACACACCAATTAGAGCATGATATCCCAGCCAAAGTATTCATCAGGAGTTGGGTTAGAATAATGACATTTTCAAACATTTGAGAACTCTTTCTCAGGAAGCCACCGGAAGATGTGTCTCAACAAAATGAGAGGGTAAATCAAAGAAAAAGAAGATATGGGGCCAGGGAACAGGAAATCCACACAGAAGAGGCAGCAGGAAATTCATGTGATTTTGCAGAGAAATCCCAGCATACTAGCTGTGCCACAGGCTAACAGAGCACCATTCTAGTTTACAGCAGAAGGATGGAGGGGGTGGCTGGCAGGGAGGCCCTCCAGGACAATAATGGGGCACAGTGTGATATTTCAATACATGTACACAGTGTGCAATGATCAAATCAGGATAATTAGATATCCATCACCTCAAACATTTATCATTTCTTCGTGTTCAGAACACACAAAATCTACTCTTCTAGCTATTTGACATATACAATAAATTGTTAATTACAGTCACTCTATAGTGCTGTAGAACATTAGAACATATTCCTCCTGTCTAGCTGTACTTTTGTATCTATTAACCAAACTTTGGCTAGTCCACTCTCCCTCTTACCCTTCTCTGCCTCTAGTAACCACTATTCTAAGAAAATAGATCTTAAATATCCTTGAGACAAAAAAAATGATAGGTTTGTTAGGTGATGGAAATGTTAATTAGCCTGATTTAATCATTTTACAATGCATACATAGATCAAAACATCACATTGTACACTGTAAATATATACAATTTTATTTGTGAATTACACCTTAATAAAGCTGGGGGGGGGGGGTTTAACTATAATGTTAAAACAAAAAACGATTGCTAAAACTAAAGAAAATCACTAATCCAGACCAGTCTCTTGCAGATGAGGTCAATGAAGTTCAGAGAGGTGAATTGACTTGCTCAGTCTTACACAGCAAGGCACTGTCATGCTTCATTCACTTTCCTAGGGACAGTTCTCATGTTACATAGAGTTGAGATATAATAATTCCAGCCTCCTAATAAGACACTCCATGTTTTTGTTTGCAATATGGCCTTATATGGAGCAATATTAGATTTTCATGGGGCTCCTTGCATTTTGCAAATATTACTCAGGCCCAAGCACCCAAAAGAGGACCAGCTTTAGAGTCAAGGACCCCTGGGTTCAAATTCTAGCTGAGGGATTGCAAGCACGTCACTAGCCCACTCTGATCCTATATCCCAGTTGTACCATCCCCACTTCCCACTATTCATGAGGCCCGAAATAACGTATGTAAAGTGCCCACTCTGTGCCAGCACATAGTGGGAACTTAGAAAATTTAAGTTCTCTTGTTTCCCCACTATCCAAATGTATTTGTTAAGGACAGAGAAAGGAAGAGATGAGGGGAATGGCACCGACAAGGCTCCAGCTGTTTGCTTTACAGTCCTACCCAGTGAAATATCCGAATTAGGTCTCAGTTTCCCTTCTATAAAATAAGGCAGGACAGGGTTGGGTAGAAGGAGGAGGACCTTGGCTTTATCGGTTACACTAGGCCCGTCTGATTCCATAGCCTGGGCCTCACTGCCGATTCCAGCCCACCCCACAGCCCGAGCTTCGCACGTTCTGCGCGTCTCAAGGCCAAGGCCAAGTCTGGGGCGTCGGGGGCAGCACTTCCCCATAAAACCTGCAGGTGGCACCAGAGCAGCGCGGGAGCTGCGGGTTCCTCCCCCGCCTTCCCGGAGACTCGGCGCGGCAGGGCGGGCGGACCCGGGCGGGGCCGGAGCAGGGCAGGGGCAGAGCGGGCTGGCGTGGGCAGGGGTGACGGCCGGGCAGGGGCGAGGCCCGGGCGCACGCCGCTCAGCTGGGCAGCTGCTGGGGCCGGAGCGAGGCTGCGGGGCAGTGCATACCCATTGGAAAACAGCACCTGAGTCCTCTGGCTAATTTCCTCTCTTTGGTGGGGCGGTCATGTGATTTATTACCCAAATTCACACACTTCGGAGAGCATCTGAATTAATAATTGCGCGGGGACAACAGGCATAACCTTATCTGCACCTGGCAAACCAGAACATGTGGTCACCCTACTCTCCGGTCACTTTTTCTTCCCTGTTTCCAATCCTTCTTTTAATTTTTCTTTTCTTTTTAAACACGCAACACTCGTTCCCCAAGCACCATTGTCTTTGAAGATGCCCTGGCAATCGGAATATTTTCGAGCATGCGACATCTGCTTTCGCTTCTTGAGTCTGAACGGGGTCGCTCCGCATCCTCTGCGATGGCTGGTTTTAGCTCGCAGTCAGAAGACTCTGTTCCCTGGGTTACCGTCCCCATGACTCAAGCATTAAAGACGCCAGACGTGGAGCGGTGACCTTTATCTCAACTTCTGTGCCTCTTATAGTCCTCTTTACTGAATTTATTCCCGTAATTTTGTTCTGAGTGTTCATGTCCTTTATCTCTTCGAATTTAACTATATTGGTTTATTGAATTGCAAATAGACAAGTCCCATTAAGCAAGATTCTTATATTTCCAAGATCAGCCCATTACTGCATTCAACCCCAAATTAGCATGCCATTTGTCCCCGTGTTTCTGAACCCTCTTCACTTAATAGCCTCATAAACTTCCATCCGTTGCAAAAAGGGCTCAAACTTTTCTCAGTTCCATTTTTAGGTGATTCATTGAGATACAAGTAATGGATTTGTCTAGGGGAGTCATTAGTAGACAATTGTGCCCTTAAATTTATTTTTACGGTTGGATTATGCTAGTTAATACATCTCTCTCTGTCACACAGCAGTACAAATGGCTGTGGGTTTCAGTCTTAACCGAAAATCTAAGTTAGAAATTTGCTTTTATCTGAATGAGATAGATAATGTGAGAAATTTTTTTAAATTTACTGAAACTTTTCTCAGCTGAGAATGACTCTCGTGGTCACAAGTATGTGTGTAAGCAAGAGGAAAATTGGGCTCTCTATATTAAAAAAATCTTAAAATAGCATTAGATCATAAGATTTTTCCATTATTATTATTGCTTTTTTAGTAAAGTATATCTACTATGGTTTGAACGTTCATGTCCCTTCCAAAATTCATGTTGGCACTTAAACACCAATGTGATAGTATGAAAAGGTGGGGCCTTTGAGGCAGAGCCCTCATGAATGGAATTAGCACCTTCATGAAAGGGTTCCAGGGAACTATCCAGCTCCCTTTTGCCCTTTTGCCCTTTTGACCCTCAGTCCCGTCCACAAAGTGAGGACGCAGCGACCCTCCCCACGCACAGTGTTCCTCCCCCTTCCCCACGACCACTAACGACTCCATCTTTAAGGCACCATCTTGGAATGAGAGACCAAACCCTCATCAGACAACAAACCTGCCAGCACCTTGATCTTGGACTTCCCAGCCTCCAGAACTGTGAGAAATAGATTTATTTTTTATAAATTAACCAGTCTGGAGTATTTTATTGTAGCAGCACAAATGGACTAAGATAAAATCTTACATGTGGTAAGGTCTAGATACCTTAAGTTACAGCTGTATATTTTTTACGCACGTACACACCCACATAACCACCACCCAGCTCAAGACATAGAATGTTTCCATTGCCCCAGAGGGCTCCCTCATGCCCCCTCCAGTTGCTGTTCCCCTCAAGGTCAACCACTGTACTGACCTCTCGCACCAGAGGTTAGTGCTGCCTGTTACTGAACATCATATAAATGGAATCATAGAGTGTCTGCTCTTTTGTGGCTGGCTTCTTTCATTCAGCGTAATCCTGTGAGATTCAGCCATTTTGGGTACTAGTAGTTGCTTGTGTTTAATGTTGTGTAGTTTTCCATATTTTATTTATCACCCTTCTATATTTATGTCTAACTCGATGCCTTGTGGGGCCTACGTAGGTCCTTTGTGGCTTGACTGATATTAAAATTTTTCATTATAATGGAGCTTAGGGAAATTTTAGAAGACAAAAGCCTAACTTCACAATTTTAAACCGTTTGTTTCCTTCTCATGCCTGCTTCGCTTGCTGTTCTTCTGTGGTACTTTTTCCTCACAAGGCTGATGGGAAATTCAGGAGCCTGAAAGCTCCTGGTCGTGGCATCGGTTGGAGATGCCGGTCATCTGGGTCATGGCAGACACGTACAATCTGGAAGGTTAAAACAGCAATGGCAAACACCTACATAGCGCTTGCTGCTGCTCAAAGCGTGCTACATATATTATTTTCCTCAAAACGACTCGGAAATAGACACTATATTGTCATCCCCACATTTCAGATGGGGAAATTGAGGCACAGAGAGGCCAGGTAACTTTTCCAAGCTGGGATTTGAACCTGTGTGTGCTGGTTTTGGAGCCTGCACACTTCCCCACCACACCATACTGTGGAGCATGATACTTATATACTTGAAGTATTTTCTTCTATTAGCCTGGGAGAATTTTCTGAATATTTCACATCTTATAAATTTGCTTCAAAGAATATAACTAAATTAAAATGGAAGATCTAATATAGAATATGTGGCATTCATGAATAAATTACAGGACTCTCTGGTTTTAAATAATACCTATTTGCTTATCTTGTGACTTCTGTCAGACGGGGTTGTAATGTGCAAGCCTTTTTCCTTCTCTTCATTAAGAGAAGATGGGCTCAGAGACAGGCACGATTTATCATAAAATCTCATCATCCTGAAAGCTGGAGGTAGGTGAGTGAGGTCGTGGTTGAGAAGGAGTTGACTGCCACTTGTAGCATAGTGAATTTAAGAAAGATGGTTTTTCTCACCAATGCTGTTGCACAGGGTCACGTGAGCCTTGGCAATTAACACGTGATCAACAATTTTCTCACAAAAATTATTGGGGTTCTAGATGCAATTATCTTCAAGTTTTATTCTGCTGCTAAAGTTCTGTATTTTTCTAGATGAACTAATTAATCCTTAGTCACTTGTTTTAGAGAAATTAGACATTTCTCTGCCTCTTTATGCTGTGCTTTATGGCTCTTGATGCCCAGCCCCGGGATTTTTCTTCTACCTGTAAGAAAATCACTGAGATTTTCTGTCTCTCTCTCTCTCTCTCTACTTCTACTTCTTCTTTTTTAGAAACAGGGTCCCACTATGTTGCCCAGGCTGGTCTCAAACTCCTCAGCTGAAGTGATCCTCCTGCCTCAGCCTCCCAGGTAGCTAGAACTACAGGTGTGCCCCACCACACCTGGCTAATTTTCTATCTCTCTTTAACCCTCCCCTGTGTGTGTGTACCCATACGTACACACACATACATGCATGTAGACACACAGACATGCACACATATACACAAATTCACACAAAGACATACACACACACCTGCACATACTCATAGACATATATTCATACACACACACACACACACACACCCCTTGCTTCCATCTTCTCTGGACTCAGGGTTCTCAAAGAGTGCAGAGATCAACATACCCGCTAGTCAAGGATCAACTGTGCCACGTGATCCAGACGTCTTCCCTTTGGAGATCTCTGTTTCCTCAGAAGTAAAATTATAATAATAATATCATCCTTACCCACCAATTAGGGTTCTTTTGAAGATAAAAAAGAAAGGAATAATGTTGTATAGTAAAAAATTAAACTTTGCCCAAAAAGAGGTCTGGCCTTTGGTCCTAGGCTCCTGAAAGGTAATCTCCAGCATGTGATACCTGATAGAAGTGTCTTTGCCTGGGGGCCTTGGGTCCTGGTAATTAGTCTAAAAGTGAGATTTAATTAGGGTCGGGGACAGCCATGCCAGAAAAACCAGCTATGTGCTTTAGGGTGGGGATTATGGGTCATCCCTGGAAAGAATGGAAACTGAGACAGCCATGTGGCCTGTCCACCATGCCTATGCGACGGAGTCCAGTGAAACTCTGAACACGGAGGCTTGAGGGAGCCTCTCTGGCTGGTGACCGGCAGTGCCGGTGCTGGGAGAGCAATGCGCTCTCACTGCATGGGGAGAGGACAGCAGAAGCTCCGCGTGTGGTGCCCTCTTGGACTCTGCCCTGTGCCCTTCATCCCCTAATTTTAATCTGTGTCCTTTCCCTGCAACAAACCATAACTGTGAGCATAACCACTTGCAGTGAGTTTTGTAAGTTCTTCTAACCAGTTCTTAGAGATAAGCAAGCAGAGCTGATCCACCACCTGTCTAAAAATAACCCTATTTTTAAATCCCTGGACCAAAGAAGTCCAGAGCCGAGAGAGCCCTCATGAATCTTTTGATCCAACAGATTGTAAAGCCAAGGCTGAGGGCGTTGGCCTGAGGCCAGGCAGAGAAGAGGCTCCTAGAAGGGAACAGGTGAAGCCCTGCTCAGGCCCTGGCCTCCCGTGCCCTGGCTACTCTGGGCCACAGCCTCTAGGGACAGGGGATGGGACAGACCAGCACTTGTACTTATAGGACTCTGGTGATGAGCTGAGCTGGAAAATGGCGTGGCAATGGGGGGGAAATGTTTTTGATTTCCCAAATCATCCCCTCCCCTTGCTGTGATCTACATTAGAATTCAGTGTGGAAACAGCCCCTTGAACAGCCTAACCCTGAACTCTGGGACATATGGCCCGTGTCCTGGCTTGTTTCCTGGCCTCCAGCTGTGCTTACTCCTTATCAGATCCATCCTCCCAAATGTCCTTTTCATCATGTTACCCTCCCTACCCACTCATGACACTTTCCACACTACAGGAAATGCCTCCAACCTCGGCCTGGCATTCAAGGCTCTTCCAGATGGGCTGCACCACTCACCACTCCACCATATCTCCCTTGGCCCCTGCCAAATTGGATCAATTTTTCCTTCATACAGGCTGGACTGTCCCACCTCCATACTCTTGCTTAGCCTGTGACCTTCCTTGGAATGTTCTCTTCCTCCCTCTCCCCAAGTCCAAATGCTAGAGATTGAATTGTATCTCCCCTAACTTCATGCCTTGAAGCCTTGACCCCCTATGTGATTGTATTTGGAAATACAATCCAGGGCTTTTAGGAGGTAATTAAGGCTAAGTGAGGTCATAAGGGTAGGGTACTAATCAGATAGGATGAGCAGCCTTGAAAAAGGCACGTGTACTGGAGAAAGGCCGGGTGAGTACAAAGGGAGAAGGTGGCCCTCTGCAGCCCAAGGAGAGAGCCCTCTGCAGACACGGACCCTGCTGACACCTTGATCTTAGACTTTCCAGCTTTCAGAACTGTGAAAAAATACATTTCTGTTGTTTAAGCCACCCAGTCTACCGTATTTTGTTATGACAGCCCAAGCTAAAGCACCAAATTATATCCATCCTTCAAGGACCTGGTTTAAACACTAAGTCCCCAGAAAGAAGATTCTGTCTCTCCCCGTCCACGCTGGCCCTCTGTGTGTACTTACCTGGGGCATGTTTTAATAACTGACTTTGCACTGGAGTGGCGTCCGCGCTGCATGACCTCGACTAGACTGGAAGCCCCTTCGGGGCACAGACGTCGTCTGTTAGGCTCTGTGGACCCCACGACACCCAGCACACCACAGGTACTCAATGACCTGAGCAGATACAGGACTGAATATATTCTAGTGAAGCAGACGGTAAACACCATGGGAGATCAGAGAAAAGGAGTTACTCCTGGAGGCCGCGATCGGGAAGGTCTTCCATGAGGAGTCTCTGAGGCACAGTGAGGACCTGGACAGGCAGAGGAGGGAGGTAGAAAGATCTCAGAAGTGGGATCGTACAGGGGTGTTGGGGACAACGAAGATGCCAGGCTGACCAGAGCAGAGGAAGGAAATGGCCATGTTTGCAAACCGGAGAGAAAGATTTGGTAGTCCCAAGGGCAGGGGGATGGACTTGACCTTTGGAAATGATTCAAAATTAAATGGTCCATGCCAAGATTTTACAATGAAAGCTCCAGGGAGGGCCCCTCGAAGGTAAAGCCTTGGGTTGAAAAGTGATGGCGCAGACCCGCTGTAACTAATAGAGAAGCGTCCAAGAGAGATGCGTACGCACGTGCACATTCTGGAGGAGGAAGGGCTCTTAGAAGCGCTCTCATCAATCCTGCTTATTTGGCAGGAGAAACTGAGGCCAAGAGAAGGAAAGGCATCCAGACAGTGGTGGAGGCAGGACCAGATCTTAGACTTCCCGAGACATGTGCTACCCATGCCTCCCTGCTGACTGCTAGTCCTGGGGCAGCTGGGAAGCCAGTTGGTATTTCTTAGCTCAGATATTCCCAAGGAGATGGGCCACCCCAAGCCCCACAGTCCTTGGGGCAAACACTCGAGGTATCGTGTGGGTTTCAGCCTCATGGGTGACATTCTGCAGATCTAGAATGTCACAGTCACAGTGGGATCAGAGAAGGCCTTGAATGCCTGCCAAGAGCTAGACCTTTATCAGGCAGAGGAAGGTCTCTGGGGAGAACAGGAAATGCAGGGGCTGGGAGGACCCAGCCGGCCTGTGGCAGGTGGTCTGGGGGGTTCCGTCCTTGCACATCTAGGTGGGCCTAAAAGGGACAGCTCCCATCTGGCCTCCTCCAAGGAGAGTTTGATTTCCTCCCCCAGTTCCGAGCTTGTCTCTGCCTTTACACAGGGACAGAACTGTGTTCCTTTCCCCGGGTGCTGGAGATCAGTCAGCTGCAGTCTAGGAAGAAAAGGCTGGTGCAGAGAGTGCAGCACTAAACCACCCAAAGGCCAAGATCCGCTCCGTGGCCTGGGCTCCCTGGTATCTGGCTGAAAGAAGAGCAGAAAGACGTGGGGCTGGAGGTCTGTGCCCTTGTTGATTGCGTCTCTGCTGCCCAGCTGCTGTGTGCTGACACCCTACCTCTCTGAACCTCAGCTTTCTTAGCTATAAATTGAGAATGTCGCCATCCTCTCTGGGCTTGAGGGAGGATGAAATGAAGTTCAGCTCTGCGTAGATACTTGTCACTAATTTACCGTCTTCTTCAGCTGCCCCCTGGGAGCTATCAGCTCCTTATCTGCTGGGGCTGGAGACAAAAGGACCAGCCAGGAAGCAGCCGGACTCTCTGCAGACAGGCTCCTGAGTGGCAGAATCATGGAGTGGGACCGAGAAGGATTCTCAGTGGTAAAGGAGAATGGCAGGAGGGAGGGGAGAAGGATGGGAGGAGGGCTTGCGGGTGGGCAAAAGCCATTCCTTCATCTGTCATTTATTTGATCTGACTGTGTACAAGCATGATGCTAGGCCCTGGGGGTTCAAGTTACTGAGACTCTCGTGAATCCGTTCCTTCGCTGAGCAAACCACACTGAGGGACTTGTGCGATGATGCCAGGCACTGGCAGAGCCCGGGCTGGGGGTGGGGTGGAGTGAGGCAGGCAAATGAGCAATCAAGGCACAGGCTGGTGAGTGGCCCTGGGACGGAGGGAGGCAGAGGGCTTTGCAGGGGGAGGGGGGCTCCCATCTGAGGCTTCAGGGAATCCGCTGGGGCTGGAGGGGGCTGTGGGTGTCATGGTGAGAGGGGAAGCAGGAAAGACCAAGAAAGACTCTGAATGCCACCAAGAGTTGGGGCCACGTGGACATAGGGAGCCACTGAGCACCTTCACAAAAGGGCCAGGCCAGGCCAGGCCCAGATTCCGGTCTGGCTGCGTGCGGTGTGGCAAGCGGAATAGAAGCAGGGGATGGAGCACAGATGAAGGGAGGAAAGAGGGGGTGACACTCTGGAGATGGCTGGGAAGACTTGGTGACTGATTGGCTTTTAGGGAGTCGGGAGCGGGCAGGCAGCCGTGACAGCCTGTACTCACTGCGGAGGGGCTTGTGGGCCATCTGAGTGGACATGTCCAGTGGGCAGACCAGAGCTCGAGACTCTGCCTGGAAGTCCCCAGCATTAATGCGTGTTTCTCAACCCTGGCTGCCTGTCGCAGGCCCCGGGAACTTACTAGCCACAGGTTCCCAGGCCCACCCCAGACCCACTGAATCGGAGTCTCTGGAGGGCCCAGCCTAGTGTTCCCCACCTTTGTGGTTGTGTCAGGGGTCCCCAAGTCCAGCTATGGGCTTGACGATTTGCTATAAGTATTCAAAGGACCTAGAAAGGCCATCATACTCATGGTCACAGTTTACTACAGTGAAAGGATATACAGCTTAAAATCAGCCAAGGGAGAAGGAGCATGGGACGAAGTCCAGGAGAAACTGGGTACCAGCTTCCAGGTATCCTCTCCCAGTGGAGTTGCACAGACAATGATGAATTCTCCCAGCAATGATGTGTGACAACATTCGCTAAGTGTTGTCACCCAGGGAAACTCACCCAAGCCTTGGTATCCAGGGTTTTTCTTGGGGGTCAGTCATGTAGATATGCAGCTCCTGGGTGACCAGCCCTGGCCACTCAGTCTCTAGCCCCTAGAGAAGTCAAATTGACACAGAAGGCCCCAGGCCTCAGGCATGCAGAAACACTCTTAGCAGGTAGGATATTCCAAGAGCTCAGAAGTCATCTCCCCAGAGGTGGGCAAGGGCCAATCCCTTCCTTCGAACATGCAGGGTTTGAGTGACCCTGCCTGCTGAACTAACCCTTCACTGCACAGTGGGCTATTCTAGAATGCCCTGGGAGCTTTCAGAATGCTCTCTGCCCAGGCTGCACCCCTGACCAATTACTCAGAGTCTCTGGGGTCTGGCCAAGGTTGAGACCCACTGTCATACACAGTAACTGATACCAAAGGAGGTACTGAGCTCACCCCAGAGGGCATGAGGAGAGGGAGGAGGAAGAGACGGCCAAGGACGGTGGGTTAAGGAGCAGCAGAGGCTGCAGGCCACGGGGAAGAAGGCACACAGGGAAGGCACAGCCAGAGAAACGGGCAGAGAACCAAGGTCCCCAGGGCCTGGACAGCAAAGAGAGAGAGTAGGCAGTCAAGTCACATAGGTGGCCTGGTGCCTATTCGCCTCAGGCTGCTATAACAAATCACCCCAGACTCGGTGTCTTTAACAATGGGAATTCATTTCCCGCAGTTCTGGAGGCTGGAAGTGTGCGATCAGGTGCCAGCGTGGCTGGGTTTTGGTGAGGGCTCTTTTCTTGGTTTCTCATGTGGACGCCTTCTTGCTATATCCTCACAGGGCAGTGGGGTGGGGGTGGGGGAAGCTTGCTCATGTTTCTTCTTATAAGGGCACCAATCCCATGTGAGGGCCACAAGTTTAGCACATAATACCTGGGGAGGGCCAGTTAGGCCTGGGGGAGAGGCAGGAGGGGCAAAAAGTTTCGCAGGCCTGGCCCTTTCCCCATCCTCTTTCTCCTCCTCCTCCTCCTCTCCCTTCTCCTCCTCTCCTTCCTCCTCCTCTCCCTTCTCCTCCTCCTTCTGCTCCTCCCTCTCCTCCTTCTTTTCCTCCTCCTCCCCCTCCTCCTTCTCCTCTTCCTGCTCCTCCTCTGGCTCTGCCACTCCTCCTCCTAGACTTTCTTCCCAGAATCAGAGGCAGGGTGCTGAGCTGGCCTGGGTCACCCTGCCTGTAGGGTGCTGGGAGTGGGTAGTAGGGTCCCCTCTGCGGGCCTCCCAGCTACTCCCCTCCGTGGTTCTGTGGTTGTGACAGGATCTCCAGGCTGGACTTTGACCTTTAATGGTCTAAGCACTGACCAGGTTTTGGTGCTTCTCCAAGGGAGGAATTCAAAGTAAAAACAAAATCATAAACCATACAACCAACATTTATATGTATGCTGAAAATAAAATGGCTCTTTTCCTGAATTTTCCAATTGCAAAAGTCTCAATAAATATTCAGAAGCTGAACCTCTTTTGCCTTCTTTTCTCTTTTGGGGGATGTAATGGTTTTGCAGTTACCTAAACCTGCTTCAGTTCACCGTTCATTGGGTCTCCCAGCCCTGGGACCTGTGGGCCTTGAGCCCCTGGGGACTCCATGCACACTGGGGGATGGGAAAGGCCACTGGACCCACTACCATCCTTCCTGTGGTGGGGGCACTCCCATCCCCCACCCCAATGGCTCAGGGGTGCATCCAGGGGAGGAAAAGGACTTGGATGTGTTACTCAGGGCTCTCCAGGGCAAGCCCTTTGAAACGGTTGGGGTGACAAGGACCATAGAATAGAGTTAACCAGAGCACTGGCTTGCAGGGCTTGGCAGCAGTAGAAGCCGTTTCCCTTCCTAGACGACTGGACACCTCGCCTCTTATGGGGTGAAGGAGTCCTCAGGGGCAGGGTCTGGGTGGGGGTCGGGGGAGGAGCCTTCTGCAAAACCAGCTGTGACTGGCCACGGGCTGGAGCTCCCTCGGCTGAGCTCAGGGGAGACCCAGGTGAATGGGAGGCATCCCCGGCCTGGACTGGGAACGAGGGGAGGGGAGGACCATGTCCGACATCAGCCCTGCCGTATCAGGGACCCAGAAGTTTGGAGGTTCAGAGGATAGCTTGATCTGGGGCTCTGGGATGATCCAAGATGGGTGTCCAGAGAGAGGGGGTGCATGAGCTACTAAAGCCACATCAGAGACCCAGGCCGCATGGTGGCAGCTCGTGCAATGTGGGGTTCCTGGGGCATGGCCTGTGTCTAGCCATGGCAAGAGCTCAAAAACTAATGATAGGCCGGGCGCGGTGGCTCACGCCTGTAATCCTAGCACTCTGGTAGGCCAAGGCGGGTGGATCGTTTGAGCTCAGGAGTTTGAGACCAGCCTGAGCAAGAGAGAGACCCCGTCTCTACTAAAAAATAGAAAGAAATGATTTTGACAGCTAAAAATATATATAGAAAAAATTAGCCGGGCATGGTGGCACACGCCTATAGTCCCAGCTACTCGGGAGGCTGAGGCAGAAGGATTGCTTGAGCCCAGGAGTTTGAGGTTGCTGTGAGCTAGGCTGACGCCACGGCACTCTAGCCTGGGCAACAGAGTGAGACTCTGTCTCAAAAAAAAACCAAAAAACTAATGATAGGTTAAAGTTTCTACCCACCTCCTGCCTCCCTGGCCCACCAAACTGGGGTTCCGCCTCGCCGATGCTAAAGATCGGCAAGCAATAAGCGGCCCTCTCCCAGCCCGGTCCCTTCTGGCCCCAGACCACACACCACCTCCAGGAAGCCCTTGGTGTCCACTGCAGTGTGACTTGCTCTGCTCCGAATCTAGATCTGGGTGTAAGCTTGGCATTAGAAGTCACTTGGCTGAATCAGACTTCCAGTTCCAGTATAGCAATGTCGGTTACTAACCATGTGGTCTCAGGCAAGCTATTTAAGTCCTCTAAGCATCGATTTCCTCATCCTTAAATGGGAACTAATAGTAGTCCCTACGGTGGGAGTTCACAGAGTGAAGTGCGCAGCAGAATGCCTGGCACAGGAGAAGCACTAAGCAGGCACTGATGTCGGGTGAATGAGTAGACTAAGGAGGCGGGGCCTTCCCGGGGATTGACCCAGGGAAGCAGCTCTTGGCTTCCTCCCCAGAAGAATCTGGGCCAAACCCTCCCCGTCACTCAGAAGGCCCCAGGGGCCAGCAGGTGAGGGGGCAGGAGAGAGTGACAGCGAGGGGGACACCTCCAGACTTGAGGGGGGGGTCTGTGGGGCCCTTCCTGGCACCAGGCCATGCTGGAGAAGAGGGGGATAAAAGGTGGGACCTTTCCTAGGGCTAAATGGGATTCAAGGGCAGGTGCCCAATTTACACGATAAAACTCCTTTTGGAAGGAGTGCAAACACCAGAGGTTTTAACAAATTATTTAGCCTCAACGAAAAGTCTGCAAAGGGCAGGAATAACTGTGAATGCCTAATTCAGTCCTCTCAAAAAAGATCCCTGGAAAGTTGGTTTTGTAGAAGGCTTCTCCCCACCCCGCCCAGCCCCTGCCCCTGCGGACTCCCTCGCCCCTAAGAGGTGAGCTGTCCAGTTGCTGCCAAGCCCCACAAGCCAGCGCTTTGGTTAACTTTTTATTCTGTGACCTTTGTCACCCCACCCCTTTCAAAAGCTGTGATCTTTATGGGTTAACATCAAGAAAGCAGGAACTTGCTTGGCATGCTGGATCTTGGGAGATTTTGTTGCCATCCCGGGACTTGGACCTCTCTCACCTGGAGCTGCAGAGGACATTTGAGCTGCACTTCACAATCCTGATTTCAGTTCTCCCCTGTCCCACCCCTATGACCACCAGGGGCTCTGTTATTACTAAAAGGCCTCAGCCTGGCATTGTGACCTGTACCCCACACTGGGTGATGCCTCTCCAGGGTGCCCCCCGCCCCCACTGGCCTCTATTTGTGACATTCACCTTGACGTCAGAGTGCTGAGGACGTCCCCCCTGTGTCCAGCATCCACGGGGCAGACGAATACAGGAACTGCAGAAACCCTACAAGCCAGCCAGGGGAAGTGAAGACCAAACCACCCGAGGCAAAAGGCGGGTAGGTGATCTATTACTCATGGTGCAGGTTGCTTAAACTACAGACAGACAGGCTGACAAAGGACTCAAATATGGCCTGGTCCCAGAGAAGTGTGGGAAAGAAATGCCAACACTAGCAGTCTTGTGCTCGAACTCTGACAAGGAAGCAAAGTCCACATCTGCTGTCCGAATTATGATGGAAGCCATCAGTCGAAAGTTCCATTGGTGGCTACTACAAACCACCTCTCTCAGAATTCAAGGACTCCCACCCTGGGCTTAGTCATGTGACTCACTTTGGCCAATGGGACATTAGCAAGTGTGATACAAGTGGAGGATGCTACCCCTGTTGGAACAAGGCTGCCGTCCCGGGAGGAAGCCCAGGCCATTCTATCAGAGCGAGAAGGGTCGCACACACAGGCCCTGGAGGGTGAGACACTTCATGAGGGAGAAGCCACATAGAGAAGAGAGAACCGAGACACACCAGCCGGACTTCTAGGTGAATACAGTCACATGAGCGACCCCAACCAGGGGCAGGAGGACTGTCCAGCCAACCTACAGAAAATGAGAAAGAATAAACTGCTTAGCCACAAAGTTTTGGGATGGCATGTTATACAGCAATAAATAATCATAGAGCTTTATAAAAACGAGGTGGTGAGTTCTCCATTCTTAGGGGTATTCAGCAAAGAGCTAAAGTTCTACTGGGGGAAACTGTGGAGACAATTTTTACATTGAGTAAAGGGTTGGACTAAGATTACAGAAATCATCCTTCAACACTTGTCTAAATCATAACCATCCTTTGTCTCCACCAACTAGGAAAACATTCTAATACATAAGCCAGGCAGGAAAGTGCAGTGGTCAAAGCCCTAGACTCAGACTGCCCAGATCCAAATCACGGCTCCATTACTTACTAGCTGTGTGACTTTGGATAAACTACACAACCACTCTGAGCCTCTATTTCTTCAACTACAAATTGAGATAATAATATTAATATCTAGTCCATAGGAGGTGATTGTGAGGGTTGACTGAAATAGTGCATACAAAGATCTGGCAACAGTGGTTAGGACATAGAGGTTAGTAGCTAATGTTGCCCATAATATTAATGCTATTATCCCAGATGGCCTCTCACACAGCAGCCCCTTAAAACCTTTAGGAATGCCACAAATCCAGATTTCTGACTCATATCGTACAGTCGCAAGAACTAACATGACCTCTCAGGCTCTGTCAACGCTAGGACTCTCTTCTCTCCCTTCCTTTCTGCCATGCCACCATGGCATGGTGTTGGACAGCAGTGGCAAGTAGCAAGGCAAATAGGACATGCCTGAGCCAAGACGCCTGGGCTCCAGGAGGAAGGTCCGGGGGCCTGAAGGGCAAACTAGGGCAGGAAGAGGAGAGCGGACGGAGGGAAAGTGGCTGCAGCTTAACCTCCTTCCTTCAGTCCCGACAGGCACTTGAGCGAACCTTGGCCAGACACTGACCGCTGACCACTCAGGGATAAGTAAGACACAGTCTCCAGGTAACTCACAGACTTGGGAGGACAGAAATCTCACTAGATGATCTCTGAGTTTCCTTCTGAGTTTTTGGTTCCTGTATTCTAAACCTTGGCAGATTTGGTGATTCACACCATTAGTAACTAACCAAATTTTGCTCTGTGCATGTGTGAGCATAGCCTCAAGCTCTCCTCCCGCTGCCCACCCCGTCCTTCCCGCAACAGGTCACTACGTGTGTGGATAGATCCCAAGGTGACACAGGGCCATGTTTACCAGTGGGCAGGGCACTGCTATGACAGGCTCTGCACTTGGGCATGACATCCATAGACTCCTCCCCTCCATGGGCCTCCCTTCACAGGTCAGCTAAGCCTTGCCATCTTGCTTCCATTCCTCTCTGGGCCAGCGCCCTCCTGGTGCCTCAGTCTCCTGCCCCTGTACCAGCCTGTGGATGCTGAAATTCTGAGGTCCATGGGGATTAGAGCAGTGGGTCTCAACCAAAGAACATTGTCATGACCAGAGGGAGGGTGCTGCTGGCTTCTAGAGGTCAGGGATGCTACTAAATATCCTACAGTGCACAGGATGGTCCCCATAGCAAAGCATTATCTAGTCAAAATGTCAAAGAGAACCCCTGGGATTGGGGAAGGAGTGTTCCCCAGGGAACATGGCCTTAGGGTTTCAGTCCCTCTAAGAAGGAAATGGTCCTTGCCTTACATCTCTTGTGGGTCCAGATGGGAGAGAGAGGACAGTTATACCAGGGTAGGATCCAGGCACTTCTGAACGTCCAAGCCGAATATGGTTCTCCGAATAGCGCAATCTCTTCTATTAATGCAGTTCAAAATAGGGTGAGTAAGAAAAATACTTTCTTCCATCTTCTAGTACATGGATTTAAAAAATATGACAAGGACATTCACTGCAGCACTGTTAATAACTAAAAAGATCAAAAACAACCTAAATGTCCACTTATAGGGACCAGATAAATTATGATACATTCATACAATGGAATTATATGCACTTGTTAAAAAGAATGAGGTGGCAGGCCAGGCACAGTGGCTCACGCCTGTAATCCTAGCACTCCGGGAGGCTGAGGCAGGAGGATCGCTTGAGCTCAGGAGTTTTAGACCAGTCTGAGCAAGAGCGAGACCCTGTCTCTATTAAAAATAGAAAAATTAGCCAGGTGTGGTTGCACATGCCTGTAGTCCCAGCTACTCAGGAGACTGAGGCAGGAGGATCACTTGAGCCCAGGAGTTTGAAGCTGCAGTGTGCTATGTTGGTGCCACGGCACTCTAGCCAGGGTGACAAAGCAAGACTCTGTCTCCAAAAAGAAAGAGAAAAAAGAGGCGGCCCTAAATATAATGTTATGAAATAATCTCCAAGACATATTGTTAAGAATACCAGCAAGATGCAGGAATAATATGCCTAGTTTACCAATACTTCCGTGAAAATATATTTACAAATATTTTATAAACATATATGCTGTATATGCACAGACTCAGAAAAGATAAGCAAAAATCTAGTAACAGTGGTCGTCTCTTGGAACAGAAGCTGGGGCCTAGAGGGGGAAGAAATAGGAGAGAGATCTACTCTTGACTCTAGGTTCTTCCGAATCTTTTGAATTTTATACTCTGTGCATATGTTATCTAGTCAAAATCACACACAGATGGTTCCCAACTTATGATTTTTTGACAATGGTGCAAAAGTGATATGCATTTAGTAGAAACCATATGTTGAGTACCCAAACAACCATTCTGTTTTTCACTTTCAGTACATATTCAATAAGTTACATGAGTAGTCAACATTTTATTACAAAATAGGCTTTGTGGTAGATGATTTTGCCCAACTGTAGGCCAATGTAAGTGTTCTGAGCATGTTTAAGTAGGCTAGGCTAAGTTATGATGTTCGGTAGGTTAGGTGTATTAATGCATTTTTGACATATTTTCAATTTACGATGAGTTTATCGGGATGTAACTCTGTCATAAGTTGAGGAGCATCTGTCCAGTACATACAATGGAACATTATTCAGCCTTCAAAAGGAATGAAATTCTGATACATCCCACAACGTGGATAAGCCTTGAAAACATTATGCTAAGTGAAACAAGACAGACACAAAAAGACAAATACTGTATGATTCCACTTATACAATGTATCTAGAACAGGCAAATTCATAGAGACAGAAAGTCAAATTGAGCTTGCCAGGGGCTTGGGGGAGAGGGAATGGGGAGTTACTGTTTCATGGCTACAGACTTTCTATTTGAGGTAATGAAGAAGTTCTGGAAATGCATAGTCGTGACGGTTTACACAACACTGTGAATGCACTTAATGACATTGGACTGTACACTTAAAAGTGGTTAAATAGTAAATTTTATGTTACATGCATTTTGTCACAATAAAAAAAAAATCCCCAATACATAACAGAGTGTATTTTAAAAATTCATGTTTTATAATTTCATTGTCTGACAACCCCTTAATGAAAATGTGCCCCCTCCAGTGGGAATGTGTGGCATCTAAGTCCTGAGCTTTGGGATCAGACTGAACTGAGGTGGCTCCTGGCTCCACCATTCACTAGTTTTGTAACCTTCTAAATTAACCTTCTTGAGCAGGGATCAGCGAACTTTTTCTGCAAAGGGCCAGATAGTAAATAATTTCAGCTTTGCAGGCCAGACGTGGTCTCTGTTGCAAACAACTACTCCATGAGCAAGCAGCAGCTGCAGGCAACACACAAATGGACAGAGCTGTGTTCCAATAAAAACAGGCAGTGGCCACATCTGGCCCACAGGCCGCCATTTGCCAACCTCTGCTCTATGGCTCTCAGTTCCCTCATTTGTAAGATGAGGACAATAACTGTACCCACCTCTTAGGGTTGTTGTGGGAATGAAATGGGGTCATGTGTCAAATTTTTTGCTCATTGCCCAAGACACAATCAGTAGCTGATAAATGTGCATTATTTTTGATGTGGTTGTTGAGGTAGGTGTTGAGAGTGGGCAAGAAGGAAGTCACATGTATTGAGCACCCACTGTGCACACAGTAGGGCCAACTCGTAACGGGACAGGACTTCATTTTGTTATGTTTATTAGTCAATAAAAATATCTCGTGTGGGCAGAGAGCTTTGTGCTTTTGGTCCACTAGCTCATTCCATCTTCAGGACAGCTCTCTGGGGTCAATGTCCTGGGTCAGGAAGCCAGGCCTCCAAGTCCACTTTGCTAGGAAGAGCAGGGGCAAGGTTTGAATCCTCAGCCACCTTCTTCCAAAACCTGTGTTCTCAACCAAGGTAGAGCTGCCCACCCCTTCTCCTCCCAGTCCCCACAACCAGCCCGGGAGATTCGGGATGTCTGGGGGTGTTTTGTGGAGGTGGTGCTAAGGAATGAGGAGGCACTACTGGAGTTTAACCAGGGTCCAGGAATGCTAAATGTCCTGCAGTGTCAGTCATTTAAATGTCTATAAAATGAAAAATTATTCAGTCCCCAATGTCATTGGTGCTCCATGGGGGAACACTGCTCCACATCACGCTGCCTAGGTGTGAGTCCATTTCCACCCTGCGCTTGACCCATTCACAGTCTCACGTGGAGACAGGTTCACTGAGAGCACAGCGGGACTAGCACAAGGATAGAGGCATCTATGGGGGGCGAGCTGCCATGGGGAGGGTGCCCTCCCTTCCGCCGGGAGTGGAAGGGACAGGTGGTGCAAGTTGTTAAAGTTCAGCATATTCTTTATATTTCCCTCTAAATCTGCAGGAAACAGTGGCATAGCAGAAAGGGCACTTGATGGTCAGAGGCCAAAACCACTGACTTGACCACTGGCCAGCTATGCAAGTGAGGCAACTGGCTAGACCTCTCTAGGCTTTGATATCCTTGGAGTGAAAAGAGGATAATGTCACACGTGTGTCCCCTTGCAGGGCTGTAGCTAGGATCAGATGAAGCACCAGAGAGAAAGTACCTAGCTCTGTACAGAGGGAGAGCATTTTATTAAATGAATCGCAAAGCAGTTGTCAACAAAATAAAGCTCTTCCCTTTTAAATCTTCAGTGTGGCTTCCAAAGGCTATGTGGAGGTTTCATCAAACAGCCACTGGCTGCCTCCCACCCACTCCAGCCCGGCACACTGAGATTTCGGTTTGATTGCATCTCCAGCAAAACCAGCTGGGGTGAAAAATGAGCCCAGGAGAGAGCAACTGCGCTTCCTGTTGGTCATAACTCTTCAGAGTCATGGAGAAGCCATCTGATCCCAGCCAGATGTCGAGCCAGAAAAGGGGCTGGAACAGCTTGATGGGGTCACCTGCCGGTCAGGCCCCACAAGCTGTTTTTCCCCCAGGAGGGGAGGGAAGGGGTTAATAGTTCCCTTGGTCAAAATGCCAAGTTGGAATTAATCCACACAAATGTCAAGCCTGCTCTGCATGCAAAGACAAGCAGGTTCATCATAACAGAAAGCCTGTCTGCAGGACAAAGTGCAGGCATTTTCTCTACAAGACTCTAACTTCTAATTTCTGCTCAGAGCCCTGACGTCAGCTGGGTCCCCTGCCTCTTGAGATCTAGCTAATTGAGGTCCTAGCTCCGTAATTCTGCACCTTCCCAAGGCTTCCCCAAACCTTCTGCAAGGGTCTGCCAGCGACATCACATGGCCTGCCCTCCTACATGCCTTTGTCAACCCAGCCATGGAACTTGATCTCTTCTCTAGTTCCAAAAACAAAAACAGAAAAACAGTCCCAGAAGTTCCCAAAGAGAAAAGAATTTGAACAAGTTTTCCCCATGCCAAGACAGCAGGCAACCAACCTTGTTTTGCAGAAAACAGGTTTTGGAGTCAAACTTCTAGAACCCCCAACTCCCTCACTTACTAATGGGGTGACCTCAGGAAGTCACTTACCCACTGGTTTCAGTATTTTCATCTGTAAAACGGGGCTGCCAATCTCTACATTAAAAGGCTGTTGTGGAGACTAAATTAAATTTGTCAGGTAAATGGCAGGCACATAATACATACCCATTTCAGTTAGAATTCTTTTGGCCACAAATTGATTTGAATAGAAGGAATGTGTAGGCTGGCCAAACTGTAGAGTCTGGCAACTGGTCAGACAGAATTTGATCAGGGCCCTGGCTCCATTTTCTTTGTGTTCCCAGGGCTCTTCTCTCTCCTGTGTAATTGTTTTCTTTTCTGTTGTCCAACTTTCCTCATAGTCATAAAATGACTGCAGCTGTTCCGGGTCTCACATCTACCTTCTGCAACATTAAGAGGAAGAAAGCTCTTTTTTCTTTGCCATTGAACAAAAGTCCTGGGTTTTGTTTTCATTAGAACATTTAAGGTCAAGTACCCACTTCAGAAGCAATCGCTGAGGCCGGGGGATGCCAAGCCTGGATTGACTTTGGCCTGGGTGGCACAGGGGTGGAATTGTGCTCAGCACCCGGAGATACCCCAAAGTCCAGGCTGATCCATGTGGACTCTTGTGTTCACATGTGTGTCCCCAGAGCCTGGCACAATGTTTGACACACAGGAGATGCTCAGTAAGAGCTTGTTGAAGGAATGAGGATTATAAAATCGACAGAGAGAGAATGAATGTGTGTGGTTAGAACGTCTAATCATTCTCTGAATCAGTTGTCCGGTTAGCGGTAATTTCCCAAATATTCTTTTCAATAAAATCCATAGTTACAAATGTTGACCCTCACCTTTCCCCAGAGAACAAACAGCTGCCCCCACTGACACAGTGAGAACCTAAACAAACCCCCTCCCGGGCCCCGCAAGCTGCCCGAAGGCGGCCAGTGCTGTCTCTACACACTCACTTTAGCCAGGGCGCACGAGAATCAAAAATCCACTTCCATTCTTAATCATCGAGCCTAAGAATGGAGATTAAATTTATCTTTAAATAGACTTTTTTAAAAGGGAGATGAGGAGGAAATTGAGGTTTGAAAGGGCAGGGCTTTTTTTTTTTTTTTAAACTCAGCGTGTGTGGGCAGCCAAGCGCCTGAGGGACACGCTCCCCAGCTGGCCCAGAGGTCTGGGCAGGGTGAGGATACAAAGTCTCGGGACAGCCGGGCCACAGTGCCCAGGCCATAAACAGGGACACCTGCCCTGGGGTGTGTCGGAAGAGGAAGAGCAGTGCCCTGAGCTTCGAGAGGATGGGGACCCTCAAACAAGTACGTATTATAAGTCCCTGGGATTCGAACCCGAATATCTGTTGGTAATTACCTGGATGGCACCGTCTCCTCCAACTCACCACATCTAAGCCCGAACTCACCGTCTTGCACATGACTGCTGCTCCCCCAGTCCCAGCCCCAATCTCTGCGGCAGCCCCTCCAGCCCCCAGACTTCCTAATCAGTTGCCCGGCCATTGTGCTAATCACCCCCCACCTCCATCTGTCACGGCCATTGCTCACCAAGAGCTGTCAACTCCACCGTCACCACATCCATTATGTCTCCCGCTCTCCTCTCCTGGCCTTCCCATGCCCTCTCACCTGCACGGCCTGTCTGGCTCCAGCCTCACCCCTCCAGTCTTCCCTCTACGGTGGCGCACAGACCATGTCCCCCATTCACCTCCCAAAAAGCTTCAACAGCCCCCAAGGCCTACAGAATCAAGTCTGTGTTCTTTGCAAGGCGCCCAAGACCCACAGCTTGTCATTCTTCTCTCATTTCCAATGCAGGAGGAGCCTCATTCTCAGAACAAGATGACGCTTTCCTATCTCGGAGCCTTTGCTCACGGTGACACTGGCCTGCTTTGTCCCTTTCTCTTCCTGCTGGTTTTCTAGGTTCTTATTTCAATGCCTCCGCTGCAGGGCACCTCCTCAGGGGAGTGGAGGTGGGGGGTGGGGGTGGAGGGGTGAGGGGGTGGGCAACTGTTTCCTCCTTCCTGCCCCTGCCCTATGCCGGTGTCTCCATTTCAGTATGTTTTTCATTTTGCCCGGGGCAGTGAGGAGGACAGTGCCCTGCTAATGGGTGATATATTAAGCATTTATGTTGTACCAGGCACGGGCCAGGTGAATTTATACACGTGATCTCATTTAATCCACGCGGTTAGGAGAGGCAGTTTGATCCTATTCCACAGACAGGAACCTGAGGCTCAGAAAGGACAAGTGCTTCACCCAAGCAAATGACAGAGCGGCTTCCACTCCGAATCTTCTGACACAAGTCCAGTGACGTTCCTCCTCCACCTCCCTGGACAAGGCAGTCCCAGGGTGGGAGAAACCTCTGGAAACACATCTGTTCTCCGCTTTACTTAAAGAGCCCTCGAGCTCCAAAGCCGGCTGGCAGGACACACTCCGGTGATCACTAATTCGCATTTATCCTCCCTCGCCAGCCCCTGCCCCCCCAATGCCTGCCATGAGTCGGGGCCTCAGGCCCAGGACCGAGCAGGTCTGCATAATTTCCTGAATGTCACCAAACCCATCTGTCACTCCCTGGGCTCCCCGAACACCATCCCCGTGCACCCAGGGAGGCTCTGAGCCATATGGTCGGGAGCCCGCTGTGAAATCCCATTACCGCTTTCAGCTAATTGGCTTTAAAGAACGCAAAGTAATTAGGAAGAGGACCATACACATGTCCCCACCAGGGAACGGGAAGTACTCCAGAGCTTCTTAATGCCCCCCCTCCCCACTGTGAACTCATTTCTTCCTAAATGTCTTCCCTCTCGCCCCGTGGCTCAGTGCAACACTTAGATCCAGACATACAGACAGGAGCAGGTGCTGAGATGTTAACTCATGTTCCCCAGCCCCTCACCATCCTTCCCCCTCACTGCAGCCAGTAGCAGCTCTGGGCTTCACTGCTGTGGGGGAAGGACATGGTAGAGCGGAGGGAGGGGCACAGAGGCCTCGAGAACCCCCGACCCTCTTCCTGCTGCCACCAGCAACAGCGTGGTGTGTCTCGGGTGATCCTGGGCCTGCCACAGAACAGAAATGACAGCTGGAAAAGACGGATGCCTCAGTGGCAACCTGGGGGAAAGGATGGCCGAGGGCAGACGTCTCCCTGCACCCCAACCCCCCTGCCTCCCCATAAGACCACAGAGCCGGGGCACAGCTGACTGCACAGGAAGGGGACTTCGAGTTTCGAGTTTCGGAAACTCAAATGTTGCATTTAAGACCAAGAGTGGCGGTATTTCTTGTATGCTGGGTTCTGGACTGGGATTCAAGGTTCTACTGAGTGAGCACCCACCAGCACTGGGTTTTGTGTTCAGCATTTTGCTCCCATTCTCTCTGACCTCCCAGCAGCCCACTAGAGAAGACATCACCACCCTCACATCACAGATGGGCCTGTGGCCACAGGGAGCCATGGGGAAGAAGGAGAAGCAGGTCCCTAGAGTCTGAGGCTGGACTGGGATCGGCCAAGGACCCACACCTCCCTCCCTCTGAGGGCCACACCGACCAGCTCCCCGGGAGGCCGCCACTGGCAGGGGCAGAACTGGAGGGGTGGACGCAGTCACAGAACCTCCCGGGGCTGCTGCACCACTGCTGGAACCTTCTTTATGGAGGAACTTTTTTTTTTTTTTTTTTTTGCCAAGCACTTCTACCTTGTACCACTTTCCCTGGCTGGAACCCTGTCATTTCTCACAGTGGCCCAAGATGCAGGAAGGCAGGGCAGAGGCATCACAGCCCACTTGCCGGCAGGTGCGAGGGAGGCTGGGAGACGATGCACGAGCCCACCCAGTGAGGAAGGAGGGGGGCTGCGATGGGTGAGCAGTGAGCCTCTGCTGACGGCAGCTGCCTCTGCTGGCGGGTCAGGACCCAATTTCAATTGCAGGTTGAGTATCCCTTATCTGAAATGCTGGGGACCAGACGTGCTTTGGATTTCAGATTTTTTTGGATTTTGGAATATTTGCAATTATATTTACCAGCTGGGCATCCCTAAGCTGAAAATCTGAAATAGGTAAGCACATCCTTTGAACCCAACCTTTGAGCATCATGTCAGCACTCAAAACGGTTCAGATTTTGGAGCATTTAGGATTTTGGATTTTTGTATTAGGGATGCTCAACCTGTATTATCTTCTGAATGGGGTCACCATTCAGGAGACCCCAGGGTTGGGGGAGCTGGACCTGCAGGCCAAAGAGGTGATTTCTGAGCGCCCCCCCCCCCACCACTGCAGAAGGGCCTACGTCGTTAAGGCAGCCCACAAAATAGGAAACCCAATATTTACCTCATGGAACACTGACAAAACCTGCTGAAGATGTCTGTGTCTGACTAAGTCAAATAGAGCCAAACCAATTCGTTATTAAAAAAAAAAAAAAAGACACCAATCTGACTGCAAAAGCACTAAAGTGTAACATAAATCGTCAGTGGTGGTTTCTTAGGGATATGGAGGAGGCGTTTTCACAATACATCACACAACAAAACATCTCCCAAATCTCCTCTAGACATTTCTCTCCACAAGCCCTGCCCTTCCCGTAGTTGCCCACATCTCTGTTGCTCTCTCCAAAAGGCCACTGTCCTCTGTCTTTCTGTATCCCACCCTTCCCTTCTCAGCCCCCCCGGGAAGTCCCTACCTGCCCAGAGCCTCTCGTCCTCCCCTCCTGGCATCCTCCCTCTTTCCTCAAACGGACACTGTGGCCTCTCTTAGATTCTCCAACCTGCATCTCAACCTTCCTCCCTTCGCTACACAGTAATGTCCAGGAAGCCGAGAACCCACAAACAGTTGACACGCTCCCTTTTCAGAAGGGAAGGAGGGAGGTGACTAGAAATACTTGGTTGTAATTTTCTTCCCTGCCTTACGTACTTGTTTACATGGGCAGCACTGAGTCCTAGTTCCAGAAGATCCCAGAACCCAGCTCCGACGAGCATGGGGCAAGCAGGGCCCAGGCAGCCTCTGCTGAGGATCTTGCACCCCTGCCCTGACCTCTGCCCCTTCCTGTGCCCACTAGGCCTGCCGTGTCCTGCCTCAGCCTGCCCAGGGCCGCTGTCTGAGGCTTCCAGGAGGCCCACCCCCAAGCAGGTGTCAGGACCAGCCTGCAGAATCCAGCTGGGGTTTTGGACCAGCCGGGAAGCCTATGTGGACGGGGCGAGCCCAGAGCTGAATGCTGGGCAAGGCAGGCTGAGTCTGAGCCCTCCCCAGTGCCCTCCTGCCCCCAGCCCTGGCTTCCTCCTGGGATCCTGCCACCCGGGCCCCACCCACCCGGCGCTCTGCCCAGTCAGTGACTTCCGCCGTGTTGCAGAACGCCCTGTAAATTATTAGCTGAGCCCACCTCCCATGCCTCCAGATGGGGAGGTTGAGGCCCAGAGAGAGTCGGGGACCCTCACAAGACCACATGGCTTCTGACCAAAGGAGCTAGAACCCCGGTCTCCTAACTTCCAGGCTAGTGTTTTCCCCATAACACAAAGGGCTTAAATAACTTCTAAGGCATGGAGGTGGGTGTTGTTGAAATGAATGAAATTGAAAATGTAAATTGTAAGTCCTCTTCTGGTTATTTACATTTTAAGTGGAACACAAAGATCAAAACATCTTGACACACAGGCAAATCCGCAGAGACGGAAAGCAGATTAGCGCAGCCAGTGCCTAGGGGCCGGGGTGGGGGTGGGGTGACTGCTTCGTGCTAGAGCTTTCTCTTGGGGTGAGGAAAGAGTTCTGGAACTAGCTGGTGGTGATGGTTGCGCAGCATTGGGAATGTACTTAATGCCACTGAATCGCACACTTTCAAGTGGTTAAAATGGTAAATTTTATGCTACGTGTATTTTACCGCAATTAAAAAACATCTCCTTGACTCAAATACGCAAAACCTGTAGGGAGAAACAGGCTCGCTGCGTGGGGGACACACAGTGCATGGAAAGGATCTGCCGTTCAAGTGTGACCACGTGCTGGGAAACAGAACAAAATGGTAAAGGGGTCGCTCCTTGAGGAACATCTAGGAACAGGGGAGGGGCCCAGATCAAACCGCAGGGTCCGTGGCGATCAGTTTGCTCAACTGTGCACCACTGAATGCTCAGGGGAGTTCAAAAGCTGGCTGGTGTTTCCCTAGATCCCACACGTGAACGAGAACCGGCGGCCTTGCTCTCTGCGCCTGGCTCATTTCTCCCAGCACGATGTCCTCCAGGTGCATCGCATTGCAAAGGACAGGATTTTGTTCTTTTTATGGTCAAATAGTGTCCCATTGTGCATAAGACATGAAAAGTGCGTGAGGTGATGGGTACCAACTCCCGATTTGGTCATTATATAGCATATATCTGTATCGAAGCAGAAGATTGTACCCCCTGAATATGTACCCCCCGCAATTACTGTGTGGCAATTAACAAAAACAAGAAAAGCTGGCTTCCGAGAGCAGCAAAGCCTCCTGCCAGCTCCAAGGACGTCACAGGCTGCGGCAGGCCAGCTCTGCCCTAGGCCTTCAGGGCTCACCCCTGTGTTCCCAGCCACACCCCCCTCTTTACCATCAGGCCTTGTCCTCCCCTCCCTGAAGCCTGCAAGCCTGTCTCCTCCTTCCTCACCCAAAAGACTTGCTGTGTTTTCACCCCTTATTAGAAAATGACTTGAGCCATGAGGATTTGCAGAGTTTACCTGCTTTCCCTAAAGGTTTTCCGCTCAAGCAGTTTCCCGCAGGTTTACAGTCTCAGCTCAGGAAAATGGTAGATTTTTTTTGTTTCTTAATCCCCTCACTAAACTCCCTACAGTGCCTGGAACCGTATTCCAGTATTCCGCACACCGTGAGCCAGCTGTCAGGCAGGATGCTGAGCCAGCCCGGTGTGGGGGCTGTGCCGAGCGCTGGGGCCTGGTGGCGCTCCCTGGGTGTGGGAGGGGGCTCCAGGGCAGGCGCAGGCCTCAGGGCACCTCCAGAGCTGGCAGGGCCAGCGATTGTGAACTGGCCGTTTACACTTGCCCTCCTTTGGAGTTCTCTTGCAGGTGGATGTTAGATTTGTGCTTTAGGCAGGGCAAGAGCTCAGAACGGTTCCCCAAGGGCCAGAAACACAAGTCCTTACAAGAGAACAATGCTTGCCCATCTGTTAAGGGATAGTCCTCTAGGAGCCGTTCCTGACCCTGCTCAGCTGTGACCTCCCTTCCCACCCACCCCTCCTGCTCCTCTCCCCCCCCCCACCCCCGCCTGGCCACTGTGCTTGGCCCCCTCTCCTGTGCTGTCCTTCCCCTCTTGCACTGAAGTGTCAGGCCCAACATCTTCCCCAAGGGTGTGGCCCAAACTGGCGCTGAGAGCCGTCAGCCCGGACTGCTGCGTGAATGCACTGGCCGCCACCCCGTGGGGCACAGCCTTATCCCAAGGGTGAGCTTTGCAAACACGCCCCTCCCGAGGTGGGCAGGGGGCCCGGGTCCCGTCTCAGCTGAGCTACTGATCCAGGTGTGACCTTAGTCCCTCCGCTCTGGACCTCAGCTTTCCTCGCTGTATGATGAGGCTGCTGGACTCAGTGAACTCTGATTTCCTTTGAGCTGGAGTGTCACGCTCACAAAGTTGTCCTTGGTGTCACCCAGGCAGCTGCCCCCTCTCATGGTAAAAATAGGAATGAGGAGGTTTGGGTGGGTAACGCCCTTACAGACTGACCCTCCTGGCCTCTTGGCTGGCCCTGCAGGTGTCACCACTCTGCTACTGGCCGCCACCCAGAACCCCCGGACACAGGGCCCTCCACAGACCCGCTTAGGCCTGCCTGGAACCAGGAAGGGGCCTGTCGCCCAGACACACGCTTCCTACGGTGCTCCTCAGCCAACCACAGGGGAGCTTTGAAAATACCCCATAGAAAGGACTCCACTGGAGCTCATTCTCATCAAGTCCCTTTGGGGACAGGAGGCCGCAGAGTGAGAAGTATAATTTTTCCAGTTATATTAGCCATCAGCTTTGGAGGTCTGAGCCCTGAAGTCCTGGGCAATAGAGGGAAGGGGAGGCTGAATATCCACTTCACCCCAGAGGCTGCCACTGGCTTTGCCAGGCCCGGCTCAGAGGAATTGACCCCATGGGGGTGTTTCCTCCCTGAGACTCACAGAGATACACACAACGCCAAGTAGGCAGGTGGGGGAGGCCTCCACCGTGACAGGGCACCTACTCCAGCGCCTGGTCCCCAGAAGGTCCTCAGGCCTGAGCCCCCTTGTAGCACTAATTCAGAGTAGCACTGAACCACCACCCCTCCACTTCCCCAAAGTGTGGCTAGTGGGTCAGCTGTCCTGGTCCAGGGATTTTTTTAGCGAGCAACATGTAGCTTTGGAGATGATGTAATAGTTTTCCTGTGACTGCTACAACAAATAAAAACACATTTGTTGGCTTAAAACAACTGAAATTTGCTCGCAATTCTGGAGGCCAGAAGTCTGAAATCAAGGTGTTGGCAGGGGCCAGTCATGGTGGCTCACCCCTGTAATCTCAGCACTCTGGGAGGCTGAGGTGGGATGATCACTTGAGCCCAGGAGTTTGCAACCAGCCTGGGTAACAGAGTAAGACCCCATCTCTATAAAAAATAAGAAAAATTAGCTGAGCATTGTGGTGCACACCTGTAGTCCCAGCTATACCAGAGGCTGAGGCAGGAGCATTGCTTGAGCCCAGGAGTTCAAGGTTGCAGTGAGCTGTCATCCTGCCACTGCACTCCAGCTGGGGCAACAGTGTGAGATCCCATCTCTTAAAAAAAAAAAACAACAAAAAACAAAGGTGTTGGCAGGGCCATGTTCCCTTAGAAGGCTCTATGGCAGAAGTCTTCCTTGCCTCTTCCGGCTTCCAGCAGGGCTTCCAGATGCTCTTTGGCTTTAGCTCGTGGCTGCGTCACTCCAATCTCTACCTCTGTCTTCACATAGTCTTTTTTGTGGTTTTTCCTTTTCTCTGTGTGTGTGTGTGTGTGTGTCTCTCTCTCTCTCTCTTTTTTTTTTTAGAGACAGGGTCACACTCTGTCACCCAGGCTGGAGTGCAGTGGCACAATCATAGCTTCCTGCAACCTTGAACTCCTGGGCTCGAGCAGTCCTCCCGCCTCAGCCTCCCGAGTAGCTGGGACTACAGGCTCACACCACCAAGCCTGGCTAATTTTTCTGTCTAAGAACACTTGTCATGAGATTTGGGGCCCACTCAGATAATCTAGGATGATCTCATCTTGAGACCCTTTTTCAAAATAATGTCACATTCACAGGTTCTGGGGGTTTTTGCAGGGCCACCGTTTAACCAGCAACACGTGTCACTGGGTTTCCCCACTCCCCCAAATTGCCAGCCAGACTCTGCTGTTTGTTTACTCTCTGTGATAAGAACAACAGCAAAGCAATGCTAACTGATAACATTCCAGCACTTACTGAACACCAGGCATTTCCTTAACATATAGTAACTCATTTAATTGTCACCACAACCCTTCAAGAGGTTTCTATTATCTCCAAATCACACTTGAGGAGACTGTGGGTCAGAGAGGAACATGCCATTGGTAAAAGTCGGATACAGAACTCAAGCCCGGGGACCACAGCATCCCGAGTGGACATAGGCAAAGGGAAGAGCAGTTGACCCTGGGGCTGGAGAGGTGATGAAGGGACTCTGTCCGTGTCACTCTGCCCCTTCCAGCTGTGAGGGCCTGGCCAGCTATGAGCCTCTGTCAAGTAAGGTATGAAGTGGACTCTTCCTGGCCCAGGCCTGGCTCGAGGACACTGGTTCCTAACCCTGGATACACATTAGAATCTCCTGGGAGCTTTTAAAAATCCTGGTGTCCAGGCCACACCCCAGCCCAACTATAGAAGAGTCTCTGGAGCGGGGCTGGCATGGGTGGCTTTCGAAGCTCCCAGATGATTTCGATGAGCAGTCTGCACCAGGAACCGCTGCTCACGTCCGCCCGGTCTCTCTCTGGCTCGCTGTGTCCAGCAAGGAAGCCGAGGATCTGGAACTCTCTCTGAGTCCCTGCCCACCAGGAGTTCCTGGATAGGCAAGAGACGTGCCTGGTTTGGTGCAGGTGAGGGACAGCTGGGGCAGCAGTGTGGGGTGGGACGGGAAAATGGGAAACAGTTCCTGGAGCGGGTGGGAGCGGATGGATGGCCTGCCAGAGCCCCCCCGACATGAGCTGTCTCTCTAGGCTCCTAGTCCCAGAGGGAGAAGGCCTGAAGGGATACGCACACACAACAAATTTTGGGTGTCAGAGAGTGGGACACAGCAGGACACAGGAGCTCCCAATGTGTGACCTCTGGGAGGAAGGGCTGGGCAGCAAATGATGGGGGATCCACACCCTTCAGGACCGGCTCTGGCTGGACGTACGCAATCAGGACCTCGGGGACACTGTGCCGGGCTGGCCCTGGCCTGTCCGTCGCAGCTCTGACAGCAGCAGTAATGTCTGAAGCCCAGGAAGAGGCTGGTGCAGGAACTTCGTGCCAGGATTGGGGAGACTGCAGGGCAGCCTCAGCTGCAGCCAGCTGCCCAGCCGGCCCAGGCTGCCAGAGCTGCTCAAAACCTGGAATTCTGTGTCCCGGGTTGGAGACAACAACACGCAGAAGCCTGGAGAAAAACCCGCCATCCTCTCTTTTCTAAGAATGAGAAAACGTGGAGCCTTCTCTGACCATTTGGGAACTGGATTTTTAAGCCCAGGTTAGCAACTACTTTTTTTTTTTTTTTTTTTTTTGAGGCAGAGTCTCACTCCATCACCCAGGCTAGAGTGCAGTGGCATCATAGCTTACTACAACCTCAAACTCCTGGGCTCAAGCGATCCTCCTGCCTCAGCCTCCCGAGTAGCTGGGACTACAGGTGCACACCACCACATCTGGCTAATTTTTTCTATTTTTAGTAGAGACGAGGTCTCGCTCTTGCTCAGGCTGGTCTCGAACTCCTGACCTCAAGCCATCCTCCCGCCTCGGCCTCCCAGAGTGCTAGGATTCCAGGCATGAGCCACTGCACCAGCCAGAAACCATTCTTAATTAAGAAAAAAACGTCTCGGCTGGGCGCGGTGGCTCACACTTTTAATCCTAGCACTCTGGGAGGCCGAGGCAGGAGGATCGCTAGAGGTCAGGAGTTTGAGACCAGCCTGAGCAAGAGCGAGACCCCGTCTCTACTAAAAATAGACAGAAATTATATGGACAGCTAAAAATAATATATATAGAAAAATTAGCCGGGCATGGTGGAGCATGCCTGTAGTCCCAGCTACTCGGGAGGCTGAGGCAGGAGGATTGCTTGAGCCCAGGAGTTTAAGGTTGCTGTGAGCTAGGCTGACGCCACAGCACTCTAGCCTAGGCAACAGAATGAGACTCTGTCTCAAAAAAAAAAAAAAAAAAAGTCTCAAAGAATGCTCTGGATGTTGCCAGTCACTACTAAGTAATAAACTTGCAACATATAAGTCAAGGGAGTGCTGTTTTCCTGCTAGCCCTTTGCCTCCAGCCGCCCCCTCAAGGACATACACGACCTTTCCACTGCCCAGCTGTAGCTGAATCCCGCCCGGCCTTCCGGACCGGATCTCACCTCCTCAAACCTTGCCTCCTCCACGAGTCCCCTCCGTCTGCTCCAGCCCTCCCCTGGTGTCTGACCTGTCTCTGCCCCGTGGAGAGTCTGCCTGCCCTCTCTGTCGCTACCTGTCCACCTCTTGTGATCTGTCTCTCACCTTTCTCAGTCTCCCTCCTCACCTCTGACTCTTGGAAGGCTCATTCTGGGCAGTTACTGTTTTGTAGTGAAATTTTGGCTTCAGTCTCCTCTCCCTGTCTTTTTCTCTTTCTGTTCTCTCTCTAAGCTCACCTATATCTCTCTGTCTCGCTCTGTCTAAATGTCTCTCATTGTTTCTGTCTCTTTTTCTCTGCTTCTCTGTTCCTTTGTCCCTGCTTCCCTCTGACTCATGCTGCCTCTCTCCTTTCTGTCTTTCTCCCATTTCAGTCTTTCTCCCATTCTTTCTGTTTTTCTCTAACAGACTATGACAGCCCACAGAAGCAAGAATGTTAGCACTGAAGAGAAAGACTCACCCAAATCCATTTCTAAGCAAACCTGTACCTGCGTGAGCCCATATCCCTGAGCCCCAGTGCCCAGGCCGGGCTCTTTCTCTCGCACTAAACCTCCACCCACCACTGGCCGTCAAGGTCGTTGCGCGTGGCGGGCAGAGGCCCGGTGCCAGGCACGGTCTCCCTGGGGCAGCCACAGGGTGGGCCCAGCACCACACAGGACCCTGCCCTCCCAGCTCTCCAGGCTCACACAGCTCTGGCCTTCTAGGTCTTGTTTCTGGGAAGCCAGATTGAATTAGCTGCTGGGCTCACGTGGCCAGCCCTCGGCCTAATACCGTTTGGCAGCTCATGCCTCAATGCCATCCCCAGCCCCGTGGCCTCACGGCCAGAAATCCAATTTACCGAAGCTTAATTGAGCCCTGGACTCCCTGGGGCATTGGCCCTCTGGCCCTCCTGCTCGGCCAGCGGCAGATTTCCCGGTGATTAGGAAAGGAGGAAAAATGCAGGAGCCAAGTTAATTTCAATTACCCTCATTTTCTCCCTGGAGCAGCCCACATCCCTTGCTAAGTGCGTCTTTGTGGCAGCTGCAGTGAAGGCTGGTAAGTACCAGGTACTCGGAACTCCAGGCTCCCAGACACCTTGCATTCATCTGCCCACTCCAGAGAGCAGACCGCGCCCCTCCCCCGCTGGCCCTCAGCACGTAGTCCTATTTTACCGAGCCCAGAGAAGCAAGCTCAGATGCAGCCGATGCCTGTGTAGGGAAAAGGAAGAATACTTTAACAGTCTTCTCAAATAATTGTGGATGTTTTTCTGAAACACCACACCAAAACTCAGCAAGTGGTACTTCTTAAAGGTTAGCTGCACTGTGGGTTCAGAAATCGTGTCAGTGAAATTTTGGTACTCTGTTACATTAAAATCCATTGGTCTATCCTGCACTTTGTTTGGATCTTTTACCTATACATGATTTTGTGACAACATCCATTGGCCATTTGAATAATATTTGCTCTCTGAGTTAATGCAGATCTTTCAGATGTTGATGTATTTTTTACATATTACCACAGATCTCATCAGAAAAGACTATGAATATTGGAAAGATGTTAAGCTCGTGGTGGCAGATACAAGTTTTCCAAAATTCTCTTCACTTGAAAGCTCAGATTTTATCATTGCCAATAAGTACTGTTTTCCTTCAAGTGGCAAGCTTACTCTGTTCATTTTTGAGAAAATGCTAGCCACATACCCAACTCTGAATAACCAATTTGTCTGTCTTCATTTCAAGCAAAAATGATGTTTCAAGAAAAGTGCAACTAGTTCAGCTTGCAAGTCAGATGACTGCATAAATGCTTTTCCTGAAGACAGGCGTCATATTTTGGTATTAAGCAGGAGTGCTTTATGTCTGTTTCCCGTTTCATCCACAGATTATTAAAAAGATGTGAATTCAGGGGTTGAGATTTTTAAAAACTAATAATTTTCCATTTGCTTTATCAAGGGCAGCGATGAGTTTTGTTTACTGAGCGTGACGGTGGAGAATACAATGACGGCCAGGAGGGCTGGCGCTATTGCCTTGCTGGGGGTAGCGACCAGCAGTTTTAACCCCCATTGCTTTTTCATGATCGGTGCAAAAGGCAAGCATAATAGTCTATTGGTGAAAATAGTTTTGGACCTTATAGATCCCCTAAAAAGGTCTGGGGGACCTCTAGAGTTCCATGGGCCTCGCTTTGAAAAAGCAGTGTTCACCAAGCTGCAGTGCGGATGAGAGTCACCTGGATATCTCATTAATATGCAGATTCCTGGGCCCTGCCCCAAATTCTCTGTATTTTGAATTCTGAGTTGGGAATCTATGATTCTGTGTTTCTTTCTTTTTTTTTTTTTTTTTTTTGGAGACAGAGTCTCACTCTGTTGCCCGGGCTAGAGTGTCGTGGCGTCAGCCCAGCTCACAGCAACTTTAAACTCCTGGGCTTAAGCGATCCTTCTGCCTTAGCCTCCCGAGTAGCTGGGACTACAGGCATATGCCACCATGCCCAGCTAATTTTTTCTATATATTTTTAGTTGTCTATATAATTTCTTTCTATTTTTAGTAGAGACGGGGTCTCACTCTTGCTCAGGCTGGTCTCGAACTCCTGACCTCAAGCGATCCTCTCGCCTTGGCCTCCCAGAGTGCTAGGATTACAGATGTGAACCACCGTGCCCGGCCAATTCTGTGTTTCTTTCTTTTCTTTTTTTTTGGAGACAGAGTTGGACCCTGTTGTCTGGGTTACAATGCGATGGCGTCATCATAGCTCACAGCAACCTCAAACTCCTGGGCTCAAGTGATCCTCCTGCCTCAGTCTCCTGAGTAGCTTGACTACAGGCACTGGCCACCACGCCTGTCTAACTTTTCTATTTTTAGTAGAGACAGGATTTCACTCTTGCTGAGGCTGGTCTCGAACTCCTGACCTCAAGCGATCCTCCCGTCTCGGCCTCCCAGGGTGCTAGGATTACAGGGGTGAGCTACTGCAACCAGTTGCATCCAGAGATATTCTATGTCAGATGCTGGGGAACTCCCCACATTTCAGCTAGGTTCTTCCCTTCAGAGGCATTTGTGTAATCACTAAAAATAAATAAATCAATAAATAAAAGACTACACAGTGTGACAAATGAGACTGTGGAGGACAGAAGAGGGACCTCCCTCAGCCTGGGCAGTCACAGAAGCCTGCCTGGATGAGGCGATGCTGGAGCTCCTGGAGGGTGGGGGTAGGGGGTGGGGGGAGGTGAGGAGATGGGAGTCCAGGGGTGTTACGCCTATGGATGTCCCTCCACGTGCAAGGAAAAAACAAGAGCTGGGCTATAGGGGTTCCTTCCCCCACAGGTGGATTTGAACCATCTAGGAATAAAAGGGGGAAAAGAGCATTCCAGGCAAGGGGCCAGCATGAGCTAAAGCAGGAAGGCATCTAAGAGCGGGGCTCACTGAGAAACTACAAAGAGATGAGGCTGGAGACGCAGTCAGAGTCCAGCTCACAAAAGGCCTTGAATGTCATACTAAGGACGGTGGATTTGATCCTGCTGGCTCTAAAGGTCAGCTGAAGAGTTCAAGCAGGGAGGCACCATGCTCAGATCTGTGCTTCTGGAAGGTCGCTGTGGCTGTGGCAGTGTATGCTGGGGAAGGAGGGGCAGGAAAGTGAGGCTGAGTTAGGGCAGCGGCTATGGAAATGGAGGGGAGGTAGAGGCTGGGGAGGTAGAGGCTGGGGAGGTGCCACAGGTGGAGTCCCCGGGGAGGAGGCAGGGATCTCATCCGGGTGTGAGGAACCCTGGAGAAGCTGCCAGTCACACAGCTGTGGGGTGTGTGTGTGTCGTCAGGACCTGCAGAGGGTGTCCTCATGGAGTGGCCTGGCGAATGGGTATTCAGGGGCTCAAAACTGGCACCGGCATGGCTCCCACCCCTGTGACAACTGGCTAGTGGTGCATAAGGTCTCAAGACAAGCGGGGTTCAATTCAAGACGGGGACTGAGAAGGCACATTTATATCTTCTCTTGCCATTGGAGTGATGGATCAGTGACTTAAAAAAAGTCTAAGCCCACAACGACAAAGAGGTCGGAAGGAAGCCACTGGCAGACAAGGGATTTCAACGGGGTTAAAGAGACAGGAATTAAGAGATAAAAAGGAGTTAAGAGACCTTTGGGATAAAGCAGAGGGGAGAGAAGCCCAGAAAGTGCTCAGCGGGGCTGGCCCATCTGCCAACAGAGCCGCTGGGCTCCAGGGCAGGCATCCCAGACGGCAAAGTGAAAATCGGGGCTGGAACAGGCAGAATAAGTGAAGACGCAGGTGTGGACAGTTAATGTCCCTTCCAAGTCATGGATGCAGCCGGGCACTTAACTCCAAGGGAAAAAAACCCGGAGATTCTCCCTAAGGAGAGTTAAATACACTGCCTGGTGAGAGTGGGTGCTGCTAACATGGTCGCCGGTGCTCTTGTGGAGGCCGCCTTAGCATTTACAGGTCCCCTGGTGTAACGACTGCTCCCTCGTCTCACACTCACTGAGCTCCACCCACACGCACATACCCCAGGTCGGCCTGTTTAAATAGAAAAGGGCACCCGTAGCCCCAGACATTTGAGAAAAGCTTCCAACTTGAAGGAGCAAAGGAAGTCCTCAGAGAAAATTCAGAGAATAAAAGAAAAAAAGAGAGAGAGAGAAAATTTATGTCCTCAGGAAAACTCCAAGAAAATATTGCATCTTAAAACAAACACATAAGATGCTAAGAAAAAAGGAACAATTCAAGGAAAAAAATATATATTAAAAAAAAAAAAACTCTGGTAAAATATACGTAATATAAGATTTACCATTTTAACCATTTTTAAATGTACAGTCCAGTGGCAGTTAAGTACATTCACATTGTTCTAAAACTATCATCACCAACCATCCCCAGATTTTTTTTCATCTTGCAAATCTGAAACTGTACCCATTAAACAATAGCTCCCATTCTCCCCCCAGCCGCTGGCAGACACCGTTCTGCTTCCTATCACTATGAATTCGACTACTCTAAGCACCTCATATGAGTGAAATGTAGTGTTTGTCCTTTGGTGACTGGCTTATTTCACTTAGCATAATGTCTTTAAGTTTCACTCATGTTATAGCCTGTGTCAGAATTTCCTCCTTTTTTAAGGCTGAATAATATTCCATTGCGTGTTTATATATCCCATTTTGCTCATTCATTCATCTGGGGAGGGACACTTGAGTCGTTCCTACCCTTTGGCTATTGTGAATAATGCTACTGTGAACATGTGTGTACAAATAGAAAAGAAATAACTTTTTAGGCTGGGCGCAGTGGCTCACGCCTGGAATCCTAGCACTCTGGGAGGCCGAGGCGGGAGGCTCGCCCGAGGTCAGGAGTTCGAGACCAGCCTGAGCAAGAGCGAGACCCTGTCTCTACTAAAAATAGAAAGAAATTATATGGACAGCTAAAAATATATATAGAAAAAATTAGCTGGGCATGGTGGTGCATGCCTATAGTCCCAGCTACTCGGGAGGCTGAGGCAGAAGGATCACTTGAGCCCAGGAGTTTGAGGTTGCTGTGAGCTAGGCTGACGCCACGGCTTCATTCTAGCCCGGGCAACAGAGCGAGACTCTGTTTCAAAAAAAAAAAAAAAAAAGAACGTTTTAAAATTAAAAATACGATTGTCAAAATAAAACTTTTAATAGGTGGTTTGGAAAATAAAGTTTGCAGAATCTCCAGAATGTCAAACAAAATATGACAGAAAAAATAAAGTACTTAGAGAACTGGGTTAAGAAGCTCAACAACCAACCAGCTGACATTCTGGAAAAAGGGTGGAGAAAAACAAAGGAGAAGGAGCTATCAAAGAGGTAAAAAAAAGAATTTCCAAGAGCCAGGGGTTGGCTGTGCTGCAGCCCTGCTAGGTGTCGCCCACCCTGTGGTACCGGGGCTGTGTCTGACACGGTCTGGCCACACGCGGTGCTGAGAATCTTGGGAGAGACAGAAGCCAGATGGCTGCAGAAATTACTGTAAAATCACAAGTAGAACACACAACACAAAGGAGGCTATAGAAACAGGCCAGGAAGGGCTTCCCGGTACAGGTCAGCTCAGAGGTGATTGGGTGGGACAGGGAGGGAGGAGTGGTTTGGGGCAAAGAGAACAGCATCTGCAAAGACTGTGTGGCCAGAGGGAGCAGGCGGAGTTTGTAGAGTTGCTAGGAGGCCCCCGGGGCTGGGGCTAAGCCCAGGTTTCCTAGGCAGTGAGGGGTGAGGGTGGAGCCAACCACATGGTTCTGAGGGCCCCAGGGCAGTGGGAAGCCAGGTCCTAGAAAGAAAAGCAGATCTTAGGCAGACAGGAAACGCTTTCTATTCCTTCTGGACACCTCAGCAGCCACCTCCCTTCTCTGGTCCTGGGGAGGGTGGGGGACACATCCTACTCCCCTGAAAAGAGCTAAATCTGGCCCTGCCCTGCTACCACAAGGGGGCGCAGTGGGAAAGGCTGGGATGGGGCTCCTTAGACCAAAGTCCAGGCTTGTCTTGTCCTTAAACGTGGGATGGAGGACGTAGTGACTGCTGGGTGAGCAGAGAGGTGTCTGCATTCGTGGGTGCACATCTAGGCAGTTTCCATTTTCCATGCATGAGTGCCGCTGCAATGCATACATATTGATGCATTCATTTTGCACATCTGATTGTTTCTAGAAATGGAATTTCTGGTGCCGACAGAAATTTTTTAGAGCTTTAGCCCTACTGAACAGCTGTACCAATTTACAGTCCCAGCAGTAGGTAAATGTTTACTCAAACTCTCCCATCTCCCCTATCTTCTTATCTCTGCCAGTTCACACAAGAAGAGGTATCCGTGGTTTTAGTTGCATTTCTTTTATTATTAATACTACTATGGTTACAAATGCTTTCATATATTTACTGGCCATTTCTGCTTATCTTTAAATTACATGTCATGCCCTGTGCCCATTCCTATTGGAAATACATTTTTCCCTATGATTTGTACCAATACTAACATTTTGTCAGACATGTTGAATTCTACCAGTTTGTCATTTGTTTGTTAATTCTGCTTACGATATTTCTTATGTGCAAAAGCTTTTTGCAGTCACATTTTTTAATCTTTCCTTTAGGATGTTAAACAGAGAATGGCCTCCCCCTCCCTGACGTTATATAAATATTTTCCTCTACTTTATTTTATTATCTCTTGGGTGTCCTTTTTTACATTTAATTCTTTATGCCATTTTGAATTTTTCTTAGCATGTGGTTTATAGAAGGATCAAATCTTTAGTTTTTTTTTCAGCCATATTTATTCATTTCCTACCCATTTTGAAATGCCACTTTTGTCATAGTCTAAATATTTAAATTATACTTAGGACATCTGGGCTTTCATTCCATTACATTGGCACATCTTTCATAAGTATTACAGCCCCTTGCATTCTTCTTCTTCTTCTTCTTCTTTTTTTTTTTCTTATTTACTTGGTTTTTCTCTCCCATATACCAGTGATGTTTAGAGTGAATTTATCAATTTCACTACCATACTCTCCCAAACAATTCCTTCAGGATCTTGATTGTAATTTATAAATTAACTTGACGATAACTTCCTATGCAATGATAATGGTCCTATCTTTTGGCTTCGATGCCCCACATTAGAGCATGTTTATAATGAGCCAAGGTCAAAGCATCCGACGGGTGCCTGGCCCTGCTGGGGAGTCCAAGTTCTTCCCTGTCACCTGCCTGCCCTGCTGGCTGCCCGCAGGTCTTAAAAGGGCCATTAGGAAGAGGCCATCCCTCCATCATTAACTCCTGTGCCCTGTGGGCCAGACCAGAAGTTCTAGGAAGTAGGAAAGGCCTCTCCTCACCTCTCCCCACATCCTACCCACCCACTGCCAGAATGGGCATGTCTGGGAGCAGCTGCAGCTTAGCCACACCCTGGTGCCCACCCCAGCACATGCACCTGGAATTAGAGTCACTGGGGCTGCAGGGAGAGGGAGGGAGCTTGCCTGCTAGCAACCTGGGGTCCAGATTGGGTGGGCTCCCCTGGGAGAACATGAATGCAGATGTCCTGATGTTCTTTCTTTATACTATTGTTGGAGGAGGGGCATGGAAAAGGTTAATAATGACAATTTACAAGAGGAGAAGAGAAAGACAAGGAGAGCCTAACAGAGATAAATGAAATCAGGATGAGTCATCCCCCAAAGACACCACAGCACAGCTATTCTGACCTCAGCCTACCCCACCCCACTCTCACCTCCTCAGCACTCAGTGCAGGGCGGCAGGTGGACCACAGCGGCAGCATCGCCTGGGGCTTGTTAGAAATTAGAAACCTGGACCCTACTCTGGCCCTGCTGAGTCAGAATCTGCATTTTGATCCAATCCACAGGTGATTCGTGTGCACACAAAGCTCTAAAGGAGCAAAGGAGGTGAGTGGCAGGATCACCTGAGCTGCATGGAGCTCACAGCAGCAGCGGAGATAAGGGTTTAAGTCCACACCCTCTCCCCTGGGACAAGCCTGACCTCAGGAGCAGGGCCTGGGCCAAGGTAGGGGCAAAGCTGAAAAATGAAAGAACCAAAGCTTCTGTCAGGCACCAGGTTCACCAGTCACTGATGCCCATTTTCTGCATTGACAGCTGTGTGGAGTGCGAGACAAGCATAGGGTCAGTAAGACACACACCAGGGTCCCAGTCACAGCACCACTCTGCACAGGGGCTGTGACATGGGGCCCCTCCATGAGCCTCAGTTGACTCACCTGTCAAATGGGAGTAACTACTCCCACTGCATAGACTTGTTGGGCAGTCAGAGGAAATGCTTGTCAAATGCTTGGGAGGGTGTCACACTCACACTAGGTATTTACTAGAAAGGATAATGTTAATAATATCATGAATTACTACAGTACAACAAGGGTTTTCTCAAAGCAGGAGGTTATTACCTTTGCTTCAGCCCAGAATGAGAAGGAACAAGTTATTAATTCATCCAACAAATACTGAGTGACCAGCACTGTGCTAGGTGCTGTGGATATGGTGGCCAACAAAACCTGTACCTCCCTGTGTAAGTTTCCTAGAGCCACTGTAATAAAGTCCCACAAACTGGGTGGCTTAAAGCAACAGAAACATAAACTCTGTTACTTCTGGAGGCTAGGAGTCCGAAATAAAGCTTTTGAGGGCATTGGTTCCTTTCTGAGGTCCTGCGGGAACACCTGTTCCATGCCTCTCCCCTAGCTCCAGGGGGTTGCTGGTGGCAGCATGACCTGAATCCCTCTGTCGTCACTTTGTTCCTGTGTGTCTGTCTCTGACTCTCTGTCTCCCTCTTCTTGTAAGGACACTAGTCGTTGGGTTAGGGCTTACCCTAATTCAGCATAACTGCGTCTTAACAAGGTTATGTCTGCAAAGACCCCATTCCAAAAAGGGCCACCTTCACGGGTTCTGGGTGATGTCAGCGACAAAGCAGAAAGTAGTTAAATTGGTAAGGACAGATTTTATTCAGTAATAATGATTGTAACTCGAGAGAGGGTTGGAGTGAAATGAACTCAGCTTCAGCTTGTACAGCGGTGACCGGGCATCTCGAAGGAAGAATGAGGGAGCAGGGAGGGGGCCTCTCCAGGGAGGGGGAAGAAGAGGCTCCAGCAGAGAATGGGTTTGTTAAATGGTGCTTCTCTGGAGGAGAAGAAACTTCTCCATCTTTAGGACAGGAGGCCGCAGTGCAAGTTAGACAGAGGTGCCCACCAGCTGGGAGGGGAGCTATTTCCCTGAATGTTTACACTTCAAGGAGAGGCTCTCACGTCCTGAAGAAGACAGTTCTGGGTGGTGGAAGAGCTGCGTCTCAAAGGAGGAGAGAAAGGATTCCAACTTCGGGCTTTCTAACATAACTGCTCTAGGAGGTGGGGTGGTGATTCGGAGGCCTCTGTGTCTACTACCCAGGCTGTGGCGGGAACACACAGTGATTCTCCTGGCAGCCTTGAGCTTTCTTGGGCACACACTTTAAGAGGGGCTAGAGTGGTCCTAGGAATTTGACCTTGAGCTGTTAGACATCATGTTGGTGTTTGTTCAAGTCTTTTAGTTTTTGTGCTGAGCATCTGCAGTTTTACAAGCCAACGTTGAGGCCTCGCTGAAAAGAGGTCTCAGGGGAGCCTGTCCGAAGTTTGGTTGTGAAGAGAGATTAGCAGTGGGCATGAATTTGGGGGCACTATTCACCCCAGTACACGTCCCCATTCTCTCATTTCAGCAAGTGGCTTGTCACTCACCTAGTTATTCAGGTCTAAACACACACGCACCCCACACCCAGCCCTCCAGCAAACCTCTCGTCAGCTGATTTCTCTTGTCACCTTCTCTCCATCTCCACTCCCCCCACCCCCACCCGGGCCCCCCAGCCCAAGCCACCAGGGTCTCTGGCTCCCACTCCCACAAACCTCCTAACTGGCTCCCTGCTTCCATGTGGGGCACCTGGACTCGGGGCTGCATCCAGCAGCCAGAGGAAGCCAACAAAAACAATCAGGTCACGTCACTCCCCTGCTGAGAACCCTCCAGAAGGAAACCTAACCTTTGTCCCGATCTCAGACCTTAAGGGATACGGTTCCTGCCTCACTCTCTGTCTAACCACACATTCACCTGTTGCCCTTGATCATGTCGTGCCAGCCACACACGCCGAGTCTGTCCCTCTGTAGCACTTTGCATCTTCTGTTCCCTCTGCCCGGACTATTCTTCCCCCAGATCGCCGTATAGTTGGCTCCTGGTCACTTGGGTCTCAGCTCACGTGTTGCTTCCTCGGAAAGCTGGGCACCCCTTCCTTGCCACTCTGTGCCGTATCACTGCGTCTGTTTTCCTCAGAGCACCCGCCACAGACAGAGGTTATCCTGCACCCTTTTTCACCTGCTATTGTCTCCCTGTCTCGGGCCCCCACTGTGCAGAGAATGATGAGAATAGGACTTTGTTTTGGTCACTACGGCATCCCTAGGACCTAGAACAGTGACACCGCAAGTGCTCAGTAAATGTTTGTGAACCAAGGAGTAAAGATGCTTCTCTCCACCCTCCTGAGGCTTCCGTCTGGAGCCTTCCTGGTGGACCGTCTGCAGCGGCCGGCGTGCACCCGACAACCAAAAGTGGTGGGTAAAATACAGACTCCCAGGCATCGCCTTCAGATGGGTCAGTTAGAATTTCTGGGGGAGAGTCCTGGGAATCTTTATTTGGGGTCCACTGCTTTAGGTGACCAAGAATTGGTTCAGATGAGGGCCCTAAGAGAAAGCCTTTTTTTCCCCCAAAAATCTCGTGGCTGACTGTCTGCACTATCAAGAGGACATTAATAGCTTCCTCCAGTAGCTTCATCCTGGCATGCAGGAAGCCCTTACGAACCACGAGCTGGAAGGGGGATGAAGTGAAATCTGTACTTGATTGTCGCAGCCTTCTTCAGCATCACCGGTCTGGAAACAAGAGGTCTGGGTTTGCACCTCGCATTGCCCCTTCCGACTTGGGCAGTCTCTGAGCCTCGGTTTCCTCATCTGTAACAAAGGGGGTGATAGTACTTAGACCATGGGGTTGTTTCATTCATTCACACGTTCCCTTATTTATTCCTTCCTTCAAACACATATTATCTCCCGTGTTCTAGGACTGAGCCCAGGTACAGGTGGTACAGAAATAAACAAGAGGCTGTCATTGTGAGAAATAATGATATAATATATGTGTCCCCAGGACCAGAAATGCCCCATCCTCTTCCCACTTGTCGCTGTGGTCTCAGTGAGGTCCCAGAGTTAATGCAGGAAAAAGGACCTGCTCTGTGTACAGAATCTCATGAGCTGTGTTTAAATCTTGATGCCTCCAGCATTACGAGAGCGGGCAAGGGACATCCTACGCCGGCTCAAAGGAGTTAACTTTCTTCAAAATCTACATAGAGTAATTCACTTTCTATGCTGCGAGTCTTCACTCACTCAGCCATACGACAGTATTTACTGGGCCTCTCTGACTGCTCCTCTCAGGTGCCATGCAACTGGGGAGGAGGTTGCCATTTGCAGTTGGGTAGGAAGTAGGTTTGTTTTTTCATTTTGTTTTTTAGAGATGGGGGCTTGCTCTGTCACCCAGGCTGGAGTGGAGTGGTGTGATCACAGCTCACTGCAGCCTCGAACTCCTGGGCTCAAGTGATCCTCCTGCCTCAGCCTCCTGAGTAGCTGGGACTACAGGTATGCGCCACCATGCCCAGCTAAATTTTTTAAAAAAATTTTTAGGAGAACTAAATAAATGGAGAGATATGCCATGTTTTGGGATTGGGAGATACAAAATTGCCTAATGTGGCAATTCTTCCCCAATTGTTTTATAGACTTAGTGTAATCCAATCAAAATTCCAGCAGGCACTGTTGGGTTTTTTTGTTTTTTTTTTAGAACTTGAAAAGGTGATTTTAAAATGTATGTGGATGGCCAGGCGCAGTGACTCACGCCTATAATCCTAGCACTCTGGGAGGCTGAGGCGGGAGGATTGCTTGAGCTCGGGAGTTTGAGACCAGCCTGAGCAAGAGTGAGACTCCGTCTCTACTATAAATAGAAAGAAATTAGGCAAACAACTAAAAATAGAAGAAATTAGCTGGGCACAGTGGTGCATGCCTGTAGTCCCAGCTACTCAGGAGGTTGTGGCAGGAAGATTGCTTGAGCCCAGGAGTTTGAGGTTGCTGTGAGCTAGGCTGCCGCCACGGCACTCTAGCCCGGGCAACAGAGTGAGACTCTGTCTCAAAAAAAAAAAAAAAAAAAAATGTATGTGGAAATGTAAAATACCTAGAATAACTAAATCAATTTTTGAAAAGAAGAACAAAGAGGACTTACCCCTCCCAATTTCAGGACATACTTAAAACTATATAAATCAAGAGCATTTGTTAAAAGACAGACACACAGATCAATGGAACAGAATAATCTAGAAATAGACCCATATGTGGTCAGTTGATTTTTGACAAGAAGGTGCTAAAGCAATTCAATGGGAACAGGAAAGTCTTCTCAACAATTTTGCTGGATCAACTGGATATCCACTGGAAAAATGAACATTGCTGCTTACCACACATCATATCCAAAAATTTACTCAAAATGGATCAGACACCTAAATGTAAAACCTAAAACTATAAAGTTCTAGACCAAGAAAAGGAGAATATCTTTACAATCTTGGGATAGGCAAAGGTTTCCAAGACAGAATACAAAAAGCATGAATAAAATAAAAATTGATAGAGTGAACTTCATCAAAATAAAGAACTATTGCTCTTTGAAAGTCATCATTAAGAAAATGAAAAGGCAATTCACGTTCTTGGACAAATATTTGCAATTCGTATATCAGACAAAGCACTTGTATCCAAAGTGTCTCAAGAACTGTGGAATAGCCATCCAATGGAATACTACGCAGCAATAAAAGGAAGCAAACCATTGACTTATGCAACAACATGCATGAATCTCAAAAGCACTATGCTGAGGCAGAGCAAAAAGGATTTTAGAAAAGGTATGGGCTGTATAATTCTGCTCATATAAAATTCTAGAAGGTGCAAACTAATCTGTAGAGACAGAAAGCAGATCAGTGGTTGCCTGGGACTAGGGTAGAAGGAGTGATTGATGACCAAAGGGCACAAGGAAACTTTTGGGGATTACAGAAATTTTTGCTCTCTGAATTTTTGTTTCATGGGTGAATACAAATATCAAAACTAACCAAATTGTACATTTTAAATATTTGCAGTTTATTGTACTTCAATTATACCTCCATAAAGTTGGCAGGGGGAAAAAAAAAACTCTTTTAAAAACAGGTGAAACTAATCTATACCATTAGCAATTAGAATTAGTGACTCCTGGTGGGGGTCTTTGGGGGGCACTGGGGATGTTCTGCACCTTGGGCCGGGTGCTGGGTACACAGGTGTGTTCAGTTTGTGAAAATTCACTGAGCTGAATATTTATTATTTGTGAACTTTCCTATATGTATATCTCAGTAAAAAAGTTTTTAAGAAAAGCTTTTCTCCAGGCCTTAGATGAGTGACGTGGTTACAGACAGTCTAGGGGTCAGAGTCTGGACTCCGGAAGCAGCCTGCCTGGATCCAGCGTTGCTAATTTTTCACAGCACGTGTAAGGAAGATACTCTCAATTTCCCTATTTAACAGATGAGACACATGAGGCACCGAGAGGGTAGTTTGTCCAAGGTCACAGAGCTAGTAAGCAATAGGCTATAAACCCAGGAAACCTGACTCCATGAGTAGCCTAGGCAGTCTCTCCTAATCAAGGCTTTACCAGATGCAATTAGCATAGCGCCCAGCAGATGGGAAGCGCTGAATAAATGTTCCTTGCTGTCGCTGTTATTATTATTTAAGATGCTTCATTGTAAAGGCTTCTGACAAAGGAATCGAAAGGAAATCAGGCCTCATCAGGGCAGGTTTTAAAATCATCAGCCCCTTAAGCAGAGCACCCAGTAACGTCACCCAATCCCCTTTGCGTATGAGGCTTTCTGCTTGGTGAGCTGAAACCCTGGTGCAGAGCGTTCATCTGCTTCTGTCTCCCCAAGTCCTCCCAGAGCAGGGATCCTGCTTCATCCGTCTCTGAAGCACAGGGCCTGGCACAGACATGGCTCTCCATGTTACAGCAACATGTAAAAGGGGAAACTGGAAGAGATAGGTTCGCGGATCCCTTTTTAGCCCCTGAGGGCCTGGAGTCCTTGGAGTCCCCCAGCTTCCTCTCTGCAGCATCCCGCGCTGGAGCCCGTTTTGGCCCACTCCTTCCACGGTGCTGTGCTGGTGCTGGAGATGCTGAGTGCTCCGGACAGCAGGTGCTGCTGCGGTGTGGTTAGGAGTGGAAGAAGGGGTAGTGACTGTGAAAGACAAGAGGGGAGGAAGCTAGATTGGGCAGGGGAAGACCAGAGTGCCATGCAGATCCCACAAAGTCTCGGCCAACCCAACAGGGGCCTCTGGAGTCCTGGGTTGGGCAGAAATGGTCAGTCCCTAGGACTCTTGCTGTGCTCAGTTGCTGGCCTGGGGGCTGCCCAGCAAGAGCATGGCCTCTACTCAAAAGCTCGGGTGAAGGCTGAAGGTGCTATAGGCACCGGGGGCAGGCAGCTAATTGCATTCCTTGTTGCTGGGAGATCTGAACATCTCCTCAGTGGTCACAGTCACATAAGAGAAGAAAAACACCCAGCAGGTTTTCTACCAGCACTGCTAGCCTCTGCCTGGGTCCCAGGTGGGATAAGCTATGCAGAATCAAATGCTGAAATAGCAGGTCCCTCTAGAGATGAGACCATAAAGATTGGGAGGAATCAGGGCCGGCTTCCTGGAGGTGAGGCCTGAAAGCCCAGATGCTTCTGATCAGCAGGAAGGATGGAGGAGGAGATTCTAGACACTGTTCACTTACAGCCAGCGTTTGCGAAGCTTAGTGTCCTGGCTCCCTCCACTCTCAGATGAAAGTCCATGTCACTGGTTATGACTTTGATGATTATATTGTGAAAGGATAGTGCAACTATTAAGCACCTACTGACTTTCCATCTGTTGTTACAAAGGAGATAGGAGAAAGAGGGGCGATGTGTTCTCTGCATTCTTTCACATTCATATCCCACTTCAGCCTCAGACTAACCCTGTGGGAGGGGAGGTACAATTATCGCCCTCTTTTTACAGATGGCAAAACCAAGGCTCAGAAAGGTGAGGTAACTTGGCCCCACAGCTACTAAGTGGCTGAACTGGGACTTGAACCCGAGTCGATTGGACCAAAAGTTCTTGCATCTTCTCCCATGCCACAGCAACCACTCCTACTGCTGCTGTTGCTTGTGAGCGCTCCCTAAGTGCCCAGTCACTGCGCTACCTGCTTTACCCGCATTACCTGGTTCAAGCCTCAGGACGGCACTACAGGTGAGGAGAAGGAGAAAGGAATTAGTCCAAAGTAAGGCAGCTGCAAAGTGGCAGAGCCCAGGGGGGAGCCCTTGTCTGTCTACTCATGGCTGTAACTTCCACCCACAGATGGAAAGCCGTGGAGTCTGGAGGCTGGAAGGATCACAGAGAAAACTTGCTCCAGCCTGTGCATGGCAGGGAAGGATGTTCTGAGACGGAACGAGGCCTTAGGCTAGCAGCAGGCACCGAGATGGCACCAACCCAGACGGTGAGGCCTTGGAACTGCGTGGGGTGGGGCCGGCTGGAGGGTGGGGACTAGCTGTTCCTTGCCTCAAGCCCCTTAGTCTGGGTGGCTGTGTTCCCTAAGTCCTGGGGTCTGAGTCAGCCCTGATCCCCGATCCGTGTCCCCACTGACAGAGCAACCAGTGCTGCTGGCCCTGTGGCGTCAGCTACTGTGTGCCCCAACGCTGATGAGCATCTTAGTGAGCCAGGCTGTGCTGGAGGAGAGAGGGGCGGGTGGCGAAAAGACAGGCTAGCAGAGAGTAGCAGGGTCAGGGAGCAAGGGTCACAGGATCCAACAGAGGCCACACATGGGCTGGAATCACAGCTCTGCCTCCTGCCCTAGCTGTGGCAAGTGGAGGGGCCCATGGGCTTCCATGCTGGTAGTCCCAGGTTCAGACCCCAGCCCTCTCCCTCCCTCCCCGTCAGGGTGCTCCACCTTAAGATGGGGCAGTAGCTTCTTAGGAGGGTAAAATGAGAGAATTAATAATGAAGGATCTAGCACCTCGGTAGGCACCTGGTTTGTTGTGGATTCCTCCCCACCTGCCCTGACAGATGAGGATCAAAGACCCTACCCTGCCCTGGAGCCCTCTCAGGCTGGTGTTGAGCAAACACGACCCTTTTAACAAATAATTCTGCTAAGAGGTCAAATGAAGCAAGTCTCACCCTGGAGCTGCTGGGGAGAGAAGGGAGGCTGCCTGGGGAGGGAGCGTCCTCGCTTGCTTGTGCTCCCGGGGCCCAGAGCACTTGCCATTGAAGCCCACCTTGGAGGAAGTGTCAAGGTGCAACCAGGGGAGAAGCAGAACCACGTGAATTACGGGCTAAGGATGAATCCTGGGAGACCATGAAATCCACCATCTCACCTACAGATGGAGAAGCCGGGCCCTGACTCCTGCTGGGGACTGTGGCAGATCGCAGGTGGCTGCTCTGTCTTCTCTGGCCGGCACCACCGCAGCCTGGGCCTCAGCTGGTGAGCCAGCCCGCCTCGCCCATGGCCAAGGCAACTGCAAAAAGGGCACTTGGTGGTTATGGGCAGAGCCCAGGGCCAGGATGTCAGCCTGTCTGGCCTGTGGACAGCTGCTCAGCCTGCAGCTGGGGCCAGGCGAGGCTGGCTGAGGGACCAGGCGTCCAGCAGGGAGGGCGCCCACCGATCTCTGAAGCCACCATCCTCCTGGGCACATCTATTTTTTTAAAAAAATATTTTTTTATTATGAAATGTGTCCAACATGTATAAATCTGTAGGAACTCATGTAACACACATCTGGGTACCACTATCCAGCATTATCAGAATGTACTCACATTTAGCCATATTTGCCTCAGATTCTTCCTTGTTTTATGAAATAAAGCATTTCAGGTAGAAATAAAACCTCCAGAACCTCTCCCCGAGTTTGTTCCTCTTCCCATCCCCAGAGGCCATCACTACTGTGGATTTAGAGTTTATCACTCTCGTGCAGTTTTTATAGCTCTGCTACTTACGTGGGTATCTTTAAACATGTTTTCAAATATTAGCTAATATGTATATGTCCATATATGCTATATATTGTGTGTGATTCATACATATTATTCAAAACTTACTTTTTTGCTTAACACTATTTTTAGTAAGATTTATTTATGTTAATACATGTAACTCTAGATCAAGGGTCAATAAACTTTTTGCGTAAAAAGCCAGCTAGTAAACATTCTAGGCTTTGCAGGCCAGACATGGTCTCTGCTGCATAGTCTTTGTTTTGTGTTTGTTGTTGCTGTTTTGTTTTGTTTTCTACGGCTCTTTAATATTGTAAAAACCGTTCTTCTTAGCTCCTGAGCTATACGAAATCAGGCCAGATTTGGTGGGTGGGTGGTAGTTTACCGATCCCGACTCTAGGTTATATTCCACTGTATGCATACCCACGGTTGGTTCCTGCATGTTCCCACTGATGGACGTCTGAGTTGTCTCCAACCTTCACTGCTACACGCAGGGCCACTGTGAACATTACTGTGCAAAGGCGTGAGCCCTGCTAGGGTACACACCAAGAAGTGGGTCAGCTGGGCATTGGACACGAGCATGTTTGACTTCACAATACAGCGACAATTTCTCTCCAAACTGCTACTTCACATCCCCAGCAGCGGTTATGAGCATTCCTGTTGTTTCACATCCTCACTAGCACTGGCTTTGCAGGGGGTTCGAAATAAAGCGAAATGGCATCTCATCGTGGTTTCTATTTGCATGCCCCTCACTCCTGCTGAGGCTGAACATCTTTTCCTACGTTTGCAGGCCATTGGGGTTTCCTTTTCTATGAATTACATATTCATATTGTTCACCCACTTTTTTGGTTAGTTGACTTTTTAAAATACTAATGTGTATAGAAATTCCTTAAATATTCTGGATATGTATTCTTTGTTGATTATATGAATTGCAAATATCTTCTAATCTGTTGTTTCTCTCTCTTTTTTTTTTTTTTTTTTGAGACAGAGTCTCTCTCTGTCACCCAGGGTAGAGTGCATAGAGTGCAGTGGTGCCATCATAGCTCACCGCAACCTCCATTCAGACCATAGCAGTATTCTTTGTGAAAGGCGTTGCGTATCCTTTCCTAGATAAATTCTCAGGGTTTTGTTGCTACTGTGAATCTCTTTTTCTATTACATTTTCTAACTGGTTATTACTGATCTATAGGAATGTTGATAGTTTTTAAAAAGTTGATCTCGAATTCAGCAACCTTGTTAACCGTCTTACTAGTTTTCATAATTTATCTATACATTTATCTTGGATTTTCTATGTAGACAATTATATGGTCTGCAAATACAGGTAAATTATCTTTCCAATTCTTTATTTCCTTCTTTTTTATTTTTTTATTTATTTATTTTTGGGGGATAGGGTCTCATTTTGTTGCCCAGGCTAGAGTGCAGTGGCATCATCATAGCTCACTGCAACCTCCAACTCCTGGCCTCAAGTGATCCTCCCACCTCAGCCTCTCAAGTAGCTGGGACTACAGACTTTAGTCCACCAAACCCAACTAAATTTTCTATTTTTACTAGAGACAGGGTCTCACTCTTGCTCAGGCTGGTCTCAAACTCCTGGTCTCAAGCAATCCTCCTAGGTTGGCCTCCCAAAGTGCTGGGAGTACAGGCGTGAGCCACTGTACCCGGCCTTATTTCTTTATATTGTAGATTGAATCACATAAATTTCTGATGTTGAGCAGCTTGTAACCTAAAAAAAAAAAAAAAACAATGGCAATTTCATATGATTTAACCTAACACATTGCTTAGGACCTCCAGTGCTGTGTTAGATAGAAACAGTGATAGAAGTTTTCCTTGTCTAAGTCCTGACTTTGATGGAAATTCCTTCTAAAGTTTTACCATTAGGTATGATTATGGCTGTAGGTTAAGGAAGCTAGTTTGCCAATAGTTTGCACTGAATGAGTATTCAATTTGTTAAGGTTGTATATTATATTAGTGAATTATCTGATGTTGACTCACCGTTATATTGTTGGAATAAAACCTACTTTGTCATGTTGCATTTTTTTTGGTGTGTGTACACTGCTGTATTTGACTTGGTATTATTTTATTTAGAATTTTGGAATCTATGTTCATAATAACTAATAATAGCTAACATATGGGTATTTTATTTTCTGGGTACCCTTAAGGCACTTTCCACGAATTAATTCATTTTATCCTAAGAGGCTTATTTTGAAAGTTATTTCCCCCTTTTATATATGAGGGAATTAAGGCACAGAGAAGTCGAGTCACTTCCTTAAGGTCACAAAGAAAATAAATATTGGCACCTGAATATAAATCGGGATTGCCTGGCTCAAGAGGCCATGCACTGACCGCTACTCCATGCTCTCTCTCTACGACAAAGACCCATCATTCAGATTGGTGCATACGACACTTTTTCACATGTCCTTGTTCCAGTTTGATAATAAGATGATATTAACAGTATCCTTAATAAATAATTGGATAGCTTTTTCTCTTTTATTTTAAAAAGTATTTCTCAAAATTCTATAAAAACTTATTTCATCTGGAGTGAATTCACTGATTATTTTATTGGCTTTCTTAGCTCTTAGCCCTGTTGCTTCATATGTTTTCAAATGTTGTTTTGTAGGCTCATTTTGCTTTTTTTTTTTTTTTTTTTGGAGACAGGATCTCATTTTGTTGCCCTGGCTAGAGTGCAGTGGCATCATCATAGCTCACCATAACCTCGAACTCCTGGACTCAAGAGATCCTCCCTCCTTGGCCTCCCAAAGTTCTGGGATTACAGCTGTGAGCTACCATGCCAGGCTGTCAAATGTCCCTTTATCTGGGTTTGTCTGATGTATCCTCATGACTAGGCTCAAGTCATACATCTTTGGCAGGAATATCACAGAAGGGATTCTGTGTTCTTATTGTATCCTATCAGGTGATACACGATTTTGATTTGCCCCAATTTTGGTGATGTTAATTTGATTAGGGTGGTATATTAGTTTCCTATTCCTGCTATGGCACATGATCACAAAACATAGTATCTTAAAACAGCTCAAACAATTTTTTCTTTTACAGTCTGGAGTTCAAAGTCTAAAATCAGTCTTAGGGGGCTAAAATCAAGGCATTGGCAGGGCCTGTTCCTTTGGAGGTTCCAGGAGAGGATTCATTCTTTGTCTCCTCCAGCTCCTAGAGGCTGCCTTGGTGTCCTTGTTTCACTCCAGTCTCTGCTTCCATCTTCACGTCTCATGCATTCTCCCACTCTGATCTATTCTTGCCTCCCTCTGATAAGGACCCCTGTGACCACACGGAGCCCACCCAGATAATCCAGGATAATCTCCCCTCCTAAAATCCTTAATCGCATCTACAAAATCCCTTTTGCTGTGTAAAGTAACAATCCCAGGTTCTGGGATTAGAACATGGATATCTTTGGGGAGCATTATTCAAGCTACCACAGGTTGTATCTGCCACCAGCCTTCTCCTCTGTAAAGTTAACCCTTTTCTCCCTTATAAGTAACAAGTATTTTGTGGGCAGGTACTTCGAAACTATGTAAGCTTCCCATTTCTCATCAAACACAATCATTTATTTACTTCAGCATAGGCTTGTAGTTTCTTATTTTATTCAGTGAGTTATAATTCATGACTATCATTATTTTCATGCTCAAGTTGTCCCAGATTTAGCCAGTATAGTCCCTTTAAGGTAGCTTCTGTGTCCTTTTGACACCTCACATCATTCTCTGAACACTTCCCTTACTTTCTGGCACAAGTGTAGGCTATTTTGTTTTATTTTTATATATTTTTGAGACAGAGTCTTGAACTGTCTGTCACCTGGGCTAGAGTGCTGTGGCATCAGCTTAGCTCACAGCAACCTCAAACTCCTGGGCTCAAGCAATCTCCTGCCTCAGCCTCCTGAGTAGCTGGGACTACAGGCATGCGCCACCACACCCAGCTAATTTTTCTATTTTTAGTAGAGACAGGGACTCGCTTTTGTTCAGGCTGGTCTTGACCTCCTAGCCTCAAGGGATCTTCCTGCCTGGGCCCCCCAGAGTGCTAGGATTACAGATGTGAGCCACCAGGCGGCCAGTTGTATACTACTTTGAATGGATGTCATATTCTCTCCCTCCCTCTTTCTCTTCCTACCCTCTCACCTTGGCTTACCTAGCTCCTACAGTTTTGTAGTTGCCTCGCCTCCAGGTTTTATGGCATGTTCAAGCCCCAACCTGTGGTACACTGGAATAATACACATCCTATCCAGCCAAGGATACAGACCCCAGGTCAGCGGCAGGTCCCCCTCCCAGCATCCTTTCAAGGATTGGGGTGTACCGAAGCTCCTAGCTTCCAGCCAAGTCTTTTGTCCCAAAGGACCTGCCATTGTCTTTGGCTCCCAAAGCCCAGCAGGCCCCAGGCTTTGCATTTCTTTTCTGGTTTTGGTTCATAGAGGTGATGATCTTATTTTTCAGCCTGGTTATGTCTCTTTTATTCACTTTCTACGTCTCACCTGTTACTGTTGCAGTGTGGAGAAGACAGGATGCAGTCAAACCTCATTTCTCCAAACCATCCTAAGGGGGAAGTCGGCTCCATTTCAACGGTGTTTTTTTTTTTTTTTTTTTAAAGACCATATGTCAACATGTTAGTTATAGCAACAAGCTGTTGGAGGAAGCAATAGGAGAGCAAGACTGAGAGTCCTGGGGAGAGGGTGGCAAAGTTGCCTTTTTTTAGGTGATCACTCCCCCTGACCCTGCCCTTCCCACCTTGTTCCTCCAGCTGTTAGATTTGCCTGTTGGGCCCATACAGAGGAGGAGTCGGGGCTGGAATGACAGGGAGAGGGAGTGTGTGGGCTCCTGGAAGCTGCCACAGGCTCTTTTGGATCCCAACTGAGGCCACAGTTGCAGCCAGGTCCAGAGGGGGATGCCCTGGCGCTGACTGACACCTGTCCTCTGAAATCTCCCAACCCCCAAGGCAATGGTACTGACTCTCACACCTGGTGAGGACACCCTAGCTGGGGGAGGGGTGTGCTTGCCCTCTTGAAGCATGTGAGCTGTCTCTGGTCAGCCCAAGTTAGCAGGCCCAAGACGGAGGACACAGCCAGCCCACTCTGGCCCATCCTCTCCCTTTAACCGTGCTCCCTTCTTCAGTCCCCAAGCTGGGTGAGGGGACCCTGAGCTATGTCACCCTCCCAAATTCCTCACTTTTCCGAAGTGCCCTGCTGGCAATGTCTGCAGATGGCAGTGCCCCCGCCTGCTGGCTCACTCCAGCGGTGTCCTTTCTTTCAGCAAACCCCATGGCTATGAACTTGAGATCATTCATTTTCCTAAGGCACCCCCCAGTCCTGAGTTCCAGGTGACAGCAGGCAAAGCCCAGGGGTCTCCCCGATGGAGCACATCCACTTCCCTGAGCAGTACAGCGCCTGCTGCCCTCGCGGCCTCAGTCTCCCCAACTGTACAGAGGGTGCAGGCGCTGTGCTGCCCACCTCCCTTCGAAGATGGTGGGGAGGCCCGAGCAGGTCCGGAAGCGCCAAGGCCAGCCGCCGGGCGACCCCCCAGTCTCCGGATCCTGACAGCGGCCCTGCGCCTTCCCCGAGTGGGCGGGGCTCACGGCTGCTGCCCGCGCGGGGCTCGGCTGGGCTCCCCGCGGGGTCCTAGCGGCCGCCGCCGGCGCTCGGCCAGACACCGGGGCCGGGACCAGCGCTCCCTCGCCCGCTCGCGGCTCGCCAGTGCCGGCGGCCCGACGGCTGAGCTCGCGGCGCTGCCCCCGGCCCCGCCCGCCATGAGGAGCGCGCACTGCTTGGTCCTTGCCTCCCTGGTCGCCCTTTGCGGGCGCGGTGAGTTCCTTTCGGGGGAGGGAGGGGTGCCGGGTTGGGCGAGCGGGGCTGGCCACAGGTGGGAGGGAAGGGAGGGGACCCTGCGCCCGGGAGAGTAGCCCGAGCTGGTCCCGGGCGGGCGGGGGCGTGGGTAGGGCTGAGCCCCCTGGCCGGGGCAGCGGGGGCGGGCCCGGGTGCGTGGGTCCGCGGGTCCGCGAGGTTCGGAATGGGGGCCGCCTCTGCTCAGCGCTGCCTCGAGGGCCAGGGCCACCCCCCGTGGCCAGTGTCTTGGGGCTGGGGCAGCGGGACTGTGGGGCACCGGCTCCGCAGGCAGCCCCTGTCGTCCCCAGCGCGAAGAAAAGCTGGAGGTGCACTGACTCACTCCCCCGCGACAGGGCCGGGCCTCCTTCCTCGTCCAAGAGGCGACTTTCTTGGAGAGTGAGCATAGAGCAGCCCGCAGCCTGGGCGGTGTAGGCGCTTGGGAGCCAGTCTGCTGCCCAGCTTCGGAGGAGTCTCCTCCGACATAGCTGTTGTAGAGATGCAGAGACTTGGCCCAGCGCGAAACGGCATTGTATGGCACCGCCACCTGTGGTCACCCACCCCTGAGGGTTGGCGGCCTGCACCGCCAGCTTGTCTGAGGGCTGGGCTGCTGAAGTGGAGCCTGCTACTCGGGAACCTGCAGCCTCTGACACCTAGAAGGCAGCCTCAATCAGCCCTTCTCCAGGCAGAGTTCAGCTGTGGTGAGGCTTGCCTTCTCCCGGCCTCGGTTTCCCCACCTGAGTTCCAAGGGCTCTTTCAGCTCCTACACTGTGGCCCAACCTTTTCTTCTGAGGCCCAGTTTTCCTAGAGGACCAGGGTTGCTTCTTCCTTGGACAGAGACCCACCACAGAGGGCGCAGAAGGTAGGAGTGGAGGCGTACGACCAAGATTCCTTTAGGGAAGTGGAGCTCTCATCAAAGATGGTGTCCACACACAGTGTATATCATGGCTCTGCTACTGCTTGCTGGGTGACCCTGTGCCATTCCTTCGCCCTCTCTGGGCCTCAGTTTCCCCATCTGGTCTATGGAGATGATATGCCCTGCCTTCGTACTTGGGGACTCAGATGTGTATATGGGCCACTTGCAGTGTTTCTTAGGTGTGGTCCTGGGGCAGCCTGCATCACTCATTACAGGTCCCTGGGCCCCACCCTGGGCTCACGGAACCAAGCTCTGGAAACGGAGCCTGGGAATCTGCATTTATACAAGCATCCAGGTGATTCATGCACATGATTGGAGAAGCACTAGTAGTTTATTGTGAGCTCTTTGTAAAAGATAAACTCTCAACTTTTAAAAAAATCCATAGCTTCCTTTTTTTTTTTTTTTTTGTGACAGAGTCTTGCTCTGTTGCCTGGGCTAGAGTGCTGTGGCATCAGCCTAATTCACAGCAACCTCCAACTCCTGGGCTCAAGTGATCCTTCTGCCTCAGCCTCCCGAGTGGCTGGAACTACAAGCATGCACCACCATGCCCAGCTAATTTTTTCTATATATTTTTAGTTGTCCAGCTAATTTCTTCCTATTTTTAGTAGAGATGGGGGTCTCCCTCTTGCTCAGGCTGGTCTTGAACTCCTGACCTTGAGTGATCCAGAGTGCTAGGATTACAGGCGTGAGCCACCACGCCCGGCCCATAGCTTCCTTTTAATTAACACAAATCTTGTGTTCCCTTCCTCAGTTAAGGACACACCCTCCCCCCAAAATGAAAATCACTCTGCCCTCCCAGATGCCCACTTGCCATTGAGAGTCTGTGGACCATCACTTTCTGTAGTTTGTATTCCAAAACAGTAGGTGTATCTTCGATATAGATTTTTAAATTAGATATGATTTTTTCAAATTAGACACACACTGACACAGTTTAGAAATCTGGCTATGGCTTCCTCTCAGATCATTAGCCCCTTTCTGCAGGAGAGCGATTTTTCCAGGGAAGGCTTCGGAAGGCAAGACCCTGGACAGAGGCTGGTGGGCCCACTCCCCATTGGAATCACTGGATCGTGACTGACCCCTAGTGGCAGCCTCTGTTTGACTCTATCGGCCCACAGGCTGGGATGTGACCCCCAACTGTGTCCTAGCAGCTTCCACCCCTTCTGAGCCACCCCTATCAGCTGGGGATGAAAGGCCTGTCCCTGTCTTTTGAGCCCAGCAGGCCTCACCGGTATTAAGCAGCAAAATGAGAAGCCTAAACATGTGTGGTCCTGGGCTTCCCCAGCCCCCTTTTGGGGGGCAGGGGGTGCATCCCAGCCACAGCACCTCTGCTGCTCATTCTCGCCCCCCACCCCGCCCCGCCACACACACACACAAGTACAAACACGGGCGCAGTCACAGGCACACACCCACCCCAGACAGCACCAATTACGGCCTCTGCAGGGGCACTCTGCTTATGGGGAAGTTAGCGGGGCACTGAAGAAGGCACAGAGGTCAGGGGAAGGCCTCTGCCTGAAAGGGGCTCTTAGACCTGGCTCTGCTTCTGACTTACTGGGGGTCCTTGACAAAGTCCCTTCCCCTTGTTGGTCTCAGTTGTTTCCCCAGCTGAGAAATGAGGGTTGGGACGAACGATCTAAGGATCTGGGAACCTCTAACTTTGGAGTCCATACCTGGTCCTCAACATGGGGGAGAGTCCCTCGGGGTCATCTGAATGCCTGAAAGACAGGACAGGCCCAAAGGTGAGCAAATTGAACACATCAGATGGGCTCAGAGCTGGAACATGAGCCCCCACAGCCTACAGAGCAGCCCTGGACCCTCAGGAACCGAGCTGGACCAGCCTCCTGGGACTTCAGAGACGTGGGATGCAGCCTCCCCCAGTACTGCAGGGTTGGGGGCTGGGAGCTACAGATTACGATCCCAGAGCTGCCTCAGACATGCCAGATGGACTTGGGCAAGACACACCCCTCTCTATGAAATGAGGGGCCCGTCCCAATAGATATAATGAAGAAAGGCTATGGGAAGGACCCAGCTGTAGTCTGGGGCTATGGACTGGCTTCCAGGATATGCAAGCAGCTGGCCTCTGGGAGAGGGGGGTCCAGGGCATGGGAAGCAGGTCTCACAATCTAGGCCAAGCATCCATAAGACCCCCCCCTCTGAAGAGCCCAGGGCAGTCTGGGGGAGGGACAGCAGGCAGCAGGTGCACTAGGAGCATCTTACACAAGGCACTAAATATTGCATCTGCTCCAGATAGGCAGCGAGTTGGAAAGTGCATGGTATAGGCAGGGTGGCGGCTGCTCCCCACGGCCATGTGTCTGGCCCAGCACCCACCCAAGAGTCTGTCTCAGACTTGCTCAATCGGGCATCCCTGCTCCCGGCCCTCCGGCCCCACACAAAGAGGGAGTGCTTTGGTGAGACTCAGTGAACTGGCTCTTCGGGGAAGATGCAATCTGACTCCTGAGCCTGGCGAGCCCCTGCCAGTGTCCCTAGCCCCACTCTCCAGCCTCCCTTATTCCCTGCTCCTCCTACCTGCTGTCCTGCCCCAACTGTGCTTCCTCTGCTCACTCCCATCGCCTTTCCTGCTCCTGGGCTCTCCTGCTCAGGTGTCCCTGCCTCTCCTCTGAGTGTCCCTCTTTCTGAGGTGCCGCCGCACCTATACCTGACATATTCTCCCTGAAGACAGCAGAGTACATGCGCTCAAGTCCCTGAACCGCACCCTCACTCCCAGACAGGTGAGGGGATGAGACAAAGCCCCAAATCCCACTTGGCAGAGACCTGGGATGTGAAGAGTGGCAGATCTCGGGTTGTAGGAGCCCAAGGGGCTTCCCTGCAGGACGCTGCATTTAAGCTGGGTCTTGAACGTGGCACTGAGCTAAGACCTCTCCTTTAGCTCCAGACCAGGAAGCAGCTGCCAGCTGGACACTCTCTTTGGTGTCTCAGAGGGACCTAGTGCTTTGTAGGTCTCAGTCTGAACCCAGAAAATCCCCCGTCTCAGTGCCGTTTTCCTCCTATGGAAAGCACCAGCTCGCATCCGGTTCTGCACACAACACACGTTTGCGTGATAGTGCTCCTCCCCTGCACTGTGAGCTCGAGGGTGGCAGGAACTGTTTCTGGTTTTTTGCTTGCCATTATCCCAAGCACATGGCACAGTGCCTGGCACAAAATAGACACTCAGATATTTGATGGCTGGAGGGCTGGGGGCAGTCCTGGCAGAAGAAAGTGGTGTTCAAAGACCAATAAGTGAGACAGTGAAGGCCACGTGGGGAAAGGCAAGCAGTGGGGTATGGCTGGGATATAGAGTGCCTGCAGCAGAGACAGAGAGGTGGGAGAAAATCAGGCTGAGAAACATGAGCCAGTGCCCAGGCAACAGGCCTTGAATGCCAAGCCAAAACATTTGTCATGGGCAGGGAAGGGCCCCAGCCCAGTTTGTTATAAAAAGACCACTCTAGCATTGTATGGTACATGGACAACAGGGGCAGAATGGGGGTGGGAGACCAACAAGGAAACTACCGGATTGGCCCAGGGATGGTGAGCTGGGGCCATTGCCGTAGCAGTGGACATGAGAGGACAGACTGAGGGACTTGGAAAGTAAAATAGACAGGACTGGATGGCCACTTGGATGAACCAAGGGAGGGGGCAGGAAGAGCTGCCCAATTTCTAGATGTCTAGAGTGTGGGGTGCCATTCCTTGCTAGAAGGAACAGAAGGAGGAAGAGGTATGGCACGGGGGACAAAGCTGAGCTCTGTCTTGAAGGTATTTAATTTGAAGCCCCCAAGGAGAGGCAGGCTTGCCAGCCCCTTAGCTGCTTCAGCCTGGGGCACCCGTGCTCCCTGGCCCTCTCAGCTCTCCCCTTCGCTGCCATCAGCTGCAGTGGGGTTCAGCTGGGAGAGGGCCCAGCAGGTCTGACTATGGCTTTTCCCAGGGGACTGTCGTGTGGCCAATGCCGAGGAGAAGCTGATGGACTACCTTCTGAACAAAACCCGCTACAACAGCCTGATCCGCCCGGCCACCAGTTCCTCGCAGCTCGTCTCCATCCAGCTGCAGCTCTCCCTGGCCCAGCTCATCAGCGTGGTAGGTGCAGAGGGCAGCCGTGGGGAGGTGCAGGAGGAGAGGCGGGCTGGGCTTCAGTGCCCCTGCCAGGGCTTGGGGAAAAGGCCGGCCCTTCAGTGTGCAGGGCTGGGAGTCAGGCAGCTTGAGTTTTACTTCTGGCATTGCCCAGGTTTCTAGGCAAGGTCCTCGATTGTTCATCTGATCTTTTTTCATGTCTGTAAGTTAAGAAATTTGCCTAAACTTTGAGGGTCCTGAGCCTGCCTCTAAGTTATGATTCTTTCATTCCAAAAATGCTATCTGGGCCTTTGCACATGCCGTTCTCCTTGCCTGGGGTGTCCTACTCACTTTGTGCATCCTAGCTCCAGTTTGGAGCCACCTGCAAATCCGTGATCTCAGTATCAATTAACATGCCTTGGCTTCAAGTAATAGAACATCCAACTAAGAGAGGCTGAAACGTTAAGCACATGTATTAATATTACATTATATAACAGGCGAGCAGGCCAGTAATTTCAGAGTTGGTTAATTCAGTAATTCCATGATGTCAGACTCTTGGTTGTTGTCAGTGATATCAACACTCTGCAACTCTGGGTTTTTCCTCACAGTCACAAGACGGCGGCCACAACTCCAAACATAAAACCCTCACATGACAGTGTCCGTGGCAGGAAATTGCAAATCGTTTTTTAGGTTCCTTTTGGAGTATGAGGAAAACTTCTGCAGAGATCTGCCGCCTAGGCAGCCCTTATATCTCACTGGGAGAGCCATAGCCCACGCCAAGCCCTGGCCAGCCCTTGACCAGGGGAGTAAAATGATGGCAGTTGGCTTAGACTTACCAACACATGGCAAGGAGGCTGGGGGGGCTCACAAAGGTCGTGGGTGTCCAATAGTCAATGAAGTCAGGGTTTTGTGAACCCAGAAGAAAGGAGGGTGGGAGCAGGATGACCACTGGGTAGGCAGCCAATGGGCCTGCCGTAGACCCTGCTCAGCTGGGTCTCCAACAGGACTCTACGCTTCTCCTCCTTATCCACACAGCCCCACCATAGTGTCTCCCCCAGTCTGCTCAACAGATGGCCTCATGTACCCTCTAGTTACTGGGGAAAATAAGAACCAGGTGGGGGAAATTGACGGGTACAGAGGCCCAGGTGTAGGGGCAGGACCAGAGCCAGGTGGGTGAGGGTCTGGGCAGGTGAGGATGGTTGCTGCAGGAAGGTAAAGGAGGAGAGGATTGCAGCATTCACGTGGCTGAGGATGGGTGGGTGGTGCTGAGGAAGACCGAGGTGCCAGGGACTTTCCCTTCTCCCAGCTGCTGTCTCTGAGTTGGGGGTATTGAGGGAATTATGACCCATTGTAAACCTTCCCATGTCCCTACCCGCAGGGTTACCCTGTGCCTAGGAGCAGCTGTGAGGGCAGGTTCAGAGGGGAGAGGGCAGAGCACTGTGTCCAGCCATGGGGAAGGAGGTAACCTGGGGGGCTGAAGTTCCTCTGGACAGGTGACTGCCTTCTTAATCCCCAGCTTCTCTCTCCAGCACAACTGGCCCCCACAAACCCAGCTCCTCAAATCTATAGTCCTCAATAAGGCTTTGGCCAAATTAACGGCTGGCTCCCTCCCCTAGGAGGAAGCACAGCCCAAGAGTAGGGAGGGATGTAGAGCTTTGTACTCTCTGTCCCTCTCCCTCCACGGGGACTGGAAGGAACAAGGGCTTTCAGCCAGGTCTCACCCAGGCTGGTGTCTGAGATTGTTGTCCAGCCAAGGGCTTCTTGCTTAATGGGCGAGCCCAGCTGCGGCCGTGCAGCTGCCACCCTGGTGCGCGTGAACGGGCCGTGGCTCTGCTGCGCTCCAGGCTCAGGCTGCCCCTGCTAGACCTGCTCTGTGGGCTCTGTGGGATGATAGAGGCCACCGGAAGTGGGAGGGAACATAGCCACCAGCCCCCACCCCTGCAAGTACCACTGGGAGCTGTCAGATTCCTGAGAGCTTGTGCAGAATAAATATCAGGTTTTGGTGGGGAGTGGTCCTTCCATTTCTCAAAGTTTATTTGTTTCTTGAGGAGGGAGAGTTATAGACACAACCAGTTTAAAGATGGGCATTTCCAGCCAGGCACAGTGGAACGCACCTGTGAGATGGCATCTCTAAAACAATAAAAAATTTTAAATGGGCCGGGCGCGGTGGCTCACGCCTGTAATTCTAGCACTCTGGGAGGCCGAGGCGCGCAGATTGTTGGAGCTCAGGAGTTTGAGACCAGCCTGAGCAAGAGCGAGACCCCGTCTCTACTAAAAATAGAAAGAAATGATTTGGACAGCTAAAAATATGTATAGAAAAAAATTAGCCGGGCATGGTGGCCCATGCCTGTAGTCCCAAGTACTCGGGAGGCTGAGGCAGGATTGCTTGAGCTCAGGAGTTTGAGGTTACTGTGATCTAGGCTGAAGCCACGGCACTCTAGCCAGGGCAAAAGAGCCAGACTCTGTCTAAAAAAAAAAACAAAAAAAAAACTTAAATGGAAATTTCTAGAGAGCAGGCGGATTTAGTGCTGGGTAAGACAAGTAGGCTTTTCAAAGCAGCTCTTTTGGGGAGGCCGGAGTCCTATACCAATGTCTTTAGGTACATTCAGCAGCTGCTGGGGGCGTGCAGGGAAGTGTGGGACAGGACTAAGGCATACATGAACTTTCTGGATAATAGAAACAGTCTGTATCTCGAAAGCAGGTGGGTTACGTGGATAACACAACTGTTAAAGCTGAGTAAACTATACATTTCAGAGTTGTCATTTCATTGTATGTAAATTATTATATATCTCAACTTTAAAAATATTTTTTTAAAGACAGGTGAAGGTTCTCAGCTTTTGGTAATGGCAGAATAGCTTGTCTCTCAACAAGAACAAATAGAAAAGCTGGACAAAAAGTACCTCCAAAAAAAAAAAAAAAAAAAAACTGTTTGAAGGTGATTGGAGACCTTAGCCAGGACTTGAGTGGCCAGGGTCCAGGAGCTGACCTTGACAGTCTGTGGTGCTTTTCATCACATTTGATGATCGGTAAATAATCGAGGGCCAAGAAGCTAAAAAAGCGAGCACTAAGTGGTAGCCAAGAGGCTGGGAAGCCTAGCTAAATGTTCGGCACTGTCACAGGGCTGAAATGACACAATGCGAGTTGGGGTCCCACTAAGGAAATGGGACTTTGGTGGGGACCCTGGAAGGGCCACCTGTAGGAGTAAAAATGAATAAAAAATAGATCAGCCTCACAAAAACTGAAACTTGCTTTGAACCAGCTCAGTCCCAGCCTGGATTAAGGTGATCTGCCCCTGCTCCAACTGTCTGCCGTAAAGCCAGAGTGAATTCTCTCTGGAGAAATATAAAATCAGATAAAAATTCAGATTTTTATGGGCATTCCATAAGACAAGACAATGAGAAAAAAAATCAAGAGGAAAAAGACAACAGAAACAGACACACAGATGGTCCAGATATTAAAGTCATCAGATACACACTTCAAAGTAACTGCATTAAGATGGTAGATTTTATGATAAGTGTTTTTTACCACAATTGAAAATAAAGGCGGGCGTGGTGGCTCACGCCTGTAATCCTAGCACTCTGGGAGGCCGAGGTGGGTGGATCGTTTGAGCTCAGGAGTTCGAGACCAGCCTGAGCAAGAGTGAGACCCCATCTCTACAAAAAATAGAAAGAAATTATATGGACAGCTAAAAATATATATAGAAAAAATTAGCCGGGCATGGTGGTGCATGCCTGTAGTCCCAGCTACTTGGGAGGCTGAGACAGGAGGATCCCTTGAGCTCAGGAGTTTGAGGTTGCTGTGAGCTAGGCTGACGCCACGGCACTCACTCTAGCCTGGGCAACAGAGTGAGACTCTGTCTCAAAAAAAAAAAAAAAAAAAAGAAAATAAACAAATTTTCTTAAAAATAAAATAACTGATATTAATATATTCAAGAAAACTATAATGATGCAGAATTTGTCCAGAACACTGGTAATTATAAATAAGAATCTAAGGTAAATTTCAAACTAAAAACATACAAAAACTTTAAAACTCACTGGAAAAAAATTCGCTGGATAGATTTAATAGTATATTGGTCATAGCAGAAGAGATGATTAGTTAACTGGAAGGGAGGTCAATAGAAAACATCTAGACAAACCACAGAAAGAAGAAAAGGATGAAAAATATAGAAAAGAAGATATGGTATATGATTTTTTTTTTTAAAAAAGGTCTAACATGTATATTTGGAATCCCAAAAGGAAGATAAAGAATAAGACAGAAGAAATATTTGAAGTGACATTGGCTGAGAACTTCCCAAACTGATCAAAGATATTTATTAAGCTACAGATTCAAGAGGCTCCATGGGTGACAAACACAAAGAAAAGCACACTTGAGTACGTCACACTCAAACTCCTGACCACCAAAGACAAAGAGACAATCTTAAGAGTATCTAGAAAAAGAAGGAAAAACAAAAACAAAAACAAAATCCCAAGAACAGTAAGACTAACAGCTGAAAATGGAAGCCAGAAAACAGAATGACATTTTTTAAAGTACTACAGAAAAAAACCTGCAAACCTAGAGTTAGACAAGGATTTTGAAGCTATCCTTTGAAAATGAAGAAAATAAGATATTTTTCAGACCAAAAAAAAAAAAAAAGAGAGAGAGAGAAATTAATGCCAGGAGATCCAAATACTAAAGGAAATACTAAAGGAGGTTCTTTTACCATAAGGAAAGTGATCCCAGATGGAAACACAGATATGTAAGAAAGAATGAAGCACAAGAGAAAGGGTAACTATATGGATGGATTTTAAGTTGATTGATACTATAAAACAATAAAAATATCTTGGAAGGGTTCAACTATATGTATAACTAAACACATGACAATAGTAGCCCAAAAGTCAGGAGGGGGTAGATGGAGTTGAAATGTTCTAAAGTCCTTGTCTTGCTTTAGAAGTGGTAAAAGTAATAATTTATATTAGATTCTAAAAAGTCAAGTATGTATATTGTAGCCCCAAGGGTAACTACTAAAAGAAGAGTCACGTTACCATGGGGAGAAATGGAATAATAATTAATCCAAAACAAATCAAGGAAAGAGAGATAAGGGAACAAACAGAAAATAGATAGATGGTAGGTTTAAACCCAAATATATTAGCAACTACATTAAATGTAAATGGCCTAAATAATCACAATGAGATGATTGGCATGTATCCTTCTTCTCCCTCCTCTTACACTTCCCCCCCAACATCCTGGAACATGGATGTTGTGATTGGAGCTCCAGCAGTCATCTTGGACCATGCAGATGAGGTCCACACTCTAGGTGTGGTAGAGAACAAAGCTGGAATGAACCTGGGTACCTAAGAACTTTGTAGAGCAGAACCACCATATATGTCCAAACTGTTACGTGAGGGGGATGTAAATGTCTCCTTTATTGAAGGCAAGCCTGTGTTACTCAGGCTGTCTATTACTAGGAACCCAACCTTATCCTAGTGATACATTCCCCAGTTGAGAATTCAGGAAAGGTTCCTTGAGGAAATGAGTCCCATGGTGACATTAGGATGCTGGAGGTTATCTTGATGAAGAGGAGGCAGGAAAAATAGCACAGAGTGAAAGCATGAGACACATTCAAAGAGCTAAAGAAGGCCAAGGGCGCTGGAGCACAGAATAAAGGGGCACAGGGAGGTGAAAGGAGGCTGGGAAAGTTGACGAGGCCCTGTAGACCCTGTGAAGGAGTTTTTATTCTGTATGTGAAGGAAGTCAAGGAAGTGACCTAAACAGGGATAAGATTGAGGGGGCAAATGGCAGGACCTTTGGGAAGGTCATTCTGGCTGCACAGGAAGCATAGGTGTGTGCATGTGTGTGTGGTGTGCAGAATGGACATACATCAGCATGGAGCATCTTGCAGTGGTCCAGGTGAGAGATGGAGGATGGTATCCTGGATTACTGTGGTAGGATTCGTGTATTCATTCAGAAAATATTTACTGAGTACTGGACGCCTTCTTTCCTCAAGGTCCTTAGATTCTAGTGGGAAGTCGCAGACAATACACAAATAGATAAATTGTGTCCAGGGGTGATAAGTGCTATGAAGAAAAATAAAACGGAGTGTTTTATGTAGGAAGGTTGGGGAAGACTTTTCTGATAAGGTGACATTTCTGACACCTGAAGAAAGGGAGGAAGCCATCGGCGTGGATTTCTAGGGTGAAGGGAACGATGTGTGCAAAGGCAGAACCAAAGCACATGGCAGAATGGGAACGGGCAAGTGGCACAGTGTTGAGATATGAGGTAATGGAGCTAATTGGGGTGGGGAGATGGTGGGGCCGATCGTTAGGACCTTATAGACCCTGGGCGAGACTTTGGCTTTTACTTTGGACGAGACAGGGAAACAGTGGAGGGTTTGAGCAGAGTGACATAGTCTAAGGGGCTGAGATTTTAAAAGGATTCCCCTGTCTGCTCTGCAGAGAACAGACTAAAGGCAGGCCAGGGCAGAGCAGGAAGACCAGTCAGGGGGCTACTGCAGCAGTCCAGGTGACAGGTGATGGTGGCAGCAGAGATGGAAAGAAGCAGATCTGAGATGCACGTAGGAGACACAGCCTGCAGGACTTACTGGTGGATCTGAGAGCAGAATGTCAGATCAACTCCCAGGGTTCTGGCTTGTGGGACTCAATGGCTAGGGGTGCCAAGCACTCAGACAGCAATGCCAAAGAAGGACCAGGTGCGGGGGAGGGTCATGAGCTTTGTCTCGGACATGCTGCGTTTGAAATGCCTTTGAGCCATCCAAGAGATGTTGTGTGGTAGCCGATCACGTGGGCCTGGAGCTCAGAGCTTTGGCATGACAAAGCATGATCCATGGGTGAGGGCTCCTCCTTCCCTGTGAACTGACAGCTCCGTTTCCCTCCCCAGAATGAGCGGGAACAGATCATGACCACCAACGTCTGGCTGAAACAGGTAAGTGCCCTGCAGGGTCCCCAGCCCAGGAGATGTTTCCTCCAGTGCTGCCCTTTGATGGTGATGGACCTACAAGTGACAGGGCCCTGCCTGTGTGTTCAGGAATGGACTGACTACCGCCTGGCCTGGAACAGCTCTCGTTACGAGGGCGTGAACATCCTGCGGATCCCCGCAAAGCGCATCTGGTTGCCTGACATTGTGCTTTACAACAAGTGAGTGGCAGGGTCGGCCAAGGCCTGGTGACAGCCTGGCCGGGCAGCAGGCCCAACCCCTGGTCCTCCAGGCCCAAGTGCAACCCCGGGCCCCATCTGTGCTCCACCCGGACCTCAAGCTGGAGGGCGTGGAGATGAGCAGACCCAGCGCCCTCAGTCGCAGATGGGGCCTCACTGGGACCCAGTGCTCTTTCTGTCCTCCACACTGTCTTTTTGGGCCTCAGTTGCTTTGTCAGTGCTGGCTGCCGGCTGCACTGACTTACCGTGCGTAGGTATCTTAGGTGGGTGGAGAGAGCTAAAGAGACTCTTCCTGAGTCATAGTTATACCAGCAGTAGCACAGAGACCTGAGTTCAAGTCTCAGCTGTACTGCTTACTAGTTTTCTGACCTTGAAGAAGTCACTTTAACTCCTCTGGGCCTTGGCTTTCCTGTCTGTAAAATGGGGATAATAATAAAACTCACCTCACTGGACCATTGTGAGGCTTACAAAGCTATTCCACGTGAAGCCTTCAGAGTGCTTCATAGTAGGGCTCTCTCTACCACAGAGTTGCTGAGAAAAGCAGGTCCCTTTCAGTGAGGGCCTGGGGGGTGGGAAGGGTGATTAGCGGGAAATAATCCTAAAGGGATGAGTTCTGAGGCCAAGCCAGGCCTTGTCCATGGATTTCATGGTGTTCCCCCTGCACCGCCCCCACCCCAGTGCCGACGGGACCTACGAGGTGTCTGTCTACACCAACGTGGTGGTGCGTTCCAACGGCAGCATCCAGTGGCTGCCCCCTGCCATCTACAAGAGCGCCTGCAAGATCGAGGTGAAGCACTTTCCCTTCGACCAGCAGAATTGCACCCTCAAGTTCCGCTCCTGGACCTACGACCACACGGAGATCGACATGGTCCTTATGTCACCCACGGCCAGCATGGACGACTTCACCCCTAGTGGTGAGTGGGACATAGTGGCCCTCCCTGGGAGAAGGACGGTGAACCCACAGGACCCCAGCTACGTGGACTTGACTTATGACTTCATCATCAAGCGCAAGCCACTCTTCTACACCATCAACCTCATCGTCCCCTGCGTGCTCATCACCTCGCTGGCCATCCTCGTGTTCTACCTGCCGTCCGACTGCGGTGAGAAGATGACGCTGTGCATCTCCGTGCTGCTGGCGCTCACCGTCTTCCTGCTGCTCATCTCCAAGATCGTGCCGCCCACCTCCCTCGACGTGCCACTCATCGGCAAGTACCTCATGTTCACCATGGTGCTGGTCACCTTCTCCATCGTCACCAGCGTCTGCGTGCTCAACGTGCACCACCGCTCGCCCAGCACCCACACCATGGCGCCCTGGGTCAAGCGCTGCTTCCTACACAAGCTGCCCACCTTCCTCTTCATGAAGCGCCCTGGCCCCGACAGCAGCCCGGCCAGGGCCCCCCAGCCCAGCCAGTCTCGCCTGATGAAGACTGAGGCCACCACCTCTGCTGCCTCTGCCGTGGGCCTTGCCAGCCCCTCCAACCTGTTTGGGAACTCCACGTACTTTGTGAACTCCGCCTCTGCAGCTCCCAAATCTCCAGCCGGCCCAGACTCCAGGGATTTCCGGTTCAGGTCCTCTGGGAGGTTCCGGCAGGATGTGCAGGAGGCGATTGAGGGCGTCAGCTTCATCGCCCAGCACATGAAGAGTGACGATGAAGACCAGAGCGTGAGTCGCTAGCCCAGCCCCTGCCCACCTGCCTGATAGAAAGGGCTTGGATAGTTAGCACCAGTTTCCCAGTAAATTCATAGGAAACAAGGACTCTTAAACTCTGTTTGAAGAGGGAATCTAAAACTGAAATGAGTTTTATTATAGCTTCATGCTCAGGGGGAGAGGAAAGAAGTACCAGTGATCTTTTTTGGTTTGTTTTGGGTTCCCCAGAAGCAGACCCTGCGATGGAGACTTGGGTGCAGGGAGTTTATTTGGAAGGTGATGCTGGGAAGCGCAGTGAGGAGGGTGGGGAGTGAGTGGGGAGAGGAGGAAAGCCAGTGGAGGGTGGAATAAGCAGGACACTGCTGTGGGCTCTGGGGCTCAGTCCTCTTGCAGACCCTCTGGGGACCCATGGGAACAAGCCTCAGAATCATCGCCCTGGAGGAAGGCTGGGGTGTTTACCCACCCATACCCTGTGGGTTGAGGGAGCCCCCAGACATTAACTCCCCTGCACTTCCGGTTATGCCAGCTTTGCAGCTGGAGAAAGCCCTGGAGCAGAGAAGAGGAAAGGGGAGGCTGTCAGTGGGCTGGGAGATGACTCTGCAGCCTTTAGGGAACCCTGGTGGGCTGGGGCATAGGGGATAGGGGGAGCATCTGCCCCCATCCTCTTCAGACTTGCAAAATGCTTGCAGGAGTATGGAAGCATCAATTAAAATATAATTGTTACCAGGGCAATAAATTATCAAGTCAGATGACTAGAATTACAGATTCTTAAAAAAGAGGTTAAGTTTGCAGGACAAAGCAATGAATGCTAAAGTTTGGGTATGTCAAACGACTCCTTTGAACAAATAACACTTCTAAGGACAATTTTATGATAACTGAACACAGAATGTGACAATGACTGAAATTTGCACACACATTTCTTCACCAGGCAGGAGAGCAAGTTTCATACTCTTGTGAATGTTCTCATTTCCACACCTTAACAGATCAGATTCTTTGAACGGGTTTTTATGCCATAACGTGGTGTCTCCCCCTTTGCAGCTGCTTGGAAAAAAGAGGACATCTCCTCGTTCTTATCTCTCTGAGATAGCTTTTCACTAGCTGCATTCCCAAGGGAAGCACTGGCATTCCATTAGTTAGAGGAGAGAAAAGAGCAGGCTGAAAAGCTCCAAAATCACACTGTGCAAATGTATTACTGGTAACAAATGGAATATAGGACGCAAGATAAGTCTTCCGAGTGTGGTCCTTGGACCCGCAGCCATGGCATCACCCAGGAGCTGTTGAAATGCAGACTCTCAGGCCCCACCCCAGACCTGCTGACTCAGATTCTGCATGTTAAGCAGGTCCCCAGGGGATTCCTAGGTGCATTCCAGTTTGAGAAGCACAGCTGTACAGCACTCGGATTTCACTTCCTGAAAAATTAATTTGATCATGCTGTTTTTTTAGTTTAAAACCATTCAGTAGCTCAGCATCACCTAATTCATTGGCTCCTAAACATTAATGTGTAGCCTGAAGCCCCGCTGGTTAAATGAGAACCACCTGGGCACCTTCCCAAATGGCAGCTTTGGGGCCACCCTTTCTGATTGAGCCAGCATTTTAGCCAGATCCCCGGTGCGTCCTGTGCACATTCTAGGCTGAGAAGCACTGTCTCCTGCACCCCTGGCTGAGCCACCGCCCACCCTGGACTCTGTCTCCTAAAGGCCTCACCACCCCCTCGGCACTCATGGGCGTCCTGCTGTTTCTACCTCAATTAATTCCAAGCTGTCTTGAGGGAAGCAGCCAGGCAGACCCACTGTTAGTACAATCACCGGCGTTGTTAAAGGAGACGCTCTGCCAGGAGCTGAAGTACATCACTGCTAACCTTCCCAGGAACCCTGTGAGGCGGCTCTTACTAGCACCCCCATTTTACGATGGGGAAAGGGAGGCTCAGAGAGATTCACTGACTTGCCTGGCATCACACAGCAGGCGCAGGGCAGAGCCAGGCTCTCTACCCAAATCTAGCCAACGTCCTTAAACTCCCTTGCCCTTCCCAATGCCTTGCCCTGCACTGACACGTGGTGGACTTATCGGTTGTTGACTCTCTCACGTCCAGGTGGAGAAAAGAGGCTTTCTCCCCTTCCAGAGCCTGCCCGCCCCTAAGCCCGGCCAGGCGTTTCTCATCTTCAGCACCTTCACCCACCCTAGTGATTAACTGGTCACTATAAATAGCACAAAAATATAAAAAGAGGGGAAAAACACACACACCCACCAACAAAAAAGCTGTTTGAAATTAGGACTGTCACAAAGCAAGCCAAGGAGTGCTCTGTGCGGGAGCTGTGCTGCGCCTGCTGCATCTTAGGGACAGGTGCCAGCGTGTTTGGTTGGGAGCGTGGGGGCTGGCGTGTCGGGATTATCCTGGGGGGTAGATACACACCATTGACGGGGCCCTGCTAAATTGGGTCACTGACGTCAGCTTGCCTGTTGCCGCCCACATTTCCAGCTCCGGAGCCTCTGCTGACCTTTAGGGCCTTTGGATCGGGCCCTCTCTACCAGGAATGTGTGGGTGAGCCGACAGGTGGGGTGTGAACACAGGCACGGGGGAGGGAGGCCAGGGTGCTGGGCACACAGGCCTCTCTCCGGGCATCTCCCCCAGTGCAAAGGATGCGGGCCCATCTGTGGTGACACCTCTGACACCTCTGGAAGCCAGCCGGGTCTCCGCCAACCTCACACCCACAGCTGGGTCTGAGCAGGTGAGAGACAGAGACAGAGAGAGATGGCAGAGACAGAAAGAGACCCAGATGATGCAGCAGGAGGAGACGGGGTCTTAATTACAGAACACAGACACTGCTGCGAATGGAAGTGAGCAAATTAAACAGTAGGATTTCCAGGTGTTCGGCACGCCCCCCCTTACCCCGCTCCACTAAGCTAGGTGGGCCCCAAATCCTCGTTTAGATAGAACCAGCTCAGGCAGAGCGTTTGGGATAAAAATGAAAAGAAGGAGCAGGGGTCTTGCAGTCTTTGGGCCTCATCCCCCTGTATTTATAACCAGATTCGGTTTTCAAATCAGAATATGTGAGATCAATGACCCCTTAGCGTCCTCACTTTTCTATGCAGCCCAAGTTCCCAGTGGCCCTGCAATGTGATGTGTGGGACAGGGATGGATCCAGGTGGCGGATGCCCAGAGAGGCACAGGGTTGCCCAGCTGAGAGACCAGCCTTGGACTCAGATCTTGCCACTCCAGGACTCAGTGCCATGCCCGTGGCCTGTGGGGTCCCTGACCAGAGAGTGAAGCCCTGACTCGGGGGAAGCAGGGACTCCAGTGCTTGGCACCTGTAACCAGCCCCTCTGTCTACCTGCAGGTCGTTGAGGACTGGAAGTACGTGGCCATGGTGGTCGACCGGCTGTTCCTGTGGGTCTTCGTGTTTGTGTGCGTCCTGGGCACCGTGGGGCTCTTCCTACCTCCCCTCTTCCAGACCCACACGCCTTCCGAGGGGCCCTAGCTTGTGGGGTGCGGGGCTGCGAGTGGCCAGGTGGGCAGCTTGCTGCTTTCTTCTGGGTCATGGCTGATGAGGCTCTAGATACACATGTGACCATCGGCCCTCAACCCATCAAACCAGCCACAGCGGGGGAGAGGCAAGGATGGGGGACATGGACTATCCTCTCTGAATGCCTTGGAGGAACTCCAGGAAACCCTGGCTGCAGGGGGCTTCGAACAGTTTAATTGGGGCTCATCTTCCTTCCCTGCACCTGGCACTGGAGGTAAAGATGAGCACACTGGCAGCACCTGGGATGTGTCAGGATGGAGCCAGCATCCAGGCCTTCCTCTCCACGCCCGTCCCCTTGTCCAGCCTTCCCGCTCGGTGCCTGTGCGCTTGCTCCACCTTCCACCTGAGCCTCCCCCCAGTGCACCCAAGCTTTGTCCACCCTGCATCCCTCAGGGCCCTGCCCCGGTCCTTCCTTTGCTGCAATGACACCCCCTCCGAGATGCCTTCCTTAGTCACCCCTTCATTCTAAAGCAGCCTCCCCATGACCGCATTACCCCGTCACCTTCCTCCAGCACTCCTCGGTACCTGGAGCTCCTACCTGGTGGCATGTCTGCCATCCACTCGTCACCCACTGGAGTGGAAGCTCTGTGAGAGCAGGGTCTGCTCCTTCATGTTCGCTGTGGTATCCCCAGGGCCTGGGACAGAGTTCAGCACGCAGTGGGTGCTCAATAAATGTTCATCGAATGAACGAATGGCTCCGACTCCTCCTTCAAGCTCAGGTGCCCCCTGCTGTGAGCAGCGGTCCCTGGTTCCCCCACCTGAAGGGCGCGGCCCCTCCTCCATGACCCCAAGCGCAGGTCACACTCCACTCTGACATCAGGGCCAGGTTCAGGTCTGTCTCCTCACACGTGCTCCGCACAGTGCCTTGCATGTCGTCGTAGGCACTCAAAATACCTGTGGAATGGAGGAGGATTTCTTAAAGAATTCTATTTTTTAATTACTATACAAGAAAATGGACTTTCAAACGTACAGTTCTATGAATTTTAACACATGTAATAGATTTGTGTTACCGCCACCGCAATCAGGATACAGGAGAGATCTGTCACCCAAAACAACTCCCTGCTGCTATTCCTTTATAGTGCAGCCTCCCTCTACTCCTAGCCCGGCAACCACGTACCTTTCCTCCATCACCAACGTTCAATCTTTTCAAAAATGCCATTTGAATGGAATCATACAGTATGTCGCCTTTGGAGACGGGCTTCTTTCATTCAGCATAATGCCTGTAAGATTCCTTGGTGTGTGAGGGTATGGATGGTTTGCTCCTTTGTGTTGGTTAGGCAGTGTGCTATTGTGCGGATACTGAAGCACATTTAGGCGGTTTCTGATTTTTGGCAATTGTGAATAGAGCTGCTATAAATAGTCACGTATAGGATTGTGTGTGAACGAAAGTTTTTATTTCTCTAGATAAATACTCAGGCGTGTGATTGCTGGGTTATATGGTCAGCGTGTGTTTAACCATATGAGAAACTGTTTTGGGGAGCGGCTATACCCTTTTGCAACCCCACCAAAGTCGGAGCAGTCCTGCTCAGCATCCTTGTTTGCACTTGGTATTGACAGCATTTGCTTTTTATTTTAGCTATTCTAGTGGATGTGAACTGGCATATTATCCTGGTTTTAATTTGTATTTCCCTAAGGGCCAGTGATGAACATTTTTTACTTTTTATTTTTTAGTTCTTATTAAGGAACATTTCAAACATATTCTAAAGTAGAGAAAATATTATAGTATAACAAACCTCCAGGTGCAATCACTGAGCCTCAACAATTACCAATTGTTGTACTCTTTTGTCCTTTGTATATCCTCTTTGGCAAAGTGTCTAAATCTTATTTTTTAAATTGGGTTCTTGGTTTTCTTACTATTGAGTTTTACAAACAACTTGTTTGTTGGACGTGTGATCTGCAGTATTTTACCAATGAAGGATTTTTGCCAGGAGGATGAGAATGCTTTAATGGGGGGCCTGAAAGGTGGGTCTTACAAACTGTCTCCTTTTGTTTGATTTTAACATGGGTGAGCAGCCCATTCTGGAACTAACAAAGGCCACTCGCCTTTGCTGAATGCCAAGGGGAGCGTTTACCACAGATTCCTTCTTCCTGTGATAAAGGACATCAAGGAAGCCTTCTTGAGGTGCCCCCATTCCTGGTGGGTGGTCAGAAAGGCCAAGGACCCCAGGGCCGACCCGCCCCTGCACTGTTCGTGGGCGCCCCGGGTTACAGATTGGGGGGGGGCGGGTGGACAGGCGGGTTCTGCCAGGGATCACGAGTGGGAAGCCCGGTGCCCTCTCTGATTGCTTGTCAGAAGAGCAAATGAAACCTCAATTTAAATTCTGTTTCCTTTTTCGTGTCTTTTACTTTTGATTAAAGAACATTTCAGGCCGGGCGCGGTGGCTCACGCCTGTAGTCCTGGCACTCTGGGAGGCCGAGGTGGGCGGATCGTTTGAGCTCAGGAGTTCGAGACCAGCCTGAGCAAGAGCGAGACCCCACCTCTACTAAAAATAGAAAGAAATGATATGGACAGCTAAAAATATATATAGAAAAAAATTAGCCGGGCATGGTGGCGCGTGCCTGTAGTCCCAGCTACTCGGGAGGCTGAGACAGGAGGATCCCTTGAGCTCAGGAGTTTGAGGTTGCTGTGAGCTAGGCTGACGCCACGGCACTCACTCTAGCCTGGGCAACAGAGTGAGACTCTGTCTCAAAAAAAAAAAAAAAAAAAAAAGAACATTTCAAACACATTCTAAATTAGAGAAAATATTATAGTATAACAAATGTCCAGGTACAATCACCGAGCCTCAACAATTTTATCAATTCATGGTCAATATTGTTTCGGCAGACTTCAACCCGCCCCCCAGGCCCTAAACTATAAGGACTTAAAAAAAAATACTGGTATCACATCTGAAACATTTAACAATCAACAGCGTTAAATACTGGAGCTCTCCTTTTGCGCGTACGTTAGAGCCTCTCCTGCAGCGCCCGCCTAGCGCACCGCTCCCAGCCCCCGCGGAGCTGCACACGCCCCGGAAGCCGGGGACAGCGACTCGGCCCCCTTCTTCCCGGCGGGAACAGGACCTGCTCTGCCAGGGGGCGCCGGGCCGTCGGTGGGGTCCGCGGGCCCAGAGGGATAGCCCAGGGCGCGGGGGGCGGGCCGGTCCCGCGGCCCTTTCCCCTAAGCGCCCGCGCGCCTCTGCGCGCCCCGCCCTCGCCGAGACCGCGAAGCCTCGCCCGGGCGCCGGGCTCCGAGTGTGCGGCCTGCGGGGGAGGCCGTCCGTCTCCGCCGTCCGCGCCCCGGCATGGGTGCCCGCCCGCGCTCGCCGCTGCTGCTGCCGCTGCTGTCGCTGCTGTCGGGTACGCCACGGCGGGGGGCCGGGGGCCCGGGGGCTGCCGGCCGGCGCGCCGCGCGGGGAAGCGGACTGAGGGGCGCGGAGGAGCGGGCCGGGGCGCGGCCGGGCCGGCGGGGCACTGGGAGGGGACAGCCCTCCCGGAGGTTCGCGCTCCCGGAGCGTCGAGGGGCGCTTGCCTGCGGGCCGGGGCTCCGGACGGCCCTCTCGTGCTGGCGCGGAGGTCGCGGAGCCGAGTCCGCCCTGCTGGGCGAGCGGGTGGCCGAACTGGCGCGCCCAGGCCGCCGGTGCCCGTCTGCCGCCCGCCCGCCGCCTCGCTGGCGGTGTGGACGGCGGGACTGCGGCCGGGAGGGCTGCAGACTCGTCCAAGGCCGCCGGGCCGGGCCGCACCCCGGCCGTCCCCCGCCCTGGCTCTGCGCGCCCCTCGCGGAACTTAGAGACCCTGAGCCGGCGCGCCTCCCGCCTGTCTCCCGCACACTGACTGCCGCGCTAGGAAAAAAAAATGTTTTTCCTTGGGGCCACGGTGTTTTATCACGAAAATAGAATGGGTACTTCGAAAGCAAAACGATCCTTTCTAATTCAATGAAAAATTTGTTATTTTTAATCATTTTCTGTGAGTGACTTATATGCAACTTGAAAAATAATTCTCGCGGCTCTCAGGGTGAAGAGATGTGAGTTACATATGCTTCACGAGGCCCCGGCTCAAAACTAGCGTGAGTTAAATACAACTCAGGTGGCAGTTCGTGTGCTAGAGAATTAGAGACGCCTGTGAGGAGAAGCCGGCCCTGACCGGCGCCGCTAGAAGGCTCTTGTGGTGCCCTGGGAGGGCTGGGCCGTGGCGGGGCTGCCGGGGGGTTCGCGCAGCCCCCGCGCGGCCGGTGGTCTCCGTGGGAGAACGCGGCGTGGCCGTGCGCTCGGAGCGCTGTGCTGCACTCCCAGCCGGGCTCCTGGGGCCCCTCCTTTCGCTCTGGGGAAGAGCAGCGGAGGGGAGGGCAAAACCCTATTTCAGAACCCAAAAGAATTGGATTCGACTTCCGCAAGGACTCCCCTCCCCCGCCACTCACCCCAGGTCAGTAAGTGGGAAGCAGCAGACGCTGACCCAGGATGGCCCATCCATGCAGGAGGGTGGTGTATGAACAAAGCGGGCTCCCAAGGGTTGCAGAGAGGTCGGAGTCCTTATTCAGGATGTGAAGACAACCCCAGCAAGAACTGTGGGCCGCACTCCCAGATCACGGGAGCCGTGTGGGTACCCTGGCTTCTAAGAGGGCTGGTGGCCAAACTCTTACAGGGCCCTGGGTGGGATGAAGGAGGGCCCCCAACCTGGGCTGCAGTCCCCCCCAGGCTGGGAAGCAGAGCACCTGGGCCTGGGTGGCCCTGCCCCAGGGGTCATCTTTCTATCCTGGAAGCAGAGAGTGGCTGGGCCCTGGCAGACTGCATTTGCACCACACCCTGCCCTGTAGTGACAACAAAGGTAAAGGATAGTCCTTGAGCTCTTACCACATGCCAGCCCCAGCCTAAGCGCTTCATTCATGATAACCTTTGAGGTGGATACACTTATAATCTTTATTTTGACAAATAAGCAAACTGAGGTTCAGATAGGTTAAGCCACTTGCCTGAGCTCACACAGCTCACAATAGCGTCGTGTCAGGCTTTGCACCAGCTTCAGAGCCCAGGCTTGTGACCGCTGTGCTTCTGCCTGAATGTGTGTGACCTGGTGGGATCCTGCCCCTCTGGGACCTCAGTTTCCCAGTGTGTAACTCAAGGGGGAGGCACTAGCCTGGAAGTCAGGGGTTCCAAAGAGTACCCTCAGTCACTGGAGGGGAAGCTGTAGATGGGTGATGTCGGGGCGCTGGGCTGTGGATTCCAGTGATCACCCCTGGCTGACAGTGCTGCCTCCCGCAGTGGCCAGGGCCTCGGAGGCCGAGCACCGGCTGTTTGAGCGACTCTTTGAAGATTACAATGAGATCATCCGGCCTGTGGCCAACGTGTCCGACCCAGTCATCATCCATTTTGAGGTGTCCATGTCTCAGCTGGTGAAGGTGGTGAGTGCTGGCCGGGAGCCTGGCCATGGGGTGCGGGGCTTCTGGAGGAGCCTTCCCAGAGCAATCTTTCTTTGTGTAACTCGCCTGTCCGCTTTAATTTCTCTTTCCAGGATGAAGTGAACCAGATCATGGAGACCAACCTGTGGCTCAAGCAAGTAAGTGCCAGGCCCTACGCACTGCTGCCCCCTGGTGGTGACTGCGGTGTTTGCTGGCCGTGAACCTAGAAGGGCCCAAAGGCCAGGCTTCCTTGTCATGGACCCAGATCAGGGTCTGCCGACTGGCAGATCTGTCTCTTCAGGGGTTTGGGTCACAGACACTGCTCTACAGTGCCCCTGGAAGGACCACAAGGCCTGGCCCCTCAAGTCACAGGTGGACAGACTGCAGCCTGGAGACAGAGACCTCCGCAGCAAAATGGTACAGGCCTGGGAGTGTAGCCCTGGCCCCCAGCGCTAGGGTGGTCCCTTCTTCTTGCCAGAAACTCACTCTTAAGTCAGAATCAGGTGCTGTTGTCATTGTTGGTAGGGTGGGAGTAGGGACTCTGGGTTTTTCTGTTTAGATTGAGACCATCAAATTGACTTCCACGTGTCCTCCCCGGGAAGCTTTGTCCAGACCTCTGAGAGGCATAATGGCCCATTGGCCTGACGGTGACCCTTCTGCCAGGCTGGCCAGCCGAGCGCTCAGCTCATGCAGCCTTCGTCCCCGGGAGGCTGGAAAGCCAGATGGGCACAGTGCCCCACCTGCACTCGATGGTACATGCTCCTTCTGTGGCCACGGCCTCACCTCTCCCCTCCTGGTGCTCAGGATCCCAGCCTCTGCACCCAAACACTTCTTGGGCCTTGATGGGATCACGGCTCTTTCCCCTAGAACCTTTCAGAGGCCGGCCTTGCTTGACCTTGAGGTGGACAGGGTTCTGTGTGTGATTGGAGCGCATCCTCTTACTGGGGCTTCGTAGGGGACTTGTCTGAAACAACCCCTAGAGAGCCATTTCAGGGGATGTAAACAGCAGGAGCTTAAGGCATGAACCTGGACTTGGCACTAGAAGTGACCAGAGAAAGCACCAGTGGCTGCTGTTTTACTGGTGAGGAGCTGGGCTTGCACACAGTCATGGAGGCAGTGGCTCTCCTAGGGCCAGGAGGCGGCCTGCGCATCGGCCCAGCACGCTCCCTTGCTGCGCCCACATGAGAAATCGGGCCGCATGGCCGGCAGCACAGAGGCGGCTCGGTGACACACAGCAGGGGCGGGGAGTCACCAAGATGGGTGGTGTCCAGAGAAATAAAACAAGCTGGTCCTTTTGCTGTGTCCTTCTCCTTCCCTGCCTCTTCCCCCCAGATCTGGAACGACTACAAGCTGAAGTGGAACCCCTCTGACTACGACGGGGCGGAGTTCATGCGTGTCCCTGCACAGAAGATCTGGAAGCCAGACATCGTGCTGTATAACAAGTAAGGTGCTGGGTGGCCGGCTGTCAGCCTGGGCCCTGGGTCCTAGGCCCACTGTGCTTCCAGCCTGGCCTTCCTTGGGCCTTTGCCAAGAGGGCTGCATTCATTAGCTCATTCTGCAAGTTCTTAGTGAGCAACTACTATGTACCAAGTACCAGAGGTGCCAGTGAGCCACAGAGAGCAACTTCAAAGGGGGCCGTGTGTGGGTGGAGGAGGGGCATCTCGGAAAGCTGCGGGGAAGGAGTGGTGTTTGAAGCTGGTCTTGCAGGTCATGTAGGATCTGAGGAAGGGGAGATGGAGCAGGGACGGCTCAGGGAGGCAGGAGAATTGTCATGGGCAGCCAGAGTGACCTCCTTGGCTGCGCTGTGGGATGTAAGGCTGGAAGGATCTGGGCACCGGCCCCAGTGTGTGTGGGGGGCCCCGAGATGCCAGGGGAGGGCCCCGAGTGTGGCATCTGTTACCGGCCTGTGCACAGACAGGAACGGGAGCACACCGTGCCCTCCTCACTGTCTTCTCTGAGAGAGTGAGGGTGCTGGAGAAGGTCACAGCCGTGTGATCCTGAGTCATGTAGTCCCAGGGTTCCCAGCCTGCTGCCTGGCAGTTACCAAGGAGCTTGTTAAACATATAGGTGCCTGTATTTAAAATATTTTCTCATTGTTCCTCATTGTCTTTTCTGAAGTTAATATGTATTACATTGGCCAAAAAAATCTATATACTTGTCCCCGTCTCCTGCGCCACAGAAACACTCAGTGGGTATGGGGTGGGCCCAGGAACGTGTGTTCTCACAAAGCTGTCCTGGGGGCTGTGATGGCCCGCCTGCTTTGGGGATCACAGATCTGGCCCATCCCAACATTCCTCAGGTGTGGGATGAGGCCCAGAGTGACTTCACTCAGTGGACGTGTGGCAGAGCCAGGCCCAGGGTGGTCTCAGCAGTCCGCTGTTTGGGGCTGCTGTGAGCGGTGGGTGCAGGAGGCTGATGCTGTGGTTGAGAGGCTCAGCTGGGCACCCTCAGCCTGCCTCTGTCCCTGCCCTCGAACCTCTTCTTTGCTCTCCCCCGCAGCAAGCCTGCGAGCCTGCCAGCAGACGGTTACCCTCCTGCATGAGTGTGCCCTGCATGCCTCCTCCCATCGGGAAACACTCTGAGCCTTGGGGAAAGGATGGGTGGCCCCCCAGCAGGTGAAGCGGGGTTCCCACATGCAGAGTAGGATGAGCTGTCCGGGCCCCAGCATCCCAGCCCATCTGGGTGGCCGCATCCCAGTTGTAGTTGAGAAGGGTGAGTCCGGGACTGAGAGGTGAGCGGGTGGTTCCTGCCATGCAGGGAAGCTGCTCACGGGCAGCCCCCGCCGTGGACCACCTCCAGGCTCCTCTGGACCCCGCACGTGCACCTTCCCACCAGTGTCGGGAAGCTTCTCTCTTTTTTCTCTTGCAAAGTTTCTTCCCTTGCCAGTCTGAGCCTGCCCATCTCTCTTCCCTAAACCCGCACAAAACTGACACTTTCCACATTTAAGCTCTTTTACTGGGCTAATATAAATTTGAGTTGGTATTTTACAGCATGTACTAGTTTGTTCTCCAGGCATTGAAAAGTACCATTTTTGTACCTGTGCTTTATCTCCAGAGTTAGAATGTTTTTTGAGTTTTTTGTTTGTTTGTTTGTTTTGAGACAGAGACTCACTCTGTTGCCCGGGCTAGAGTGCCATGGCGTCTGCCTAGCTCACAGCAACCTCAAACTCCTGGGCTCAAGCAATCCTCCTGCCTCAGCCTCCCAAGTAGCTGAGACTATAGGCATGCGCCACCATGCCCGGCTGATTTTTTCTGTATATATATTTAGTTGTCCAGCTAATTTCTTTCTATTTTTAGTGGAGATGGGGTTTTGTTCTTGCTCAGGCTGGTCTCGAACTCCTGAGCTCAAAGGATCCACCCACCTCGGCCTCCCAGAGTGCTAGGATTACAGGCGTGAGCCACCACGCCTGGCCAGAATGTTTTAACCATGAAACATTTTTCAGCGAGACACTTCATGTAGAATTAGTCTAATCTGATTGTAGTGAATAAAAGCACTCTGTGTTTAGGTTTTTATCCTGTATTAGTACACACGAATATGTTTTACTATTAATATTAGTACTGTGGGTTTTACGTTAGTATTGGGACTAGAGAAGCTGTGATTTTTGCTGAATCCCGACTTCCTGGTCCCTGGCAAAAACAAAAGGGGGTCTCTACTCCAAAGACAGTCCTTGTTTTATTTACTGTTTTTCCAAGGAAACACAGCATTTATACATACGTTTCTTCTATGTCATTTATGTTTGTAGACTGGTCCTCAAAGAACTGGGAAACAAGATAAACTTAACTGGTTTGCAGAATTTTTTCCTTTTTCTGTGAACTGTCATAGAAATCTCATGGTCCAAAGGCTCTTAGGGAACTGAGCAGAGCGTAGAGAGTTTTTGCTAAGCTAGAATTAAGAAAATGGGCAAAAATTGTAATCTTATGTTTGGGGTTTTATTGCTGTTTTCTTGCTGGCAATCTTGGGTGAACCACTAGGGGGCTTTAGGATGTATGATTTTAACAATAATGAGAGACATAATGAAATGCTTCAAATTGATATGGAGAAGAGCAAATATCGTAAGGAATTTCCTTGGAATCCAAAGCTGAAAGCAACATCTTACAGAAAATCATCCACCTCGTCATCTCTCTCCTAGTGAGAACTTAGGATGCTCAAGACTGGCCCTGTGTTGAGGGTTTCTCTTCATTTTTAACACTAGAAACATCTTTTTTCTTATACCAAAGTTTCTCCTGTGATGTAAACTCACTGTAACCTTTCTAGGGAATACTTTTAGGTCACTTGGCTGGGTGTCGCATTCTTGCCTCCTGTTTTCCTTCCAGGAAAATCTTTAAAATGCTGCCTCACTGTCTTCTGGTGTAAAGTGTTGCTGTCAAAATCTGATGCGAATCTAACTGTGTTTTCCTTGTAAAATAGAGTGACTTTTGAGAGGAAAAGGAGACACTGTTAGTAAGCATGCCAGGACTGCAGATGTAGACCTGGACTTCCCTGGGAAAAGGGGGATGGTTGCCCATTTTATTTATAAGTGGATTGTTCTTTTTGTGTGGCTACCCAAGGGATTCTTCCCTTTGTCTTTAAAGTCTAGTTGTTTTACTCTGCACTGGGTACGTAATAAGCCTTCTTTTAGTCCAGGAAAGTTTTTTTTTTTTTTTTTTTTTTTTTTAAATTACAGTTGTTAAGCTTTGTTCTGTTCTATTGCTTTGATTTTCTCTCTAGAAACTCATTTATATATATATATTTTGGAACTTCTTTGCCTATATTCTCTATATGTTATAGTCTCTCAAATTCTTTCTCTTTTTGTTGGATTGTAAAAGATTTTTTTTCTCCTTTCTGTCTTCTATTTCCATGACTACGCTTTCCATGGTGTCTGCGTGTTCTTACGTTTCTCTTAATTTCATCTTTGTTTCTAAAATTATTTTTTTTTCCTTTTTCCTAATTCTTTCCTATGTTCTATCAGTTCTTTACACGTCCTCCTGTTGCTTAGCCAAATTATTTCTTTTCTATTTCTGGTTCATGCTGCACTTTCACAGTTTCTAAAGATTGCTTAGTTTCTTTCAGCGTAATTTGTGATATCGGATCATAGTCAGCTTCACTTGCTTCGTGGCTCTGTTTTTATGTCCTGCCCTTTTCTACTTGTGTGCCGTTCGGTCACTCGTTTTGTGCCTTCCTTTCAGGACAGGTTCCTGGAGGGGTTGTTGGGGGCGGGGGGAACAGAGAGGTCTTCTCGTTGCGGCTGCTTAAGAGTCCCCTCTTCAGTTAGTTACCTTCAAGTGACACAAGGCTGGCCTCTCTGGGTGGCCCCTCCACAGTCCACAAGCTGCTGCCTCTGGACGCCGACTTCTCTGGTTTCTGAACCTCCTGTCTCTTCTCATCCCCAGTTTCCTACCCTGTTCGGTCTGGATCCTGCCCTAAGCAGCCTCTTCTCTGAGTGGGTCTCCGTCCTGGCAGGGAGGTTTGGGGAGGCATTTCTGAGATGCTCAAGAGCCCACGGCAGCCCTGACCTCTCTGCGGACCCTAGGTGGAGTCCCACAGTCTTTTTTCATTCTTGCCCACAAGGCGGAACCCGGGAGCCCCTGTGTTTCGCTGTTCCCTTGCTGAGGATTCAGTGCGGAGCAGGGTCCTCTGTCGTGAGGGGCAGCCACTCCTTGGAGATGTTTAGGACATGAGAACCGCCCCCCTTCCCACCCCTCGGTTACCTCCACCCAGCGTGGATCCCACGTGGGCCCTGCATGTCCTGCTGGTGGCGCTGGTCTGGCTGCAGCTCTCACATCTGCGGGTCAGGGCATACGGTGTAGCCTAACTCCACAGATGATGTCAGTAGGTTGGTTCTTTTGCTATCCTAGTTGCCCTATTTTTCTGAGTGAATTTAGAGAGATTTAAAAAACCTATACCATCGTGATCTTTCTCATACCACTCGCCACCCTCGCCCTGTTTATGTTCTTCAGCTTCCCTTGTATTAAAGTGACAGCTCAGCCCATCATTTGCACCCCCGCCCCTCCCCCCCCCACCTTTCTTTAATCAGCCCACATGGATTCGTGGTGAGTCGCTCGGCCCCTCCCGCCTCTGCCACCCTTTGCTGCCGGCCATCTGTTGGGCTCCTTAGGGGTGTGTGATCCTGATTTCTATCTTGGTCCTTGGTTTGGTCAACATATATTTACCGAGTGCCCTTTATGTGGCTGGGGCCGTGCCAGACCCTGGTCCCAGGCTGAGTCTTCATGTTCTTTGGCTCCTGGTGGCAGAGATGGGACAGTTGACATTGCTCCGGACACACACAGGCCTTCTGAGCTGGGCAGACACAGCCAAGGGGTTCTGTGGGCAGCAGCTGTTGTGACCAGGACACCCAGAAACGAGCACTGCAGCCAAGCTAGGATTATCTCTGGGGTGTGTCCTTTGGGTACGCACACACTTCTGCGTCTCCTCGCATGGGGACCCAAGTGAACGGCCGAGGCTCTGCCACAAACTCTTTGTGGGACCTTGAGCAAATCATTCGTATTCTCTGACCCTCTGTTTCCTCTTCAGCAAAATGAAGGGATTGGACTAGAGCAGGGGTCAGCAAATGTTTTCTGCAAAGAGCCAGAGAGTAAATATTTTAGGCTTTGTGGGTCATATGGTCTCTGTCACAGCTACTCAGGTCTGCCCTTGGAGCTTCAAAAGTAGCCATAGACAGTAGACAACAAATGGGAGTGGCTCTGTTCCAATAAAAATTTAATTACAGAACTAGGGGCAGGCCCACGGGCCATGGTTTAGTCGCCCATTGGACTAGACCCTGGGATTTGAAGGTCCCTTAGTGCTCTGACATTTTGTTGATCCGAGATTCTGTAGGAATGTTGTTCAGGAGGCCTCTGTCTTCCTGAGGGTCTTTTCAACCTTCTGCTTAGCCCAGTGGCAGTGGGGGCCCTCGGGGGCTAGACGTGGACTGGGTCAACGGGGGCTGTGTGGTTCCCCACCTCCGTGCCAATCCTCACACTTCTGTCTGCTGCCTGGAGCTGGGGATAATCTTGTGGGAAATTGGGGGCACAGTGGGAGTGAAGTGTGGGCTAAGAATGTATAATATAAACTCAGCAGGGCACCTTTGGGGCAAACCAGCAGGCCAGAGTAAAGGTGGGTAGTGGCTTTGGCATTGAGCCTACAGGTGTAATGACTGTTCTGCTCGACTGAGGCACATGAGGGTACGAGGGCCAGAGACTAGCAAGGGGAAAAGACATGCCCCAGAACATCCCCCTTCTGTTTGCACAGGTTCCTATCCAGAAACAGCAACATAAGGACATCCCTAAGTGTTTAGGTTTTGTAACTGTTTTCAGCTCTGGAGGTACAAGGCAAAGGGGTGTGGTGGCTGCTCCCTTTTGAAGGACAAGAAAGCCTTGGCCTGCAGAATGCTAAGAAACCCAATAGGGCCAATCTAAGGAAATGCCACCAAGGCTTCCCTGGGCAGGGGCATTGTTCTGAGGACCAACTGGCCTTTCTGTCAGATGCCCCCATCTGGCCATTGTGGATGGAACGCCGCGTGCAAAACCCCGTGGTATTGAGTTTGTCGGCAGCTGACGTTCTGTTGAACGAGCCAACAAGACCACTCTGAGAAAGATGTGTATCTCTGTGTGAAAAGAAAGTCAGGGCACACATGGGGAAAAGGAAGGGAGAAGAAATATGGGGAGAAAATGGGGACAGATAGGGAAATAGAAGGTGAAGAAAGCTATTGTGCTGAATTTGAAGGACAAGGAGGCGGAAGACGTGAGTGTTCGCTGGGAAGCCGTGCTGGGAAGCAGGAGAGTGCGGGGAATGGAAGATTCGGGACCCAGGGGGAGGGCTTGGAAATAAACCCATCTGCCAAGGTTCAGTGTAATGGCAGTGGGCTCCCACAGGGGCTCTGTGCAGCCCCTTCCAGCTCCACAGCCTGGTTTCACATACGTGTTGGGTGCCCAGTGCAGACTGAATGAAGAACGGTCCAAACCACGAGGTTCGAGCCACAGGGACAGCAGGTGGCAAATATTCCCTAAGGCTGCCTAAACTCCTGGCTCCAGGGTGACTCCTCTCATCCCATTTCTTTAATTAAAAGGGGAAAAAATCCTTTTCTAGCATTTGGGAGTGTCTCTGTAAATACCAGCATGGAATGAACCTGTGCTGGGTCCCAGTACTCCCTGGTTAAACGGGGCGGTGAACTGGGTGACCTTTTATGGCACTTTTTTTTTTAGCTCTCACCTTCCGCAGCTTTACAAATCGTGCCTTGCCGCGAGAAGCCGGACTAGCTGGCCATGCAGTAGTGATGCTGCGCCTCCTCTTTGTCTTTGCAGTGCCGTTGGGGACTTCCAGGTGGACGACAAGACCAAAGCCTTGCTCAAGTACACAGGGGAAGTGACGTGGATACCTCCAGCCATCTTTAAGAGCTCGTGCAAAATCGACGTGACCTACTTCCCGTTCGATTACCAAAACTGCACCATGAAGTTCGGTTCCTGGTCCTACGACAAGGCAAAAATCGACCTGGTCCTGATCGGCTCCTCCATGAACCTCAAGGACTACTGGGAGAGCGGCGAGTGGGCCATCATCAAAGCCCCGGGCTACAAACACGACATCAAGTACAACTGCTGCGAGGAGATCTACCCCGACATCACGTACTCACTGTACATCCGGCGCCTGCCCTTGTTCTACACCATCAACCTCATCATCCCCTGCCTGCTCATCTCCTTCCTCACCGTGCTCGTGTTCTACCTGCCCTCCGACTGCGGCGAGAAGGTGACCCTCTGCATCTCCGTCCTCCTCTCGTTGACCGTGTTTCTCCTGGTGATCACCGAGACCATCCCCTCCACGTCGCTGGTCATCCCCCTGATCGGAGAGTACCTCCTGTTCACCATGATTTTTGTCACCTTGTCCATCGTCATCACGGTGTTCGTGCTCAACGTGCACTACAGAACCCCGACCACGCACACGATGCCCGCGTGGGTGAAGACCATATTCCTGAACTTGCTCCCCAGGGTCATGTTCATGACCAGGCCGGCAAGCAGCGAGGGACACACTCCGAAGCCAAGGCCCCTCTACGGTGCCGAGCTGTCGAATCTGAATTGCTTCAGGCACGCAGAGCCCAAAGGCTGCAAGGAAGGCTACCCCTGCCAGGATGGGATGTGTGGCTACTGCCACCACCGCAGGATAAAAATCTCGAATTTCAGCGCCAACCTCACGAGAAGCTCCAGTTCTGAATCTGTCGATGCTGTGCTGTCCCTCTCTGCTTTATCGCCAGAAATCAAAGAAGCCATCCAAAGTGTCAAGTATATTGCTGAAAATATGAAAGCGCAGAATGAAGCCAAAGAGGTAAGGATATAGCTGTTATTGTATCATTCATTCAGTCAACAAACATTGATGCGTTCTTTGTGGGGCGAGGCATGGGGTGGGGGTTAAGAAATTAGACTCTGGAGTCAGTAGCCTGTGTTCAGACCAGTTATATGTCACCTCTCTGAGCCTGTTTTCTCATCTGTAAAATGGGATGATAAAGCTTGCTAGCATTAATATGTGGTGCTCTGAAGTTAGCCACCAGGCTGCCAGCAGTCTGGACCATCAGAACGCCTGACACCGAGAGAGTGGATCGGGAGATGGGCCAGAAGGGGGATTGTGGCCAGGTCATCTCCAGTTAGTATTAATTAGCTGATGTTACATTTTAATTTTTACTTTGCAATCGTGTGTGTGTATGTGTGTGCCTTTTGAGGTATAATTTACATGGAATAAAGTGCACACTTCCTATACATCTCAATGAATTTTTACATTATGTATACACCCATGGAACCACGATCCAGGTAAAGCTATAGAACATTCCCAGTGCCCCAGAAAGTTCCCCAGTAACCCTGCCCAGTCAGTATCTTCCTCTCCGCTCGATAACCACTATCCTGACTTCTTTGACGTTGATTACTTTTACCTGTTCTTGAACTTCATGTACATGGAATCACATACTATAAACTCTTTTGTGTCTGACTTCTTTCATTCAACATAATGTCTTTGAGGTTCATCCTTGTTGCTATTTTTTTATTAGTGGGTAATATTCCGTAATATGACTGTAACACTGCCTTCTGTTTATGTGGTTTACAATATTTGGGCATATGGTTATTTCCAGTTTGGAGCTACTGTGAATAAATCTACATTCATGTCTTTTGGTGAACACATACGCTCATTTCTCTTGGATATATACCTAGGAGTGGAATTGCTGGATCATTGCAAAGATTTTTTTTTTTTTAATTTCAGCATATTATGGGGATACAAAAGTTTAGGTTACGTATATTGCCCTTCCCCCCCCCCCCCAGAGATGTATTTTTAACTTTAGTGGATACTGTAAGATTTCCAACATATTTGAACCATTTGACACTCCCCTGGCAATGTTTGAGAGTTCCAGTTGCTTTACATCCTCACCAACATGTGTGAAGTGGTATCTCACCACTGGTTTAGTTAGCACTTTCCTGTTGAGTAATTATTAGGGCTCTTTTGTCATATGCTTCTTGGCTATTCGGATATCTTCTTTTGTTAAGTATCCATTCACATTCTTTTGCCCTTTTTTTTTCCTTGTGAGATGGGGGTGGGTCTCACTAAGTTGCCCAGGCTGGTCTTGAACTCCTGGCCTCAAGCAATCCTCCTGCCTTGGCCTCCCAAGTAGCTAGGGCTACAGGTGTGAGCCACTGTGTCCAGCTCTTGCCCATTTTAATCAGGCAAACTTTGTTCTATTTTCTCCACAAATTTTATGCTCAAATTTAAGAACTTAGGGTTTATGTCAAATACTAAGAATAGGAAAGTTTTACACTAAATGTCACGTTTGGCTACTCTATGACTCTCTGTATACCACCAAAGTTACCAGGGTCACACTTAATTTTATAAAGAAGCTCTGCTTTAAAATTAAGTGGCTCTGCCTTAAGATGTTTATTAGCAAAGATCTAATTACCAGATAATTTCGGCCCCTGAGCCATGGCAGGTAATTAATATTGGTAAGGAATGTCTGGAGCCTCTTTAATTCAGTGTGAGTGTCACACTGCAGTAGACGACAGGGGGAGATAGCCATGGCCGCCTTCATCTCCTCACCTCCACCCACCTGAGTGTGCAAAACCTCCAGCTGATCCTAGTCATTGAGCCCAAGAGTCAGGCACTCAGTTGAAGCAATTGTTGGGTATTAAGTAAATGGATCAGTTAAAATCTCGTGTCTACCACTGGTAACTCTTGTAGACATTCTGTATCCTTTCTTTACTCATTTTTAAAATAATCATTTAAGTTAGCGATGATTTTACTAAAGGTTGAGAAGTAAGTACTCATACTCTAGCCTTTGTCAGGCTATTAGAAATTACCTTTATTCCCAAAATTATATACCGGACACTATACAAAGTGTTAGAGTTTCAGAAGGGTCTAAGACATGGAGACAGACATGTTAAAAAAATTCTTATTAAAAGGGAGGCCACAAACTTAAATATGAGGCAGGTAAATTAGTGAAATGGCCTGAATGTGGCAACAGGGAGGGGTGGAGTCTGTGGCAAACTGGTGGCACACGGTTGATCTCAAGCGGCAGCCACTGCTCAACCTCTGGTCATCTGTTTCCACGTGGGAGTGTGGACCCATTATTGCCGGGTCTTCCAGTTTTTCCAGAGAAAGCAGAAATCTGGCCAGCAGGCCACCAGATTGCGGCCTGTCTGGAAGAGGGTAGCAAGTGTTAGAATAAAGGTGCCCGCTCAGCGCTCAAAGTAGAGCTGAGCTGTCTGAAGGACTTGCTGCTTTCCCTCTTACTGAGCGACTGACACTATGACACCGTCTTCCAGAGATACTTTAATTTCCTACATGTCTGGCCCTAGCTTGGCTGGTTTTAACTGTCCTCGGCTCCTAGGAGCCTAGCCTGAGGCCGAGGCTGTTTTCCCAGGGCCGTTTCCTGAGGGTGCTAGGAGCCTGGACACACTCAGGGGTGCTGAGGGGGAGTCGCATCGGGCCTTGGCCATCCCCTTTGCTCACACTTAGTCTTATTAGTGAGGAGTTTCATTAGCAATAATACCCTAAGTTCAGAGCTAGGGCTAGGATTGGGTTACAAGATTAGGAAACTGGTTAGGGAGCTCACCTGTGCACGTGCTCTTTGCTGGCAGTGGTTCTGAGGGCCAAGGGCTCAGGGGTGGGTCCATTGTGGGACTTGCTCTCTGGGCCCTGGAGGTGTGCACAGATCGCAGCTGTGATCTTTCTAGCTAATGATGGAGACAACCTTTATTTTGTGTTTGGTTGAGATATATAGATACAGATAAAATTTCATTCCAATAGGAGCCTGACCTTTGATTAATGATTTAATTTACATGTGTTGTAATTACTGTTTTAGCAGGGTTACATTTCTGTCATTTCATGTTTTCCATTTATTCTTTATTTCCATATCAGATGGGTAATGGGCCGCGTATGTTCTGCATTTATTCTTCTGTAGCTATTCCTGACTCATTTAAACCCACACCAAGTTCCCTTCTCCATCCATCAGTCTCTTATGTTTTTCAGTATGTGTGTCTTACACCTGTGGTCCCCTAGGCCAGGGACTGGTACCGGTCTGCGGCCTGTTTAGGAACCAGGCCACACAGCAGAAAGTGAGTGGTGGGTAGGCGAGTGAAGCTTCATCTCTATTTACAGCTGCTCCTCATTGCTCACATCACCGCCTGAGCTCCGCCTCCTGTCAGATCAGCCACAGCATTAGATTCTCATAGGAGCACGAGCCCTACTATAAACTGCACATACGAGGGATCTAGGACACGCACTCCTTATGAGAATCTAACGCCTGATGATCTGAGGTGGAGCTGAGGCCATGCTGCTAGCGCTGGGAGTGGCTTGGCTTGGCTGCAAATACAGATTGTCATTAGCAGAGAGGTTTGACTGCAGAGACCATAATAAATCAATTACTTGCGGACTCATATCAAAACCCTCTCAGTGAGTGGCAAGTGACAAGCTGGATCTGGTGGCAGGCTTTACAGTGGCAAGTGAGTTGATGTACTTCAGTTGTACAGCTGCATCTGGTGGCAGGCTTTAAGTCTGAATCCGACACTTATTTAAGTCTTCATGTGGCCCACCCATTATTTTATTTACCACTTCTATCCGCGCCTCTTTCCCTCACTGTGCACTTGTCTCAGTCACAGTGTTGGTAAGGCGACAAGCTAACCCTGGCGAAAATGAGCAAAAACCAAACACATCTGGAGAGCTTCTTTGCAAAGGGAGAAAGACTCAATGATGAGACAGCAGAAGACTCTAAGGCTGCCAACAAAATGAAAGCTGCATTTAAAAGAAAATCCCAAGAGTCCTGCTTAAATTACGGGTTCATTGCAACAGGTGATTCACGTTCTCCAAACTGGCTTTGTGTAATATGTGACCATGAAACCGTCAGAACTGCTTCCCCACATGGAGACCAAGCACATGCCCACATTAAAAGACAAGCCTTTGGAGTTTTTCAAAAGAAAAACAAAAGTGAACACAAAGAACAGAAGCAATTATTGAAGGCCGCTACTTCATCAAATGTGTCTGCATGGATAGCACCATTCTTAGTGGCTAACCGCATTGCTAAAGCTAAGAAGCCCTTTACTATTGGTGAAGAGTTGACCCTGCCTGCTGCTAAGGACAGTTGCCGTGAACTTTTAGGAGAGGCTGCAGTTCAAAAGGTGGCACGGGTTCCTCTTTCGGCCAGCACCGTATCTAGACAAATTGATGAAACAGCAGAGGATACTGAGGCACAACTGCTAGAGAGGATTAATGAGTCACCATGGTACGCAATCCAGGTTGATGAGTCTACCATTGTTGACAACAAGGCAGCAATGCTTGTTTTTGTGCAGTATATTTTTCAGGAGGATGTGCACGAGGAGATGTTATGTGCACTTTTGTGGCCAACCAACACCACAGCTGCAGAACTGTTCAAGTCTTTGAATGATCACACATCAGGAAAACCGAATGGGTCATTTGTGTCGGTATATGCATGGACGGAGTGGCCGCCGTGACTGGACGGCTTTCGGGTTTCACTACTCAGGTCAAGGAGGTCGCTTTTGAATGCGAGTCTGCGCACTGAGTGTCATCCATAGAGAAATGCTGGCTAGCCGGAAAAGTGTCACCTGAACTAAACAACATTTTGTAGGATGTGATTATTAATAAAATGATCAACCACATTAAAGTACATGCCCTTAACTCACGTCTGTTCACGCAGCTCTGTGAGGAGATGGGCACAGAGCACGCACATCTTCTCTTACACACAGAAGTGACAAGGTTTTCTAAAGGTAGATCACTGACCAGAGGTTTTTGAGTTATGAGAGCCGCTCCAGAGATTTCTTTTAGAAAAAGTCACCACTGGCAGCACATTTTAGTGACAGTATGATTTGCAAAACTTGCTTAGTTGTGTGACATATTCAACCTGCTCAGTGCACTTAATCTGTCACTTCAGGAAAGAATGACAACTGTGTTCAAATCGGCAGATAAAGTGGCTGCATTCAAAGCCAACTGGAATCATAGTGGCAACGAGTGAACGTTGGGATTTTTGACGTTTCAAACATGAGCAGAGATTTTGAAGGAGACTGAGCCTGGGCCTTCTTTCTCCCAGCTGGTGCATGATCACCTGTCTCAGCTTTCAAAAGAGTTTGAGCTTTACTTCCCAACCACAAAGACCCCTGAACTGGGAAGGAATGGATCCGCGACCCATTTGTGAATAAGCCAAGTGAATCAACTTTGTGCTAGAAGAGGATCAGCTGCTTGAGATCGCAGATGATGGTGGCCTTAAAAGTATGTTTGAGACAACTCCAATCTCTGTACATTCTGTATTAAAGTCAAGGTGGAATATCCTGAGATTGCCACAAAAGCAATGGAAAGCCTGTTTTCCTTTCTGATATTCCATCTTTGTGAAGCAGGGTTTTCTGCAGTGACAGCAACCAAAATGAGATTACGGAGTAGACTGGACACAAGCAACACACTTCGGGTGTCACTGTCTCCCATCACCCCCAGGTGGGACCGTCTAGTTGTAGGAAAACAAGCTCAGGGTTCCCACTAATTCTGCATTATGGTGAGTTGTAGAATTCTTTCATTATGTATTACAATGTAATAATAGAAATAAAGTGTACAATAAATGTGATGTGCTTGAATCATCCCAAAACCATTCCCCCAGCCCTCTCTGGTCCTTGGAAAAATTGTCTTCCATGAAACCCGGTCCTGGTGCCAAAAAGGTTGGGGACTGCTGTCTGCCACCCACTCTCCTTCCCTCTGCTCTTTCTTCCTCACCACCTTTGGCCACATTGGATGTCACTAGAGCTTTAGTTCTGCATTTTTATGGATGTATTTGTTTTGGCTCCTCCTTTCTTTCTTTAGTCTGCAATGAACTTGACTAAATTTACTTACCCTTCACGTACATCTTACGGTGTCCCCTGGATTTATTTCTCTTATTGGCATGCCTTCCCGAAAGTGTTCATGGGCAAACCTTCTGAGGCCCGGAAGGCTAAAAAATGTGCCCTTACTTTTAGGGGAGGGTTTAGCTGGATACAAAATGCCAGGGTTGAAGTTCTTTTTCTTAAATACTTAAAAAACATCGCTTCACTGTCTTTTGCCTCAGCGTCACTTCTGAAAAGTTTTAAGCTAGTCTGAGTGTTGGTTCTTTGTGAATAATGGATTCTGTCTAGAGGCCATTAGAATTTTCCATTGAGAAATCTGCTGACATCAGATACTGTGTGTCTAGGTAAAGGTCTCTCCTAATCTGTCTGGCATTGTCATCAGTCCTTTCATTCTGAGGTTCCCATCGGTTTGTAATTCGGAGAGATTCAAGCTTCTGATTTCTGTAAAGATTCCTGCCTGCCCCGCTTCCTTTTCTCTTTCCCTGAGCTCCTGTTGCACAGCCCGAGCGCGTCTGTGCACGGCTCCCCGTCACTTAGCCTGTCCCACACACTCCGCATCTCCTTCCCCTGCTGCCACCCCCTGGAGAGCTCCTCAGTCTCTTCCCTCCCCTCCCTGCTGCTCCCCTGGGCTGCATCCATCCTGCCAGTGACCCGTCTCCTGAATTCTTTATTGCGACTTTCCTGTTGTTCAGACTTGTTATTTCCACTTGGTGTTTCTGTAAAATTGCTTGTTCCTACCTCACGTTTCCAGTACTCTCTTATCTCTGAGAATATCATGTTGTATTTTCTTTTTTTTTTTTTTTTTTTTTTTTTTGAGACAGAGTCTCACTCTGTTGCCCAGGCTAGAGTGAGTGCCGTGGCGTCAGCCTAGCTCACAGCAACCTCAAACTCCTGGGCTCAAGGGATCCTCCTGCCTCAGCCTCCCAAGTAGCTGGGACTACAGGCATGCACCACCATGCCCGGCTAATTTTTTTTCTATATATATTTTTAGCTGTCCATATAATTTCTTTCTATTTTTAGTAGAGATGGGGTCTCGCTCTTGCTCAGGCTGGTCTCGAACTTCTGAGCTCAAACGATCCGCCCACCTCGGCCTCCCAGAGTGCTAGGATTACAGGCGTGAGCCACCGCGCCCGGCCTCATGTTGTATTTTCAATCCTTGACCTGCCCCATGAATTTTCGTTGAATTAGCTAAATTGGCGTGTCTGTGGCCTGTAAGCTCACTTTTTCCTGGGGGCGTCAGCCATCCTTGCTGAACTGTGCTTGGGGGAGGAGCCCCTCCCCAGGCTCCACCAAGCCGAGGGTCCACCCAGCCACACACTGGGCTAGATAAACCTTCAAGTGTACTGCCTCCCCTACAAGTGACCTTGTCCCTCAAAGGACATCTCGCTACCTCCCACCTGGCTCTGATCGCCTCCGAGACCCTTCTGCTGGACTGAAGTCGTTGGGTCCTTGACGTGGGGAGGGGAGAAGGGAAGCCTCAGCCTCTGCCAGTCAGTGGGTACCTCCTGTTCCCTGCTCTGTCCCTCAGCCGGCCTCCGCTTGGCCTGTAGGTTACCCCCGAACCTGCATCTCTGGGCCGGCCGGAGTGGGCAGGCTGACAGGCAAGGTGGCAGGGGAGCAAAGAGTGCTACTCCGGAGCTGTCCCCAGCACTCCCCTCCACCCTGCAACTCTGTCCCGGCCACACCTTCCCAGGTTTCTGAGAGTCTTTAAAGCGTAGTCTTCTCTGGCTTCTGAGCCAGCTCCAGGGTTAGGCTAGTCCACCGTTTTGCCTAACACGTCTATTAATACCTGTGACTCATTAGTTCCAGAGTTTCCAAAGAATGGCCACTATCATTGTGCTTTAAAGACTTTAAGGGTTAGATATAAAATTCCTGTCCACCTAGCTCTTTTTGCAGCACAATTTATATTCATGTGCAAGACCCAAGTGCCATCTTTCTTCACTGGGCTAACCCATCTGGGAGTTACTGCCTGATGGAGATTTATACTTAGATGAGGGTCATTTTTGAAATCAACACTTACATCAATAGGTACCATTCATTAAAGACTCTGCTGAAATAACCCTATGAGGTAAGTACTATTCTTATCCCCATTTTACAGATGAGGAAATCGAGGCTAAGGAAGATCACAGCATTGACCCAGATTCTCACAGCTAGAAAGGAGCAGAGCTGAGATTATAATCAAATCTATCTCCAAGTCTCTGCTTTCCAGGCCCTGCCCCCAAGAGCCTTAGGAGGTTTGGCCAGCAGGCGGTGGGTAGGAGTCACAGTCTGTGGTGTATTTGAAGCGCTCACAAACCAGTCTTAGGAATTCAAATAAAGTACCTCTTGGCAAATAAGGCACCATAATTCTAACTTTACCTATGACTTCTTAGCTTCACCAAGAGGACACATTTACTCAGGCTCATAATGAGGAAATAAAATCGTCTCCCAGCCCCCTTTCAGTACACTTAATTAAATTGCTAAATTACATGCTGCCTGTTATGTGATTATTGCTTCAAAATCAGATGATTCATGGGTTCTCTCTTTCTCAATTCAATTATGTTTTCTTTGCTTTCTGAATTGTCTAGGAGTATAATTACCATATGATTCTTCCTATTTCAAGCCCAAATCGAGGCTACATTATACACGATAGTCCTGCCCTTTCTTCCATCTTTTACTTTATGGTCAGCGATTATCTGATGTTCCGCCTGCTCTTTAACTAAACAGAACTTGGAGACACTTAGGCCTGACGACCGAAGATGACTCTTGGTCCAGCTGCGCGTTGTCCAGGGGGCGGTGGGAGAGAAAGGGTGAGGATGGGCTTGTCCTGATGTGCTGATTTTGTTTTTGGAACAGACGTTGAAAGGAAATTCATGTCTAAAACTGGATAATAAGTAGTGCTTTGTAACAATGGTAAAGGATGTTGGCTTATATTATCCATTCTAATGAAGGCCTGGAATCCTACCATGGGAACATAAGTAGCTGGTTTTACTAGCTTTATAGAATTGGAATTCAATTTAGAAAAATTCAGTTATGTGTACATTAAGAAATTTCTGATTTGAAACAGCTAACCCTGTCAGTTATTTTATACTGCTCCTCTACTGTATAAGGAAAAACTTTGGGCACGGTGGATTTCCTCAGCTATATCAGTTAGGAAAAAAAGGCTTCTTGAATGTTAGAGACAATAGGGTTTCTTCTACCACTGCAGCATATGTATTGTTCAGTGTTGAAAAGGTGTTCACTTTGCCTTCCCCTTCGTGTTTTTCTCTTTTATGATTTTTATTTTTGTTTTGCAGATTCAAGACGATTGGAAGTACGTTGCCATGGTGATTGATCGTATTTTCCTGTGGGTCTTCATCCTGGTGTGCATTTTAGGGACAGCAGGATTGTTTCTGCAGCCCCTGATGGCCAGGGAAGATGCATAGGTACTAAACGGCTTGTGTGTGGGGAGGGAGGCGGGCTGTTTCTTAACAGTAACATACGTTCTGTTATCAAGCTACCAGCTTTGTTTTTTGGCATTTCAAGGTTTACTTATTTTCCAGTTGTCCTGATTTTTGTCAAAAAGAAAAATATCAAGAGTATTTATTGTGGGTAAATGAACACTTAACTAATCTTTTTGGTAAGGTAAAAAATGTCAAAATATAATTCTTCTGCAGTGGTAAATAGTATGCTATGCTGTGGACCATGTAAAAATCTTCCCTTTTTCAGTTGTTGAGAAGTAACTGGATAGAAAAACTTACTGTTCAGAAATATAAAAATGCATTCACCTTGGTATCACTATAGATCTTCCAATGGTTTTTCTTATTTAGCCCATAATCTCCTTGAAGCTTTATACTATTTCAGCAATACCCCATTACTACTATTTCTTACCATGCATTTCTCATTCTTTGTTTTGCAAGAGTCTAAGAGCCGTGCCTCGTTTTCAGAGGGCCTCAACTATTTCTCTTCCATAATTCTAAATTACTATACCATGAGAAATTATGCCTAGTCACTCATTCATTGTTAATGAACTGTCTTAGATCATTAACTAAGGTGGCTTAAACTGAATGGCTTATACCCAACAGAAATTCCTCACGGTTTTAGAGGCTGGGAGGTCCAAGATGAAGACACCAGCAGATTCGGTATCTGGGACCTCTTCCTCATAAAGGGCACCTTCTAGTATGTCCTCACATGGCTAAATGGGCTAGTTAGCTCCCTGGGGTCTGTTTTTTTTTTTTTTTAAGAGACAGGGTCTTGCTGTGTTGCCCAGGCTGGAGTGCAGTGGCACAATCATGGCTCACTGCAACCTCAAACTCCTGAGCTCAAGAGATTGTGCTCCTGGCTCAGCCTCCCAAGCAGCTAGGACCACAGGCACATGCCACCACGTCTGGCTAATTTTTTTTTGTTGTTTTTTAGATACAGGATCTTGCTATATTACCCAGCTGGTCTTGAACTCCTGGCCTCAAGTGATCCTCCTGCTGCAGCCTCCCAAAGAACTAGGACTGTGGGTGTGAGTTGTCAGACATGGCCAGCTCCTTCCTCTCAACCGTGCTTTCTAATACTATCACACTGGGGACTAAGTTTCAACATATGAATTTGGTGGGGGGGACACAAACATTCAGCTTCATAGCATGAATCTTTATAAGTGTTTCTCAACCTTGGCACATTTGACATTTGGGGCTAGATGAGTATGTGTTGGGGCACAGGGGATTGTCCTATGCATTGTAGGATCTTTAGCAGTACCCTGGCCTCTAACCACTAGGTGCCAATGACATACTCCCCTTCGTCACCAGTTGTAACAACCAAAAGTATCTCCAGTCTTTGTTAAATGTCTCCTGAGGGGCAAAATTGCTCCTGGTTGAGAAACACTGCGTTAGACAAATTAAGAAAGAATATCACATACTATTAATATGCTTCAGAATCTAAATAACCACTGACAGAGATGATGATTCACAGACCATCTTGACCACAGACCAGGTTGAATCTTCTCACTAGTCATTATGTTTTTCCTGTGCAAAAATAAGACAGAATTGCAGCCCACTGTGACTCATGTTTCAGTAAGTCAAAAGGAAGGGGTCTATAAAATTTATATATAAAAATCTTAAGTAGCAGTAATGGCAATGTAAGAGGGATCAGGGATACATACAAACTAAGACAGCTAACAGGCAATTTAAATTCATCAAATCAGACTTTGCTGTAGCAAAAGGCATTAAACGCCTTCCTACAATAAAATGCAAATTAGAGTCCCCTCTGCCTTCCAAGGAGTGTTGACTTGAACTTAGATGGGTTACTTGTTAGGCATTTGTTATCTCAACAGCTAAGAGTTCTAAATTGAATGCAATTTCTATTAGTGTTTTCTTCCTTGATCATACCTGAATCAGGGACATTAGAGATGAATTTTTGGGTTTTTTTTTTTTTTTTTTTTTCCCCGAGACAAGAGTCTTGCTCTGGTGCTCAGACTAGAGTACAGTGGTGTTAGCATAGCTCACTGCAACCTCAAACTCCTGGCCCCAAGAAATCCTCCTGCCTAGCCCTCCCAAAGTGCTAGGAATACAGGTGTGAGCCACCACACCTGGCTGAAATTTATCTGTTTCACCTGTGATACATTATACTGTACTGAATAATATATATTGCACTAGTAATAGGCTGACTTCATCTAAAGGCCCTTGCAACTCTTAAGATTCTATTGTAATTGGCAGAATGAAAGAAAATTGAAGCATTACAGGTATGTAACAATGCGCTTATGGCAAATTAGAATACTGTCTTTAATCTTGGAAGATGGTTTTCTCACAGAATGATTTAGACCTAGAGGTTTTCTAAAATGGGATTCATGTAATTGTAGTGGCCTATTCTAAGGTCAAAGATAAGGAGATGCTACCACAATTTATATAGAAGATGGTCCTATTGTAGGAAATGTAGTCAAGGGGATCGAAATTAGTGTTAAGGAAATGCCACTGCATGTCCACAGGAGTTGTCTGCTGTCTCTATCACCGTACAATGGAATGGAAGCTACAGAAACGCTTACTCACTTTAAGCATCTAGAGAATAAAGGAGTTCCTAATTCCAATTTTTCATTTATTACAAATGTTGGTTATAGAAAAGCAGCATTAAGTCATTATTACATCAGTAGTAAGCTTATTTAATGTAGCAGCGTATTACACTAAAGATACGGTATACTTTATCTGTTTAGCTGTTATTCAGTGAATATAGGACAGAGTTTAAAAATGTACACCTTTACTAAATGCATAAAAAGTTTTAAAATCAGTCTTCAAATACAGTTGGAATTTTCCACCACAGTCAAAAGATGAACTTCATTGTTGATTACAAATTAGTATTATTTGCCAGCATCCAAACATGAGAGGTTTCACTAGTACGGTTTGGATAATATTTTGCTATTTTTAGAAGATCAAATATTATTCTGTCAGTTACTACTTCAGTCATACAGGCAGATGTTGTATTGGATGATCTAGTAAGATAAACTGTTATGCTGTTAAAGCTTGCATCAAATTTCAAACACTGCTTACATTTTCATAATTTTATAGGCGCCATAAGATATATATGTGTTGGGTAACTAAATTCATACTTGGGAGGTTTCACTTATTTGCATTTCCAATATGGACTGGTATTATTATATTTGCCCATTTATAAATAACAGGAACAAAAAGCCCAAGAGATCCAACAATTGAAACCAAAAGAAAAGTCCACAGAAACATCCGATCGAGAACCTGGGCTATGAATTTCCAATCTTCAACAACCTGTCATGAAAAAAATAAAAACACATTAAATACTTAATTAAAAACTATGTACATATTTTAAAATGTAACCCAGAGTTAGAGGCCCGATCAGTTTCTGCCCCCCACTGATGCCTCTAAACAATAAGTGACCCTATAAATCAGTTCAGGGACAAATACTACCCTGATGGTCTATCACAAATATAGCCTCCTCAAGCTTTAAAAGTCACTAGAAAATTTGTTTATTTATACATCAACTTGTAATATATTACAAGTGGTTTATTTTGATAGATTTTTTTTTTTACCTTTTTTGAGACAAGAGTCTTGCTCTGTTGCCCAGGCTAGAGTGCAGTGTTGTCATCACAGCTCACAGCAACCTCAAACTCCTGGGCTCAAGTGATCCTCCTGCCTCAGCCTCTAATTTTTCTATTTTTAGTAGAGTCGGGTTCTCACTCTTGCTCAGGCTCGAACTCCTGACCTTTAGCGATCCACCCACCTTGGCCTCTCAGAGTGCTAGGATTACAGGTGTGAGCCACTGCGCCTGGCCTTATTTTGATAGAGTTTTAATAGAATTTAAAATATTTATACTACTTGGATATTTTATAGTAAACTAAAAAAAATTGTATTCTTACTATTTAGTTATTTCTGTTACTTATTCTTGCCTAGTACTGTTTAATTTTTTTAAAGAGACTGCACCCTGAGGTTAATTTTATGCCAAATTAAAAGTAGGTTCAAAATAATACGTATCAGAAGGCTGTTAATCCCCCCTCCCCATCCCCTACCAACCTGCTTAATTTACTTTTGGATTTCCTAGGGACCACTTTGATCTAAACTCATAAGGACAGAACCACCAGCCCTGGAGCCAGCTTTAGTAGGAAGCTGACATGGCAGGTGGGAGTTGCCACAAGGAAAGGGCAGGCTGAGCCTTGTCACTGAGCACCAGAGGGTCCTCTTTCTACAAGGCTATTTCCTTGACCAGGGGCTTCCCTGGCCCTTGGAGCCTCTTATAAAGCATGGGGTCCTCTATAGGGACTGTGCCCCGAGTTTCAGGATAATTTAGAATTTAGGGGATTATAAATACTCTAATGCTTTTCGGCTTCTAAGTTTTCCCTGAAAATAAAACCATCTCCTGGTCCCAGTAGTATGAACCCTGACACTTTGGCACAATACTTTGCAAACATTAACTTCTCAGTCTAAATCATTACCTGACAAATATATGTAGTTTTCAAGACTCCATTGATAGCTTCAAACCTTACAAACTAATTTAATTATACTAACACCAAATAGGCACTTTACAAATCCACAAGCATCAAATTTTTTTTTTCTTTGAGACAGTCTTGCTCTGTTGCCCAGGCTGGAGTACAGTGGCATCATCAGAGCTCACAGCAACCCCAAACTCCTGCGCTCAAGCCATCCTACCGCCTTGGCCTCCCAGAGTGCTAGGATTACAGGCATGAGCCATCACACCTGGCCAAAAGTTTTTTAAAAGTGTAGGTCAAATGTCCCTTTTGGGGGGACAGATTCATTATTCCATCTGCTTCCCATACCTGCTAGAAAATTTTCCATTTAAAAAACCTTTAGAAATTAGAGCTCACATAATTTTAATGGGACCATTTAAAGTAAATTCAATTATGAAAATATTACTATATAGTCATAAGTTTAAAATATTACACAATAGAAATAGCATTGAAAAGATAGAAATTTTACATGTTTTGAAAGAAAACTCAGGCCAATATGATCACATTAATAAAATGTATTCATATTCAATTGTTACATTTTAAATAACCTTAAAAGAGCCAATGAGTTATTTTTTTATAATATAGTTTTAAGCAAAATTTTGTTTTTAAGCAAATTAAGCATAGTAGGCACTATTACTAAGCTTCATATGAACACGTTAATGTATAATATGTAACATATCTTATGAGAATACCCTACTCCTTTTAATTTCCCCAGCATTCTCCTATAAATGAACATCAGAAAGATTTATTCTTGAAAAATATCTTGGCTATATTTATAATGCCTACAGTAGGCTCATGTTTTAAAAAATAAAATAACTTTTGATAACTGCATTATAATGCAGTCGTGCCTGTAGACTACTACAGAATTCAGAAACAAAGTTACTGAAGATAAAATTAAAACAGTTCATCACGTTAGAGCTAAAAAACATATGGCAGGATTATTATGCCTTAGAATACACAATACTAAATTATCTTTGGAGTCATCCAAGGTGCTGATGGGGGAAATGGACACGTGAGATTTGTGTAGATGCCCCATTTTACAGGTGTTTTAACTGAAACAAACTAGTAAAGATCTTTTATAGAGAAGTACGTCAACCATTCTGGCCCTCAATCTACGCTTAGTCTTAATTAAGGGTCATGCTGTTTACTCTGCCAGAAGTAATTAAGGTCACTTCTGAACTGAGAATGGAAGCAGATCTACATTTGTACATGCAACATGTCACAGACCTCACGGACATCATTCTCCTTCATGATGTGTCTTATAATGTAGCGGATAGAATCAAGTGCAGCTTCCAGTGTGTTTCTAGAACACTTTGGGCCACTTCCACGCTCGGCTTCCTCTTTCTGCGTGAAGTACCTATCGACGTGACTTCTCATGCAGAGCAGTTTGGGAAGCTTGTGAAGAAATACCTTGCGCACCCAAGGTGCCATCGCGTTATGTGTTGAGGATGAACGGTGATGAATGTTGATAGCGAAGACAGTTACCATAATTGAGAGAGTCACAAAAATCATGGTAAACACCAGATACTCTCCGATCAGAGGTATGACTTTTGAAGAGGAGGGTATGATCTCTTCAATAACCAGAAGGAAGACAGTCAGAGAGACAAGTACTGAGGTGCAGAGACAGATCTTTTCACCTTCATTTGAAGGAAGATAGAAGACGAGCACAGTTAGAAATGAGAGCCCAATACAGGGTATAATAAGGAACAAAGTGTAAAAGAGAGGCAGACGCTTAATTACAAATGAGTAGGTGACATACGGGTACCAGCAACAGCTGTCGGTTCTGTTTCCTTTGCTCCCCGTTGCGCTCACAATTTCCCATTCTCCGTTATCAAAAAAGTCTCTCTTGTCTACATCTTGGTCCTCTAGAATTATATCAACCTGTGATCCATCGTAAGTCCAAGAACCGAATTTCATGGAACAGTTTTGGAGATCAAATGGGAAAAATGTGACATCTATGGTACAGGAGCTTTTATAGTTCGCCGGTGGAGTCCACGTGACAGTGCCATTGTACCTGACGACTGTTTTCGTCCTGGTCCCTTCAAAACGTCCATCTGCACTAAAATACACACGTACAATAGCAACGAAGAAATTAACCCAAGAATGCATTTTACAAGCCTGATATAAAAACCGCCTATAATTGATAGCATGAAATAATTTTAAAATTACACTTCAGATGTACCTGCTATACATAAGGGACCCTGCTCTAGGGACAAGCTTCCTTAAACATCTAACTCCACTGGAACTGAACCCCTTCTTCCACACCTACTCCAGGACTGATGAATCTGTATTTCACAGACTCCTGAGATTCTAGTGGTTGAAAAGACCTCACTTTACACACAAAATAGAATCAGGCTATTTATACAGTGGGTATGCACAGAGCCAGGGCCTGAATCCACATTCCGAGACTCCCCACACAGTGCTCTTCCCCTCCATCACAAATACTGACCACTTGCTCCTTTGATGAGCAAAGACCATTAACCAAGCTGGGCCTCTCAGATTCTCCCACCAAGTGAAATCCTGTACTAGAAAAGGCTAGCAGGAAGCCATGCCGCCAACGTAAGATTTTTTTTTTTTTTGAAATATTGTTATCTTCAAATTCATGTGACTTTTGCACACTGCACTGTAATATATCCCTGTTTAATCTAAAAATGTTTTCAATTACTGAGAGTAAACTCATGCTCGAGGAAGCTGCATCACGTGACCTTACAAGCTTTGTTCACCCCTTATATGTTGGGAAGCACAAAGGTAAAAGGTTTCAAAAGATTAAAGATATTTTTGTGTAGCATTTGCTCTGTCTTCATGGCAAACGCTCTCTTGCAAATAAGACAAAGTGCTTTGGGATAAGCACAAATTCCCAGATTTGCCCTGGAGTGGTCCTTAAAAAAATGAAACCGGTACCCAGAATCATCCTCTCCTCCAAGTTAAAAAAATCATCCTCAAAACAGACCTAGGTAGGATGTGCATAAAGATGAGTTAATAATTAATCCAGCATTCTTCATCATGGGAAAATGACAAGACAGTATTTAAACAAAATTAGAGGGGTACACATTTGAACATAGAAGATAACCTCAACTATTTAAGAAACACACCAAAAAACGTATATCTGGAAGTCTGCCGGATATGTAGTCTAGCAAACGAGGGTAAACAGGGATGTCAGGCTGCCTTGGTGTGCACCCCCACCCTACCACATGCGAGGTATGTGATCTTGGGCAGGGTGTAATAACCCTAGGCCTCCATTTCCTCATGTGTAAAACAGATGTAATTGTACCCAGTACATGAGGTTATATGAGAATCAAATAAAGCACATAACGCACTTGGCACATCGCTGGGTACACAGTATGTTTGCTATATATGAAAGCTAATAACAGTGGTTGTCTCTAAGCAATGGGATAATGAGATTGATTATAGGTGATTTCCCTGTACTCCCTTACACCTTTCTGTACTTCCCAGATATTCCACAAATTTTAGAAATCAGAGGACACTTTTATGACCAGAAAACAATATAGGGTGGGAGTGGTGGCTCACACCTGTAATCCTAGTACATCGGGAGGCTGAGGTGGGAGGATTGCTTGAGGCCAGGAGTTGGAGACCAGCCTAAGCAAGAGCGAGACCCACATCTCTACAAAAAATAGTAAAATTAGCTGGGCATGGTGGTGTGCGCCTGTAGTCCCAGCTACTTGGGAGGCTGAGGCAGGAGGATCTCTTGAGCCCAAGAGTTTGAGGTTGCAGTGAGCTATGATGACACCACTGTACTCTGGCCCAGGTGACAAAAAAAAAAAAAAAGAAAGAAAGAAAGAAGGAAAGGGAGGGAGGGAAGGAGGGAAGAAGAACAGGATGTTGAAAGGAGGAGAAAAAAGAATGAAAAACAATACAGCAAAAAAGGGAGAGAGAATCCACAGAAATCTATTCACAAGTTCATTGGATAAAACAATGTAAGAGCAAGTCATTTGATTTTATAGCTAAACAGTTTTCAAAAGGGAGGAAACTTACTAGTGCCTAATAGCAATACAAGTATTTTCTTTTGAAAATATAAAATGGTATTTAGAATTTATTAATAACTTACTTATCAAACAAAACGATGTCTGGTGTCCAGACAGAGTCTGAAGGGACACGTATAACTTTTATTCCACCATAGTCATCAGGGTTCCATCTTAATTTTACATCTACCCATTCCTTTAAAACAAAGAAATCTGCCTCAATTTCAATGAAATAGTGAAAATTATACTTTTTGTCATACCTAGAAATTTTAGGCATGAGATCATCTCTACCCCAATACAAAAAAACCCACCTCTGCATCTTTCTTATGGGTGGTGGAGCACAACCCTGTCCCCTCATGCAGCGGCTCTCACCATGGTCCTTGTGAGACGCAGGTGAGGACCAGAGTTGCATGTGTTCACAGCTCTGCCCAGCACCTCCTCTCCCACCAACTGGATATACCCAGGACTTGAAGCCATAGGCACCTAATGTTCAGGTTCAAGGGAAACGTTCCCTTTTCCAGTTGCATGGTTACCTGATTTGGCTGGAATGGTCCATGCAAAGGGGAGTTGGATTTATTACACACTCCACATATTGAAACACCTCGTCCAATCTCCGTGCAGTTACAATTCTGTGATCATATCAAGGGTTGCACCCCAAGAAAGGCATACACGCCTCTTAGGAGTTGGAAGTTAGGGAATAAGTAGTAGGTTTAAAAATTAGGAATGGTAAAGCACGAGCAAACAGAGGGAAGAACTCAACAGCACCTGAGGACATATTATAGTGGGCCCAGAAAAAAAAGTCCTTTGTATAAAAGGGACTGTGTATATAAAATAATTTAACACATTCTTACCCATTCCCATCTCAGAGTAGAAGTCAAAATCCTTGCACCACTAGCCTCTGTTGCTTATCTGACCCCATCTCCTACACTCTTCCTCGTGGCTCACTCACTACTCGAGGGCCTCGAGGCCCTACTCACACGGGCCTCACTGCTCCTTAAACACACTGGGCTCTCGTCAACCAGGGCTTTTGCACTTGCGGGTCCCTCTGCCTGGAATGCTCCTGCCCAGAGACCCACTCGGCTGGCCTCCTCTCCTCCAAGTCTTCGTTCGAACATTACCTTCTCAGTGCCGTTTTCTCCGACCACCCTATTTATAAGTACAGTCCCCACCACTCCTATCCTCTTTCCCATTGTGTTGTTCTCAGGCTTATCAGCTTATCAGGTGCTATATACAACTCACATGTTTATTTTCCCCCACTAGAATGCAGTTCCTTGAGGGCAGGGATTTTTGTCTGTTTTGTTCACTGTTGTATCCATAGGGCCCAGAAGAGCATCTGGCACTCAAAAAACATTAACTGAATAAATACCAGAACTCCATCTGCTGTCATCTTTCTGCACCTGCTGCCAATCCACAAAGACCACATATTCATGTCCCTTTGTGCTATAGGTCCTATAATAAAAACACTGGTGCCAGTCATGCGTAGGGTGCTCATTTGAATTTTGTACATACCTGTTTCAACCAGACATTTGTGGTCATTAGCTGATTTTTCTCATCCTTTAAAAAAATTAAATAAGGTTGATTATTTCAATTGCAGAAATAATAATTCTTTAAATAAGAATTTTCACATTTTTATACAAACACTCCTGTCTATATAGTACACGTATTCTCTTCAACAATCCAGTTCTCTAGAAAAGTGGGATCTTTTTTCCAACCTAATTTCACATTATTCCTTTTAACATACTTTGTGTTTCAGATAAACCACCCTAAAGCACACCATTGGCATTTTTAGATTTAACATTCATGGTCTCAACTACTATATTTCCTCAAATGTAAGATGCCATCTAAGATGTAAGCACAGCATTATTTTATGTGCTTAGCACTAAGGGGGTGGGGGAGGGAGAGAAAGGCCATCAATGAATTGCAAGCTGCCCTGAATTATAAGACACATCTTGATTTCAGAGGTGTTAAAATGTAGAAAAGCGTGCATCTTAGAACTTGTGAGATACAGTATTTCTCCGCATCCCTGAGGGACTGTCTCTTGCAGTCAGAATCTGAATCTCCCTGTAGGTCTACTATACAGAAAAGATATTGAGGTCAGAGCTTTGAATGCCAATTTTGTGAAGCTTTTAGGACCTACTTTTCTAGTGTAAGGAGCACCTCGAATCATAATCGAAATGATCTTCACTGCCCTACTCCCATAACAACTAATTTTATCTTTCAAATTTCTGTGATTCTTCCATTCTAATCACCTAGGCTTCAAAATTTGAGGCCTTCCTCAGTCAAGTCTTGTTCCCCTTTCTACATGGTCTTCTAACTTGCCTCTCACACTCCTAGGCTCGTTTCACTCCTCAAAATCATGCACATCACTGTCTTACTGACCTGCCTGAAGTACTGCTTTTACCATGTCTGGCGCCTGTCAGATCTTGAGCTCATTCAGCGTTTACTCCGTGCCAGACGCCATGCTGGGCTCTGGGGCAGACACAAGGAGTAGAGCTCACCCTGCTATGACGATGCAGAGCCAGAGCCCAGGAGTGCCCGTCAGTGTCCTGGGCCCCATATGAAAATGCAAAAATCTGAATGGAGGAGAGACTATCTTGGGGAGTCTGCAAAGATTTCACACAGGGTCTGACGAATGTGCCTTGAAGAATAAATGGCGTGCGCCGGTAGGAAAGCTCTCCAAATAAAAGAAATGACAGATGCAAGGCACAGTGGCCTGCAGGGACCCCCTCACCTCCTCCACCACCCAGTCAGACTACTCACGTAGCGGGGCTTCTGACATTACTCTTGATCTAAACAGTTCCACAAAAAGGCTTAGTATCACTTGTACACCTACGATTACATTGTCTCTCTTTATTAGAGTACTTTTTTCTTGGACACATCAAACCCTATACTTGCTATAAGGCCAGCTCAAGTGCCACCGTCTCTATCCTGCCTTCTTTGATAACCTCAATCATTAAGATCTGAATTCCCAGCTCTTTACGGCATCACAGTTTAGTGCTGCGGTGTTCTGTACCATGTACGTGTCCATAGCCTCAACTAGAAAGATCTTTGAGAGCAAACCCCACTTATTTTAATGTCCACTTTCTTATTTTTATTTATATTTAAAACCTCTTCATATTATCCAGCCAAGGGCTGAGCACATAGTCCATATATATTCATTGACTTTTCTGGAAGCAATTATATGACATATATTAACAGACTTTAAAAAATGTATATCCTTTGATTCACTAACTACCTTTCTTAAGGAAAGGAGAAATTCAGACATTTGCATATAAATATATTCGTCATAGTTATAGTAAGACAAACTGGACCACACTTCTGCCAACAATAGGATGTTTAAATAAATCATAAATGTAATATAATGTACCCATTAAAATTATATCTGAAGATCAGGTAATGACATAGGAAAATATTCGTCATGTAATAGTAGGGGGAAAGGCAGTAATCAAAATTGTATCTAAAATATTATTTCAATTTTGTAACATATAAAGAAAAAACCATTAAGAAAAACAACAAATTACTAACAGTTATTTCTGGGTGGCAGAATTACAGTCACGTTTTCTTATTTGTATTTTTTTGCATTTTCCAAATTCTCTACAAAAGTCATACATTGTTTCTATAATCAGAACATAAAGGCACAGCTACAAAGGTTATTTTAAAACATTTGTTGTATATATATATATAAAACATATATATATATATATACTTATTGATTATTCTGGGAACACAGCAGGGAAATAATTGTTGACTGACAAGATCAAAATAAGAAAAAACTAGTTTAAAAATTAGTGTGAACTTTTTAGTTTAAATAGAAAGGCTCTCTTGACAATCAAAACAAGTTATCAAGGGAACTTATTCTCCCTGGTGAATGTCACATGGAAAAATCTCTGAAATGTTTTAAGTGTGATACTGAGATAATGACCTTTTGAGATACTTTTTGGTCCTAAGAATGTACGACTCTACTTTGCGGCTTTTTCTCTTAAACTTTTTGATCATATTTTTTAACACATTTAAGGAGAAATTTCAATATAAAATGTTTTAATGTCTTTGAATTTGTTAAAAATATACTTATTATAATTACCAAATGAGACAAAACAATTTCTAAACTATACAATATAATATAAACGCAATGTATTACTATGTTTGTGGCATAATAATTATTTTTCCCTGGTGAGTTCCTTTGGGAAGAGGACTGTGTCTCATTCACCTTTGTAATGCTGATGCCTGACACAGTGCCTGGACACACGACAGGCGCTCACTCCATCTGTGGGAAATTGAGTACATAATCATATGCACACCTACCACATCCACTAATTGAGATATTGCAAGGCCAAACTTTATTTTTATTTTGTCATTCAGGTGTTCCACAGGACGAACCCATTTTTCGTAGTCTTGAAATAAATCCTTAAACAAACTATCTTCATGTTTTGCAATAAAGGATGCTTCAGAAAATCCTGTATAACAAATTTTTAAAAGTCAGTATTGTTGACTTCTCTCCCACCAAATACCTATATTGTAAAACAAAGTTTGGCATTATTAACAAACAACTACAATTTAAGCTATTATTAATACAGCTTTTAAAGTGAAATATTAATACAAATATTTCTGACCAAATAAGGGACACTCTGGTGCAGACATAATTCTTGGTTAAATCAGACTACTCACTATGGAAATATGCCGAGTTCCTTAAGAAACACTCAGTACTTAATACAGAGTAATTTAAAATCTAAGTTATAAAAGCTTTTAAACTGCCAGGGCTGGGGGCATTGCTTGTCATAAAATTCCAAACCTAGAAAATAGATACCTTGAAGCAAAGTTCATTTATCAAGTATAAATGTAAAATAACCATGCTTTCATTTGCATCATTTTAATATACAAATATATACATATTGAATGAATTATTTAGCTTTGTCATAGCTTTGTTTACTACTCATTTTATAAAACTACTTTTAGGGAATGAGGAAGGAGGAACTCAAAGAGGGTGTGTTGCCCTGGAAGCCAAATGAAGAAAATGTCCAAGGACTGAGCATCCCACTCGACTGATGTGGCCTGTAAGAGGCGGCTGAGAATTGAGCAGTGGGCGAACACCAAGGTCAACAGTGTTTGACAAGAACCATTTACACGGAGAGATGAGACATGAAGTAGGTTTAAGACAATGCAAAGGCAAGAAACACCTCTTTCAAGAGGTTACGCTGATACGCGGAATGAAGGAATGAAGCAGTAGCTGGCAGAGGATAGAGTCAAGAAAGGTTTATTTCAAGATCAGTGAGAAAAGAACATGTTTATGTGTGAATGTGAACAGGGCTGGCTACATAATTCACAAGGCCTAATGTAAAATGAGGATGAGGGATTCCTTGTCCAAAAATCAGGAAAAAGTTGCCATTAAATACACTAAAATAAAAGCTTTTTCCTTTCTTCAAAAAGAAAAAAAACACTTTAGGGCCTAAGTTTAAAAAAAAAAAAAAAAAAAAAAAAAGACAAAATTTTACAAGTTTTAGACATCATGGCCAAAAACTGGTTAAATTTGTCCACTGCAGTTAAGTTTATACTTCTGCGGAGTTTAAATAAGCCTCTCTGAAGAAATGAAAATGTTCAGCGTTGTTTGAACTGGGATCACTTAAGGAAATGTGAAATGTGTGAAATTCAAGCATGACATTTACTCAAGACTAATGATTTTATGAAGAAAAAACATTTACTTGAAACAAAAATGTCACCGGCTTATTTATCAGCAAGTATGCGCATAGGAATTATAGTAGCTAGCGATGGTCCTTCTCCAACCTAAAAGAAATAGTTGGGGAGAAAATAAGCACTTTCACAAAATCTGCTCTTTTTATTACAATAGACCATGTTTTCTATATGGAGCTATTAGAGAGTATCTGGTTACTCAAGCTGCAGAAACCCATTCCCTGATTCTCTCCTACTGCCTGTTTCTTCATAAATCACCCTCAAGGGTTCTGCTTCCCTGAGGAGTTTAAGATACTTGGTTTAACATATAAACGCTGCAAAGTTTGTGTTGTGCCTCCCATAAAAGTCTCCTTATGCTGAAATGCACAGCACTGGAGATATTTAGATTCATTTAGAATATTATACACTGGAGAGTCATTCTTAATGTTTAAAAGCCATCAATTTTGGATCTTCAAGTTAAAATAGCATTATTGAACCACCTCTCCTCTTCTAATCCTATTTTAAAGATTTTGTAGTCTCTGAAATACCAAAAATTTAAAGTTTAATAGATTAAAAATATAAGTCTTTCAGTAGCATCTAAGGACCTTTAGCCCTAGGGGGAAAAAAACTAGCCTGAATTGCCATCTCAAATCTTGTTTGAAAGAAAGTAGATAGGCCATAAATAAAATGATAAATTAATCCCAACATTCTTCCTGCTGAGGACATTTAAGATACTGCTTTGTGAATACCTTCACAATACACTAGTACGAGAAATACCATTTTCTTAGCACACTTAACAGAAATGGCAGCTGCAAGTGTCAGCAATGTTTTAACACGAAGCCTTGATGGTGCACCTATTCTACTTAGCAGTGATGCTTCTTTAGCTGGCTCTAAATATTTTAGTTTATGCCGCTCAGAAACCTCAGAATGTTAAAAAGGAGACAATCCAACGTATCCCTGCATTTCACAAATGAGGACATATGACCAGAAGGGCCAGTACTACAGAGCTCATTAATGGCAGAGCTCTGAAGAACACCCAGAGCTCCCCTCGGCTTCCGGGTCTTGTCACCGTAACATCTTCCATCTTGTGACAACTTTCTAGAACTTATTACTGCCACACCCTGAGAACTCTAGCCCATGCTGACATTTGCTCATTCACTTGACAAACATTTATTGGACACATGCCTCGTACCAGGCAAGTGCTGGGAACACATTAGTAAACAAAACAGGCAGCATGCACATTTACCGTAAGTGTAAATTTACATAAAGACTGACACCGTAGATATGATACTACACAGCATATAAGCTAAATTCTAAATAAACTGAATCAAATGGAAAAATTCTTTTTTAGGAGTTGAATAGTTAACATTTGATCATCCTATCCAAAATAAATGCTTTTTTGGCATTGCTAAATTGTTAAGTATAAGGCTGACAGCCAGGCGTGGTGGCTCATACCTGTAATCTTAGAACTCTGGGATGCCAAGGCAGGAGGATCACTTGAGGCCAGGAGTTCAAGACCAGCCTAGGCATCACATTGAGACCCTGTCTGTACAAAAAATAGAAAAACTAGCCAGGCGTGGTGGTACACGCCTATAGTCCCAGTTACTCAGGAGGCTGAGGCAGGAGGATCGCTTGAGCCCAGGAGTTGGAGGTTGCAGTGAGCTGTGATGATGCCACTGCACACCACCGGGTGACAGAGCAAAGACTCTGTCTCAAAAAAAAAAGGGCAATGTCAGTAGTTACTTACTACATTTTAATTTTTCTTCCTTTCCCTGACTTAAAAATAATTGACTTAAAAAGAAGGCAACGGAACAAGACTCTATCTCAAAAAAAAAAAATAAATAAATAAAAAAGGAAACTCAGAAAAAATATTTACAAATCACGTATCTGACAGGGACGTGTATCTAGAATATATATAAGAATTATTACACCCAAACTTTCAGCATGTTTAAAGAAAAAAGATTACGAATCAATAACAAAAAGACTCAACCCAGTTTTAAAATGGGCAAGAAACTCGAATAGACATTTCTTCAAAGAAGAATGGCCAATAAGTTTGTGAAAAGATGCTAAACACCTTTAGGTGTTTAGCCAGTAAGAAAAGGCAAATCAAAACCACAATGAGATACCACTTCACAGCCAGTTCTGTTCCCCACTATGGTCCAGGTCTCTGAAATTCAAGAAGGCAAAACTGAAGTCCTCTCCACTTTCTGCTGTCTCATCACACCCCTTCCCTGAAGTACAAGCATAGAACTACCCAGCTTGAGCAGGTACCGAGAAGAGCCAAAGGGTAAAGGAAATACCAGGAACAACCTATTAATAAAAGGGGCATTAATATTTCAAAAATATTATCTTGGCACACTAATGTCTTATTCTCAAAACTAAAAAACACCCTATATTATCCCTTAAGAGATCAGTTATGGCTATTCAAGGTATGACTATATCAATGAGCTATGCTACTTGAGGACATCTGAAATCAGAAAAGTTGGGTTCAATGGTGTCATCAGTGAGGGGACATTTTTTTCAAGCCCTACAGTCTAAGAACTCATGTGTGTACTTTCCTCTTGAGAGCCAGGAAATCTCAGTGTGGAAAAACAGCGTCATATACGCAGTGCCTGTTTCTTCACACAGCGGGCTGAAAGACATGCTCGGTGCCTGTGACTTGATCTTACTCACAATGTTTTACTGTCTCCTTCCACAGTGATCCCAGCTCACACACTGTTCCCCCCCAACTCCTCTCCATGAATGGCAGTGAGGGACAGGCGTTCGCTGCAGCACCGCTGACTTGCAGAGCAACACCCCTCCCCGCTGCCCACACGGTTGATGCTCAGTCAGAATCGTTCTCAATGTACTTTTTCCAATCGCTGTCAGAGATCACAAAATAATCCTATCTAAAATTTACAAATCTTCTTCTGTAACATGGAGTTCTCAGTGATAAAAATAAAATGCTATCAGGAACACTTCCTGCGTATGCAACATGCACAAGCCAGGCACAAGCCATGCTCCATGTCAGGGGTTTTGGCTATCCATGACGCAAAACACCAGAACACGCGTGGGATGGTAACAACTCTTCCACATGCATGCTGTCAATATCAATGTGACGTCTAACACTGCCATATAATAAGGAATTTTGTTAAGTCTCTTCTGCTTTCTCTTCAAGCAGAATAATTTATGCCTGGTTTCACAAGCTGCTTATCAATAGCATCCCTTGAAACGATTTTGCTACATAGGATTCGTTCTATCCTGAATGACGTCTCTGGGATCTTTTTCTCCTCTCTGCCTTTAGCAACAAAATGTATCAATTTTATACTGTAAAATGTTATATTTATTGTAGGAAGAAAACTGGTTTACCAGAGGGGCTACTGTCCTTTGTTTGAAAATGACACAAATGCTTTCAGGGTGCCATTATTTGACAAAGTTTCACAATAAAATAACTCCTAAGGTAATGGGGAATGGATTACTGATAGGGTAAAATTTGATTTTTTGATATTCTTTGTTTTGCTTTTTCCTTTTTGGGTAGTATATCTGAAATCATTATATTTTCAGATTCAGTTGTCTCAGCACATACAGAATTTTTCTTGACATTACCGGTTTATTGTAAAGGGTACAGATGAGACGCACAGTGTGAGGTATGGGAAAGGGTGGGAGCTCCTATGCCCTGCCCGGGTGCACCACCCTCCAGGAACCTCCATGTGTTCAGCTATCTGGAAGCACTCCAAACTTGTAGTTTTGGGTTTTTATGGAGACTTCATACGTATACATCACTGATTAAACCATAGGCCACTGGTGCTCAACTTAACCTTTAGCCCCTCTCCCTGCCCTGGAGGTTGGTAGGTGGGACTAAAAGTCCCAACCCTCTAATCCTGCCTGGGTCTTTCAAGTGACCAGTCCCCATCCTGAACAGCCACCAGTCAACTCGTTAGCATATAAAAAGACATCACTTTGGAGATTCCAAGGATTTCTGCCAGGAAATGAGACCAAGTATACATTTTAGAATATCACAGTCCACCCCTGCCAATATTAGTAGACTTCTATTCAATCATTAATAATTAGTCCAGTCCATCATATATTGTATGACTATGTCTCCCAGGATGAGGCCTGGGAGACTCAGGTTTGCAGGCTTCCACTGAGCTTGTCCGGTTCTAAAAGCAGGATTGGTCTTGGCAAACACAGCTTCACCCTTTCACGCATCTGGTATAACTGAACTAGGGGATGATGTCATCTCTTGCTCCAAGTTAATGTAATATTAGATTTCCCTGAATTCATAACCATTAATATTTATTCTTCTACCCACAGCTACTATTTTTCCTTTCATTAATAATCTCTGTAAGGGACATTAGCACGTTTATGGCAAAATTCTGAATTGTGCATTACTACTTATTATCACTACTTCTGAGCTACTGATCCATTTTTATAAAATGAGATATAATGCAACACAATAATGACAACAAAACAAGCAAAATTAGCTAATGTCAATGATAACCCTCAAATTAAGTGAAGCCTTGCTCCACCCTGTTAACATGTTAGCTAAGACAAATCAATTCATTACATGCACATTCCTTAAGAATGCAAATATTAAGAACACAGTGGAATTTCCAAAAAAAAACCAATCTTACATTTCAAGTTCATAAAATGTATGCAAAAAAATTATTCCTGTTCAGACCACCTATATACCTCAGGGATACTTGTAGTTCTTGGGACACATTTTCAGAAACACCAACCAAGCAGAATCTTTCAGAAACTAGTGGCATGAACACATCTAGCCCTTACATTGGTAGGGCTTTTTTTTTTTTTTTTTTTTAAGGCACCCAACAATTACTTTCAGAAATTTTTCAGGAGGCTTATAAAATTGCTTTCAGCAATAGAGATTCTAGAAATTCTACTCTAGCTATTTATTTATAACAGAGAATCCCAAAAGATCATTCCCAAGGGTAGTGGGAATGATTAAAATAAGCTTAAGGAAAAAGAGCTTAAGGAAAAATAAATAAGCTTTTTACTTATTTTTACTTTTTATTTGTTTTTATTTTTATTAAAATAAGTTTAAGGAAAAAGAGAGCTAGTTTTTATGGAGTTTGTATCTCCAATACAGACCTCTCCTCTCAGTCCTGACCTGAATATCCACTTCCCACTTACCAAAAAGAATTTAGCATACAAGTAATTAAATGAAACCACATTTATTTTCAAAGAAATGTAACCTTGCTCCTTAATTTTACTGTGGTGAAGAGGAAAGAAAAGCAAGGCTGAAAACCTTCATTTGAATACTTGGCACCACTAATTACCTGTTAACCTCTGTATGCCACAATTTTACAGTCTATTAATATGTGAAATAAGGACATCTTAAAGGTACCACAAACTCAACATATATGAAACCAAATTCATGATCTTCCCCCAAATGGTCCCCTGCAGTGTTTCCCCTGCAAGGAGTGATTCCCTCATCTGCCTAATCCACAATCTAAAAACCTAGGAGTTATCTTTGATACCATCTTCTCCCTCATCCCTATATCCAATCCAACAGGAAACTGTTAAATTTAACTCCTAATATTTCTCAAGTCCATTCGTTTCTTACCCTCCCCACTGCCACCATCCTAGCACAAGCCATCTGCATCTCTCATCAGGACTAGAGCAAGACTGAGTGGTCTCTAACCATCTTCTGCACACCTGTCCTGTCCGCCTCCTCCCAACTAGTTCTCTGCACAGACACCCAAGCGATCGTTCCAAAATACAGATCTGATGTTATCCCCTTGCTTAAAACCCTTCTGAAGCTGTCCATTGTTTTAGATCAAAATTGTTAAGGCCAAAGTGCTACGGGTCTGTCTCCTCCAGCCTCTTTTGGCGTGGCCTTCCCCTGGCTCCCTGCCGCAGCTACACTGGTTCAGCTTCTGAAACACAACACTCTGTTCCCTTCTACAAGGCTCATGCTCTTCTTCCCATTCTGAAATACTCTCCCTTCCTCTTCGCCTGGCTACTCTGCATAGAACCATGTTCCTTATCTGGGTTGTAATTACACAATCTTGGGTATCTGAAGTAGGTCTGTTTTCCCTACTATGGTGTAAACTAATGGCAGCAGGTATTGTGTTTTATTCATCATTATATTCCCAGCACCAAACACCACACTGGCACATAGTAGGTGCTTAGCTTATTGAATGAATAAATACACGAATGAATAAATGAGTCAGTACCATCTGCCAATTCCCACTTATCCCTAATGATTCAGAATTTTATCATTGATTGTAAAGCAACTGTCACAAGAGCTATACACATTTGCTCTTAAGAATGATGAGTCACTAGACTAAGTTTCTTGAAATTAGAGACTTTGTCGTACTCGGATTTGAACATATAGAGAGGCAACGTAACATACTGGTTAAGAACTCAGGATTTAAGACAGACAGTCGAGTTTCATCTAGCCTCTAGTGCTTACTGTGTGACCGGAAGGCAAGTGACTACTCAACTTCTTTGCATATCCGTTTCTTCATCTATCAGACAGGTATAATAACAGTACCTACCTTACAAGGTTTTTGTGAGGATTAGTTAAAAGTATGCACATGAATGCCAGCACAGAGTCATTTTCATTATTCCACAAATGACTGTTAAAATAACCGTAGCCGATAGACCTTAATAAGCAAATACACAAAAGTTTTGTAACGGAAGCATTCAGTGCCTATACAACTACTGATATCCCAATATCCCAACAAAGATCGTCTCCAGACAGTCCTAGGCAAACAGAGGAAGAAGCGTTTGCGACATTGGGCACTCTCAACACAGCGCAACGACAGTTCACCATAAAGCTTTCAAGTCTTTGTTCCTTAAGGCTAATAATAGTAATTACATCAACCTACGAATAGCATATAAATCACATATCTCAGAAAAACACAGGGAACCAAGCAGTGAGGCACACTAAAAATAGGATAAGAACAAAAAGATTTTAATGGGGTAATTCTTCTGGAGTAGTTAAAAAGTACAACTAATAAGAGAAAAACAGGTGAATACCTAACAAAAGTACAAATGTGTACACAGTAATATCATTTACATTTTGAGAGATTTACATTTTCATTTTATAAACTCAGTTTTAGCTCTATCACTAATTGTCTCAAGTTTGAGGGGCTGAGAGAATGATATCAGAAAAATTTCATGGTTAACTCTTTTAGTGAAATCATATTTATTTTCAAAGAAGTGTAACCTCGCTCCTTAGTTTTAGTATGGTGGAGAGGGAAGGACACAGAACTGCAAAGCTGAAAACCTTAATTTGAATGCTTGGCACCTCTGGCGGTTTTCCATAAAGAATCATGATTTTCTTATCAAAAAATAATTGCTCTGGAAAAAGTTAACCAACATGTTCAGCAGCTAAATGTAGATATTAGGAGACTTTTGCCAACTTGCAGATAAAAATTAATTAACAGACATCTCCTATAATCTTAAGTTTCTTCCATAGATTCTTAATATTTAGCATCTGCTACAACTTGGGTCTACTAGAGCCTAATGTGATATCTAGTTCAATTCATTCATTAATTCAACAAATGTTGACTAGCTGCTCATTGTACCAGGTGCTAGGCTAGAACAGAAAATTAAGGCATAGTGCCTGCCTTCCTGGGGTACGAACTTGCGTGTTTATTTACCTTCACTATATAATTATAATTCTGTGGCTATGCAAAGTACACCCTATAGTGAGAATGGAGCCCCCTGCTATTGTACAGTGCACAACTTACACATTTCAACATGGCTGCAGCCCTGAAGTCTAACACAGGATTTCTCAACTTCGCACTATTGACATTTGAGGCTGGGTAAATCTTTCTTGTGGGGGGCTGTCTTGTGCATTGTATGTTTAGCAGCATCCCTGGCTTCTACCCACTAGATATATCACCCTCACATGTGACAACCCAAAATGTCTCCAGACTTTTGCCAAATGTCAGAGAGGGGTAGCAAAATTGCCCCTTTTTGAGAACCACTGTTATAACATTAGTAGCTAGTAAGTAGCAGAGGTAGAACTAGGACCCAGATTTATTTTTTTCTCAAAATAATGCTTTCAATGCAACAGTAATGTATGATCATTGTCAAAATTCAAACCTAGAAGCTCATAAAGAACATAAAGAATAAGAATTCAGGCCGGGCATGGTGGCTCATGTTTGTAATCCCAGCACTTTGGAAGGCTGAGGCAGGATTGTTTGAGGCCAGGAGTGCAAGACCCCGTCACTAAAAAAAAATTTTAAATTAGCCAGACACAGTGGCACACAAAATTAAAAACTTAGCTGGGCATGGTGGTGCATGACTATAGTCGCAGCTACTTGGGAAGCTGAGGCAGGAGGACTGCTTAAGCCCAGGAGTTTGAGGTTGCAGTAAGATATGATAATGCCACTGCACTCTGGCACAGGCAACAAAGTGAGACCCTGTCTCAAAAAAAAAAAAAAAAAAAAACAAGTAAGAACTTTCCCTTTCTCCCTCTCCTCCTCCCACTCTCCCTTCCTCCATGAGTAATCATTGTTAAGTTGAATGTGTAGACGCTTTTAGTTACACACATGCACACACACACAGGAAGAAAAATGTTTTCCTTTTTTAATTCTTGCAAACTTGCTTTTTTAATTCAATACGATAATGTGAGTAGGTTTCTATCCCCATTCTTTCTTCATAAACTGCAAAGTGGTCCACATTATGGGTGTATCACGCTTTAAGGTTTCACTACTGATGGGCATTTATATAGTCTTCAGTTTCTGATTATTTCTAATAATGTTACAATGGGAAAATGTTGTAATTAACATCCTCGTACATCTATTTTTCCATACCTATGCAAAGATTTCCATAGCACTGACTCTTAGAAGAAGAACTGCTGAGTCAAGGGGATGCCCTCCTTTTCTTCTTCACGGGCTGCCGTAAGAACGAAGGAAGATAATGTCTCTAAAAACGGCTTGTAAGATCGCTGTAGATTATACATCCCCAATTCATAATCAAGGCATTCCTGGAGTAGTTAATCTTCCCCTCTAAGTCTCCTTGTATCTTTACGTTATCAAAAAGTGACTTGTGCTCCTTTTTAAAAAATCCTCATTGCAAGCAGTCCTAGGAGGGCTATTTTAAGCAACTCCAAGATAAAGCAGTGAACATAATCAACCCTTGTGAAAATGAGGAGAAATGTGTTCTATATCCAACATTTTCAAATGTGACAAATAAGTATGCTTACCAATCGTTATTTTAAGTATCCCAGATAAAATACAGAGGGATGTTTAATTCACTCCAGGATTTTCATTATATTTTATATTGATTTTTATCAGAATTATAGGATAAAGGTACACTGTAACTGATATGCTTTAGTAAACTTAATTTAACACCTTGCCCTGACTCTCAGAGGCACTTGCAGTAAAAAAATGACCTTAAGCAGTATTAAATTTAGGTTCAGTCAGCAGTTCTTGAGAGGAGACAACCTTCACACTTAAAAAAAAAAAAAAAAGTTTCAGCATCATCAGATCAAGTAAATGCAGAGTTCAGTATCTTAATTTGGGGCCATAAATCTCTCAATAGGCAATAAACATGTATTATGAGCTAGTACATTTAGGGTATCATGAAGTAAAACACCTAATGACACATGAAGTTGCTTGCTACAGGCTGTATGACCCTGATAAGACTCTTACAAATTTCCTTCTTAGAACTGTTCGATTATGAATGAATAGTATGGACTGGAAGGAAATATAGAAAAGTGAAGACAGCTGCTTTGTTAGGCCAGCAAGATAACACTTTTTTCTTAGTTTCCATTGGTCTTAATGCTGTTTGGGCTGCAGTTCATTGTCGATTCACTATTGCCATAATTACTTTCATCAGACACCCTTGAGAATTCACCAAATTGATATGAATAGGGAATTGTCTACAACCTTGGTACTTAACTGTGGTACTCTCAGCGACAACAGCCATATCACCTGGGAGAGCATTAGCAATGCCGAATCTCAGGCCCTGCCTTTGACCTACTCAGTCAGCATCTACCTTCCCAGGGGATCCCTGTGCACATTAAGGTTCAAAAAGCCCTTGTCAGTAAGACCTAGACCAGCGATTCTCAAGGGGTGGGGAGTATGGGGAACAACTTTGTCCTACAGGGCACATTTGACAGTGTCTGGGGACTTTTTTTTTTTTTTTTTGAGACAGAGTCTTGCTCTGTTGCCCGGGCTAGAGTGCCATGGCATCCTAGCATACATGCCACCTGCCCCTACTCCGTGGCGGGGGCCCACAACATGAGGACCGCTGCCACCGGCTACCACAAGCCCTTGCGAGGCCACATATCCTCCCCTACTGGGGCAGAGGGGACACTTTCCCTGCCAAATCCTGCCGACTACTAATTGTGGGGAGGAATCTCTGCAGCCAGCGAGGGTACCGGAACAGCTTCCAGGAATTGAAAGAAGAGACGCGCAGCAGCAGGCAGGTGAGACATGCTCTTCATTGTCGGGGTGAAGCCATGGCAGTGAGAATATGGAGAGCGCTTATATATGGCTCAGACCCATAGTGGCAACATGCCAAGCAAAAGTGTGATCACAGGGGTTTCACATAGGAGATAACACCATGGTTACATAAGTGTGCTGACTCATGCCTTACCAGAAGGCCAGCTTGCCTGAAAAGCCAGGCCGGAAAAACACCCTGGCTGTCAGCTTGGCCTAAGAAACCTATTGCCTATACAAATGCATTTTCCCTTATACTAGATCTAATTTGTAGATAATATGTTGGAAAAAACCTATTCTGACAATTGATTGAAAACCTCAGAATTCCATCAGTAGGCTACCTTAATAAGCTCAGGTACATCTGCAACGTATTAGAAAAATAAAGCCCTGCCTTTCAGTTGCTCACATTCTAGTTCACAGAGCATATTTAGTATTCTCTTGGAAACAAAATAATTTTTAATTTCAAATTAAATTGTGTAAAAGGTTTATCTAAAGACATGCATACAGATAACACGTATAGCTGACAGCCACTATGGGTCTATTTCTGTTAACTTCTGAAAATGTTAATGAAATGACAAGATGAGAAGAAAAAAATCTTTCGTAGCTCTCGTCTTCTATGAATTATTTTCCTTTGAATGAAGAACTCAGCCACTACATATACTAAAAATAAAGTTTCAACCATTTAAAATGTCACACAGCTAAGAAATATAACTGACTAATGACCATCTAATTTCCATAAGTCACTGTCCTAATCACAGTTAGGTTAGTTTAAAGTCTTACATTATCTTAATGTAGTAGTTAATTATACCTTAATACAGACAAAATTGCCTTCTGAGCCACTTTCCACAGCTCCATGACCTTCCAGCCATACCAAATAGGTATGGCTGACGGCTGACTAGCATTCTCTTTACCTGGGGACCGGCTCACAAAAAAACATAAAGAAAGGTTATTATTAAGAATCTAAGATGTAGGGGGTGGGAGGGGCAAGGGCAATATACGCAACCTAAACTTTTGTACCCCCACAATATGCTGAAATAATAAAAAAAGAGAAAGAAAAAAGAATCTAAGATGAACATGAAAACAATAAAATGTAAACATAAAAGTAATTATAGTTGAAAGGACTTAAAATCTACTCCTACCCTTTCATTTTAAAGAGGGAGAAATAAAGAATCAGCAAGGTCAAGTAATACACCCAGGGAAACACAACCAGTTAGCGGCAGGTCTCCTGACTCTGCGTAGTATTTTGGGCCACCCACATTCAAAGGCAGTTGTACACAAAAGCATATTAACATTTAGGAGCAAGTGTGCGATTGCATCATCCATTCAATATCACTTTGCTCTTCAAGATGATCATTTGTTAAGAGCACACAGAATCTTAGAATTTTAGAGGTGGAAGGGAGAGCCTTTAATGACCTCTCACCTTAGAGGGGAGGAAATTAACATCCAGAGAGATGATATTGTTCTGTTCATCTATTCCACAAACATTCACTGGGCTCCTACAATAAGGATAAGTCTTGAGGATACAAAGATAAACAGGATAAGAATCACAGTTCTTAAGGAGCTCACATGGGGCAAAGAGAAAAGAAAACATAAAAGTAATACAACCAGATATTCACTCAGTAAAGTAAGGGCAGAGGCAGGAAGTAATCAACTCTGCTTGTAACACTGATCACCACACATGGAGAGAGAGAGAGCTATTTACACCATTTAGTACTTGGCTACAATATTTTATATTAAAATAAATAAAACAGATTTTTAAAGTTCCAGTTTTCATGGAAAGGGGTAGGGAACCACCATTTTCTAGAGTGTCAGGCACTGTGCCTGGCATTTTATATATATTATTTAATCTTGAAAATCACTCCGAGAGGTAAGCAGTATTATCCCCATTTTTCAAAGAAGGAAGCCAGCAGAGAGAAGTTTGTCCAACGCAGGATACACCAGAGCCATTATTTGAATCCAGGTTTGTCTGGCTCCAAAAATCACATTACTTTCTTTCTGTTAAACTATAACTCTTTCTGCACAGGATTTTCTTTGTTTACATCACCCTCCACCTTATTTCTCTTCAGTCTACATTAATAACTTTGAAGACTAGATTTATTAAGCAATACATCCTGCAATAAATAATTCTAGTTTTCAAAGTTATTACTTCCTAATATCAGGAATCATAGTTTAAAAACCTTAACAGAGGAAAGGCAAGAAAAGGTTCTTCTTATATCCAAACAATGTTTCCTCTATTTAAGAAACTCACTCATAAAGACTAAAATACAGATGCGGAGACCTTCTGCTATCATACCTTGCTTAAAAGATCCTTACCTTCTCTATATTTAGATCACATCATAGGTGCTCCGTAAATATTAGTACTTTTCATCAAGGTATTGAGAGGGCTGACTCGAATAGGTTCTAGAGCACTTGAAATTTGAAGTACTAAGCATTTTCCTTTGTTGTTGCTATTCCGGTTCAAAGCGTCTTGATAAACAGTAAAAGGCCATGCTCTAAAGGAGCTGATGGAGAACTCTGGCTGCAAACGGTTAGCCCAGAAGCCAGGGAGGTGGCTTCCTAGCATTCTAGAACAAACAACACTTCACCTTCGGGCAAAAGGAAAGTTTCAAACGCTGCGGGGGGTGCGGATAGGGGTAAAGGGGGACCGGGGTAGGTCAAGTCTCAGTCCCTAGCGTTACGGAGTCTCCATGCCCGTGAATGAGCGCACGGTGGGAAGCCCAGCTGAAACCACGAAAGGAAAACCCCGCGGGACAACCAAGGCATCTTTCCTTGAAAAAGTTGTACCGAAGTCTATACCAGCCCTGCAGTCTCCATGCCGGTCACGAACAAAACTGAAAAGGGGCCTTCTCGCTGCATTCAAATGAACAGATCTAGGTTTTAAACTGAAACTTCACTCCAAACCCCCCGGAAAAAAACCAATAAGCGCCCCCACAACAGGTTTCCAGTGCGGCCCGCAGCCCCGCGCCCCGCAGCCCCGCGCCCCGCGCCCCGCGCTCACCTGCGGGCGCGCTGCCCCCCGCGACCAGCTGAACCAGGAGGAGGAGGACGCGAAGGCGGCGGGACCCCAAGCCCCGCGCCGCCATGGCCCCGGACGCGCGGGGACGCGGGCTCTTCGGGAGGCGGCGCGGAGCGCGTGTCGGAGCGAAGGGAGCGCAGCGCCACCGAGGGCTCCTCGGCTCGGCCAGGTGCGGCCACCTCAGCCGCGCGGCCTCGGGCGGGCTCCGGGCGTGAGGCGGCTCGCTGCGCTCGGCCCCGTGGGTTCCATTCATAGCCCGGCCCCGCCCAGTCCCGGCCCCGCCTCTCATCAGGCCCCGCCTTTTCCACGCGCGGCCCCGCCCCACCCCGCTGGCCCGCCTGGAGGCCCTGTTTCCTGCAGGTGCGACTCTGGAGCAGTCTCACGAGGAAGGCGATGGCCCAAGGCTGGCATCGCAGGCACGTCCTTTTCCAACCACCGGGTGACCTTGGCCAAATGACCGCGTACCTAGGGTAACAGCCATTAATTGATGTCCGCTCTGTGCTCAGCACCGAAAGGGAAAACAGATGGACAGACTGCTCCCAGCAGACAGAAAACCGGCAAACGTAAATAAAGTGATCAAAGCTACGAAAGACACAAACAGGAGGCAGAGACAAAATAACAGTGGTAGGGGCTTGCTCTGAGCTTCAGGCTGCAGCCCTCTTCACTTGGCCTTGCTGCCCACTAACTTCTTCGTACCAGGAAGGTACCAGACGCAGCCTGTCTGCCTCATTGGGCTGTTGTGGGGGCCAAGGGATCCCCATTAGCAGACCTGTATTCTGCACCAATGAGCTGACCCCGGGCAAATCGCCTTTCCTTTATGGGTCTGTTCCTCCTCCTTAAAACGAGGTGGATACACTAGAGGACTCAGGAAAGTACGGCTCTGACACTCATTCAGGCCACCCATTGCCTCAAACGTGGGCAGTGCCCTCTGTGTTGCTATCAATTAACATTTGTAAATATTAGTGCCTCCATCTGTCACAGACACTTAGCAACTTCAGTGGAGATGGATGCTGACTGCTGTAATCCCATCTCAAATCCCTCTAGGCCCTGTATTTCATCCCCTGTGTTCATAATTGATTAGAAAGCTTCATTTGGCTGAAGGGATTCAGGTGAATTATCTTTAAACTTCAGTGGCAGAACGTGACACTGACTCTTCACAAAAAGCTTTATGGAGTTGACACCTCTAAGACTCATTGTGAGCAGAAATTTCACTCCAAGCTCCAGACTTGGTAAATCTGTGAAAAACTAAACCTGATTGCAAAGAATCTGAACAGCAAAATTCAGTTAAGGCTTTTTTCTTAGGTCCAAGTACAAGCAGGAAAATGGAAACCATATCCAGTGAAGCCGATCTGTCTAAGCAGGACTGAACGAAGGGGCCGCAGAAAGGGAGTCGTCAGATGATAACCGGGTTAGTCACTCGTTACACTTCTGCACAGGAGTGAAAGACAGCGCCTTTCATCCTTTCGCTGCAAATTTGTATTTCGCTCTGAAGAATTTATGGTCATCCCAAGAGTGTTTGGGTGACTTTAAAGTGTTCTGCTTTTACAGCTAAGTGATTGGAAACAGGGGAGTTGAATATCTGCTAAAGGTCACAGTACCTGTCAATGGCAAAACCAGGATTAAATGGTTGTCAGCACAGCCACAGCAAGCATAATTGGAACTCCTGGACCTCCCCAGGGTGTTATATCAATAACCATGAGAAAAAAATGGTTATTTATGTAATCTGTGAAAAACACTATTAGTTTTTGTTATTAAGTGAGAGGCAAAGTGTGTCATTTGTTGGGCACTGTAAAATCCAAGCAAATAATCGTAGACTATAATGTATGCATCTTGGATGGGTTTTTTTTTAGCAGGATATGCCAATTGCTCATGGTTGCTGGATGCGGGAGCTGCACCTGACTCTGTTAACAGGCATCTTCACGCTGCTAGGAGACATGGGCTGATCAAATGACAATGAAAACTGCTGCCGTTGCTGCAGCCACCACCTACAAAATTCCCTACAGTAGCATCTAACAACGATCTCAGATTTAACTAAAGGCACTGTCATCCAGTTTTTGCAGCCCAGACACCACATTTTCCTCTGAAAATTACGGAATTTTTATTACACTTTACCGTCTTCACTCGTCCTGCTCCTTCTTCCCTTTTCTGAGTATCTAAACCCACCCTTTCTTCAAGGCCCATTTTAAATGCCACTTGCCTTCTCTTTGTCTATTTCTCGTATGTCATCTACTAGAGATAATGAGCTTCTCGGCCTAGGGCCCATGTCTTACTCATCTTTATAATACTCACTAGCCAGTCAGTACCTTGCCATAGAAAGTAGAATCTAGTAATTATCATATTAACCCTGTTAAGTAATGGAAAATGTAATAAGTTAAGCACTTTTAAATATACCAGCTTATTTAATCTCAAATAATATTGAAGAGCAGTACTTTGATTACCCTTGTTTTGTTTTGGCCAACCCTTTCTGAGTTCTCTTGGCAGGTTCCTCCTCTTCCACTGGGCTCTGTGTGTTGGGAATTCCATAGGCTCAAATGTGGGACTTTTTCTCCTATCTCTGTACACTCCCCCGCTTGGTGATCTTATCCACTTATCCAGCTTTAAATACCATCCATATACTGACAAAAACCAGATTCATACTCAGGTACTGATCTCACCTCTGAGCCCCAGTGTATCCAACTATGTACTGGACATCATTGTCACTTGAACATGTCACTTAATATGTCCCAAACCATTTTAACCTCTTGGTCTTCCCATCTCAATCAACAGTACCACCATCCAACTAATTACTCAAGCTAGAAACCTGGGAAGTCATCCTTAGTTCCTGCCTCTGCTTCACTCACCAAATCTAATTCAACCTTAAGTGCTATTTACCTTGAATTTATCTTGAATCCATATCCTCCTTCTCCTCCACTCCTCCTCTGTTCAAATTCATCTCTAGCTTAGACTCCTGCCGCAGCCTCTCAGCTAGGTCTCTTCCCTGCACCCCTCCACATACTCTGCAGGTGGCAGCCTCAGTGATCATCTTAAAACAGAAACCAGGCCAGGTGCAGTGGCTCACGCCTGTAATCCTAGCACTCTGGGAGGCCAAGGCAGGAGGATTGCTTGAGGTCAGGAGACCAGCCTGAGCAAGAGCGAGACCCCATCTCTACTAAAAATAGAAAACATTAGCCAGGCGTGGTGGCATGCACCTGTAGTCCCGGCTACTTGGGAGTCTGAAGCAGGAGGATCGCTTGAGTCCAGGAATTTGAGGTTGCAGTCAGCCATGATGACACCACTACACTCTAGCCTGGGTGACAGAGCGATACTCTGTCTCAAAAAAAAAAAAAAAAAAAAAAATCAAAAACCAAATCCCAAGTCCAAGTCCTTGCCATGATTCTAAGAGTGCCCCTGCTGCCCTCACAAACTCCACATCAAGCCCCTCCCCCTTGCACACTAAATTCCAGCCGCACTGGCCCCTCCAGTCCCCAGAACCACCAAGCCTGGTCCTGCCCAAGGGCCTTCACACATGCTGTTCCCTCTGCAGAGACTCATCTTCCCCTGCCTCACCTCCCCTGCTTAGCCTAAGTCTACTCCTCCTTCACCACTGGGCTTGTCACCTCTTATGTGAAACCAACCTGTCTAGGTTGGGCCCTCCACCCCCTCTGCTGTCACTATCACTGTCCCCTGTTCCCTCCCTTCACCACATTTGTTAGAATTTGTAATTGCATGCTTCTGTAGTGTCTTAGTGTGTCTGCTTCCCCTTATACGGGGTCCCCAACCTTTGGTGAGTTGTATAATTATTTCATTATATATTACAATGTAATAATAATAGAAATAAAATGCATAATAAATGTAATGCGCTTGAATCATCCCGAAACCATCCCCTACCTCCCCGTTCCGTGGAAAAATTGTCTTCCATGAAAACGGTCTCTGATGCCAGAAAGGTTGGGGATCACTGCAGAGATAACCAGCTCCAGACAGGCAGCAGCTGCGTCTGCCCAGTTTCTTGAGCACATGCTAGATGCTTGTTGGATGAATAAAGGGATATGAGCTAGTCCGCCCAAGGTTTCAGAGCTAGTGAATTAGAAAATGGCTAGCCGGGATCCAAACCCAGATCACCTGACTTCAAAGACTTAACCATTCACTAAACTAAACTCAATCTCTGTCTTTGAACCTTATTACTAATCTTTAAAATGGTGACATACAGCCTGCCCCCCTGGAGGTGGTCTGTAAAGCCCTTACCACGGTGCCCCAAGTGTTCAATACACGGTAGCTATTATTATCTGTGTAGCAATTATTCTCTGATACGCTCTCCTACTTTCAAAATCCTCAAGCAAAGGGCAGTTGCTGCTTCGGCATTAAAAGAGAGTGCACGGAAAGGGAATTAGAAGGCCAAATAAATAGCAGGAATCAAAAATAAATATTGTCATCTGCGAGTGGTATGGCCTAATGCGTCGTCTTTTATATCAATGTTGTTCACTTTTCTTTTTTATAATGGGGTCAACAGAGCTAAATTCAGAGCTAGGCAGCTTCTCCGAATCTCCCATTCAGCACTTCCATTATAGCTTGGTGATAAATTCCGCTGTGAGCCTTTAAGATGAAAGCCAAACTGAAAAGTTAATTAAAGTTAAAAATGGATGCTGTCAATTTTACTGCTGAAATTAAATGCATTTGCACAGATTAAAGGAGAAAAGCAAGTATTGATAGGATATTAAAATTCAATTCTTCAAATGAAATGATATAAAAAGAAAAGATCTCTTCCAAGGGCTATTTCCATGGCCACAATTAAAATGTAAAAGTAAAGACATATTTTAATGTAGAGAATGGCCACATTTTTATTAGACTGTAATAACTAAATAGTAGTGCATAAAATCAAATATGACAAAAATAGGAACCATATATAAAAATGAGCTGTCCCAATAGAATGTAATAGCCTTATAGATGCCACAATGTCACAGACCCAATTACCAATAGAGAAACACAACTGAATGAGGAAATGGCAATTCAGCTACAAAACAGAGTAAATTATAATGTATGCTGGAGAAATACTAGCTTTTATTAAAAATGAAGGTATTGTTTTCCACCTTCAGGAAGGGCAGTACAATAACCCATGTCCCCTAAATGTTGAAAGCTTTTAAATCTGGGAGTGATGAATCACATTATGAAAGAATTTTTCCTTTTAAGACAAATATGAATTTCCATAGATAAAGTCCTTCAGCAGATTATAATTATTTAATATGCAAAAGCTCAACATTTGTATACTACAATTTATTAGGAATATATAAATATGTATTATGTTAAGTGATCCGTTCTCCATAGATGGTATAGTATTGTAAATTTTAAAAAGCAACTTATGCTCTTAATTTAATATCTACAAGATACAATTGCAAATATTTAATTCTGCGCAATAGATAGAATTTAAATATTCTTACCAAATATGTGGCCTGCATCTCTCTATCAGGTGTTCTATTCTGGATATGACAGGTATTTGTAGACACTGCCACGTGCACCAATGAGCCCAAAGTACAAACCACACACATTGTCCTGCAGGTACAGGCCACAAATGTTCCAGATATTCGTGGCTACACAGCAAGAGAACTGCCATCCTAGAATTTAATTCATCGATTGCCAATTTAGTTGTTCCCAGATTATTCCCACTTCAACCAAGGGTTATGATGAAATTCTGATCCACAAAAGCATGAAAAACATCAAAATTAAATATATTTCATTTCCATGTGTAATTTGCAAACTGCCAGATAGTTCTTTCAGGGACGTGAGGATAAAATAAAAGATGGAGCTGCTTCTCTAATATGGTTTGGAATCTCTGCTCTAATTATCCACTCTAATTTATTTAGCAAGGCTTCACTCACTCAGCCAGCTTCATTTCTCTGGAATACTAATTGATGTCAAGGTCTCTCTATGGATGAGAAACAAGACCAGATGAGCAACCTCTTAGCAATATGAAAAGCTCCCTCTGAAGGTTAGTTATGTATGGCATTGATTGTTCCAGAGAAGTGATTATCTTTAGCCTAATTAGAATTCAAAGCCACCTGATCCAAATCTCCTAAAATTGGAAATCATTGGATAATTTCCAGTTCCACAGTGCCTCGCACGAGACACAATCTTTCCTTGCTCTTCTGTTACATGCCTGATTAATTTTCGGTGTTTTGAATTTTTGAAAGCTAAAGAATACTGGAAGTCATCCACATGGAAAAGGATATTTTGATCCTGGTTTATATCTGATCTTCTCAGCCACTGGTGAACCAGAGTTGAAATTGCTGTGTTTCTAATGCACATACAATCTTTTCAATGCTCTGTGGAGTAAGACATTGGGAAATACAGAAAGTTCTTGGCATATTGGGAAGTGCACAGTCTTTTATCTTTGAAGTCAAATAAACATGAGTTTGAATCCTAGATGGTCATTTATTCATTCAGTCAACAAATATTTGAAAGCCAATTACTGTCTATGCCAAATTCTAGGGATGATGTAGTGAGCAAGATAGATAAATGTTCCTGCCTTCGTAGGACTTACTTCCTAGGACAGGAAGGCAGACAGTAGAAAGGAAAACAAAGAAATTTCAGAATTTGATAAGAACTGTCGAGGAATAAATAAAATGTGATGGAGTGAGGGTGGGAGGTTTTGTTTTAGATGGGGTGGTCAGAAAATGCCTTTCTGGCAAGGTGACCTGAGTTAGGACCAGGGATGGAGAAAGTGCCAGTCCTGCAGGCCGAAGGGGAAGAGCATTCCAGGTAAAGGCATGATCTGGTAAAGACCCCAAGGTAGAAAAGAACTTGAGGTGCAAGAGGGACAGAGAGGACTCAGGTACAGACGAGATGGGGGTATGGGGTGAGGTGCAGCTGTAGGTCAGAATGAAGAGAATGGAAAGCAGGGGCTGATGCAGGTTTGTATTGAAGATTATATTATTTAAGCAGATGGGGGTGTCCTCCTTAAGCAAAAGAATATGAGATTTGGTATGAAATTGCATATTTGCTTAGAACGAAAAAAACCTCACCAAATACAAATTTTTAAAAAGTTGACAAACATCACAGTATCTAGAAAATTATATCTTGATTAATAGCCCGACACAGTAAATTCCCTGAGGGGGAACCTATACAAGGTTTAAGATGTGCTCATGTGCTCTGATTAACGTATCAAGATTTTTCTAGCAGTAAAGGGGGGACAGGTTGGAGGGGCAGGAGTGGGAGGGTGTTCCAGAAGTCTAGGCGAGGAATGGCAGTGATGTCTTGCATGGGAAGGTGGTTCTGGAGCTGTGTGACTTGGCACAGGTCACTTGCCTTTTCTGAGCTTTGGTTTTCCCAATTACACAACAAAAAGACTGTCTGCAAATCACTGAGCACCGAGTAGGCCCTCAATCACTGAGTGCTACAGTTACAATCCCTGGTTTACAAGGTGGTTGTGAGAATTAACGCTAAATTTATAAAGTAACTGATACATACTATTTACTCAATAAATGATAGCTTCTGCTCTGTTGTATAGAGAAACAGCACTTTCTAAGGCTGCAAAATACTTCAGAAAAGCAATGAGAAGGAAAAAATATTTAACAGATTCTCCTTTAAGAGTATTTTGAAAGAGCTTGCCTAAAATTTGTTGAAGGTTACCAGTATACTTTTTCAGCATCTAAACTGGGCCACTGAGATAAGTTAATAGTGGCTACCTCTGGGCAAGATATGGGATATTTTTATTTTATTCATTGTGTACTTTCTAAAGTAATCATGCATTGCTTTTGTAATCAGAAAAAGTAAGTTATTAAATTGCTCAGGACTCAGAGGACAATTTACCCTGGATTTACCCATTTTGTGTGAGTCTTAATTTTTCAGAGAATGCTATTATATAAGGCTCTTCGGCACAGAATCAAAGAGTTGGCCTCTCCTACTGTTAGGTATAAAGGAACTTAGAGAAAACATTCTTCCTGCCAAGATGAAAGGAAGTGAAAATCCTCTCCAACTGTGAGACCTACTTCAGTGATAACAAATTCGTATACATTTACTCAAATAGTCAACCCAATTCCCATTTTTACTGGGCTGTCACAGAATAGGGGAAAGTAGACTCTTTTTAAAATCTATATCCCTAGTATGAATGTATGGTATAAAGATGGATTAAAAATAAAGCAATATGTGACCCAAAAATTCTACACTTCTAGGTATACACCCAAAGTAAATGAAAACATATATCCATGCAAAAACTTGTCCTTGAGTGTTCACAGCAGCACTATTCATAATAGCTAAAAAGTACAAAACACTCAAATGTCCATCAACTGTTGAATGGATAAACAAAATGTAGTATAACCATATAAAGGAATAAGAATGATCTATGCTATTATTTCTCTAATCTAGTAAACAAACAAACGACTGACACAGGCTACAACATGGATGAGCCTTGAAAACATTATGCTAAGTGAAAGAAGCCAGTCACAAAGGACCACATATTGTATAATCCCATTTAATGTGAAATGTCCAGAATAGGCAAATCTCTAGAGACTGAAATTAAATTAGTGGTTGCCTAGCGCTAGGCAGCGACTTGGAGGTGATGGCTAAGGGGTATGGGGTTTCTTTTCATTCTTTATTTTTTAGGGGTACAGGGTTCCTTTTTGGAGTGATGAAAATATTCTGGTATTGATGGTTGTGATGACTGCACAACTCTGAATATACTGAAAGCCACTGAAATGTATGCTTTAAGTGAGTGAATTGTATGGTATGTGAATTATATCTCAATAAGGCTGTTACCAAAAAATAATAAAAACTAATAAATCAATGAAGAAAGGCAAATAACTGTCTTATTTCATGTAATTCTCACGTGGGAACCCACAAGTTTTGCCCAGAGGAGTTTTGCTATTGGTGAAGGGCCCCTGTTCAGATGAGTATTGCTAATGCTACATTTGGGATGCATCAGGCAACATCCTCGAAACCAGAGAGCCTGCAACATGGTTTAAATATGCCACAGAGCAGAGGAAAATGGGGCTGGGTGAGAATCCAGACTAGACAATCAGCCCTAGAGCTGGGGGAGAAAACCCAGTTACGGAGTAGCCCTCGCCTCACCACACATCTTTTTTTCCCCCACAGTATAAATTTATTTCAACCAAAGGGTGAATATGTTGAAATTCTTCTATTGTTAGGGTAAAGTTCTGAAGACTTTGTGGTAAAATCTACTGAGCTTTTTTTTATCCACTACAGCCTTTGAAGTTGCCATAACTTTAGGAAGTATTGAAAGGGTGGTTAGGATACAGAAAATCCACCAGTTCTACTGACCTGGATGGAAAAGGGTATTTTTATGGATTTTACTCCAGTACATCAAGGGTGACTATTTGTTCATCAATATTTATTTGTTGCCTAACAGGCCAGTTTTTGTTCTAGGTACTGGGACAGAGAGAGCTATTGAATAAAAACAAGGTTCCTGCTCTGGAAGCTTATATTCCAGTGGGGAGAAAGACAATAAACAAATATGCCAGCTGGTGCTGAGTGCTACGGAGAAAAACTCCGCAGGGTTTGGAGGACAGAGTGTGACTGTGTGGGGGGGTAGATTGCTCCTTTGATAGAAGCAGCAAAATAAGGTGACTCTCAAGCAGCAACCTGGAGATGAGTGGGCAGCACAGGTCCCCAGGGGAAGAGCATTCCCAAGGCAGAAGGACGGGCAAGTAGAGGCTGTGTGATGGAAGAGGACTTGGTGCATTCCATGAGTGGTGAGGAGGCTCCCTGGATTAACCAAGAGTGAGGGAGCACAGGTCGGCAAAGGTAGCAGCAGGGCAAGAACACAGGGTGCCTCCTGAGCCAGCGTAAAGACGTTTACTGAGCAAGACGGGAAGTCACTGGAGAGTTTTGAGCAATGCAGTGGCACAATCTTACATTCTGGAAGGATGGCTCTGGCTGCTGTGTTGAGAACTGACCGTAAAGAATGAAGGAGAAGCAGGGAGACTGGGTAGGACGCTGCTGCAATAGTGCAAGTGAGAGAGAATGGTGTCTTGGACCAGTGTCCCTGCAATGGGAAGTGGCTGGATTCTGGATAAATTCTAGATTGACTCAACAGGATTTACTGGCTCACTTCTCCATCTACCTCTACTTTCAGGAGCAGTTACGACTGAAGGAGGGTTATTCTAAGATGTACAGTCCATCCTCATTACTCGCAGTTTCTGAATTTGCATCCTTGCTAAAATGTACCCCCAATTCAATACTCATAATGCTTTCCGACATTGGCAGACATGCAGAGAGCACTGAAAACTTTGAGCAGCTGACACAGAACGAGGCAACACTCTGCCTTGTTTCAGCTCTCATACCACAAACACGGTGTCCTTAAGAATAATTTAGAAGCACTGTAAAAGGGGCTTGGAAATACCTTAGCCTGCAGGGAAAACAGCAAGAAACGGCTATTCCTTAAGAGAATTCATAAAGGATTATTAGGCTGGGATCCTGTATCCCATTGTTTGACAACTCCGCAGAGAAGGTTTTGGCTCAGAGCACTGGTTCTCATCCAGGCTGCCAAAGGAATCGCCTGAGTTTAAGAGATGCTAATGCCTGGGCTCCACCCAGAGGCTGAGTTAATTGATCTGGAGTACAGCCTGGGTGCAAGTTTTAAAAGCTCCCCAGGTGATGTTAACAAACAACAAAAGCTTCTCAAATTTGAGCCGTTCAGAACAATCACATGCAGAGCTTGTTAAAACATTACTGGGCTCCACCCTCCGAGATTTTAATTCAGCAGGTATGGGATGGGACACCAGAATTTGCATTTCTAGCAAGTTCCCAGGTGATGCTGAAGCGTCATGGACCATACTTTAAGCAGCACTGCTCTTATCCCACCACAAAGTCAGAAACCTAAGAGAACTTGGGCTGAGCAAAGCCCAGCAATGAAGCTCCCTTCAGCCAAAAAGGAACTGTTCTCTCCTGGTTCTGGTTTTCCTCTGTGGCTGTAATTTCTCCTAGACACCATCTTCCACATGGCTGGGGCTGCCGAATGCAGCAGCCTCAGTCCTAGCTGCAGGATCCTCACACCCATACACCAATCCTGGATTTGCTCAGCCCACGTGTTCATTCAGGAGACAGAGCCAGGTAACCTGGCCAGCCCGAGGAAGTGCCCACCTTGGCGGACGGAGTGTAAGCCACAGCATATGCAGATCGTGAAAGGAACACAATGGCCATATCGGTCCTTGTATGCTTAACAATTACTGCTACAGAGAATTTTTCCATCACCATTTCCATTCTTTCCAAGTTTTATTCCAAAAAACGGGGATATGCGTGGGAGATTAAGATGTCCATGAAGAGTAATCATCATCATTACAATAAAGTATGCAACTGGACAAAAAACGACAAGGACCCAATTCAGTATGTAATGTCCTACTTCTCCACTGCACAGGTTAAAAAAAAAAGGCCAAAGCCTTCTCAGTGTGGAAGAGTAGGACATCCTTTACACTGAAACAGTGCCCCAGCGGAGTTATAAAATCCCTGATTTTGTCTCCTATTTATCCTTTTCTTTCTGCTCTTTTTCTTTTTTCTCACGCTCAGCTTTAGCTTCTTCTTCCTCATGTTTTTTGATCAACTGTTCCACTTCCTTTTGTTTGAGAACTCGGATTACCGTCTTCCCATTCTCTCTTGTTAGCGTGGCGATTTCCACTGAAAACAAACACACCCTTGTGTCACAGGCAGGCATACTTAGCGAACAGAACTTAACAGGCGCTCAGTTTACTCTCCTCACATCATCTGAGCCTTAGTTCATCACTCTCCCGTGTTTTATGCTTAGTATGGGTCATGGACATTTATGAAACAAAACACCTTCAATCTTGTAATTTTTTTTCAAGTTTAAATCATTTTGTCAACACTGATTTTACAAAATGTGGTATATAAAGGCGAACGAAGCTTACAACTTAATTTGTTCAAGCAAATTGCCTTCAAAATTGAAGCTGTGAATAAGATTTTACTGAATTTTGGGAGCAGTCACACAGAAGCAGCTGCTTTTTCAATAAACTTGGCCAGCGTCACATCTCTTTTGGTCAGTCCACCAGAGTCGTGCAAGGTGAGTTATCTGGACCTTGTACACATTGAACCATTCTGGGTGATGATTCATCTTTTCTGCTTACAGAGCAACTTGGGACATAAAGCCAATTGCCTGATTAAAATTTTTGAAGAACTCTTTGCAGATGGCACCTCTGTCACTTAATTCCAACCATCCTGCTGCTTTAAGGTCAAGTGTAACTGGGTTTCTCTCCTCGGCTGGCAAGCAGTCAGCATCTGCTGATAGGGCTGCAGCCTTGGGCTCCGGCCTCAGCAGCACCAAGCTGCCCTAATCTTGTAACATTTTAATTACCATTTTTGCTCAAACACTCTTTACTTAAATACTTCTCCTCACCCATCCCAACTTTCTTAGCAGCCGTTCTGTCACTTCCTTAGAAAAAGGACAGTCAGTTGCTCTAGCTGTTCTGCTAGTAGCTGTGCTGACCAGAAGCAACCACAATTTCCTTGTTGGAACCTCTAAAGGCTCAGCCAGAGTCTTCAACCAGTAATAAATAACATTTTTTTAATGGACTTTTCAAAACAAATGCATGGAAAGCAGCTTCCATGGCTATGGACAAGAAAAGAAGACTGAGGGGAAGGAATTTTTGTGTAGGGGAAATTGAGTAGGGCCTCCTTGGAATTAGGGAGAAGCAGACAACAGAGGGGAATCTGCAAGTTAAGCATTTTCTAAGGAACATCAGGAACTAAATTATCCTAAACTAAATCAGTATGTTAATTTAGCACAATTTTTGAAAAACATTATTTAGAAATATTGTTTTATATATCGTCGTACAACTTAAGTTGAATAAAGTGTTTAGAATTAACATAAGCTTAACATAAGAGATTACTATTAATACATTCAGAAAAACAGAAGAGGGCACCACAACACGTGCAAAGGCTGTATTTCTTATAAAGCATATCATACCTATGTAAAAATATATAACTACATACATATACTTTATCATACAATCATAGATCTCATTGGCATGAAGTCTTGACAAGACAATTGTTAACTAAAAGTAGCCTGGTGCGGGATCTCTGTGAGTATTGAGAACACTCAGGCTCAAGTCCTTAAGCTTGGAATATTGTGTGGGATGGTGGCTCCACAACTTACCAATGTTGATCTTGGTCAAGTTTCTTAACCTCACTGAGCCCCTGTGTCTTCATTTAGGAAATAGGCATATAAGGCCATCTAACTCATAAGGTTGCTGTTTCAATGAACTAAAGTAACACATTAAAGGCCTAACAGCACCTGCTCAATCAATTCCCCTCACTCAATTGAACAAATTAGAGGAAAGCACCATGAATTACCTTTCTCTGCAGATAATTTACTAACATCCATGGTCTTATTTAGCACTTTGATAGCTAAAGCAAGTGCTGACTTCAAAGTCATTTCTCCTTCCTTGTAGTCTTGTTTCAACATTGACACAGCTGCCTATAAAACATAAAGAATCAACATAGAGAATTTCCTTTAAGTTTTTGCCTTTTTTAGGAATATGAATTGGTCTGGAAGAATAACGCCTGAATTATTACTGGCATTACAGCCAGTATAAACAATTGTGATGGCAGGAAGGGTAGGCATGGGATGGGGTAGGAAGAGGGGTATGGATGCTCTATGAAGGCAGTCTTTAACTGGGGGTCCTTGGTCCCCCAACGGATCTGTCATAGAATTCAGGGGATCTATGAACTAGGATGTGAAACAAAACTACAACTTCTAATTGAAAAGTGGCATTTAATTACAAATGTAGTTAACAAAGCCCAGTACAGTAGCAGTAAGTGCAACCTTGTCATCAACAGAAATCACAGCTATTTTCCTATCATATTAAGGTTGTTGCAGCTATCTTAAAATATTGTTCACATTCACCACTACTTCAAAATTATGGTAGTTACTAGACCTTCTGCTAGAGTTTATACACCATAAAAATACTCACAGCGCTATTATTTCCAATGCATGTGGCTTTCCATCCCCCATAATTTCCACTAGGGTCACTCTGATAGAGCTGAAAGCCATAGTGCTTATCCCAGCCAATGTATAGCAATGAAACACCAAAGGGACGTTTTCCTTTAACAAAGAAAAGAAAGCCAAACATATCAACAATTTAAATTTCGTATCACTATAGTATAGTTACTTGAGCTCAGTGAATGTGGCTAAGCCCTTTTCTGTGAAGTTAAGCATTCATAAACTGCTTTTTGTTCTGGCTACCACAGATAAGCTCCATTACAAATTCCACTTTTGTTTCTAGGATTTGGACACAGCCAAGAGAGGAAATAAAGACAGAGGACCAGTGCTGAATCTCATTATCATGTAAAACGCAACGTTTCCAGATTTGAAAATGTTATTTTGGATATCCTATATATTCAAAATAACAATCCTATAGTTATTTTCAATATCCTATTAATAAACCTTATAACACACATGGAAGAAGCAGGTTCATTCATGAAGCAAGAATGCATGAAGTTCTAGTGTTCTAGAGCACTGCAGGATGACCACAGTTAATAATATACAGTTTCAAATAGCTAGAAGGATATTGAAATTCCCAGCATAAAGAAATGATAGGCCGGGCGCGGTGGCTCACGCCTGTAATCCTAGCACTCTGGGAGGCCAAGGCGGGTGGATCGCTCAAGGTCAGGAGTTCGAGACCAGCCTGAGCAAGAACGAGACCCCCGTCTCTACTAAAAATAGAAAGAAATTATCTGGCCGACTAAAATATATATAGAAAAAATTAGCCGGGCATGGTGGCGCATGCCTGTAGTTCCAGCTACTCGGGAGGCTGAGGCAGTAGGATTGCTTAAGCCCAGGAGTTTGAGGTTGCTGTGAGCTAGGCTGACACCATGGCACTCACCCTAGCCAGGGCAACAAAGTGACACTCTGTCTCAAAAAAAAAAAAAAAAAAGGAAATGATAAATGTTGGAGATAATGGATATTCTAATTACCCTGATCTGATCAGTATACATTGTATGTATCCAAACATCATTATGCTCCCATGAATATTTACAATTGTTATTTGTCAATTTAAAAAATTTACTTAAAAAAAGCCAGCTATATGAAAAAACGCTTAATATCACTTATCAGGGAAATGCAAATCAAAACCACAATGAGATGGTATCTTACCTTAATTAAAATGGCTATCATTAAAAAGACAAAAAATAATACAAGCTGGTGAAGATGCAGAGAAAAGAGAACTCATACACCAATGGTCCCCAAACTTTTTGGCACCAGGGACCAGTTTCATGGAAGACAGTTTTTCCACAGACAGGGGTGGGGTTTGGGCGGCACGCAGTGGCACTGTGGGGCTCAGTCCTTAACAGGCCACAGATACTGGTTTGCCCAGAGGTTGGGGACTGCATCATACATTGTTAGTGGGAACATAAATTAGTGCAGGTACTATGGAAAACAGTAGAGAGATTTCTTAAAAAAACTAAAAATAAAACCATCATACAATCCAGTAATCCCACTACTGGGTATTTATCCGAAGTAAAAGAAATCAGTATATAAAAGAGATACCCGCAGGCAAATGTGTATCACAGCACTATTCACAACAGCGAAAACATGGAACCAATCTAAGTGTCCATCAACGGACAAATGGACAAAGAAAATGTGGTATACATACATAATGGAATACTATTCAGCCATAAAAAAGAATGAAATGTTACTTGCAGCAACATGGATGGAACCAGAGGTCATTAAGTGAAATAAGCCAGTCACAGAAAAACAAATATTCCATGTCCTCACTCATACGTGGGAGCTATAAAAGCTGATCTCACGGAGGTAGAGAATAGAATGATAGATACCAGCAGCTGGCAGGGCTGTGTAGGTGGGACGGGGGATGAAGTGAGGTTGTTTAATGGGTACAAACACACAGTTAGATATAAGTGCTAATGTTTCAGCAGAGTAGGGTGACTGTCGTTAGCAACAACATATTGCATATTTTAAAGTAGCTAGAAGAGAGGACTTGAAATGTTTCCAACACATAGAAATCACAAATACTCAGTGATGGATACCTCGAATACCCAGAACTGATCATTACACATTCCATGCATGTAAAAAAATATCACGTATCCCCATAAATATATAAAATATTACATATTAATTTAAAAAAGGAAAGTGTTTAATTTTCAAATTCTTTTTACTGTCTCAAAAGGTTGCTACTTATAAAATATTTTAACTTTTTGGAATAAAATCTCCAAAAAATTCAGTACCTCCAAACTGTGTATAAGCTTGTTTGATATCACAGAGTGCTGTAACCAACTGCTCACAAGGAATTGGCTCCTGATACTGTAATAAATACCTAGAATAAAGAGATTGGCATATTAACAGTTTTCTCTAAAACACAGATATACTCTAAGGAAGCCACCCTCTGAAAAGAAATCTATACCATGGGGACAACCTAACAATCATATGTATTTCAAAAGGAAGGGAGGGGGAGGAAACATGTCTACATTCTAATATGGTAAATAACATTTTGTAAGTCTGGTTAAAAAAAAACCCTGTAGTGTATACATACATAATGAGTGCGATGCGCACTGTCTAGGGGATGGACACGTTTGAAGCTCTGACTCAGGGAGAGGGAGATGGGGGCGCAAGGGCAATATATGTAACCTAAACTTTTGTACCCCCACAATATGCTGAAAAAAGAAGAAAAAAAAAAAAACAACCCTGTACTTTTCAATTAATAGACTTTAATGACTTTAGTCTTTGCAAAGGTGAGCTACCCTTAGAAACACCTAATTTCTCTACCAGTTATGCTACTTATGACCATACCTTTGAGCAATGAGCCTCAGTTCATTAGTCAGAACATTAGCATCAGAAGTTATACCTGCCACACTGCAAGCCATGTCCCTTGAAGAAAAGAAAGAGACTGATCTGAGAGCAGGGAAGATGCTTGCAAGGGGCATTTACAAATATTAAAAAGCACCAAGTTCTATTAGAAAGTTTCCATGCTTGCTTCACAGCTGCTACACCCTTCAGGAGAAAACTACAGAAGTTTTATCTTTGTAGGAGAACATTCACCTGATGTCATTCAACATGAAAGATAAACAAATGCAACCTTAGGTTTTTCAATAGATGTATTTATCATCACCACCTTGTAAACAGGGCAAGAGAATTAACACCAAGAAGCTAAAGTAAATCCCAAGAAGATTCAGCAACAAAGAAGAAAAAGGTTTTGCTAGACAGACAACCCCATGCTTTGGGGTAGTGCCCTCACTCCTAAGGGCTGGCTGGATGAGGATGAGTGTGAGGGGGAATGGGGGCAGGGGGGTTGACAAGCCTGCTGAGGAAGTCCAGGGCTACCAGCCTACTAGGGGTGCATTTCGGGTTTCTTGCCTCTGTTTTCTGGAGGGCCGCCCTGGTTCTCCTAACAGCCTAGATACTCACTGTGACTATGCCCAGCCAAGCCTGCAAGCTGCTGAGTGAACCCAACAGTGGCTCTGTGGAGGGATGACACTACCTTGGACAACTGTATCAAAAGGCCCTGATAACTGGCATTTCAGAGGTCCACCACTGAAGGGAAAGTCTCTAACTAGCATAGCCAGCTCTCCACTAGCTGCAAAGTTCTGCAAACCCAGATATAACAGAAATCTCACAAAGTGTACAGAGCTTTGGCTAAACTGTTTCCAGACTTCCAAGAGACCTGTTCTTTGGTAGCATTCACTATAATTCAACAAAATTCCTGAGTAGCTCTTCTAAATAATACTTTGAGGGCCTGCTATATGCCAGACACTGTCCTATTTTATTTCATTCATTTTATTTTATTTCATTAAACTGCCACAACCACTCTAGGAGGCTCTGAGGCCCAATGAAGTTAAATAATTAGTGCAAGGTCACACAGCTAGCGTGGGTGGTGCCTGGATTTGAACCTCAATCCGTGTGACTACTAAGTTTGTACTACACAATGTTGTTTCCCCACTAAGTGTTTGGCCCTGCACTTAAAAGGAATAATACATGATATTGGGCCTCAACGAGGTTTCAAGCAAAACAAGTTAAAAGCACAAATTTTCACAAATGAAAACACAATAAACTGTTCAATTCTACCATGTCAAATGGAAGAGCCCTCCCAAATTATGCAGATCCCACTTATGTGAGAAAGCAAGACATTCAAAAAAACTCTTCCCTAAAAGCTCACTTACTCATTGAGTTTATAAATTTTTTCAGAAAAAAATACTTCATCAAGAAGCTTGTGGATGTTACGTCTCTCTGCTGCAAGCAAAACACCGTCATTTGCTAAAATTCCCAAACAGGTGCCTGCATGTCCAATAGCTTCCATGGCATATTCAACTTGGTATAAGCGACCTACAAAACACAAGCAGTGAGAAGCCAAGACTCTCCTTTGTGGTCCTGCGCCACTGGTCCAAGAGAAATCAGCAACGACACTAGCAGGCTACAAACAAGAGCCCTACTTTTACTCTTTTATGATGCATGGTGATCATAATTAATTCAAAGTACAAAAAAGGTGAACACTGCAACTACAAGAAAAGTTTGCAGATTTTTTTTCCATAAAAGTCTAATACTTTTAAAAGAATTTTTACTTGAGGCAGATTAAACAATGTATATTTTACCTTCTGGAGAAAATATAGTGGTCCTGGAGTCATATCTTCGAGACTGCAAAGGAAAAACATACAAGTGATTCCTACCCACTGAAAGTAAGCTCACACATCATCTTATAAAACCTACCCTGGTACACAAAGTTCAATGTGTGAGAAGAAACTGTAAGGAAGAAGACACCATTCCATTTCTTCCATTTCGATTTTCTCATGCAAGTCCATAAGCGGAGTACAAGCAATACTATTTATCAGGCAACAGTTTATTGGCATGTGTATTAACTCACCATGTTTTCTGAACTTTATATAATTCCTGTAAAAACAAAATTGGATCATTAAAATAAAATTCACAATTTAAAAAGCATTTCTTGACTTTACAAATCTGTTTTATTCACTCCCTTTATTCAGCTAACACTTACGATGTACCTGCTAAGTGCCAGGTACTATGCTAGATACTGGAATACCAAGATGGGTAAAACCAATCCCTGTCCTGAAGAGCTTATACTAGTCTGGCAATTAGGTGAGAGAGGCGGTCACAGATTATAAAATAATGTGGAAAGAGGCACCGAGGGTGGGGTGAAATGAGAGATGCAGAAAATGAAAGTAAATTAGTTTCTGCTGTAGAATGTGGCCAAAATATATATATTTTTAAAAAAGATAATAAAAAAGAAATGAAAGTAAATTAGTGGTGGGAGAAGCAGAAATAAGGCTGAGAACTCTCAGGTTTAAAATGAAGAATAGGGGAAGAAAGGAAGGACAGTTCAGGCAGAGCAGACAGTGTGAATAAAGGGTACTGGAGCAAGACAGCTTAGTGCGCAAGAGACAAACTGCTGAAGTTTAACAAAGAATATAAACAAGTCAGAGTTAAGCTAGTATCCAAATCACGTAGAGCCTTGAATGCCAAGCTAAGAGGCTCAGTTAGGCCTTCCCCACAAAGTGATAAAGGGTCCTGAACTTGGTAGGCGCAGTAATCTTGGACATCATTTCCATTCCTGCAAAAGACAACACCAGGGGCTCAGCGTGATTTACTAGAAAGCCTCAGAGTCCAAAACCCATATTCCCAGATACTACAATACAGGAAATCAAGATTGTAAAGGTAAACTGGGATCAGGTACTGGAGGGCCTGCGTCCCCAGATAAAAACGGAATTGTATTTCTTAGTCAATGGGGCTCCACCGAATGATCCTGAGCCCAAGGGCCACAGGAACTCATTGGCATTTAGAAAGATCACTCAGGCTGGTGAAAGGCTAACAGGAGGGCAGCCAGTTATGGGACAGTTCCAATAGGCAAGTGCAAGGGAAGGATAGCCGTGAGTAGAAAAGCCTGGAGGACACAAAAGAGGCCTGCCAAGGGGAATATGATTCGCGCGTAAACACAACTTTCTGTTGTCCCCACGCCTGACGCCGCACGATCTTGAGTTCACCGGCACCTGCAGCAGCGCTAATTTGCACGTTCCGGACCACCGGGACAAAGCCGCCCCGACCCCGCGGTCCTGCCCACCGGCCCCCATGCCCAGCCCACTCGCCCGGCCCTGGCCTTGCGGTCCAGGCTGGACACGGCAAGCCCGGGAGGCCGGTCCCCGCGGCCGGCCCGTCACGGAGGCGACCGGTGCAGAGTCATCGTGCCCACGGCTCCTCGGTGGCGCCCGCAGGCCGGGACCGGCTGCCTGGACGTTTACGGACCCCCGCCCCGGGGAGAACGGCCAAGCTTCCGCGGGCCCTTAGGAGGCAAAGGCTCACCGGAGGGAAGACCCTGGACAGTCGAGATACACACCGAATCCCTTACTCCGCGGGAGAAAAGCCACCAGCAAAGCCGGAATAGCCCCTGCCAATATGGCTCCCGCGCGTGCGCAGAACGCGGGGGCGGGGCGGCCGAGGACGCGGAAGTCCTCCTGGGGGCGGGGCGGAGGCCGGCTGCTCTCGTGGGAGCCGGGGAGTTGGAGGGTGGCGCCTCAGCCTGCGGTCCTCAGCCAGCGGAGGGTGGTATACCGCGGGGAGGAGGGCAGGAAGACCCTGGCCAAGCGGAAGGTGGACTTACTGTGTAGCTCACTTCTTTCTACGCTTTGCGCTTTCACTTTCGCTTTCTCTTCACTGCTGTTTAGTCACAAAGACCTAGGAGAGCATTAGTGTGCACCGGCCTGTTAATTGCTTATGGTTCTGCCCTGTTCCCCAAATGGCCCCAACTGTACCGGACTTTACCTTCACCCTGTCTCTTCTCACCATCGCCCTTCTTGAACCTGGCTTCCCTATTTGCTGCCGATGCATGCATTTTTGGACATGTAAATTATGATAGGGTTCCCGCTCTGGGGAGAATTTTCTCCTTGGTCTCCTCTGTTTTTCACCGTGTCAGAAAGGATTTCCCCGACCAACCTAGTTAAAGCAATACCCTACCACCACCATACACTTGCAGCATGTTATCTTCTCTGCTGAAATTGTTATGTTTGTCTGTGTTCGTCATCCATCTCTCCACCCTTTTTCTCATCCAGCTTCAATCTCTATGTACACATTCTACTATTCCTGTTTAGGTTTTTCAAGCTAGAAAGTTGACTAAGTCTGGGTTAATATGTAGTCATTTGCTCACGGTCTCTCCCAGGTAGCATCCCGTTGGGCGGGGACTTTTGTTTTCTTCATGTTGGGTGCAAAATTATTGGGGGATATGAGCTTTGAAAAGAGAGAGCTTGGAAATGAGTTGCATTTTGACGTCTCTCCTGTCATCTCTGCTTTCCAAGCACACAGGGAGGGGAGCCAAGGCAAGGTGGCAAAGGGCCATGCTCAGATAGGTGGTGCTTTGAAAGCATCCTCAGTTGTTGTACTTATGGCATCTCTGAGGGCCCCTGCCTGCCATCTTAGTTCATTCTGCAGAATTCAGCAATCATTAAGTTTTAAGGGAGTGGTAGGATTTCTTAGGTCAAAAGAGGAAGGATCGGTTGAGACAAAAGAGCAGAAGAATGAGTTTGAGAAGTTTGGGTAACAGTTCAGTCTGGCTTGAATGGAGGAGATAATGTAGGAAGTAAAGGAGGAAAGGCATTTGAGGCCAAACTGTAGAGTGCCTTCACTGCAAGAATTTTTTTGATCAGTAATAAGAGGATCAAAGTGATGTTTTAGGATGACGAGCCCTCCAGATATCCCATCCAATAAGTTCCACTGATGCCACTGATGCTTCCCATTGAAAGGTTCTATGTCCCTTTGCCCTGAATCTGGGTGAGCCTATGACTGCAATGGAAGTAGTAACATGTGACTTCCCAGAGTAGGTCATAGGAGGTGATATAGTTCTGTCTTGTCCTCTTGGGATGGTTGTTCTCGGAACCCAGGCACTACGCTGTAAGGAAGCAAAGACCACATGGAGAGGTATTTGGCCAACTGCCTAGATGAGGTCCCAGTGTCACCTGTCAGATGGGTAAGTGAAGATTCCTCCAGGTGATTCTAGTCCCTGGTGATTGAGTCTCTCGCAGGCACCAAATCTCCCCTTGCCTTCAAGTCTTTCTAGCATTGTGGAGCAGAGACAAGCTGTCCTAGGGCCTATCTGAATTCATGACCCACAGAAACCATAAATGATTATTGTTTTAAGTTTTAAACCACTAATTTTTTGGTTGAATTGTCACACAGCAATTATGTAACCAGAATTTTTACCTGCCTCTAATATGAAGTATGTAGGTTAGGGAAACTAAGAAGACCAGAAAGTAAAGTTCTGTTGTAGTCCAGAGAGGATAAAAGTCTGGACAGAAAAAGACACTTGTGAGAGCAAAGAGCCTTTGCCAGACGTATGGTATTGATTTTTAAATCTAGAAATGGGTTTTCTCCTCATTGGTTGAAAGGCCCAGGACTTGACACTTGTAGAAGTGTGTTCATTCTTGCAGTTGATTGAACAGATCTTTCTTGGGTCTGCTAGGGGCCTGGCATGGTGCTAGGTCCTGAAGGTTATATGAAATAAATATTATTCAATGTATATACTGTATTAAGTCAGGGTTCTCCAGAGAAAAGGAACCAATAGGATGGATGGATGGATGGATGGATGAATAGACAGATAGAAGGGGATTTATTATGGAAATAAATTATGGAGGCCAAGAAGTCCCATAAAAGGTTGTCTGCAAGCTGGAGAACTAGGGGAGCTGATAGTGTAAGTCCTGGAGTCCAAAGGCTGAGAACCTGGAGTTCTGATGTCTGATGGCAAGAGAAGACGGATGTCCCACCTCCAGAAGAGAGATTGAAATCATCTTTCCTCTGCCTTTTTGTCTATCTGGGCCCTCAGTGGACCACCCACATTGGTGAGGGGGGATCTTCCTTAGTCTGTGATTCAATGCCAATCTCTTCTGGAAACATCCTCACAGACATACTCAGAAATAATGCTTTACCAGCTATCTGGGTATCCTTTAACCCAATCATAGGTGTCTCCTGACCCAGTCAAGCTGACACCTAAAATTAACCATCACAACCACCCAAGAGTCTATAAAATACATGGAATTGACTAATTGGAGATAAACTAGAACAAACACCAAATAGTAAAATATCAATGCAATGCAGCATGTATTTAAATATTGAAATAGTGGTAAGCAATATTTGCATTAGGAATTGAGTGGAAGGGAATCCATGTTAGCAGAAGTAATCAAGAGGGAAATCTGTAGGGTTTTATCATAGAAAAGGATGAACACTGGGCTGGGAGTGAAACCCAAATTTCAGTCCAATTTTCTGGCCCCCAGTTTCCTGAATGATCAAGCTAGATAAAAACTACAGTATTTTAAATTTGAGAAGCATAAGTGCTTTCATGTGAATGATCTCATTTGTTCCTCCTAAAGTGTGTGTGTGCGTGTGTGTGTGTGTGTGTGTGTGTGTGTGTAGGGGGATAGGGGAGAAGGGGAGAGGGAGAGGAAGTAGTGTGGGACCCTGTAGTGGTTAACAGCATGGTCTGTATCAGAAAGACCTGATTTAAGCAGTGGCTCTCTTTAATCAAATTAGTTCAACTTTTTAAGCTTCTATTTCCTTATCTGAAAATGGGGTTTAATCATAATAGTACTGCCCTCATGGGTTTGTTGTGAAGATTAAATGAGATAATGTGTGTAAAATACTTAGTGCTCGATAAATGTTGGCTTTTATTATATACTGCTAAAAACTTTAAAAGGCAGGAAAGACAGAGATTCTTAAAATTCTATGGTTATAAAAACCAATAGGGCTCAGTGATTGAATATGAAAGAAATAAGCAAAAAACTACTCCAGTATTTTGAGATTGGGTAACCTGGAATATGTTTGATTTGTTTAATAAATATTTATCAGGTCCCAGCTATGTGCCAAGCGTTGTGCTAAGTACTGGCATTATTCTCTTATGAAATCCTCACAACTAACTCTATGAGATAGGTACTACCATTACCCCAATTTTACAGATAAGGAAATTGAGACAGAGAAGTTAAAAATGAATGACATAAGAAAATTCAGAGAAACAATTATTTTGGGAAGTATAAATAGGTAGGTGGGCAGGCAGATAGGTGTAGAATCGATGCTTATTCATATATTTAGAAAGAGACAGATAGATAGATATAGAGTCAATGCATATTCATATATAGAAAGAGATAACTATTGAGAAGGTGTTTGAATGGCCAGGGTTCTGGACTTTAGGCATTTGTAGAAAATGAATAGTTAAAACTATAAGAATAAGTTAATAGCCATTTACTAAGTCATACTAAGTGAGACATAAAGAGAAATCAGTGAAGGAAATGCAGTGGTATAATTTAAGCCAAGTATATAGTGAGCTCCAGTTCACCCAATCTACTATATGGTCATACAAAAGGAAACATAAATTATAGAGAATTTAAAAATATTTGCTTAGGGACATTCCTGATATCAGTCTGAAAACTAACCATTATATTTAGGTGGCTCAGGGGTTAGTGGCCTTGCCTGGATGTCTTTATCTGCTTCCTTGCAGTTCTTGTCTTCCAGCATCTACCTCTGGAGTTCCAGTTTCAACTACCCTTTCAAACAAGCTAAAAAATGTTCTCAAAGAATACCTTCTGTGTTTTCTCCTAGGGCATCTTAGTGTGTGCCTTCCCCAGCCTTTCTTCTAGCATACATTCATTCTGCAAGTATTTGTAAAGACTTCTCTGTGGGAAAGGCACTGTAGCAGGTGTGAGAAGAAGGGATAAGACAAAAATAAGCTTTACATGGTCTCTGCCCTCAAACAGCTCTCAGGCTAGATGCCTACACAACCATGATCCATTATGCAAAGTGATATGCCATGAAAAAGAAATAGTACAATGGGATTCTAGGGAAAGAAGAGATCAGAGAAGGTTTTATAGCACTGGTGATATGTTATCTAGGTCTGTATGTTATATCCAGATATTTAAAATATGTGAATATATTTATACATATACCTTTCAAAGTTTAAAAAAGTCATTGATTTCAGGGTGAACAGACCTAGAGATTATCTGATTCAAAATATCATTATATGTGTTTTATATACAAGGCAAGCAAGACCCACAGAAAGATATGCTTGCTTATGCAGTACTTTCTTAAGTTTAAAAACTGGTCACGAGATTGCTTGAAGACCTTAGAGGTTTCATGAGCTTTGTCACATTCAGAATTGATCTGTTCCATCAGTTCATTTTTAACTATTCAGGAAAGTCCTTTGATGTGGTCCTTTTGGGTTTTTAATTACTCAAGTTAATGTGAACTTTAATCTAGTCACATGGAGATCCCAGATTCATAGGACTTGGCAGTTTCAAACCAGATTTCCTCTACAGCTTTCTGGCCCATGTCAAACATTTGCTGTAAGTGCTTCCACCCAGTTTTTGCAGTAATCATGAGATAGTCTTTGTTCTCTGGGTGTAGCTGACAAGTGTATGCTGCCATGACAAGTGACTGACAAAAACGACTGCATACAAGTAGAAACAGAGCACCCCTCTCTACAGCTGTCAGTGGGATTATACTTTCAAACCCTGCAAGGACATGACCTCCTACTTGTATAGGATTCTTGCTTTCAATCATCATGTACATGATAGTGATTGCCACTTCAAATACATAGTAGCCATAGCTCATGTCACCAAAGTCTAAAATCCCAGATACTTGATATTCAGCATCTCCACAGGCTGACTTGCTGGACTCTATTAAAATGTTATGGTCGTTAAGATCTCCATGATTGATACCTGAAAGTAGAAAAATCAGGTAAAAAGTTATTTAATATCCCAATTCATTCTCTTTCCATTCTCTTTTTTAGGCAAGGCCATTCAAATAATTTGATGAGCAGTCGGAGATAAAGGGCCAAACCATATTTTTCTTGAAATAAAATAATTTCCTCTGAAAAGGATAAAAGGAGTTAATTTTGGGTTTCTGTTTTTGCTTTTGCTTCTCATCAGTACAAGGCCAGAAGATGGAGATTGCAGTCCCTGCACATAGCTGATTTTGGCTATTGGAAGAGTAAAGTGAAAAGGAGTACTGATCAAAACCAGAAATGTTTCAAAAGAATATAAACATAATTATATTATTATAAGAGGCAGGGGGTTCTAGAATGGACCAGATGTGCCTTTATTTTCACCTAGGTTTTCCAAAAAATTTTTCTGATGACAAGGTAATTCTGAATTTCCCCAGTTTTTTGATTACTAGAATAGGTGGTGATATTTTAAGTCAATACTACTCAAAGTGGGGTCTGTGGCCAGTGTTGGTCTACAAATGTTACAGGTCTGCATGAGTTAAGAACAGACATTGAGAGTGTTTAGAAGATTTTATAGCAATTTGACATCCAAAAGTGTGATCAGTGGCTTTGTTGCATTGAACAGAAAGTAGACCAGTTTGTGTTCTGTCAAACTTGCATGGTTAGTGACATGTGGCATGAGCTGTGAATTAATCATGTACAGTAGGACCATGTGCTAGGCTGTGATGGGTTGGGGGTGGGCAGGGAAAAACCCCAAACTTATCTTTTACAATGGATAGTTTGAGAAGCACTGATTTAAGCCACTAAAGATGGGCATGTCCATGAGCAGTAAAGGTCACATACGTTCTAATAAGTACATAATTTTAACTTCTAAATATAAGAGAGATATCTTCTGTATGATTAGGATTACACAAATCATGCTTAAGTAATGTAGCTCATTGAGTGGCACATAGAAGCAATGAACATTACATCACAGATTTTAAACTATACATTCTGAAATTGGGATATATCATACAATTGACTCAAAATATTTAAAGCAAAAATTGATGGAAATATAAGCAAAAAACAGACAATCCACAGTCATAGTGGGAGATTTAAAACATACTTTACTTAGTAATTGTTACAACAAACAGACAAATATTAGAGAAAGCTATAGAAAATTTAAACATGAATTAACAAACTTGCCCCAATGGGCATATATGTAACTCCTTACCCAACAATTTAATACACTTTCTTTTTAAACACACATGGACCATTTATTAACATTTATCAAATACGGCATCACAAGGTAAATTCAAAAGACTGGAATCATATAAATCTATTCTGTCTACTACGGTAGCCACTAGCCATATGTGGCCATTTGAATTCATTAAGATTAAATAAAATTGAAAATCCCATTCCTCAGTTGCACTAGACACATTTCAAGCACTCACTGGCCACATAGTGGCAACTGTATTGGACAACACTGATATAGAACGTTTCCTTCATTGAAGAAAATCCTGATACAGAGTATGTTCTCTGTCCACGGTGTAATTACAGTAGAAATCAATAATAAAAAGATAACTAAAAAGTTCATCCTATTTTGGGCAAAAGGATTTATACTTCTAAATACCCATGGGCGAAAAGAAGAAATCTTAAGGTAAATTACAAAATATTTTTGAACTAAATGAAAATGAAAAACTATGTTTCAGTACTTCTGGTGTGCAACTTATATTAAAGATGTTGAAAGCCATATTCTCACATAAAGTACTTCAAATAGTAAGCAATTAAGATTAAGAATCTCAGAGGATATTCAAGGGCAAAAGAGCAAGACTGTCTCAAAAAAAAAAAAAAGGAGGAGGAGATATGTGGACTCATGTAAAGCTTGGGGGGGGGGCTTCAAATGTAGCAATTTTTTTCTTTTTTTTGAGACAGAGTCTCACTCTGTCACCTGGGCTAGAGTGCCATGGCATCAGCCTAGCTCACAGCAACCTCAAACTCTTGGACTCAAGCGATCTTCTTGCCTCAGCCTCCTGAGTAGCTGGGACTACAGGCATGCAACACCACACCTGGCTAATTTTTTCTATTTTTAGTAAAGATGAGGTCTCGCTCTTGCTCAGGCTGTTCTTGAACTCCTGAGCTCAAGCAATCCTCCAGCCTCAGCCTCCCAGAGTGCTAGGATTACAGGCGTGAGCAAATGTAGCAATTTTAAGAAAAGTAAAATATTATTTATAAAATAACAGGAACAAATATGGTAAAGTTTTAAGATTTAATAAAGCTAAATTGTACCTCCATATTTTTCTGAGAGTATGAAATTTGACAATTTAAATATTGAGAAAAATACTTATTTGATTGGGGGAATACTCACATTCTCGGAAATGACTTAATTTGGTCATTACTTCCTCCTTGAACAGCTGAATGACCTGCTCAACCATCTTCTGACTTCGGTTCTCGCCCAGGGCATACAGATATTTCTCCAGAAGAGGGACATTTTTCAGATTCCAGATGAAGTTCTCCCGATGAAGAATATTTAACTTTGGGTGATGGAATTTCTAAATCAAAAGGAAGAAACTCAGCTTCTTGACAATTAGAACAACCACTGCTGAGAGACCTGCTGCGTGCCAGAAGACTACCAGCTCCCAAGAGGCCTGGGAGTGCCTGACGGAGACAGCTGGCCTTCTCTCATGGTCATTGACTTGCCCATTTACATTAATCCACAAAAAATAGTAAGACCTTTATATTTGTACAGGACCTCATAGTCTGGGGAGCACATTTCCATCTCACTTGATCCTCATAATTATATGAAGATATCGATGGCTTACAGAGGAATTAGAGGCAGCTCTAAAGAACTGTGTTCTCACCCACATGATCTGACCTGCCCCTCGTTGCCTCTCTGAGTTCATCTTCTACTACCTTTGCTCCCTCTACTCCAACCGCCCTGGCCTCCCGGCTGTTCAAGAAACATGCCAGGCATGTTCCTACCTCACAGCCTTTTTTCCATCTGCTGTTTTCCTCCTCCCAGGATGCTCTTCCCCAGGTATCCATATGGTCAGTGCCCTCATTTCCACCGGGTCTTTACTCAGAAAACACCTTTTCTGTGAGAGCTTCCTGCCCACTCCATCTAGAATTTCATCCCTTTCTCTAGTATTTTGTATCCCTCTTCTCTGCTTATTTCTTCTACTTAGCACTTACATTAGTTTAACATTTGCCATAATTCACTAACTTATTTTACTGCCTATCTTCATTAGAATATTAGCTCCTTAAGGGGCAAGGGCTTTGTTTTTTGTCTGTGTTGTTCACTATCGTACCCCCACACCTAGAACAGTGCCTGGTACGTCAAAGGCACCGCTCAAGCCACATTTGCTGAATAAATGGATGTTCTTAGAATAAAAAGTTCTGGAATTGGAAGGGCCTTTAGACGTTGATTACTTGAGGGATAACAACTTGTTACTATGGAACTGACGGGGGACATGGGTCTTCTGACTTAATAGTTCAGACCTCTTTCATAGAGTGAGTGCTAGAAGGTGCCTTGGTGGTCACCCAATGAAATATCTTTCAAATATTTTTGACCATGACTTGCAGTAAAAAAAATATATATATATATTATATATCTCACAGGTTAAGCACATGGCTCACGCCTATAATCCCAGCACTTTGGGAAGCCAAGATGGGAGGATTGCTTGAGCCTAGGAGTTTAAGACCAGCCTGGGTAACATAGGGAGACCCTGACTCTACAAAAAATGAAAAAATTAGCCAGTCATGGTGACAGGCATCTGTAGTCCCAGCTACTTGGGAGGCTGAGGTGGGAGGATTGCCTGAGCCCAGGAGATTTAGGCTGCAGTGAGCTATGATTGCGCCACTACACTCCAACCTGGGTGACAGAGTGAGACCCCATCTCTTTAAAAAAAAAATACATATATATACACACACATATATATACACACATAAAGTATATATGATACATATACACATATCACAACCCAGTATATAGGCACACACACATATAAAGAAAAAAAAAATCTCGGCTGGGCATGGTGGCACACCCCTGTAATCCTAGCATTCTGGGAGGCCAAGGCAGGAAGATTACTTGAGGCCAGGAGTTTGAGACCAGTCTGAGCAAGAGCCAGACCCTGTCTCTATAGAAAATAGAAAAATTAGCCAGGCGTCATGGCATGCACCTACAGTCCCAGCTACTTGTGAGGCTGAAGGGGGAGAATCACTTGAGCCCAGGAGTTTAGGGTTGTAGTGAGCTATGATGACACCACTGCACTCTAGCCTGGGCAACAGAGTAAGACTCTGTCTCAAAAAATAAAATAAAAAATAAAATAAAAATAAAATAAAGAAAAAAGTCTCAGTAAACAGTACTTAGAGCATTGCATGTGACATATTCTGGTGTTTTATATTGTATTCTATTTCTTTTTTTAAGAAGTTGCTGTAAATTGGCTTCAACACCTACTGTCATGACCTGAAGTTTGAAAACCTTCCCCTAATGCTTGTGATACCACTAGCATATCCTTGCTACGTGGTCATGTAGCCTCTGTTCGAATACTTCTTGTGGGAGGTACTTTTCATCCTTATTGAGATGGCTCTGTGTTCTTCCTTTTGCTGAATCAAAATTTGCCTCTGCAATAGTGTCCATGCCACTGGTTCCAACTGTGAGCTCTGGGGCCATTTCGAACAGGATGAGTCCTCCAGATTTTTTAAGACAGCATTCCTGTTCCCTCGGAGTCTTCTCTTCTGCAGAATAAACCTTTTGAGTCCCTTCAACGATTCCTCATGTGACAAGCCTTTGAATTTCCTTACCATCTTGTATATTAAATGCCCCTGAGGATCACAAAAAATACTCTGCATGGTAAGCACTGAAAACACTGTTAGGAGCTGTTACTTTTGGAGAGTGGGATTGTGACTAGGAATGGAGATGATGGTAGAGAGGAAAAAATTTTCATTTTACACCTTTCAATATTGTTTGAAATTTTTACCATCAATATATATTACTTTATTTTTATTTTTTATTTTTTGAGACAGGCTCTCACTTTGTCACCCAGGCTTGAGTACAGTGGCGTCATCATAGCTCACAGCAACCTCAAACTCCAGGACTCAAGCAATCCTCCTGCGTCAGCCTCTAGAGTAGCTGGGACTATAGGCATGCGCCACAATACCCAGTAACTTTTTCTATTTTTGGTAGAGACAGGGTCTTGTTTCTGCTCAGGCTGATCTTAAACTCCTGACCTCAAGTGATCCTCCCACCTCAGCCTCCCAGAATGCTGCAATTACAGGTGTGAGCCACTGCACCTGGCCTATTTTTATTTTTTAGAGACAGGCTCTTACTCTGTCACCCAGACTGGAGTGCAGTGGCATGATCATAGCTCACTGCAGCCTCGAATTCCTGGGCTCAAGTGATCCTCCTGCCTCAGCTTCCCGAGAAGCTAGGACTACAGATGTAAGCCACCTCGCCTGGCTAATTTTTTTTAAAAAATTTTTTAAGAAATGAGATCTCGCTATGTTGCCCAGGCTGGTCTTGAACTCCTGGACTCAAGCAATCTTCTGTGTTGGCCTCCCAAAGTGCTGGGATTACAGGTGTGAGCCACTGCACGAGGATTTTACTTTTATTTTTAAAGAAAGTAAAATCTAACATTCTTGTTAAGTTTCCAGTGGAGCAACAGCTCTGCGTCAGCTTCTGAAATGATGGCTCTATTAGCCAGGGTACCCAAAGGAGAACAGTTCACTCTAGTATGGAGTAACAGAAAGAACACTGGAGTTGACTCAGACAGATCTGGGTTTCATCTGGCTCTACCACTTATAAGCAGGCCACTTAACATCTCAGATCTTATTTTCCTTAACAGTAAAATTAACATATTAATACCAACCTTACAGCCATTTGTGGAACAAGACATGAAATAAAGACCTCATACAGAGCCGATTCTACTAAGTGAAGTATCACAAGAATGGAAAAACAAGCACCACATGTACTCACCATCAAATTGGTACTAATTGATCAACCCTTATGTGCGCATATAGTAGTAACATTCATCGTGTGTAGGGCAGGTGGGAGGGGGAAGGGATGGGTACATTCACACCTAATGGGTGTGGTGCGCACCATCTAGGAGATGGACATGATTGTAGCCCTGACTTGTGTGGGGCAAAGGCAATATATGTAACCTAAACTTTTGTACCCCCGTAATATGCTGAAATAAAAATGAATTAAAGGCATCCAGATTGGGGGAAAAGAAGACCTCATATATATAGTAAATGTTTGTTAAATATCAACGTTGCACCTGGTCTGCCTGACTTTTCTGGCCTTTCTATCCTTTTGGCTCCTTGGTGCACCAACCTGAATTCTGGTAGTTTAATCAGTGCTCTTTATTAGTCTATCTCAGCCTCAGCCCCCCTCTTGCTAGCTTCCTACTGTCCACCTCCCACCCCAGCTCCCATTTCCCATGCACCCTGCTTCCTCTAGTACAAAGCTCTGAAAAGAGTCATATTCATAAGCCTCCTCTATATTTTCTTCTTTCTCAAAGTTAAATGAATCTTCTGAGTTTGACTTCCAGCCCATCTGTGGACCAAGCAGCAACTAAATTCCAGCATGGACTAGTTGGTTCCTTCGCTTGTGAATGCCTCAGTTTTGGCCCCTGCAATTTCCTGTCTATCCTGGATCCCCTAGGCCTGCCCAGCTGCTAGAAGCTTCAATGGCCCAACCATGTCCCCAGCAGAGTAGTCATAACCTCTGCCATGCCTACAGAAGGGGTGGAGAACCTGCGGCCTTGGGGCCACATGTGGCCTTCTGCATCCTTAAGTGCGGCCTTTTGACTGAATCCAAATTTTACAGAACAAATCCTTTTATTAAAGGGATTTGTTCTGTGAAGTTTGGATTTGGCTGAGGGGCTGCACTTGGGGATCTGGAGGGCCTCATGTGGCCTTGAGGCTGCAGGTTCCCCACCCCACCTAGTACATATAGAAAAACTAAGAACTTACCCCCTGCAAAGGCATGGGGTGAGGTTAGGTGAGGGGACGAGCCATGGGAATACTCGTGATAAAGTGCTTTGCAATACCAAGTGAAGAATGCTTTTCTTAGTTCCCTCCAGAGCTCCCCTGTTTCCTGTAAGACAAATTAAAATAAGTTGCACAGCACAGCAAGTGGCTAACTGCACAGCAGAACTCACTGTCACCAATGATGTGGTGCTGTCTCCCTCTGAAAACTGTCTCCCTCTGAAAACTGTATTTGCCTTTTCAGAATATAGCAAGAAAAGCTGAAAGTTCAGTGGCAATAGTTGTACAAATGAAGCTCACAAATAGGGTAGAAGGAAAGGTTAATGATAACAAAGAACTCTGTTATGTAATAGACAATCACTTAAATAGCTCATTTAGTAGGCTTAATTCTGAGGAAGGTAGAGAGACTTTACTGAGCACTACAAACAATTCAAAGGATTTTCTATAACAAATAAAATATGTGAAGAAAACTTCCTAAAAATACATTAGAACTATTTAAATCCAAATTATATTAATATTCACAAATGAGCTTTTTAACAAATATCCACAAATGGATTTGCTTAAACTTGACTGAAAACTGTTTTAACTGAAATGCTTAATACGTTACTATGCAAAGCCTTGCACGGCTCAATAAATATTTGTTTAGTAAATGAATACAGTGCAATGTGAAAGGGTGATATAAGCACTGAAAAATCTGTCAGTTTGTAAATGCTTACTGAGCACCAGGTATGCCCCAGGGGCTATGGGCTAGTGTGGTCCTGGACTCATGAAATAAGTGGTTTAGTGAGTGTCATCTCTGGGTGATGGGATTACTGGTAACTTTTAATTTTTCTTTGTATTTGTATCTGGTTTTATTCAAATAATGGATCATGGAAGGGTTTTTTAATCAGAAAAGAAAGTTACATTGTTTCTATTTGAGGATGAAAGGATAAATGAATACTATTTTGACTGAAACATGGACTTCAATTTCTGGCTGAGAGGGAGTAATAGGGAGTGGGTTTTTCCTCCTGCCTGAAAAAGTTAACACCGGTTTTCAAGTTATTAGGCAATGAAAGATAGTGATCCCTGAGAGATGGAAAACAAACAAAGGACTTTATCTGGAAAGCAGTGAGAAGCCACTGAAAGGTTTTAACAATGGAAACGACATGGTCAGATGGGTAATTTTAAAAAGTCACTCTTCGGGTGGGGCAAAGGCAATATATATAACCTAAACATTTGTGCCCCTGTAATATGCTGAAATAAAAAAAAAATTTTAAAAAATGGTCATTTTCAAATGGCTTTAGATTTCTAAAGAGCAAGGATATTGTGCTTTTCTTAAATCAAATAAAAAAAACATGATATGCTATCAAAAAAAAAAAAGAAGTCACTCTTGACTGGTATAAAGAATAAATTGGGGGAAGAAAACCAGATGCAGGGAGTCTACAGTGGTAGTTCAGGAAAGCTAGGATAGTTAAGGCAGGAATGGAGAGAAGGAGATGGAATTTAGAGACATCTGAGAGGTAGAACTGACAGGATTTAGTGAGTGATTGAAGCGTTTTACTCATACAAACTGTAATTTTTTTTTTTTTAATTTTAGACAGGGTCTCACTCTATGGCCCAGGCTGGAGTGCAGTGGTACCATCATAGCTCACTGTGATCTCAAACACTCGGGCTCCAGAGCTCCTCCTGCCTTTGCGTAGGTTCGCGCCACCATGCCTAGCTAAGTTTTTAATTTTTTTTTATAGAAATGGGGTCTCACTCTGTTGCCCAGGCTGGTCTTGAACTCCTGGGCTCAAGCAATCCTCTTGAATTGGCCTCCTAAAGTGCTGGGATTATAGGCACGGGCCACAGTGCCCAGCCCTGTAATTACTTTTTAAAGCATTTATCTGTCCCCTTGGAACACATTCTAGGACAGGGTCTATGTCTTATTATTCAACCAATGCTTGGCACATAAAAGGTACTTAGTCAATGTTTGTTGAATAAATGAAGATGTTTTATGGGTGGGTCTGAAAAATACCTGTCACACATGATTTATTTCTATAGGACAAAAACATCCTTTACCACAAGTCATTTTAACCCATTTGCAACTTAGCTATTCCTTCATACAGAGCTCCAGCTGATTACCCCTTATCTGGATGAAAACTTCAGGTTTCAGTTTGTGAATATAGACTGTTTTCAGTGAGCAGCATAAAAAATATCATAAATTTCTAAGAATCAGGAAGTTTTGCCACTTTGCCAGTAAAGTACAGACCTCGGCAGAAGGTAGCCTCACTGTCATAAAATGTGTGCACCTAGGACCCCATTCCCTTCACAGCATATCTTAAGAAGCACCAGACGTAAAAAGAGAATCTGATCCTGAGTTTATTTAAAAAAGAGAATAACAAACAAAAATCCCTTATAAACAAAATGAAACCTCAAATCTTACCTCCAGTGTCTTATCCAATTTGGCAGCTAGCCTTCCAATTTCATATAATAGCCGGGGGCTGATGGGAACCTCAGCTATGGGTCTTCCTGGGAGGTAAGTCAGCAGCCTCACCAAGTAGCTTCTGATCTCAGAGCCACTATCTAGATGGACAGAATGATATATCCTGTCAACTATTCTGGAAAAAAAGTAATGAGAAGCTAGTCTGCCTATGATGTAATTATTATTGAAAAGAACAGAAATTACAGACCAAGAGAAAAAATGTGCTAACCTAAAACAATTTGGCAGGATTCTATAAGGCAGGGCTGAGTGGATGAAGCAAGCAGGGAGAATGGACAACCTTACAAACATTGGAATTGGCCATTTACGTACCGAAATTATAGCCCCAACTCTGCTGGCCTTAGCTGTAAATGGAAATTACCTACTCTGGTAAATGAATGCAGAAATGCACACTCTCTCGAAAGTTTCAGCTGAGGACAGTGAGATATAAAGAAATGACTTCCAGAAACACAGGCTCCTTCAGGGGCAAACTGGGGTGCAGCCCGCGCTTGCAACACAGGACAATAACCACACCTCAGAGACCACAATAGGCCTTGGGTGTTTGAAGCAATGCAAAGTAGGAAAGAATGGATGAACAATTAAGAGAGAAAAACACGGTCAAGATTTCAAACCTTTAAAACAAATTCTAAGAAACTGATTTTAGGCTGTTGCTTAGAGAACTGAATTAGGTACATCTTAGCATTTTAGCATTTAGAGGTGAAAGGCACCATCTCACAGATGAAAATTTGTGCCTTAGGAATTTATTAATAAGTGGTGTGCCCAAGGTTACATATAGAGTAATGACAGAGCTGGGATCTAAATTTCCTGATTGCTAGTCTTGTGTTTTTCCTGCTATATCAACAGCACCAGAATATACAGCTGGTGTGATGAATAAAAATATTTAATTATTTTTCTGGTTTTAGAAAAAACAAAAAACATTCTCCTGATTTCCACAGGTCCCCTTAGTTACTATCCATCAGGGCCTTTCTAAGCAGAAACTTACACCAGATTTAGCTGTAACCACTTCTGAATCAGAAGCCCAATCTCCACTTTAGCAATGCTGTGGCTTCTCCCAAGCACTGAAAAAATAGCCAGGTCTACATTTGGAATTATAAACCTGTTACTGATATCTCTACTTGTAACCCAAAGGCAGTAATGCACATAGATAGGTGACTGATTGGCAGGTGGGTCATCTCTTACCTACAGACATGAGAGAAGTTATGTTGTCTCCTTTAGTCGGACACACCGAGGCTGTTGGAAACCCAGCTGCTTTCAGAAACATGATGATGTGATTCTGCACTTCAATCAGGTCTGGGTTTTTGCTAGCCTCCGTGTTGCTGATTTTGAGGACATATTCAGCTGGGCCATCTGTACTGTCTTTGGTTCTTGAAATGTATACATGAAAGTTTTGGTCATCATAGCTAGGAAGTGGCCGGATCTTGGAAACTTGTAACCCAAATATTGATTCCACTAATGCAGAGGCTTGTACCTCACTGAAAGTGGGTTTGGCAAGAGTCTCTGATTGCCGATCGTCTCCACTTGACATGTCTAGGGGAATAAAAAAACAAACCAGAAAGGGGACATATGATGAATATATTTATTTAAATAATTTTTTCTCAAGATAGACCAATGTTTCTCTATACTGATTCTGTATTTCTTTCGATGATTAATTTTTACTTATAAAGTTAAAAAAAAATCAGTAAATAAGACCAAGAAGTAGCTGTATTGGCAGGTAAATATAAATCCATGTACTGTAACTTTTTTTTTTTTTTTTTTTTTTAGAGAGATTCTCACTCTGTTGCCCAGGTTGGAGTGCAGTGGTACAATCATAGCTTGCTATAGCCTCGAATTTCTGGGCTCAAGTGATCCTCCTGCCTCAGCCTGAGGTGCACACTACCATGCCTGGCTGCTTTTTCTTATTTTTTGTAGAGACAGGGTCTTGCCATGTTGCCCAGGCTGGTCTCAAACTCCTGGTCTCAATCAATCTTCCTGCCTTGGCCTCCAAAAGTGGTGGGATTATAGGTGTGAGCCGCTGTACCCGGCCACCATAAATTATTTTTGAATTTACCTCCTAAACTGAAGGTATGTTCCCAGAGACAGAACACAGAGCAGAAAAGCACCTTGCTATCATCTTGTCTAATCCCTCCTTTTCCCCATCAACTTTACAGGGGAAATTTAGGTCCTGAGAGGATAAATGACTTGCCCAAAGTTACATACTAAATTATAGTACTAAGCCTCCAGACTCCCAATCCATGACTATGTCCTTTTTTTTTTTTTTTTAAACAGAGTCTCATTCTGTTGCCCGGGCTAGAGTGCCGTGGCATCAGCCTAGCTCACAGCAACCCCAAACTCCTGGGCTCAAGCGATCCTCCTGCCTCAGCCTCTCGAGTAGCTGGGACTACAGGCATGTGCTACCATGTCTGGCTAATTTTTCTATATATATATATTTTTAGCTGTCCATATAATTTCTTTCTATTTTTAGTAGAGACGGGGTCTTGCTCTTGCTCAGGCTGGTCTCGAACTCCTGAGCTCAAACAATCCACCCGCCTTGGCCTCCCAGAGTATTAGGATTACAGGCGTGAGCCACCGTGCCCGGCCAACTATGTCCTTTTGATCATCAGTCTTGGGTAAAAAATAAACTCAAATACAGTGATCCTCTAGTCACAGTTTTATAAAATTAAAAGGATCACCATCTAGCTTATCCCATATATTTCTAATATAAAAATGTGGACTGATGTCCAAAGTATTGTGTGAGGCACTGTGGGAGATGAGGTTTGAGGGCTCTGTAGCATTTGAAAAATTAACTCACGGTCACAGATAAACAACAAAAAAATTTAAAAATGGCTCAAAACAACAAGTTATAAGGCAGTAAGTAATAAACTGACTTAATGCCAAAGAAAGCCTTAAGTATAAACCTGAAATGACTGAAATAACACTGAAGTGACTGAGTTTACCTTAATTTGTAAAGAATGTTTTCCACTGCTAAGAGGAATAAGGACTTGAAATAAAGATCAGTTACAAAAAATAAAGTTCCATTTGAGTTTGTGACCATCGAAATTAATATGTGCCAAAACTATGACATAGAAAGGGGAGAGAAATGACTACAGCCCAAGGAAAGATATTCTTGAGAAGATGGATTTGAGTTTTTTTATCTGGACAGACTGAGTGGAGGGCACTGTTTCCTTTCACTTGGTAATTCCACCCTCTGCTACACGTACCTGGCATATTTCCTGAGTATCCAGGTATAAATCAAAGACAATGTGGGGCTTCTTCTGAACATCCTTCAGGAACCAAATGTTTAAGGTCCTTACAATCTCACCTCCCTTTTTTCTCAAAATAGTTTTATCAATTCTTCATACTAAGTTGTAAATAATTGATAACATCTTGGGGGGAGTTGCATTTTAAAGTATAACTTTTTTTTTTTTTTTGAGACATACTCTTGCTCTGTTGCCTGGGCTAAAGTGCCATGGTGTCAGCCTAGCTCACAGCAACCTCAAACTCCTGGGCTCAAGTGATCCTCTTGCCTCAGCCTCCCGAGTAGCTGGGACTATGGGCACGCACCACCACACCCAGCTAATTTTTCTATTTTTTGTAGAGACAGGGTCTCACTCTTGCCCAGGCTGGTCTCAAACTCCTGACCATAAGTGATCCTCCTGCCTCGGCCTCCCAGAGTGCTAGGATTACAGGTATGAGCCACCACGCCTGGCTTTAAGGTATGATTTTGATTGCTGTTCAGGGGATGCAGTGTTACATAAAAAGAATCTCATGAACGGTTACCTTTTGATGATAGAACTCAAAAGAACTATTTCTTCTGACAGGGAAGGGGCACAAGAGAACTTTCTAAGAGGAAAATGTTTTATATCTTGATTAGGCTTTGGTTACAAAGTCATATACATTTGTTAAAACTGCACTTAAATCCTAAGTAAACTAAGATCTGTGACTCCTGCTGAATATAAAGTTTACCTTAAAAAAAAAAAGAGCCCTTCTAAGAGATTAAGACAAGGAAGGATGGATCTTAGGACTTTCTTGGAGCTCCCAAAATCAGGCCAAATTCCCATCAATGTCTAAATATCTTTGACTCTATCACAACAAAAGTGCAACTTACTCCAGTGTGAGGAAGGGAATAAAATTCAGGGAGGTGTACCAGGGCTCTCCTATATGACCCCCTCCCTGCCTCAGCCCCAGGACTATAGCCTGATGACTCCAGTGATACTAAGTGCGTAAACCTCAAATGCTCACCGCCCCCATGCCATCCTCCATGGCCTTCCCTGATCCTCCTACCCAAAGTGATTTCTCCAGCCTCTAAACTTGCACAGCCCCTTGTGCCACTGGTTGGTTTCCACCACCTGTTATAGCTATTGCATTCTTGACAATCACTTCTCAGGTTTACTTTCTAACCAGAGCCTTTGTTTTCAGAAGCAAGTTATGCTGTTCAGATTTTGTTCACTAAAGATAGTGTGACAAAGCCTCAATGGAATTTCCAAACAATCTTTACACCTGAAACTTCTGGGAACCAGTATATCCTGTCACACTGTATTTGGGCTTAAGACTTCACGTGGAATTTTAACATTCCTTCTGGAGATATGTAAACTGGTGTAATATGAACTAAAGCATTAACTCCAAGATGAAATTCTGGACTAATTTTCCAACTCCCAAAGCGTTGAGGATGTCAGAATAATTCTGAATTGCATAGGAATGATAAGTTCTTAAAATTGGAAGGAACCGTAGAGGCAATCGGTAAAGGTCAATCTCCTTTCAAGTCCAGAAGATGTTCCTATGGCACCCTTGAATGGGGCTTGTTAAGCCTCTGTTTGGAGAGCCCTGTTTTCTACAGCAGTGCAAAGCAATGTTGGCAGCTCTGGCCATCAAAAGATAGCTTGATATAATAAAAGTTGCTGTGCTGACAGAAATAAGGTATATTTTATTCCTAGCTCTGCTACTTAACCTCTGGAACTTTGGACTAGTTATGTCTCCTCTAAAAGAGAGTTGCACTAGATCATCCCTAAAGTCCCTTCTAGCTCTAATATTCTATGCTTCAAAAGTTCTTTATCTTTGAGCTTAAATTTGCCTTTTTTTTTTTTTTTTTTGTAAAAGGACTCCAAATCATAGAACTAATGGCACAGATCAAGTCAGCTCCTGTAAGGAAATAAATACAAACAAAGAAATATGTTTATTAGAGATGTCTGTCTTAACCAAACGTCTCCTGTGTGTGGAGGGAGGGAGGAGGGGAATTCAAATCTTATAGGTTGTTGATCTATACATCCTACTGACAGTATTTTACTTAGAAAAGAAAAACAAGCCCTCAGGAAGCAAGTGTTTTCCAACAGCAAGGTTTGTTGCAGAATCTCACAACCTTTGTCCTACAACGGGGGTGGGAGGGGGGTGTTGGACCTTAAACTATGCACTTTGTGCACGGTATACCAGACAAGAAATAGAGTCATGCCCGATTCTTTCCTGTTCTCCGTTCCCAAAGTGTTACAAAGTCCAGTACATTCTACTTTAGCATGTCTTCCAGATCTACCTTTCTTCTCCTGCATCCCCTTTTGCTGCATCCTTCCAAGGAATTGTACCCAGTAAATCTCTGCATTACCAGCATCTGGCTCGGTCCCTTTTTTGGTATTAAATAATAAACCAAGTGTTGCCTTCACTCCACAGGCTCACTAAGCTGTTCACCCTCAAGGGGATCCCCGAAACAGCAAGGCGGTGGGGAATGTAGAATCCGTAGTTTTTCAAAGACAACAATGCATTAGGTGCTCTAAGGGTCTTCCTGCTGGGTGAAGGAGAAAGAGGGGTGGGACAGCCGGCAGAAGGAGGGCACATAAGTCAGGTTCACACGTTATTGTATCAGTGAGGTCTCGTGGAGCCTTAGAAATTGAGGCCACTGGATCCCCGGCCCCAGGTGCCAGGCGCCGCACCTTCCCCCTGCCAGCGTCCCCACACAGATCTCGGGGGGCGGGGGGGGGGCTGGGCCCGCTGGCTCCTCGGCTGCCACGCTGTCATTCTGGGGTCCCAGCCCAGCCTTGTGGGGAGGGTGACTTGCCCGTCACTCACGCAGCGAGTCTGAGGCACTCCGGGCTCCAGACTCACAGAGAGCCTCCCTGCTGTCGGGGGGCGTCCCTCCCCACACCGGGGGCCTGGGGCTCGCCCCTGCTTTCCCGACTCGGCTCACCAACAAGGAGCCGACGTCCCGGGGCGGATCCCGCTCTCCAGCAGCCGGGTACTCTGGCCGCGGCCCAGCGCCCACGCCACCAGGTCGCGCCTCTGCCGCAGCGCTTCGGCCCGCCCCGCCTCCGAGCCCGCGAGCCCTGACTTCTGATTGGCTCCTCCAGACCGCCCGCCGCCCAGTCAGCGCAGGCTACTGGAAGGCGGGGCGCACCAAGGCCGACCGGGGCTTTTCCCGGCCCAGCCTAGGAGGGTGTGCACAGAAATTCAGAGGTCGGGCTTCTGATTGGCTGTCTGCAGTCCCGCCTCTATCTTCTCTCGGTGAGTGCCCCAGTCAGAATCCGGCTACCTTGTCACTAACGGGAGTTCTTGTTTCTGATTGGCTCTCTGAGTTCCGCCCCGCCCCCTGGCAGTGAGTAGCCTTTTAGCAGGGTTTCGGCCTCGTGGTTCCGCCCAGTCCACGTAGTTGTGGAGGCTACGTGAGCTCCTGCTTTCGGCGTTCTGAGTGTGTAAGAAGGACTCGCGTCCTCGTTTTTCTTTCCTCGCTGTCCCTCCGCCTTGTGCTGGAAGCGCGTATGCCGGAGGCCGCCTTTCAAAAGCGCGGCCCGAGGTAGACTCGAGCCCATCCCAGCCCCAGGAACTGCGAGGGTCCGACAGGAGGTTCTGACTGTCAGGTGGCGGCGTTCCGCACGGGACCTAGCTTTCCCTGGACCCCGGAGTGTTCGAGTCCATAAGGTCTTATTTGTCGCATGCGCCTACACGCTCCTTGACAGGATACTGGAGCCTAGGGGGCACAGAGGCTCAACCAGCCCCTGGTCACCCAATTCCCAGTTTAGTCTCTCCGCAGCACCACTCTTCCCAAGCTATTTAACTCAATATAGTAGAAGGCAGAGGAGGAGCGAAGGCTGCCCCAAAGGTTTCCCAGGAGGGTGAGGTCGCCACAGTTCAGGTTTTGTGTGATGAATAACTCATTTACACTGAGAAATAGAACTGATAATTGGGTCAGAATCCTTATTTAGGTAGGTGCAATCAGTGGATTCTCTCCTTGCAGGAGAGTCTGCAGAAATCACATGATTTTCAGAATGCTGCATGGCATTCACGAGATAACAGCCAGATTAATTGGATGATTTTAATTGTCAAGGGCGCAAAGCTCTGTTAAGTAGCTTGATGCCCTTCTCCAGCCAAGCAGGACTTCTCTGATAAGTCAGAGCACTCTCTACTGGAGGAGTAGCGATCTGGACACCGGTCCACTCATGCCTGTAACTTGGTTTCTATTTTGTTTCTGCCAGTGCTCGTACTACCCTTTCTTTTCCGTCAGAATATAGCACATTCTGGTTATCTGTAGTCATCCTGATTGTCTTGGATAATTCTCAAACCTTTATCCACCACCTATTGAAGGAGGCCTCTATTTCGCCTTTGGATATGGATCTTACCTGCTTCACTTCTAATCTCCAAGGAGCAGGGCTGTCTTTTTATAGCCCCGGGGGCTGTAAACCTTTAGGTTGTCAAAAAGTAATTTTGACTTGAATTTTCTGTAACAAGAATTGGGATCCCATTGGCCCTCATAGACCCCTCTACATGCTGTTCCCTCAGGTAGCTCCTGAATTCTCTCCACTTCTCACTGTTCCACCTTTATTGGTCTTTTTCTACTCCTCTTAGGATGAGGGAATGAAGATTGTGGAAATTGTGAGAATTGAAGAGACAGGGCTACTGGTTACACAACTGCCTTCTTTGACATGTGTCCATTTCCACTCCCTGCACCTCCTTTAGAAATACTGTACTTTGTAAATTGCCTTTTTCACTTTAAGTGAGCATTTCCTTGTTTTAAAGAATATCCTCATATGTAAATCTTTTGTGCATTTTAAATTGTCTTTAAGATAATCTACTCAGTCATATTACTGGGTGTAAGAATGAACACTCTTAAGGCTCTTAATACATGCTGCCAAATCATGTTTTTCTTCAATAATGCCAACATCGGATGTCATGATAAAAAAATTGCACCAAGCTAAGAATGTCATGTTAAGCTGGGCATGGTAGCAGGCACCTGTAGTCCCAGCTACTCAGGAGGTTGAGGCGGGAGGATCGTACCTAGGAGTTCAAGACCAGCCTGGGCAACATAGTGAGACCTCATCTCTAGGGGGAAAAAAAAAAAAAGAAATGTCATTTTTGTAGTCTTTCTTCTCCACCTGACCACTGAAGCACTTTAAGTAGTGGCTTTCAAGGAGAGCTGTGATCAAAAAAATGAGTGAAACAAAATTAACAATTTGCAGTGAGATTATACATATGATTTTATATTATAAAACAGTGTCCTATACAACATAATAGCTTGGTCAAGGCATAAGAATTGCTTGAGGCAGGAGTTTGAGATCAACCTGAACAAGAGCCAGACCCTGTCTCTACAAAAAATAGGAAAATCAGCCCAGCAGAGTGGTGTGCACCCACCTACAGTCCCGGCTACTTGGGAGGCTGAGGCAGGGGAATCGCTTGAGTTCAGAGGTTTGAGGTTGTAGTGAGATGATGATGCCACTGCACTCTATCCTGGGCGACAGAGCGAGACTCTGTTTCAAAACAAACACCCCGCCCCCAAAACGTAATAGCCCAGTAGTTTTATACTTCCTTAAACAACCTATTGCAGGTTGTTTAAAATTCAATGCTAACACCATGCAAAAATTTAAAAATTCAGTAACAAGTGTCATGATACAAGCACATTTTGTGGAGATTACATATACATCTGCTTTTTGCAATAGATAAATTTTTCAAGTATACTAAACACAGGCTTTGTAGTTTAATATTTTGGAAAAATCAGCCAAATAACTCACATCAAAACAATAAAGTTGAAGTTAATGTACAATTAAAAAGCAAAACTGGCATCAGGTGAAAACTAAACCAACTAAATGCAACACTGATGATGCTTTAAGTTTCCACCAACACTGGATATTCAAACTATGGGCAGTGTTTATGTTGGTATTAGCCTTTGTAACACTAACTTATGATACTAAATTGGAATCCTTAGAAGGCTTTAATAATGTGCCAATTATGGTTTATGAATGCCAAAGGTCAATAAATGGACCTTAATCACTTATTTTTGTTATTAAGAGTAGGATTTACCTTTTTAGGTAAGTGGGGAGCTGACCATATTTACAAAACATTCCCTTAGGGTAGAGACAGACCTGTGGTCCTGGCTCCTAGCTCCAGAGGACTTGCTTCAAGGGCGCTAATGAATAGGCAGCAGAGGGAGCAGGCAGCCCCATTAGCTTGGTCCCTCCATCCTGTATCATCCAGAAAAGGCCATTTCCTCTTACAATACACAATTCATAGCAGACTTCCAATTCTGTCCTGAATGTTCACTTTAACTACCTCCATAATAAAAGGTGGTTATGTGCAGTGCAATTTGTGAAAGGCCCAATTTATCCATTCAATATGTATTAATGCTTAGTTGTACAAAAGTTCTTTAAGAGACACAGATTAGGGTGAACCAAAATCAGTGGTGATATATACACATACACACACATATAAGCTATAAGGATGCAGACTTCAGCTCGAAATACTTTTTTTTTTTGAGACAGGGTTTTGCTATGCTGCCCAGGCTGGAGTATAGTCTAGTTGCTATGCACAGGTGCAATCATAGCACACTACAGCCTGGAACTCCTGGACTCAAGCTAATTCTCCTACCTCAGCCTCTCAAGTAGCTGAGATTACAGGTGTGCACCACAAAGACGTTTTAACCAACAAAATTTCAGCCAACAGGATGGGTTGTCTGGCACATTACAGAGTATTCAAGAAAGCTCTAGACTGTTCAAGATAAGGCTGCCCAGTTAGGAGATGTTACTTGTACAAGAGACCCTGCTTTGGGTGAGAGATTAGTTTTTTCAATTCAAAATGTGATTCTTGGGAATCTAAGTATCTATTGAGACAACCCTTAAATCGAATTCAATTGTTTAAGGCTATCCCTATTTCAAGCCTTTACCTTGATTTTCATTCTCACTAGCCCCAGAGTAGAAAGGAATTGCTAGATACAAGGATAAGAATGATTATGGTCCACATTTTGGCAGTCATTATTAGGAATAATTAATGTCTAAACATTTAGAAAACATGTTTGAAGAAATATTTCTGGATAGCATCCCATTTCTTTTTAAGTCATGATGTTTTATTTTCAATTACCACAAAATATTTTATAACAAGAGTCAAATGTGATAATACAATTTTCTTTATTAAAAATAATTTACAGCATCAGTAACATATACACAATTGTCATCAACTGGACTTGCCTCCGATATATTTCTATACAATACTTAACATTATTGAACTTAAAACTGTTACACTGTTTTGTTGGCTTTAAATAATAATAGACAATGATTTGTAGTTACTTGAGATATATGGTTTCATAGCCACGTATTACGTGTAAAATTGATATAAACATTGACATTACCACCCTTTATGGGGGAAAAAACAACTGAAAAAGCCAAAGTCCATCCCCTTCTCCTCTCTTTATTACTCCAAATCAAACTAAGATAGGGTCAACATCCAGTATCTTATTATCTTCTAAACCTAAAGGCAAAAGAAAGGTATCTTTTAATTCAACCATAGAAAAATGTCAAATAATTTCTCCTCATCCTGTCACTCATCACTGAGAGAAGACAATGCACACATCATTGTTACCATATATGCAATAAACTGTGATTCTGATGTAGGTCTTAGCTTTATTTTCCTTTGGTACAACTGCAGTTGTACCAGCGAAAAACTGAGCAATCTGACTAGAGGGATTTTGATACCTCCCATTCAAGTCCCATTCAAGTGTCAGCATGGAGATAAAGCAGGAAATAATGACTACTGTCATCTTATAAACTTTTTAGGTATAATAATGGTAATTCAGTGGCTGGATGACATTTTCATTGATTTTTATAGGAGTAGCAAAACCCAAAGGTATGAAAATGGCAATGATACGTAGCATAATGTTTTTAAAAGATTTTTTAAAATGCTGCCAGTGGTAATGACCTTTGAAATTGTACTCTAAGGTCGCAACACTGATTTGCTTTTTTTTTCTTGTGGCTATTATACTTCCTTTTCACAACATTTGTATTTTTTTTTTTTTTTTGGGGGAGGTAACACAAAATTATCCAGATATAGTCAACAAAGGAGGTAAGATAATAAAAACCAACAGATGCCAGATTTTTGCAGACACAGCATTTGGCCAGAAGCAGAATCATAAGGTATACACATTGGAACATACATCCATGACTCCCAGTTTAAAACCATGCTTATCAAGCTTTTGGTTCATTGTATACAAACAAAAATTATGAAAACCTTGACTTTGTCCTGAAATAGAAGATGTACTTGTATTAATACTGGACTAGGTAGACTGAAAATGTAAATGTTTAATTCATACCTAGCTGGTTTTATCATTATCTCCTGGATTGGCTGTCGATGATTAATGCCTGTGCCTCTGCCCATAGACTATATATATGGTATGCCTTCAAAATAATACATATTCCATCCCCCCCCCACACCATCTGGAATTACCATTTTTTCAAAGCACATAATAGGTATTTTAACATTAAATTTGTAAATTCTCCATCCCTAATCATGTTTTCATGTAAATTAAAAACACATGCACTGACAGATATACAGCATATATCAAGAACACATAACTTGAAAGTACCAAAGAATATATTTGTAAAAAATTTAAATAAAGGGGAAATTGTTTTGTCAAATTCATTTGTGAAATTGTTTGCAAAATCTAAACACATATTTGCAAAACATTTTCAAAAGATTGTATGATTATGTGCAAAGTTCTCAGTGGTCTTCATCCACTGGTTTGGTAGTTTCAGCATTTTAGCTTAAAACAAGTAATTCTTTACTCTGCAATGTGAGCTAATTCTGAATTGCAATTAACTAGGTCATAGAAAGACCTCCACATGGTGAAAAAAAAAAATCACTACAATTAACCTTTAGCCTGCTAAGTTTAATTTCATAATTTTAAAAAGGTATAGAACCTTCTGGAATTAATTATTCAACTTTTCAAGTTGCCAAACATCTTTTTAATAGAACATTTGATGTGGTGGACAGACACACATATTGAGAATATATGGTACTCAGCAACAACTTAAGTGTTTTATCCTTACAGTCAGCTTTGGTTAAAACAGTAACATAACAAAATTAATAGAATCATGCAGGCAAAGTAAAATAATGATTCAAAGTGACAGGAAATCAATTTAATTAAGAAACAGCAACATTTAAAAAATACTTAGGGTTGAGCACCTATATAATTTATGGTGGATAATTTAAAAGTCTAGAGAAAATCAGTTTAGAGTTTAATGACTAAATGAGTTCTCTTTATCAACTATGAGTGTGGAATTTCGGTTAATATATCTAAAATATTAGGTTATGGGAAATTATAGTATCACATAAGGTAAGCAAAATAATCTAATCCAATTAATATAATGCCATTTGAGGCTTGCCAGAGGGTCACAGTGGCAAATTACTGAAAAATTAAAGGCTGTGCCATACATGATACATATTTCCATTGCTAATACATGGTACCATACAATCAGTTGTATTCTGCCATGGTCCATCTTCAGATGTGGAGGAAACCCTGGCTGGATTGTTGGACAGAATGATTGTGATCTGGGGCAGGTTTTATCCCTTGTAGTTAGACTGAGACCAAGGATAAACCTGGCTTATATGACAAACTAAGAATGCCAAATGTGTCCAGCTGAATTCTGAAAAGGAATCAATAAAAGTCCATTTATAAATCAGATTCCAATGTCCATAATTCTAGAGTCTTAATCTGGCTTCTTAATATTTCAATCTGCTACTCTTAACCAACAAACAGTAGTACACAGTTTTACAGGTGCAAAACTAAACAACTTCAGGAAGGTTACTCATATAAGAATCTTCAACACAAGTTCAAATTCTGCCTTTATTTACAAAATGGTCTGATAAAATATCCCCCCCCTCCCATACTTACAGGTCTCTTCCACAACACACTTCACACGTTGATTTTAGCAATGTTAATAGCACCATTCGTATATTATTTAAAATCAAGAAGATTTCATTTCAGTCACTATGTTGATTCATAATCATTTACATCCATGGATGAGATAAGTGAGTATACTTGGACTATCTGCAGCTCCATGGTAAGGATTCCTGGGTCCAGCACAAAAGGCTTTGCAGTTACCAGTTACAAAAGGTATCCATGGTTGAGTAGATACTATGAGAATTTTCGTGCCACAAAGTTTAATAATCCTCCGTGTTTGTACAATGTTATTTCCACATCATTTTCAAATGAAGCAATCACGCTGAATACTTTTCCAGTGCTTGTCTTTAAACAAACAAAAACATCTTATGTGAGTGGGAAAATACAACTGTTACTTAGTAGTCAAGAACATTTGTCTTCATATTTAATGACTTTACTTGCCACACAATCTGTCTGATTTTCCTCGTTCTAATTTCATATATTCTGATCGCCTGAAACCCTTCTGCTGCTTGAAAACATCTGAGATACCTGACCATGAGCTTCATAGCTAGGTAGAAAAAGTTATTTTCATCCCTAATTCTAAACAAGTATACTACCTAGAACATCTAAATCAAAGCATTTAGATTTTGATGTTAATTGTGGAAGTTATACTCACTACTCACATTCATTTTACACCAAGTATTCATTGCACATAACTCCTACTCTTTTCCTTTATTTTCTTAGTTGTAAAATCTGTGTTGTTCTAACCCTGAATGCTCAACTTTGCCTTCTCTTTGGAGTAGTGTATACACCTGGGTTAAAATTAGATCACCAAGAGTTGAAAACTAGGAAAAGAAAGTTGACACATGTAACTGGAAGTCAAGAGACCCCTCCAAGTGTCTTTTTTCTGGACTAAGCATCCAGTTCTTTCTACTTTTTCCCAGAGAACATGAACTACATTAACATAGGTTTAAGTATGTAAGAAACAGAGTCATCTTAAAGTACAACTTATGTTCACTAAGTGACATTAGAATACAATTTATAGCAATTGTTTCTTATTCGATTTATAACCATTTCTTTGAGTACAGAATGCACAATCACATATTTGAGAATTTTAGAAATACCTGAATATTTAATGTAATCCCAGGAGACAGTTCTTGAGGAAATGTTAAAGAAAATGTTTCTCTGCCAGAGAGGCCCAAGGAATCTGCATTTTCTCCTGGAAGGAACTGAAGTGGAGCTATGCCAATTCCAATCAAATGATCTTTGTGTATTTTTTCATAACTTTCAGCCAAAACAGCCTTTACACCCTGTAACAAATGTGCATTTTATTTCCTCCAGTCACTTGTAAAAGTTGATTCACTGAGCATTCAAAGGGGGGGAAAATCTACTTTGGCCTTTCTATAAACACTTTTAATCTAATACCTCATATGAATCATGTTCTATCAAAGTATTTATACAAGGCCTTTATAGATTATTTTTCTGGCTTTTTCTGGAGTTATTCTGACTCCCCCTCTGCTGCTCCAGGGTTAAGTACTACCCTTGCCTACCACATAGTAAAAGCTCTATAAATGGGGTGGCTGCTTTGACCTCAAATAGGGCTCAAGAGGATTGCTATTCAAACATGGCACATGTGTTCTTCAACACTCTCTTGAAATGCCACTGAAATAAAGGAATAAAGAAGGTATAAACTCACAGCAACAACGGGAATAGGATGAGAGAATTCTATAAATATTAGTATTTAGAAGATCGGTAATTGACTTAGACAATGTTGAAACTACAGAATGATATACTGAAATCAGAGTGATATTAATAAGGTCTGAGTTAATCTGTGACATAAAACCCAGGAAAAACTTGAGACTCAGAGGCATGAGGTTCTTGGCACACTGGGAATACTGGTCAGAAGTCAAGTTTATAAAAAGCAAGTAAGATCTCCAGCCCAATCGCCACTCCAGAAGAGCTGAGGTTTATTCTCTGGAGAAAATGAGCTAGAGAGGTTCTAGACTTGTGTTTTGCAACTTTTTTCATTATTGCCTACCTCAGGAGCCCTTTAAGATAATTTTTCCTTAAACAAGTCTTCCTCTTCACCTCCTCTTCCTCTGAAATTTTGATACCACATACTGTTTATCTGTTTATATACTATATGTTTATCTGTACTTTACACATAAAAAGTTTTTTTTTTTTTTTTTTAATAACCTAAGGACCAATTTTCATCCCTTGGGAGTGCCATTACTGCTGCTGATAATGCATTTTCTAGACTAAGGAACACTGGGCAAAGGGAAGGCTGGGGGTTAGGATACCAGATTGGAAATAGGGGGATTAAGTATAAGTCTCCATCCTGAATGAGTCTACTTCCTTGAAGAAACTGAATGGGCTCAGAAAAACTACTTACAGATAATGACATATAGGGCTCTCTCAATGAAACTGGCAGCTTATCACCCAATCATGTGCAGCAAGCACCACCAATTGACAAAACCCAATCCCCACCAACAGCTTGTAATCAGTTTTTTAACATCTAACTAAATGGACAGCCAAGGATCACCCATTATATGAGGAAAGCCTCCAACATAAAAAACAGAGGCTAAATAAATTTTCAGAATAAAAAGAACCTATACCTATAATACTTATAATTAATATCTCAGAAGGATAAGAATTTGGTTTATTGCTATAAGTTCTCAGAATATTTGCATTTTAAAGGAGAAATTAAAGATTCAAAAAGAATGATGTTTTCGTGATATGCTATGAGGGTTGTGTTTTGGTCAGCCTTTTTACAGCTACAATTGTAAAGAGAGGCGCTTGTGAGTATGAAATAGCAGAAAGCGTATGTCACATGACTATTCCCTCCAGTAGATGGTCTATCTGCCCTGCAACAAGTAAACAGTCTCGGAAGAAATGTCTTCCTGGCCAACAGCCAGGTACCAAAATCTCCTATGAGGGTGGGGGAGAAGTGAAACTTGGCCCACTACTTCTGAGTCTCTTAACCCCTGATAGAGCAAATCAGAGAAAATTAAATGAAAAGGAGGCAAGTAAAACTACTAGCAGGTATAAACAATTATTATAAAGTAATAGGTTTAGAACAGAATTTCCTTTCCCTCTACTATATTGACTCCTTCAAATAAGACTGGATGTACATTTAAATCAAATTCACAGTATTAAAATGTAACTAACAACTAGATGAATACAAAATATTATCTAAGATCACTGAAAAAAACCTTTGAGATTCAAATAAGCATTAAAAAATCCAAATATGCAAAATAAACTTTGACAGGATATTACTGACCAAAGGGAACATGTAAAACCCATTGAAGCTTAAGATGATAAATTTTAAGAATAAATACCAGTAAATATGGTCCTTTGGCAGCCCAGTCTCTTGAGTTTCCTGAACCATATTTTTTTCCTGCTAAAATAATCAGCGGGATACCTTCTTTCTGGTACAGCTCTGCAGCCTCAAATACATCTAGCTGTAGATTAAAACAAACACAAAAATCTTTAATACAAAATTTTGATCCAGTTAACAACTGCCTAAACACTTTGTATACATCCTTACCGACTGTCCTGATGGAAAATGAATTGTTTTGGGAGCTGGCTTTCCAATAAACTTATTAAAAAGCTTGATATTTGCAAAAGTACCTCTTGTCATCACAGCATCATTACCCCTTCGGGCTCCATAAGAGTTGAATTCTCGAGGGGTAAGGCTATAAGAAAGTTACGGAAAGTCAGTTTTCATTCCAGATGGAAAATAATGACATATTATTGAGTTGTAAAACTTATTCAAAAACACTTTTTCATTCGGTAAAATTTCAAGCATGTACAAAAGTAAAAACACAACAGTGAATGTCCATGTACCTATCACCAGGCAATAATAATCAACTTATGGACTCTTTGTTTCTTCTACAGTCACCTCCATTAGATTATTTTGAAGCAAAACTCAGATACATTATAACTGTATACATTTCAGCATGTTTCTCTAAAAGATACAGACTCTTTTTTGGGGGGTGGGGAGACAGGGTCTTACTTTGTTGCCCAGGATGATCTCAAATTGGGATTACAGGCATGAGCCATTGTACCTGGCCTTGCCATGGACTCTTTATACCATCTTTGGGCCAGGTATGGTGACTCACGTCTGTAATCCTGGCACTCTGGGAGGATTGCTTGAGCTCAGGAGTTTGAGACTAGTCTGAGCAAGAGAGAGACCCCGTCTCTACTAAAAATAGAAAAAATTAGCTGGGTGTGGTGGCACACACCTCGCCTGTAGTCCCAGCTATTCGAGAGGCTGATATTCGAGAGGCTGAGGCAGGAGGATCGTTTTGAGCCCAGAGTTTGAGGTTGCAGTGAGCTATAATGACGCCACTGCACTCCAGCATGGGGAACAGAGCAAAACTCTGCCTTAAATAAATAAACATACAAAACCCACCATCTTTATGTATACATATTAAAAAAACACAATAATTTCTTCCTGTCAGATACGTAGTCAATATTCATACGTCCCTGACCTTTCCCCATTCTATTTTTTTTTCAAGTTGTTTTGTTCAAGTCAGGGTTCAAATGCACTTCATAAATGCATTCAGTTGATCTAAAGTCTCTTTTATAGTTGACCCTTAAACAACACAGGTTTAAACTGCGAGGGTCGACTTATATGTGGATTTTCAGTTGAACGTGGATCGAAAATATAGTGTTTGCGGGATGAAGAAATTCTCATATACTGAAGGCTAACTTTTCATATATGTGGGTTCTGCAGGACCTAGTGCAGGACTTGAATATGCATGGATTTGGCTATATGCGGGTGGTCCCAGAACCAACCCACTACACACACCGAGGGACAACTGTGTATATTCCCTCTCCTCCCCACCCTCTTGTACTTTATCTGAAGAAATTAGGTCATCTGTTATATAGCTTTCTGTATCTGTAAGATTGTATTTACTGCACCTCCACAGTATCATTTAACATGTTCTTCTGTCTTCTGTGTTTCTTGTAAACCAGATGTCAGATCCAGTGGCTTGATAAGATTAGAGTTTTTACTTTTTGGCAACAGTGTTTCATAGGTTGTATGTACTTCCCTCAGGAAGCACATGATATTCAATTGTCTTTTTCTGGAATATTATCACCGATTGATCATCATGGTCTAGACTGATGATTTCATTAGAGACCGCAAAATGGTGATTCTCTAATTCAATCATTTCTTCTTCATTTTTTGGGTGGAAAACTTCTATAAAGACAGACTTTCCTTCATCAAGGATTTGGTTATACTGAAATACATCCCATAGAAGAAAGGCTGGTTAAAGACTTGATTGTTTACCAGTTTTCAAAATAATGAGCTGGTTCCCCGTCATTTTCTGAAAGTAATTAATATGATGATTTTTGTGATTTTTCTTTTAATATCATTTATGAACTCATGAATTTAAATATACTTAATGTTTCAATCCCTTCTAGTTATTATTCTTATTGATGCTCAACATGTCCCATCTTTGAGCAGTAACAAATTCAGGTTGGATCCTGAGTAAAGCTATACATTATTATTACATGTCAAACCAAGCTACATAGCACTGATATTTATAAAACATCTCAATGAAAAATCTTGTCATTTGAATTGTTCAAGCATTAAATAAGCATTCAAAAGCTAATCAGTCAGCAGTACTGCAACTTCTGCTTTTTGCAAAACTTTGTCTCTGGTGTCAAAATAGTCCATTGTTAACAAAACAATTCTACTTTATTAATCATGTATAAATGAAATAAAATCTGCCTCGTTTTAGATATTTTCAATATAAATGGCCTTTACATTCACATTTATTGTTCCTGTAAAATTTTATATTCAAGGCCGTGCGTGGTGGCTCACGCCTGTAATCCTAGCACTCTGGGAGGCCGAGGTGGGAGGATCGCTCAAGGTCAGGAGTTGGAGACCAGCCTGAGCAAGAGTGAGACCCCGTCTCTACTAAAAAAATAGAAAGAAATGATTTAGACAGCTAAAAATATATACAGAAAAAATTAGCCAGGCATGGTGGCGCATGCCTATAGTCCCAGCTACTCGGGAGGCTGAGGCAGAAGGATTGCTTAAGCCCAGGAGTTTGAGGTTGCTGTGAGCTAGGCTGTCGCCACGGCACTCTAGCCCGGGCAACAGAGCGAGACTCTATCTCAAAAAAAAAAGAAAAAAATTTTTTTTACATTCAAGAAGCAGAAATTCATTGTCTTTTGGTTTGATACACATCAATCCTAGCCTCATGCATGTACATTTTGTAGCCCATAAAACACACATTTAGATTCTGTACTCCAATAATGGGAAGCTGGTTAGAACCAAATGATCAGGCTTCATTTGGTAGGTCAAACCAAGCTGACTTTTCAACAAAGTAGCAATGAAAAAGAAAAATCTTATTTCTAATCAGTTGTTTATATAGACTATAATTTTATAGACTCAATTTAAAACAGACACTTCAATTTCTAAAGTTATAAGCAAAGGTGCAACAGGTAACCCCCAGTTCTTGCTTAAGTCAAATACAATGACAATCAGACACCTATGATAGCATGTATTTACTGGATAAAAGAACATGACCAGTTGAAGCCTCTTAATCAGTGAGAAAGACGACAAAACAAAAACACTCTAAAGCCATGTACACATACCCTCTGTTTGTCAAATACTTAGCGGCAGCACTATTCCTCGCGATACTTCCAGCAGGTGATATATGATCTGTTGTGACAGAGTCTCCCAAATATAGTAAGACATGGGCATTTTCAATAGGCTGGAGTGCAACTGGCTCTTTGGTCTAAAAGGTAAAAGTTCAAGGCATTTAACTCTTCACAAGAGCTCTGAGTTTATAACAATCTTTAAAAGATCAAACAGTAAAACAGTACTTACAAGTTTATCAAAAAATGAAGGACATCTGATATAAGTAGATTTTAAATCCCATGGAAACAAAACTGAATCTGGTGCTTCTAAGGAATTCCACCGTTTATTTCCCATCTGTGAGTATGGTTTTGGTTGATGAACCAAAAGAAAGATAAAAAGAACTCAGAAGAAGAGGCTTATAAAAATGATCAAGGGAATAAAATAGTATGTAGGTCAGAATGAAAAAAAAAGGGCTAATCCATATGGAAAGAAAGCTAAAACAGTGTATTCTATAAAACAATAACATGTTTGGACAGAATAATTAAAGATCTGTTCATCAAATTCCAGCACACCAGATCTTCAGGAACACCCTAAGAGGTAAGTTTCAATATAAACTGAACATATATTTGTCCCATATCACTGCCTTCAAACTATATCCAAAAATCTCACCATTCCTCACCACCCCCACTGCTACCCCAATGGTCCATCCCATCAACATCTTTTACCTTGGACTGCTGCAATTGGTCTTCCAATGACTCCCCTTCTCACCCTACTCGGGGTATTAAGATTGTTCTGTTTTTTTTTCCCTGAAGAGACAGGGTCTTGCTCTGTCGCCCAGGCTAGAGAGTAGTAGCACAATCATAGCTCACTGCAGCCTTGAACTAACTCCTGAGCTCCAGCAATCCTCCAGCTTTAGGCTCCCAAGTAGCTGGGACTACTACAGCTACACACCACCATGCCTGGCTAATTTTTTCTCTTTTTTTTTTGTAGAGACAGGGTCTCACTATGTTGCCCAGGCTGGTCTGAACACCTGGCCTCACGCAACCCTCCCGCCTCGACCTCTGGAAGTACTGAGATTACTCACAGGTGTGAGCCACTACGCCTGGCCAAGACTGTTCTTATAATGGCCTAAAATTCCCTAGGTGAACTGGGCCTCCATCTTCTCTCTGACATCACTTCCTACTATCATCCTTATTCACTATGCTCTAGACACACTGCCCTCTGTAAGGTTCCCTACTTAAGGCCTTTTCCCTGATTGTCCCCTCTACCTGGAAAGCCCTGCTCTTTGCTCAGATACATGGCTAACTCATTCACTTCCTTCAAAACTTTGCTCAAATGTCATCTTTTCAACTACGCTATAAAACTTCAATCTGCTCCCCAAATTTTGCACAATTGATCCTCTTTACCCTCACCTATTTTTTCTACAGTACTTACTACTTTTTAACAAATAACAAATATTGTATAATTTACCTAATTCTCTTTACAGTTCATTGTCTACCTTTCCCTGTGAGAATTTTGTGTTTTGTTCACTGATGTATTCCAAACACCTTGAAGGGACTCAATAAATATTTGCTAAGTACCTTTTCTCCCCTCATATTTATATTGTCTGTTCTTAAAAACATATGTATTTGCGTGCATGTGCATAAAAACACCTCTGGAAAGATGCGTTTACATCTTTGTTGCTCTACAGAGGTTGCTCTACATAGGTGAAGTAAATGGCTGGGAAATTGGTAGGAGTGAGATTTCACTGTTTGCTCTCATTTCTTTCAAATTTGGAACCATCTGAATGGGATTGACAAATAAGGGCAGTTTCTATGAAGTGTACCCACATTCACGATGCCAAATATAAGTGCTTGCTATACACTTCCAATAAGTAAATAAAATCAATTGTAACACTCTAAGCCATTCTCTTTGTAATTACAGATTCCAGATATAAAATGACTTATTAAAAAAAACCTGTACATACAAAATAATATAATTTTAATTTTTATTCTATTCAGAAAGATGCATGAAATAAAAGAACACTGCAATTTGATTAAATTACTAAAGAAACAAATAAGACTCTTACCTCTATTTTCTCTTTTAATGTTTTAAACATGGATAGTATAACATATTCTTCTTCTACCTGATGAACTTCTTCTCGACTAGGCCAAATGTCATGCAGGTAAATGTTTTTGCCAGCAGAGTCAATACCTGGTTAAAAAATTTGAATGTGATATTCAGTATAAAAATAACTCCTTCAAAATGTTCACAACTTTTCAAAGACATACCATAGAAACCAAGTAAATTATTCAGCAACAGGATGCTTCAGGCTTAAGCAGCTGGAAGAACTAATTACTTGCATTTTATTTTCTTCACATGAACAGAGAGATTAATAACTATGCATTATCACAAGTTTTCCTGAAATAATTCAAAGAATGGATAGTCTAAGAAACAGTTAAAAAATATAGCAACTTCTGGGGGAAAAAGTGTGTGTAGGTACACGTATACATAAAGGAAAAGATACCTAAAGGCTCTGTCTGGAAATCTATATTCACTGTGCCCGCTATGGCATAAGCTACCACTAAGGGTGGAGAGGCAAGATAATTGGCACGAACACAATCACAAAGGCGACCTTCAAAATTTTTGTTTCCAGATAAAACTCCACAGGTAACCAAATCACCCTGAAAAAAAACACACACACATAAACATGTTCAATCCAAGAGATGTTACAAATTTCGATAATCATATATAAGCAATATCAAATATTACAGTCTGATGGCTAGACAATCAAAAAACACATTACTAATTTTTAGATACAGAACTATCAATCCTGTAAATAAACTAAAAAAAAAAATAAAACAAAACCCAAAAACTAATTCCTTATATTATTAAGGAATTATTTCAAGGATCTAGAAATGATTCTTTGAATCATTTTAACATTTACATTTAACATTTACTCTTTCCAGGAGGTAGAAAGACTATGGAATATAAACACATCAATATATATTTTCTATAATTTAATAACAAAACATAGTTAAGAAAATTTAGATGTCTTGCTGATCCACACATTTTACCTGTTTTACTGCACTTAAAACTGCTTCTGATAAGGGTGCTGTATTTCCCACACATGTTGAACATCCATAGCCAACTATTTCAAATCTGCATTTCAAAAAACAAATGTGATTGGATGGTACATCACAATATGTATAAAGAAAGGACAAATTTTCTCTTTTATTTCCATCATTGCAATAAGGTTACTTAAAACAATATTCATGACACATGGATTAACCTTCATCGATACATTCATTTTCACATTTTAGCAATTAAGTCTAACTCTCAGGCATGCTATTTGTAGTGAATACAAACCTTTCAGAGAGCCTTGACATTTAGGACATTCCCTGTTAGGTCAATAGCACCTATCATACGCTGCACAAGAAAATTCCTCAAATACTACTTGCGAGGAATATAAGATGACCTTTTAAAAAATTGATATTGGACTTCCATCCAAATGGGTTTAAACTGTAAAGTATCAAAAGGATCTGACTGTAATAATCTGACCAAAGCACCCAAAAGAGGCACTGTAACTGGGCACCCTGATGGGAGTAAATCTTTCATTTCTCAACCAATTAAACCCAACAAGAGTCTCTGACTATGATTCCAAGATGATATAACTAAAAGATTAGAGGTATAATGCTCTAAATTACTTTCAGATGCTGTCCTGAAAGCAAACAATCCAAAATTTATCAGTTTTGCAAAGGAACTGGATGATATATGTAAGATAATCCAAAATATACACTGAAAACACAACTAACGTCAATTATTGCTTTTGATTACATAAAAAATATGAAAGTTATTTTCTTTAAAGTCCAGGGACAACTTAACCTATGTATTACAGATCTAATACCTCACAAAACCTCAATTAAGACAATTTACTCAATAAATACAATCTATAAGATTTCATTCTTTTCTGAATTGATCTACACAACTCATGAAAATTATATACTACTTGGTACCATCTCTTTTACTGTCTGTCATTGTTATCTGGTTTTACTTATTTTACTACTGAGCACCAACTAAGTATCCTGAAGCTAAGATCATAACTTATAAGTAGCCAACCAGCACCTTGCTCACTAGATATACCCAATAAATATTTGCAAGTGATAAGGCCTCAAAGATTGCGTGACAACAGTAAGGTAACAAATACAGCTAAAGCATATTTTTTCAATCTTCTCTTTGTATATGAAAAGCCCCAATAAACAGCATCAATACTTACTGAATACAATGTCAATAAAAGTAATAACTGTCACTTACCCAAGCTTACTAAGGTACGGTAATACTCCACTTGAGCTGAGGTAATGTGTAACCATCCCACTGCCTGGAGATAAACTTGTTCTTATATAAGGTTTAACACGCAGACCAGCTTCAACAGCCTTTTTAGCCAAAAGACCTGCACAGTCAACAAACAATGATTTTTTTATGGCAATGTTTCTTTCCTTCTTTCACTCATACTAAAGTAGGACGTGAAAAAGGTCTATTTATCGATAAATTTATTGTCATTATTTTGTCCATTTTATCTATTGATTTATTTAAAATAAATTAAAAATTATAGTAAATATACCAGCTTTTATGTTGTAAATTAATAAGGTACAGGCTGACATCACATCATTCACACAAATGGAAAATAAGGATGCACATACAGAGTAGATATTAACTGAACCATTTTTTAATGGCATAATCACACTACACTAAGGGCAATTTAACACTGTATATGATTTTATACAATTAATGAATTGTTCCAATGTGCATACAAATAGATTTCATTTACAATCTTTGTCAATACAATGATTTTTTGACTTCTTTTATAACTCTCAATGAAATCTAGCACACTGTTACCATTAACTTCTAATAGATAATCAAGAAATATCAGCTAATTAACTATACACACTTCTAAATTAACAGAAGCAGATGTGACCCAAAATTAATAGACGTGTAAGTTATAATAAAAAAATTACCTTCTATGTAATAAAAACAAAATAACATAAATCAAACTTAAGACCTAATAAAAATCTTAGAAAGTCTCTGAATATCAAATGTTAGCTACTGATACTCATGCGTAATCTAAGAAACAGAAAGTGAATAAAACAGAAAGCATATAATTTAGGGGGAAAAAAAATGTATGGCCATAAACCACAGCCTACCTGCAGCAAGCATGACAGATGGATTACAATTATTGGTACAACTGATAACTGCAGCAATGACCACTGATCCATGAGACAGCTTATATTCACTTCCTTCATAATGAATAGAGACGATATCATTTTGTTTTTCAGCTGCAATTTGGAAGCCTTTAAATCCAACCTATACAAATTTGCACACAAATATAAACTAAATATTCTGGATAAGTATAGGAAAAAAATCTGGTAGAAATACAACAGACACCTGACACTGATGATTTAACATTCAAAATTCCAACTGTGAGTGATGCTGAAGGCCTATAACATTCAGTAGTTGTAATTTAGCTAAAGCACAAATTTGAATAGTTACAATAGGAGTCTGGTGGTGTTCAGAAGCAAAACTTTTATATTCCAAGTGAGTTCAGCCAACTACCCAGAATCCGGATCTTATTTGGATTGGTTGTCTTTTATTCATTCCTACTTACAGTAATTCTTAATAGATGGTACAAACTTTTTTCTATTAAAAATGGCCCTCAAGATTTGCTCCAAAATGATCCTATGTGTGTCAGTGCATATAGATGAAATACAATAGGCTATGAGTTGGTAATTGTTGAAGCTGGATGATAGCTATACGGCAATTCATTACACTATTTTCTTTCTGTACAAGTTTAACATTTTCCAAATAAAGAGTCAAATCATAAAAAGGCTGTGAAAAGAAGGGCTACTAGTTCTCATAATAGAACAGAGAAAATGACAAGATTGACGCCATGATTCTCAGACAGAAAATACAAACCCCCAAAATCCAAAGAGATCACTTACTACTCAGTTACATTTTAACAAATTTTATAAGAGTAATTACAGTGTCATAGTTTTTTTCCTAGTCGAGGAAATTACAAAAGACTAGAACAGTGCTATCTAATAAAACTTTCTGTGACAATGTAAGTGTTCAACATCTATTCTGTCCAATACAAGAGCCACAGTCACATGTTTCTCTTCAGCACTTGAAATGAGGCTACTGTGAATAACAAACTCAATTTTAAATTTTATTTAATTTTAATTTAAATAGACACAATCAACCTCTGACTCTCACACTAAAAGTGGAAATAACTCACCAAATGACTGACTTGCACATCAGACAGAAGGAAAATAAGCGGGCTGCTGGTGTGTGCCATAATATATAAAAATATAGCAGTTGATTGAGTTTATGGGTCACCTTGTTGGTTCTTTATTACTTAACACAAAGCATATTGACAAATAAGTATAGCAATAAAGAAACCTACCTTTTCATTTAAGCAAGCCTGGAAATCACTTTTCATATCTGTCACAGCAACTCTATCCTGAGGTCTTTTTGGACCACTGACAGATGGAACTATTGAATTCAGATTAATCTGGATCACCTAGGAAATGAGAGAGAAGAGGAAGAGAAGGAATTAGAATTCCTAAGTACAAATTCCAATTTAAGCATAACTTTCTGAGGCCGAATGAATATATTCATCTATTTTAATGCAATCTGTTTTAATAGTGAAAATAAGGATTTTAAAACAAGCCCATTTAAATTTATGAAATGTAACATGAAAATTTGCTAAAAGCAAACTAGCAGATCAGTATATAACCAAACTACTACAATACTAATTGTACTCTCTACATAAAATCTGTGGTTTCCCAAGTGTGTTTTCTCCCACAAAGATGAACACTGTCTTAACAGATGTCCAATGATAAAGTAGATGCCGATGCCAGCTATCAACTTATTGCCTCTGAGCGCCAAATTCACCTTTCCTTGCCTGCTCTGTGATCATGGAGGTAAACGGTTAGTGCACTTCTCCTTTCTCATCCTGCATGATGTGAAGCCTGGTCAACAGAGGGTGCTGGAGGGACACAGCAGAAAAAGAGGTTTCTCTTCCTGGTTCCAGAAGTCTTGTTGGCCAGACTCCTGCAGACTAGGCTTTAATTCCTTGGTTAAGAAATCATATTTTGTTAAAATCCCACTTCACAACTGGGTTTCTATTTATTTCTTTTCCTATTTCTACTATTTCCTTTGTGAATTTTATGTGGCTATAGCCAATTTGAAACTTTCTTTTCACTATAGTTTTTCATTATTATTCAACAGCCATGTTTATTCTGACTGATCCTAACCATCTTTCTTATATTTTCATTTAATGGATTCAGGTGATGCTAGTCTTTGCCCTTAAGTATGCATTTAAGGAGTTTCTCTTGAAATCCACGTCCTGATGACTTTAGTTTTATTTCTTAATACAGTCAGGTTTTTTAAACAGGCAAATTTATTTCATTTTATTCTACCAATCAAGTTTTTCCATCTAATTTTTCTTATTCTTTTCAGTATGTCTTTTTTTAAAATGTGGACAAAGCACTAGAATCAATAAATAGAGGTGAAAGCAATCAGAAAATGATCAGAGAAGTTAAAAGTGTCACACAAATCCAATTCCTACGGTTCTATATTAGCTCTTCAATATATCGATATGTATTCATTTATTCACCTAACACATTTACTGAATATTTACTATATACCAGGCCCTGTTCTAGGAGCTGGGGATATAACACCAAACAAAACAAAGTTCCTGTCTTCATGGAGCTTACTTGTATTCCAGTGCGGGAAAGACAAACAAGTATATCAATTAACAGATAATGTCAGGTAGGAACATGGTATGAAGAAAAACCAAGCTGGGCAAGAAAACAGATTTCCCCACAAAAAATAGCTTAATAGTTAATCAAACCCATGATAACATCAAGTTATAGATCCTTGACATACTCCTAGAAAATGAATTTTACTAAAATTAAAATTTTCCTGAAAGTGATTTCTATTTCAATATAAATTTTCAACAGATAAGAAATAGTTGCTAAAATAATTTTAAAACTAACACTTAAGACCACATAACAGGGTATCTCCTTAACAGTGGAATTTTGCAAAATATAGTCATAAACCACATACAGACATAATCAAAATTATTTTGGGAGAGATAATACAGTACTCTTATAAAGTAGGCAAGAATTAAGAGCTAATATTATGTTTTAAACACTAAAAAATCAGACTTCATAAAATGTTACAAAATTCATAAAAGTGTAAAATTAATGAATAAAAGGACTGGGCCACAAATGCATTTCTTAAATAATAACTACCCCTTATTGGGCATTTACTATGTGCCTGGAACTGTCCTATGAATTTATATTTAATCTAAGAATCCTACGGTTCATATATGATTGTACATTTAAGAGATGAAGAAACTGAGGCAGAAAGGCTAAATAAATTGCCAAAGGTTATGCAGTTAATAAGTCTCAGAGCTGGGATTCAAACCTAGGTGGTCAGGCTCCAGAATTTATACTCTTAACTACTAGTAGATGGCTTAATTTGCATATACCTGGGAATATTCAGGTTCTCCTGAAGAATTCTCATCATTTCGAAACAATTTCACAGCTTTAAGGTATGTTTCCATTGACTCGAGTTTGGCTTTGTCAAAACCTAAAAAAAAGATGAACAAAGCAAAACCCAGTAAGGAATTTTGAAATCTTTGGGGGAAAGGGTCCTGAATTCCAGTGATGAGCAAGAAATAAATATTACTTGCATATTTATTTACATTTCTCTTTCTCACTCTCCTGACTCTTGAGAATCCACCACCTGAGAAAACTACATGGAGAAGCCACATGTGGGTGTTTTGCCAGACAGCCCTAGCCAAGTCCCCAGCTGACAGCACACATTCACTGTCAGACAAGTGAGTGGACCAAGCCTTCAGGATTCCAGGCACTAGCTTTCAAATCTTGCAGTTGAGGCCCAGGCTTCATGAAGCAGAAACAAGCTGTCCCCACTGTGCCCTGTCTGGATTACTGAACCACTGAAACTGTGAGGCAATAATCATTGCTGTTATAAACCACTAAATTTTAGGATAATTTGTTACATAGTAACAGATCACTAATATCTTAACTCAGGTAAATATGCGAGGAATAAGGTACCTCTAACCATTTCTCTCTTGAATGTTCTACCAACCAAAATTCAGAAGTTCTGCACCCTATGGAGACCATTCCCTCCAGGGTTCCATATGACCAGTTAACCACTTTGCCATTTGATTCATTAACTTATAATAATCTGACCCCAAAGTGAAGAATACTAGACTATATCCGCCCCCAATATCTATGATTAGATGCCCTACGAAATATCACCACATTTCAGTTTTGCAGGTACTTTCTATTTTAAGTTAAACAATCAATAGAAGATCAAAGTTCTTAGTAATCAGGCTGCAAAAAGATTTGGAACCTGCAGCCCTATGTTGCTTTTTGCAAAATTATATGCTTCTTGTTCTTTAGATAGAACAGTGATTTCCAAGTCCTTTTGTCTGGTGGCTCCTCTACTCCTGGATGTGGAAGGGAACAGCTGTGAATATGCTCAAGGCTGACTTCCATTAAACTGTAACCACTGATCCTTAAGAAAGGGTGAAAGTATCCATCATTATGGGGGAATAATGAAGTGAGGATCAGGGGTCTGAATAATTCCTTTAAATCGCTGTCAGTGGGTTACAGGGAACTAGCGTTTGAGAAGATAACACTCTTCAGAGACATCTGATACAGCTAGAGAGCCACTGTTTAAAAAGAAGATAATTTCACAAATACTAAATAACATGTATAAGGTAGTAATTATTATAAAATATTGTCAGGCAAATACATTGGAAATGTAACACATTTATTCTAAGGATCTTTTATCTTCTTACCTGTATGTTCTAAATGTTTTAGTGTCACATTGTCAACAGGGAAAAAGCTGAGGATAGCACCATATTCTGGACACATGTTTGCTATTGTAGTTCGATCAACTATAGATAACTGTGAAACTCCACTTCCAAAAAACTCAACAAACTTTCCAGCCACTCCTACTTGCCTGAGGTGCTATATAAAGAGATACACAAAAACACACACAAAATCAGTAATGACAAGATTAGCATGGACTTCCTGAAAACTACAAAATCTAATTTTTAACCAACACTGATGAGGGTGAAGGAAAAAGATACTTCATTGCTCTTATTAAACATCAACTCATTCTGGTTTCGCAGGTATTTTAAGATAAATAATCAATAGGAGAGTGGTCCAGTGTCACTGTTTATCAGGGTGCGGTGGTTTGTGCCTATAATCCCAGCTACTCAGGAGGCTGAGGCAGGAAGACTGCTTGAGCCCAGGAGTTTGAGGCTGCAGTGAGCTACGACAGTACCACTCCACTCCACTCCAGCCTGGGCAACAGAGTGAGAGACCCAGTCTCTTAAAAAAAAAAAAAAAAAAAAAAAAAGGAAACAAAGAAAGACAAGGAAAAGAAAGGGAGGAAAAAAGGGTCTGAAAGCTCAAGATGGCTATGATTCACATTTTACTGTCTCTGAAATCAGAATGCACCTTAGACTCAACGGTATGTGCGTTTAGCCGAAAGTCCTTTTTCTGGTCTTAGCAGTACATTAAACAGTGGTGCTTTTAACCACTGGTGGCATCTTAGACTTAATGAAATACTAATATACTGATGAAACCGTATATTTAAATAAAAATTACATACTAGCTAAACACAAATTCTTCAAATTACAACTAGTGGCACAAATATTTACAGCAACAATAATTACAGGCAATTTCCAATTTGTTAGAATTTTTAACACAATGTTTCAAACTTATTTCCTTTTAAAATCATTTTTCTTAGTTACTATCAAGTAACCCAAACAGCTACTCATCTTTTCTAAATTGAAAAATGGGTATGAGGAAAGTGCCTAGGGAGGTGAGAGTAAAACTACCCTCAACCTATGAATAATATTAAGTCCTAACGTTTTAGAGGTGTAGGGAGTACTTAAATTTTAACTCTTTTTTATAGATATAGAAACTCAAACCTTAAAGATATTTCTTTATATTTATGGTGATAGTTTTAAAGTTGAGAGAAATACAGATTAGATACACCAAGTCAAATGCTACTTGTATCAAATTAATGACATACCACAATATTTACATTTTGGAAAACAATACATGATTAATCCCATAAAGATCACGAATAGAACAGGACCTCAAAAATGCAGCAATAATATATTCAATAAATGCAAACATACATAATTTTTTGTAACAATAAGCTAAAATGTCAAAAACATAGTAATGTTAAGGAAAAACAAAGCAAGAGAAGTCCAAAAAGCAGCATTAATTTTCAGGATGTCTGAAGTAAAGAATTGATTTCTCTAAAAACATAATGGGATATTCCTTTTCCTTTAGGAATAATCCTGCAATTCCCAGTTTAACTTCTTGATCTTTTGGTACCATACACTGAATCAATCATTTCTTTAAGGTGCCAATTTTTTTTCTAATTAGGTAAGAAGGATCAATAACGAATGCTGAGGGAGGCATTATCATTTTCTTACCCTGTAGAGTACCCTGAAAGCCTTCAGATCAATAACCTAACCAAAAATACTGAGATGCTGGGATCCAAATTGGAATTTTATGTGAAACACTTTCCAAGTACTTTCAATCAACAAAATGGGACTTAATCATTAAAATAAAGTTAGTGAAAACCAGAAATTTGGGACGGAGAGTTACAAATAACTGTTCACTAGGAACCCCTGCAGCATATGTATTGATATGTTCAAGCAGCTCAGTCTATGTATTAAAGGCATGCAGCCAATATTTTTAAAATTCAGAGAAAAAGTTTCTACATAATACTTCAAAGAAATGTTAGAACAGCAATAGAAAAATTTGACATATCACATTTCTACAGTCTATATTTTTGAAAACATTATCTAGTAATGGTTTCTAATGGGCAAATACTTCAATGAAAGGAGACAGAATCAACCTTTGCTAAATTAAATATATCTAAAATTAATTTAGTCAACAAGTATTTACTGAGGTAACAAGGCATTGATGAGGCATAATGATTTAGAGCATGGACTCAAGAACTCAACTTACTATTCAGCTCTAACACCCTCTGGTTAAGTCACTAATTCTGTGTCTCAATTTTCTCACAACTAAAATGAGGACAATAATAGTACCTACACCATAGGCTTGTTATGAGGAATAAATGAGCCGACATATGTCAAGTGAATGACACAACAAATTTTTTGTACTTACTAGTACAAAGCAATTGTTATGTTTGCTGTTATTACTATAACTATAATGACACGGCTAATAATACCAGAGACCTGAGGATGCAGTAATGAACCAGAATCCTTGCTTTCACGGGGCTCCTTCACTTACATAACAATAACGTCCACTAAGCCATACACCTACCACAACTTTAACCTACCTTTGTAATGCCAAGAACAACATCTATGGATGTAACAAAAGCATTTGATGACCCAGTTAACTCACATCCAACCACCTCTGGTAAAGTAAGAGAAACTGGCAGACCAAGCATAACTGCTTCTGTTTCAATGCCTCCAACCCCTAAAGTAATAAAGACAGGTATATTAGCACAGTGTATTTAAAGATAATTTAAGTTATCTCTGTAACATCTACATCTCTAGGTGTTTCACAAGCTTGTCTTACATAGTATCCTACACAGAGTTGTTACATTGCTACTAATGTGGACAATGAACCCAAGCCTTCTCAAAAGAATGACTCTATTTGCATGGTTGGAAAAAAACTGATATTTTACCTTTATACTAAATTCAGTAAACATTTAGTGAGTATTTATTATGCTAGGCACTGTATTATGCTCAAGACAGGGATATGAGTGGAACCTAGTCCCTGTCAACCTCAAGCAGCTCAGTCTAACGAAAAAGACAAAAAAAAAAAACAAAAGACAGAAAGAAAATTAACAATTATAATTCCCGTAAAGAGTAAGTACCGAGTTGGGGGTACATTTAACTCAGTGAGGGGAGCTAAGGCTTTCAGAAGACACATGAGGTTAGTCTTGAAGGAGTTAATAGTGACCCAACATTTCAATAATAAAAGGGATGGTCAGTAGTATGCATTCTGCCAGAAGAACCTATGCAAAGCCATGAAGTACAAAAGAGCACAGCCCACCCAGGTAAATAAACTGTTAGTCTCTAAGATGGGTGTGGGTAAATGGCCAAAGGGGTATCAGGTTGAGAAAGGCTAAGGAACATATAAAATGCTAAGGAATTTGTATTTATAAAGAAGGTCAGGAAGGCCTTGGAAGGACTTTAAACAACGGAATAACCTTTGTAGACATCGTCATCACTCAATTAGTTCACAAATGATAGTGCTGTGCGGGGCACTGTGCAAATTTCTATTCATAAATCCTTTTACCACACTGCTCACAAACCCTTGAATTAAGATTTTGTTGCTGTTGCTGCTATTACAGATGAAAAAAACGGAGCCTCAAAGAGGCCATAAAGACCCACTATTTATGTAATGTTCTTTTGTAATGTTCTTGACATCCTCACCCCTAAAGAAATTAAATATATTGAGTCATTTACTTACCCCACCCCAGAATTCCCAAACCATTCACCATGGTTATATGTGAATCTGTGCCAACTACACTGTCTGGAAAGAGGAGGTCCTCTTCTTCAAAAACCACTCTTGACAAATATTCTAAGTTTACTTGATGAGCCATTCCAGTTCCAGGAGGGATTACAGCTACCTTCTTAAAAACTCTTGAACTCCACTGCAGTTTGTTTAAATTTAAGAAATATATATGTTAGCATTTTATATGAATTTGTGCTCACAAGATATAAATATCGACACTAAAAATATTTTAAACAATGTTCAATACGGTAAATTAAAGTTCACATCACATACTTAAAAAAAGTATATAGATACCGAAACTAAATATATTCATTTTGCAAGCTATTAAAACAAAGTTAGGACAAATGAAAAAGCTCAAATAGTCCAGATAAATGGCAGTAGTCAACTGTATTCTAAGGTTTCTCTGGGATGTGAAGAAAGGAAGGTCCAATGTACAAAAGGCTTGCCCTCCAAGCTCTTAAACTAGAGTCACTGTTTTCAGCTTTCTTTATACACTGGGGTTTCCAGTAAGATTTCATTTGAAGGAACAAAAGGGTTCTACTACTATAAAGCCTCTAAACACCACTAAAGATATAAAAATTGTACCTATCAACATTTTATAAATTCCAATACAAAAATTTCCCTGAATCATTTATACCTTGAAAAATTGAAGCCTCTCTCGATTTCTGCCAAATTCTACTTCTTGATTTTTTAACACTGTTTCAGGTCTAAAAGAAAGAAGAGCTGACATTAAATATAGGTATTACAAAAGAAGATTTGCCTTATTTCTTTCTAAGTCATCATTCTTATGCGCAAATATATACAAACATATTCTTAAAATTCTTGGAAGAACAATGTACTAGACGTCTCAGGATTGTTTTCTTTCAACAAGTTCTGCTTTAAATAACACATTAGAAAGCTATGGAAAGCAGCTGTTATTTTACTACTGAGTATAAGAAAGCCAGGTTCACACCAGTGTACAAAACTGTACAAAATCGGCCGGGCGCGGTGGCTCACGCCTGTAATCCTAGCACTCTGGGAGGCCGAGGTGGGCGGATCGTTTGAGCTCAGGAGTTCGAGACCAGCCTGAGCAAGAGCGAGACCCCATCTCTACTAAAAATAGAAAGAAATCATATGGACAGCTAAAAATATATGTATCAAAAAAATTAGCCGGGCATGGTGGTGCATGCCTGTAGTCCCAACTACTCGGGAGGCTGAGTCAGGAGGATCCCTTGAGCTCAGGAGTTTGAGGTTGCTGTGAGCTAGGCTGACGCCACGGCACTCACTCTAGCCTGGGCAACAAAGTGAGACTCTGTCTCAAAAAAAATAAATAAATAAAAAAAATAAAAAAAATAAAAAAACTGTACAAAATCATTAATAAAAATAAAATGGTAAGCTTTGATGGGTTTTCCAACGCAAGAATAAAGGAGAGTAGTAGCTTATTCAAAAATAAGCATGTACTTTTCCTCCTATTTGACTCTTGTGTCAGTTACACGAGATGAATGTTGACTGACAACATCTCAACATCATTTTATAGTTTAAAAAGAGGTTCTGGCAAAAATCTTTTATTTATCTCACCCCAAATGGAAGGCTCTATTTTATGTATAAATAGTTTGCTTTACATGGATTATAAATATATTTTACATGAATTATTTAAACAGACAAAAACAACTCATCTCTAAACAGTAAACATACTACCAATTTTAGAAAACTATTTTTACCTAAGGGATATTTTTAAAAAATTATTTCAAACAGCTTTAAGTTGTTTATTTCCCTACCAGATAGTGATTAAGTGTCGACGTGAAATGTCAATATAACTTAAATTATACATGTCCTCCAGGGTCCAGATAATTATAGTTGTTTAATTGTCAACTTCTTTTTTTTTTTTTTTTTTAACAAAGTTTGCTTTAATAATTCATGGCTGAGTGATCTTTTGAAGCTAAGCACATGTTAGTGCGATTTTTCTCAGGACCTCAGGGAACACAGCTTTCAAGAGCCACTCCCAATTAATTATTCTACCTTTCCATAGCACTTATGGCTACAAAGTATCATACAAACATTTATTAGCTCATAACCTCACTTCAAATCATGTAGTAATTTCAAGTGCCAAATGTTAAAGCTCTCACCTTTCTACCCCTCAATTTCTTGTTTAAGTCTATAATTAATATTTCATTGATGCATTAAAGAACACAAAAGAGTTACTATTTTCATATAGCCAGGGACCATAATATAACTTATCTTAATACTTTGTACTTTAAAGTCAAAATTGAGGGGAAATGTTACACCACATTGAATTTTTAGAAATAAAAATACACCACTAAGCACTTCACACTTTGCCAGTTATAAAGAACTCACAGACCATACTAAATTCTTAGAAAGGAAGAGCACATGATGAGGTCACTATCACCTCAGGCTTTATAAAAACACTGAGCCCCAGATTTTAGAACTAGAAAAATCTAATTCAGAGACAAAGGAAATAGTGTATTATTTGGCACTTATAATAAATAAGAGTGGATATTATTCTCAGCTACTCTAAATCTTAAATGTGTTAAATTTTTTAAACCTAAAGTATAAGTCATTTTTTACTAAATTAAAAAAATTGACAGTCTGTTAACAATGGGATAAACAACATAACTCACTTAAAAATAAGACTGGAAACTTCAGAGTATATAAAAATTCAAGACACAGAACTCTTTTTCTTATTTTGAAATATTACCTATTAGAAAATCTAGCCAAATCCTAAGAATAAAATTCTTTTCTAGGTATGTTTACTATTAATACTTTCCATGGTACCATATAGGAAATCACTCATTTGAAAGGGCTTATTAGATTTGATAATAATTATATTCTTAACATAGCACTCTTAAATACAATAGGAAAAAATAAGAAACCCCCCGGTAGGAAAAAAATACTAAAAATACACACAGGGAAGTCACAAAAGAAATATGAATGACTAGTGAGCATATAAATGGTACAAATGCACTAAAATATTCACAATTTAAAATGAGACTCCATTGTTCTGCCTGCATTAGTCATAAAAATGAAATGTATTTACAGATAAATCACAAGAAAGGTTTGCTTCCTAAAGAACAGAAACAGAGAATAGTATTTAGAGATTACCACGTTAATTAAATTTGCTTCTTTCAGTAAAATAGGAAGTACATATAAAAATGCAACCCAGATTTTAAGGTTGCATGAAGGTAATGTAACACGAATTGAGTGGGAAGGAGAATAAATGTGATTTCCTTAACTGCAAAATAACACGGCACTAATAAATATTAACAAAAACAATTTCATACTCAGGCACTGGTTGCAAATGAAAAGGACACAGGATGGGTGTATTCTCAATCTGTGAAGAAAATGTTCCTGAGTTTCGACCTAGTTCTCCAGAATCACACGATCCTCGGCAGGTAGTCTGCCCTCTGCAGGGAAGCTTCTTAGGCTGCACTTTAAGTGGAGAGAGCTTTCCTGCTTTCTGCAGGTCACCACCTCCAGGATTTGGCGCATTCTGTATTGCACTATCATTCCAAAAAGGAAAGAAAATAAAGCCGTTTAAAGTGACAGAAAAATTGTGTACTATTAATAGCAATGCTATCTGGAAGTAATTAAATGATGTTCAGAGGCTAATATATCACTTTATTCAGGTTTCAAAAACAAATTTTAGATTTAAAAAAAAAAAAAACAGAAACAGGTAATTAACATTTACAGAGATGAAGACATAATTCTCAGTGTCCAATAAGATCATTTTCATGTACAGTATACCAATTTAAATAACTTTTAGCAAGTACCAAAATAGATTTTTTTTCCCCTACCTAACAACTTAAAAGAAGCTCAGAGCTACAGTTTAATCTAGAGGGCAAAATCTCTCATGGGTTGTAATAAATTTCAGTCTTTCCACTACTTCAGGGAATGCAAAAGCAAGCTGGTGTAAGATAACAGAAATATGTCTTCTCTAGGATGATCTTGGTCTAAAGGGCCCTATAAATTCTAAGAAACTTATTTCAGTGGAAGGAAAACAGAGCTTTAGTGAGCTCAGTGTTTTCAATCACCAATTAATTAAAGACATTGATGGCTTACATCATTCTCTCTGAAAGGTAAATAGGTTAAAAAATGAAAAAGAAATGAAGACTGAATTCAGATGTTCACTCCAAAAAGCAGACTCTAGGCTTATATATTTTTATAAAAAATGGCAGTAGAAATACACAAATGTGAAAATAACTTTAAACTCAGACTGCACATAAAAAAATATTACCAATCCATAAACTTTTCACCAGGCTTTCTTTTTATACACTAGTCAATACTAAATATAGTACACTTTACTCTGGCATTATCTTTACTCCTTTTCCTTTATACACCTCCAATGGGTTGGTTACCAGTTAACTTGCATGGCTACAAATATCTGTATTGAAGTACCATTTACTGAAGTCAATTTGTAAAGAATGGTCAACTGTAAGATCTGTCGGACAGGCAGGATGGACTTTCTTAGGATCACCTCCAAGAATTTTCACTGCCTCTCTCATAGCAGCAAAATCCACCATTGCCGGTATTCCACTAAGAAATAAAGAATGAAGATCATATTATAGTTCTAGTTATTTTTATATATGCTTAATAAAAGATTAACATGTACTTTTATTCATTTTATATTTAAAAAGTATCCCTTTTTTAGTTTACATTCATTCATTTTTAATAACATACTTACATTATTTAAAATTAGATGCATCCTGGTTTAATGAGAATTAACATTAAATATTGTGACAACTGGAGTGCTCAGGGGCTGATGTGCCAAAAGTCAAATAAGAGATGAGGCATAAAGTGAACTTTATGGGAATTGTCTGTGGAATTCTTTCTTTTGTCTTGTATTTCTTGATGCCCCTCTTCCCTTCTCCCTAGCTCCAGCCCCTTTCCCCCAGTGCCTTCTTGCTACCCCAAAGCTATCCCCAGTAGCTTTCGACATTTTACGTTCATCCACCCACATATCCAGCCAACTACATAATAAGCATTTACCAAATGCCTTCAATGTGCTAGACACCAATGGTATAAGGCCAAATAAGACATAGTTCTGGTTCTCAAGGAATTTGCAGGGAAGATAAAGTTTGCAGAATGGTATCATAAGTACTAGTAGCAGCAGCATATAGAGAGTATACAGAGCAGTGGTGAACAAACCAGACTTGGGTGGGTGGGTAAAGTGGATGTTCTAGCCAACTCCTATACTTCCTTCCAAATCCAGCTCAAGTTAACTCTTCCAATAAATAAACCCTGGACACCCAGATCAGACAAAGTCTTTCAGGCTATGGTAAAGGCTCTGGATTTTATTCTGAGTGTAACAGATGCCAACTGGCACATGGAGGAATGATATGACTTGATTAAACATTTTTAACCAAGTCACTCCAAATCCTGTATGAAGAAGAGACCATTGATCCTAAATGCGAAAGTAAGGATAAGCAACTATTTGCAGTTATGGTCCAGGTAAAAGACAATGGCGCTAGAACCAGGATGACTGTGGTAGAGATGGTAAACTGACAAAACTTGCTGACAGACTGGTTATAGGATATTTAAAGAAAAAGAAAAATCAAGGTTAACTCCTAGATTTGGGGCCTAAACAAATGGGAAACTATGGTGTCATTTACTATGATAAAGACAAATCAGAAAGAAACAGGTGAGGTGACATGGCCCAGGCTGTGGAATGGGGAAAGGAATTTGGTTCCCCGACACAGATTCTAGCTGGATAACCTTGGGCAAGTCATGCATCTTTCTGTGCCTCTAGTCCTTTTTCTAGAAATGAGGATAGTATGGAATTTATTTGGATGGGTGACTGATCATGTGATTAGTACCCTGCATGTTCTATTATTAAAGAAGAATGACACATTAGTTAAGAGCACAACTTTGGTGCCAGACTGCCTGGATTGAGTTCTGGCTTTACCATTCCCAGCTTTGTGACCTTGGACAAACTATATGACCTCTCTCTGCACCTACAGTTTCAGTAAGAAGTCTACCAGTGAAAAACAATATGTAAACAAATAATAACCAAGACTCCTAGAGCACATATGTTTCAGGCACTGTTAAAAGGGCATTATGGGTCGGGTGCGGTGACTCACGCCTACAATCCTAGCACTCTGGGAGGCTGAGGCGGGAGGATTGCTTGAGCTTGGGAGTTCGAGACCAGCCTGAGCAAGAGTGAGACTCTGTCTCTACTATAAATAGAAAGAAATTAGGCAAACAACTAAAAATAGAAGAAATTAGCTGGGCACAGTGGCGTGTGCCTGTAGTCCCAGCTACTCGGGAGGCTGAGGCAGGAGGATTGCTTAAGCCCAGGAGTTTGAAGTTGCTGTGAGCTAGGCTGATGCCACGACACTCTAGCCTGGGCAACAGAGCGAGATTCTGTCTCAAAAAAAAGGGGGGGGGAGGGGTGTATTACAAGCGTGGATGCATTCTAGCCTCATGATGGTAAGGCTAGCACCATTTTATAAATGAGAAACCAAGGCACAAGGAAGTTAAGTAATATGCCTAGACTCATGCAACTAGTAAGTTAGAGCCAGGGCACACTGTAAATCTACAATACATGTTGGCTGTTATTATGAATTACAATAACAATCTTTCCCCTCTACCCTCTCTCCCAAAAAAGAAATAGGTGAGGTGAGGCTGACAATCAAGAAATCAAATTTTGGACATATTAAGTTTGAGAAACTTATCGGCTATGCAGAGATCATAAGCAGGCAGTTAAGCAAAAGCAGTTTTTGAATAAACAGTCTAAGATACAGGTACCTAATTTTTAAAGAATTGCTTCAGTGTAGAAGGGGCAATTTTTAAAATTTTATAAACTAACCTTCAAAATTAAAAACAGAGCCATCTATCAGCGAGTATAAATTTTAAAAAGGAAACACTGTGAAAATTCATTCATGAAAAATAAACCTATTACTCACGTAAAATCTTGAAGAAGAACACGGGCAGGGAAAAAGGGCACTTCAACATTGCTTTGTTTGGTTTTCCAGTCTAAAATGTTCATAACATCTTCCTTTTTCATTAAAAAGTCATCACAATTTCGTACAGCAGCTTCCAACAGGACCCGTATTGAGTAAGGCAGAACGTCTGATTTAAGAGAAAATATTACTATTAATAAAGGACAATAGTAAAAAGTTAAAGACAAATATGCCTTGTTTTCTCAATTTAAAAAATTCACTTTTCAGTCTAATAAACATGGAGTATAAAACCATTCATGTTAACACCAGGGTTTTTGTAACATTAACTTTCCTATATATGAGCCCAAGGCCCTGAAAAAGCAGAGATAAAAGCCTTCACACACAGCTGCATTAATTTGGGAATATCAGACTATAACCATGACAAATAAATACTTGACACAGTCAGGAAATTCACAGAAAAATTGAAAAGCACAGAATATTCTAATTAAATACAATAATGAAGATATCCTTTTGTACAGCAAAAAATGGCTAAACTGTATAAAAGCTTGTAATAAATTTAAAAGATGTCCATCAAGAATGGTTAAAGTTCAAAAGTAAATTGGAACGTTTAGGTGAGTGAAATTCATTTCATGAAAACTTTCATTCACTCTTGATTACTAGTTTAAGGATACAATAGAGAAAGTGAGTCCAGTATTTTTAAATTTTCAATCATATTAAATTCTCACACCAGATTTTGCCACACAAGTGTTTCCTTAGGATTTAAGGGGAAAACTAAATTAGCATGGGGTTGGTTGAATAAATTGTGGTAATCTACACAATGGATTACAATGCAGCTGCTTAAAGGAATGAAGAGTTCTACATGCTGATAAGGAGTGATCTCTAGAATACATCATTAAGAGAAAAAGCAGGCCAAACAGTATACTATCTTTCCTGTAAGAAAGAGGGTTAAAAAAATATATATACACATACACACACAATGTAACTATTGCTTTAAAATTATATATTAAAGATAATTTTAAAATATATATTAAATACATAATTTAAAAATATATAACCATATGTAATTTTATAAAAAGAAACAATGAAAGGATAAATGGAAAAACTTAGGCTATATCTCATATATTTTGACTGTACCTCCTTAGTGAGATATGTATTAAGGACAAAAAGAACCACAAAGAAAGCAAACTGCATTCAGTCATTAGTACTGTTATTCTGAAATTGTGATATGTGTGAGAAGAAGAAAGCAACTAAGGAGTTTTGTTACTATGGTTGGGAACCAAGGTTTTCAACAGTAATGATACATACGTATAAAATTGGAATACTTAATGAGGGCTAATGTAAGATTCTTTAAGTATTTTTTGTTATTTCATAGGAGTGGTTGCATTTTGAGAACGTTGCATTTGGAATTGTTGAAGTTGAAGTCTTGGAAAATATGCTAACTGTTCACTGGGTGGGGTGGAGGAGGAAACATGCGGAGAGAAGGGTTCTGTGCCCGTGAGTTACATTAGTTCAGACTGTCTAACCATTGTTCTACATGTGCGTTTTAGTTAATACTGCTGTGTATTAAAGGATAAGCAAGTCAAAATGCCCAAAGTATGCTAAAAGTAAAGGTAGCAAAATAATCTGTTTATAAATGTCCTTTTGCTAGTTTTTAGGAAAGACTATTTTCTGGGAATGACCTCTGTTAATTCACCTCTTGGAGCTAGATGTGGTCTTGTACTTAGTTATTGGAATGGAAGAGGGAGAAGAGGAAGGGTGAAGGGAAGGGCTCTTTGCTAGTATCTCCTTATCTAGAAGATGGTTTTACATTATAACCATAGGTCTGTATGTGCATTTTTGGCAAAGTATCTTTGTTTATTGTGGACAAAGTTCATTCCTTATTTTGTAACATCTAAGCTTTATAGACATCCTGAGGTAACAATATATGTCCTGAGCTAGTGAATTAGCCAATTTGTGAATAGCTTTTTAGTATACTTGATAGAAAAGGTACATGTAGGACATGAAACTGTTAAACCACCTCTGAGCAGTGTGTATCAGGACTTGTTCATTAGGTTGGCAGCAGATAGGCAGAGGAAGGATAGAGGGAAAGATGTATGTAGATGTGTTCATATTTACATTTTGATGATAGCCACTGATGTATGTGCATTTCTTTTGGCTCTACTATTGGAATACATTAAGTCATTCAATGGAAACATAACTTGCTAATATTTTAGAAGTATAGATCAGATAAATTCTCTAAGAAACATACTTAGTGTACTGTTACTTTATGTCTCATTTTAAATTGAGCATTAAGGGAATGCGGTATTTTAAACGTAACTTTGCCAATACTTTTATCTTGAAGTCTGTTGCCGTTTTTGTCTTCTATGAAATTTTGTCCCCAAGAAAGGCAGGATCACATTTTTCTCTAACAGACTGAGTTGGTGTAGTATATTCTTGGTTACCAAAATACTCATGCAGCTTTGGGATTTTGAAATGGTAAATATTCATGATGTATGAAAGTATAATACATACTGTATGATCTCTATTACATAAAATTGGATGTTGTGTATATAAACACACACAGGACTTGGAAGGACACATCAAACTGCTTATGATAGTGGATGATTTTGTTCTTTGCTTTCTGTGTTTTTCAGTTTCCTATAGTGCACATATTAACTTTTAAAAAATAAGTTATTTTAAAAACCTGAAAAAAAAATCAGAGTAGCTAAATTAAAAAAAAAAAATCCTTACATTTCAATTGGAAACATGGGCATGAACTCATGGTTTATTTTTCTTTTTCTAAAAAATATGTATTTCCTAGCTCTTTCTACTGAAAATGCCTAGAATTGTGACATCCCAATAGTAATGAACCCCTAAGCAACTCAGTTTGCTGTTTCTAAATACTATTTCTCATTAAAACAAACAACTCCCCTCCCTCCCAAAAAAACCAGTTTCTTAGAGAAATGGCCAATTCTGTCTGGAGAAGGATATGTATAAAATAAGCCTGCAACATCTTGTGCTAGAAACGAAAGAAGTTATCAAAGACTAATGGGGGCACTAATGGATCAATTAGAACATCAAAATGAATAATGACTATAATTTACTGAAATATATCAAAAATATAAATAGCCCTTTGTTCATAATGACTCTTAAAAAAAGCCCCTTTATCGATCACCAATGGAAGTTACTAGGGCACCAACTCATTACTCTGAAAACTGACAAATAAAGGGGGGGAGGGGAACCTCAATCATTAACATTGTCTTTCCTGACTTCAAGTAGCCAAATAGTTAAGAGAAAGTTCTTTGTTACAGAAGAATTATAGCGAAAAAATGATATGATTTGAAAAATCATCAACGTATAACATCTAATGAAATAATGGATCCAGACAATGATCATAAATGAATGCTAAAATCATTAGGTTATATGTGGATGGGGAACTTATAAGGGATAGATCAAGCTGATAACACTTATGCCTGCTTAGCATCACCAAAAGTGAGACATTGAAGATACCACCTGCCTCCTGATGAAACAAGAAATACATGCACCAACCAGGAAGTGTTCTTGCAAAAATAAATAAATACATAAATAAACCTGAATCAAATCAAACTTCTAGCTCTAACTTCTAGTTAACAGGAAATATGAAGGACAGTGGAACAGTAAAATGAAACCACAAAGAAGCAATCAGCCAAATCCAGAATACGGTACGTTCTACAAGGATAAAGAACCTGGTTTCTTCAACATAAAAATGGCATGGAAAAAGGGGAGAGGAGGACTACTACAAATTAAGAGAGACTTGAGAGACATAACCAAATGTTGTGTGTTGATTCTATTTGGTTACTGCCTGAACAAACCAAATGTAAAAATATATTTTCGAGACCACTAAAGAATATGGACTCAATTTTAGATTATATTAAGGAATTACTTAATTTTGTTGGGTATAATAGCACTAAGATTTTTTTTTTTTGAGACAGAGTCTCACTGTGTTGCCCTGGCTAGAGTGCAGTGGTGTCATCGTAGCTCATTGCAACCTCACACTCCTGGGCTTAAGCGATCCTCCTGTCTCAGCCTCCTGAGTAGCTGGGACTACAGGTGTGCACCACCATGCCCAACTAGTTTTTCTATTTTCAGTAGAGACAGGGTCTTGCTCTTTCTCAAGCTAGTCTCAAACTCCTGACCTCAAGCGATCTTTCAGCCTCGGCCTCCCAGAGTGCTAGGATCATAGGCGTGAGCCTGGCTGGCACTGTTATGTTTTAAAAGTCCTTTTATATATCAGATATACATATTGAAGAATACTTATAGGTTAAAAAAAATGGTGGAATATTTGAAACAAAAGACTAGCAAAACGTTGACAACTGGCCAATAATACATAAAGGATTATTATACATTCTCTCCCTACTTTTTTTTTTTTCCATTAAGGAAAAATTTTTGACTTTTTTAGTATGTTCCAGCTCTAGGAGAATAAATCAGACATGGTATCTGCTCTTATGAAGGGGGACGCTACTGGGAGATTCAGACCATAGACAAGTAATCAAAATAAATATTTAGAAACAATAGCATGTGCTATGATGGAAGTGAGTAGGGTTCAGTATAGAAGATAACTCCCCATAGATGGGGCGAGCAGTGAAGTCTCCTCTGAGAAAGTGTGATGGCTTTTTTTTTTTTAAGACTTTATTTTTTTTTAGAGCAGTTATAGGTTCACAGTGTAACTGAGAAGGTAGAGATTTCCCACATACTCCCTGCACCTACAAATGCACAGCCTCCCCCATTATCAACATTCCCCACCAGAATGGTATGTTTATTACAACTGATGAACTTACATCACAGTGACCCAAAGCCCACAATTTATGTTAGGGCTCATTTTTAGTATACCTACCTACTTTCATGTTTGAAAATATTCACACATGTAAATTAAAGAAAACGTCAATATAGCTGTAAGTAAAAAGAAAAAATAGCTGAGCACAGTGGCTCACCCCTGTAATCCCAGCATTCTGGGAGGTGGGAAGATTGCCGGAGGCCAGGAGTTCGAGACCAGCCTGGGCAACATAGGAAAACCCTGGCTCTACAAAAAATAAAAAAATTAGCCAAGTGTGGTGGCACTTGCCTGTAGTCCTAGCTATTCAGGAGGCTGACGCAAGAGAATTGCTTGAGGCCAGGAGTTCGAGGCTGCAGTGAGCTATGATTGTGCCACTGAACTCCAGCCTGGGTGAGAGAGTAAGATTCTGTCTCAGGAAAAAAAAAAAAAAAAAAGGCGGTGGGGTGGGGTGGTATGAAGAACTACAGAATCAGAAACACTAGATTCAAATACCTGTATTTGCTATTTACTACAGGTGTGATCTTAGGAAACTGACTAAGTTGATACGTTTTCTCATTTTAAATAGGAATGCCAGCTACTGAGATGTGAATACTATCTTTCTTACCCCATCCATCCAGCACATGTAAAACTCTCAAACAAATTATGACAAATAGAAGGTACTTAACAAATATTAGTCTTCATCCTACCTCAATCAGAAACATAATAAAGCCCCCCACACCAAGGGGAATTTTCAGGGAAAATTTTTTTTGTAGAACACTTGGAGATGAGGAAGAGGAAGATATTATTACAGAAGTTAATTCACAAGATTAACCTTCTTATTTGGTTAATTACTCTGGAAAAACAATCTCAGGAATATGTTTTATGTAAAGTATCCTCATAAAAACCATTTTATTAGATTTCTGGTTAAACATGGTAAACAACAGCAATTATTTCTATTCTCTCCTGAAACCCGGTAAGATAACAGTAAAGAAATATAAAGGCTATAAGCCCACTAGAGAAAAAAAAAAGGTGGTGAGGCAAAGCCAACAAATTTTGGAAAACAGAAAGTACATAGATGACTGGTAATGGACTAAGTAGAACAGAGGAGAGAAAGCTGAAACTTAAATGTCTACATGGAGAGGGAAGGTAACCAGAAACAATGATTAAGAATCAGGATAGCCTGGCATTTCTTAAGAGGAGTGTTAGAAGCTAGAAGACAATGGAACAATGCCTTCAAAATTCCAAATGAAGGCCAGGTGCAGCAGCTTACAACTATAATCCTAGCACTTTGGGAGGCCAAGATGAGAGGATCGCTTGAGCCCAGGAGTTCGAGGTTGCAGTGAGCTATGATTACGCCACTGCACTCTAGCCTGGGCCAAAGTGTAAGACCTTGTCTCAAAAAAAAAAAAAAAAAAAAAATCCAAATGAAAATAATTTCCAGCCTAGAAATTTGACAGGCAAGCTATCAATTAATCATGCAAGGTCTCAAAAATTTATTTCCCAGACACCCTTTCTTAGGAAGCTACTGGAGGATATACTCTATAAAACAAGTGAGTAAACAAAACATAGAAAACCATGGAATCTAGGAAAGTCTCCAACATAGGAGAGAGAACAAAGTGACTATTCTAGGACAATGGCTGTGTAAGCCACAATGTAGTCAGTCCCAAATGGAGAAGGAAAGAAATTGATAGATTACCTGATTATAGCAGGAGGAATTTAGTTCTTTTGGAGAGTCTGGAAATGAATTATTGATAAGGACATAGAAAACTAAGCAAACAAAAAAAGATAATCCATTAATTCCAGGAAAAATACAAAAATTATATGAAAAATGAGATGCAACCACCATCTACTACATGGATTGGCTGAGAATATTTACAGTGATAATAATATAAACACCAAATACTGAGTTAATCAAAAATTATGATGGGCCATAATAATTCTGCTCAGGGCCTTTTAAGAGGTTACAGCCAAGTGTTAACTGGCTTACTAAAGTCTAAAACTGAAAAACCAAGAAAGAGTAGTATAAGCATGGCTATTTAATAATATGAAGGAAATTACTAGAAGAAACAGTCAAGGAAATTGAGATAGTATTTTCTGGGGAGTAGAAATTGGGATATTATTTTGGTTGTAATTTTGGTGGGGGTTTTTAACTCTAGCATTTGAAAATCAAAAAGCAACTGTCAAATAAGAATACTATGAGAAAAAATTAATCACAAATAGTAACTGGACATTTTGTCATTAAGAAGCACTATCACAAATTTGTCTGAATTCATAATAATGAATAGAGGCTTACTGCAAAGAAAGATGTAAATAAACCATCCCCTCTCAAAACAAAAACAAAATTTATTTCTTATTTCTCCTGGTGGCAGCCAATCTCCAAGATGATATCAATAATCCTTGCCTTGTGGTATTCATGCTCTCATATAATCTCTCTGCACCAAATCAGTTCTGCTTGTGTGATCAACAGAGTAGCAGAGATGACAGTGAGTGACTTTCAAGGCTGGGCTATGAAAGTATTTTGGCTTCAGCCTTCCTTTCTCAGATTACTTTCTCTGAGAGAAGCAGCAGCCTGTTATGAGACAATCAAGAGGCTCTGAGGCGAGGCCCACGGGGAGAACTAAGGCTCTCCATCATCAGGGAACACCATCCTGCCAGCCTGTGAGTGAGCCCTTAGAAGCAGATCCTCCCACCTTAGTCAGGCCCTTCAGAGGACTGCAGCCCCATCCAACACTTGGCTATAACCTCGTAAAAGGCCCTGACCCAGAATAATTCCACTAAGCCCTTCTCAAATTCCGGACCTACAGAAACTCTGAGAGATAATAAATGTCTGCTGCTGCTCTTTAAGCCCCAAAGCTTTTGGTTAATTTGTTACGCAGTAATAAATAACTAACATGATTTTCTTTCTCAACTTTTCCAATAACATCTGCAGTTATTTATTTAGGACCTACTAAGGGGCAGGTATTGGGTGAGTTATATACATTATCTCATTTAATCCTTAAAGTAAACCTATAGGTAGATATTCCAGTAGAGCTACAACAGTAGAGAACAAACTAGCAGATGTTGAGAAATGGACACATGCTCTGGTTTGCTTTTTGACAACATTAATTTTATAGCCCCACTTTGGAAAAGATACAAAGTTCAGGAAGGCCCTTAATCTCTTTCTTCCTCTCTATTCTCCCAGCCCCACCTCCACATACACTCTAATGCTCCAACCACACCATCTTAAAAGTTTTCTAAACTTCCAAACCTTTCTGATCCCCACTCTCACCACATCAACTTACTTTCTCCCTTACCCATCAGCACCTGCCCGTCCATGCTTTCTCTGCTTATGCAGTTAGGTACTAGATGGTTCAATCTCTCATCTCCCCAAACCCCACACTTATTTGCCTCTGTTCTTTTATCCCATCTGCCCAAGAAAACACCAATTCTGTTTTTTGTTTTTTTCAATTGATCCATCCATCACTTTCCTGCTCAAGAACTGTTTCCTTTTTTAAAAATAACTCTATTGAGGTATGTTTCACATATCTTGTAATTCATCCAAGTGTACAATTTAGGGATTTTTAAGTAAACTTACCAAGTTGTGCAATCAGCAGCATAAAACAGTTTTAGAACATTTTCATCACCCCAAAAGATCTCTCATACCCATTTACTGTTAATCTCCATCCCCAGGAAACCACTAATCTATTCTTTACCTTTCTTAGATATTCCATATAAATGAAATCATACAATAAGGTCTCTTGTGTCTGGCTTTTTTCACTGAGCATGCTTTGAAGGTTCATCTGTGTTGTATAGTATGTTTCTATAGTTAATTTTGTTTTACTGCTGAACAGTATTCCATTGTATACCAAATTTTGTCTATCCATTCACTCACTGCAGGACATTTACGTTGTTTTCAATTTTCAGCTATTATGAACAATGGTACTAAGGTCATTTGTTTGCAAATCTTAGCGTGAATAAACGTTTTCATTTCTCTTAGGTAGATACCTAAGAATGAAACTGCAGGGCCGTATGGTACATTTATATTCAACTTTTTAAGAAACTGTCAAACTATTTCTCAAAGTGGCTACACCATTTTACATTCCCACCAGCAATGTATGCAGGTCTCCATTTCTCCAAATCCTCCCCAACATTTGTTATTGTCTGTCTTTTATATGATACCCATTCTAGTAAGTATGAAATGGTAGATAATCATTGTGGTTTTAATGGTGGAGGTATATAAAGGGGGAGAAGGGGGAGGAACCTAAAGCATCAACCCAGGGAAACTAGTGCCAATATAAATATATACTTATAACCTCAGTTGGGTCCTCACTATTCACCCAGAAATCCTACTTTGTTTCTCTGATCTGCTTATTTTCCCATACTCCACAATAATTCCTATCTTTACCTCTTCTCTTTAAAATTTAATCTCTATTTACCTACTACAGGACCTAGCCCCATTTCCTACTTCAGCTTCCTCCAACTATACTCACAAATCTTGCTATGTCTGGATTCACCCTTTCTCCAGTTAAGTAAGCTGTGGAACTCCTCCTACTAAATGCCAACTTCTCTATAGGAGTTCTACATCCCACTTCCACTGACCATTTTAGGATCCATGAGTCATCAATTATGTCCTCTTCCCTTTTTTTGCAATCGACAATTCAACTGGATTGTTTCCATGAACTTAAATGTTCCCATGAACATTTAAACAGTCTCCAGACCCAGTTTAACAACAAAAGCTTCCAAATACTGCTTTCTTCAAATTCTCAACCAAGTTTTTTGAAAGAATTATCTGTATTCCTAATGTCCACTTTTCTACCTTCCATTCACTCCTCAGCCCACACCAATCTGAATTCTATCCTTAAAACACGAACAACGCAGGTCTAGCTAGAGTCCCAGTATCTTTTCAGAAATATTCAACAGAGCCAATAATTTCCTCCTCCTTGGAATACTCCAGTTTTCTTTCTAACATGTTGTTGGAGGACAATTTTCCATGTCTCCCATCCCATATTTCTAAATGACGTGTGAATAGAGGCAACGACTACCATTATTCCAGACTATTTTTCAAAGATGTCTAGACAGTGAATAGCCTTGGAAGATAAGGTGGTGTCTCCCTCTGGGGCAAAAGGCAGGCATGCTTATTACCCATTATAAAAGATTTGGGTTTTCTAAGCCACAGTTCCTTCTCTGTAACACAATCGCTGTGTGTGCAGGTGTTACTTGGCCCTCTTCAACATCACCCTATAGAAACCGGAGTTGGGAAACCAACACAAAGGCTGATACTATAACGCTTTGCTGTGGGTAATAAACTGCCCATTGTCTCTAATCCAGGAGTCACATACCTTCTGCCAATATCCATGAAACTATGTCAAGCTAACTTGTTATAATAACTTGCAAAGAGAATAAAATTTTGGATTCTTTATAGTTCTTAACACTTTCTGGTAGCCCTGTTTTGTTTTCCTTGCTAACCTCTACTCCTTTACCTCATCTTTAAATGTAGGAATTCCTCACAGTTCATATCTGGGCTCACTTTTTTTCTTACTCTACTGTTTCCCCTAAGGGGTTTAATTGCTCCTATGGCTTCAATTATGACTATCTTTATACCAATAATCCCAAAATATTAATATTTTTTTGCAGTCCAGATCTGTATTCTGAGCTCCAAAACCATATGCCTAATTAATTGCCTCCTGAACATCTCTACTTGAAATCTGTCATGTTCTCAAATTCACTGTATCTAAACTGATCTCGGTGATTTTCCCTCTGCACGGCCCTTATCATCACCTCCTCTTCTGTTCCCTAGCACAGTTAATAGCACCACCATCTGTCCTGACGCTTATGCCAAAACATCTAGGCATCTTCCTTGACACCACTCTCCCACATCTTTCTAATTTGTCTTCTGTCACCACCACCACTAAATCTAGTCCAAACCACGATTACATCATCTGTCACCTACGTTCGCCAGGTGGTCTTTCCAACGCCATACCTGCCCCACACCAGTGGTTTTCAAAATGTGGTCCCAGGACATCTAGGGGATGCTGCAAACCCCTTGATCTAGTGGGGTCAACTGAGATACTATTTGCTTTTTTGAACATTTTGACTTTGCACTGATAGTTCAAAAGCAATGGTGAGTAAACTGCTGATGCTTTAGCAGGACTCAAGGCCAAGACACTAAATTGTACTTGTATCCCTGGATCCCAAAATCCAAAATCCAAAATGCTCTAATGAGCATTTCCTCTGAGCATCCCATCAGTGTTCAAGAAGTTTCAGATTTTGAATTTTCAGGTTAGGGATATTCAACTTGTACTACTCATACTCTGGTTTTTTTTTTTGTTTGTTTGTTTGTTTGAAGAGATGAAGGTCTTGCTATGTTGCCCAGGCTGGACTCAAACTCCTAGGTTCAAGCAATCCTCCCGCCTCAACTTCCTCAGTAGCTGGGACTACAGGCACATGCCACCAAGCCCAGTTCTTCATATTGTTTGTTATCACACAAAATATCAGTTTCACTTAAGACTGTCTTTGATGAAGCAGAAAAACTGGTAATTTTATTAAATCTCAACTGCTGAGGTCAAGTCTGTTTAATATTCTGCGTGACAATAATGAAATGCATGTACACAGCATTTCTGCTCAGTATCAAAGTACAATGGTTGCTTACGGAAAAACACTTGCATGATTGCTCAAGTTGCAAGCTAAAATAGCCACTTTTTCAAAAAACACTGTTTTAACTTGAAAAAAAAAACAATTGACAAACTATGGTTATTCAAATGCAGTAGGTTATTTGGCAGAAAGTTTCTCAAAAACAAATGAAGTGAGAGCTTGTCTGCTCATTACATTCAGTGGTCTTTGAGAAATAAAGGTTCACTGAGTTATGCTCACCTTCCAAATGTGGACACGTTACATATATTTTAAAAGTATATATAAAAATACATATACATTTGTTAATATCATCAGAGCCCTCTCAACATGGAAACCAGAGCTCTTACGTGGCTGCAAGGTCTGAAGGCCTCCTACCTGGACTGAGACACTCCCACACAGAAGGCCCACTGCCCTGCCAGTGCCTAGATTCCATCTGCAAGGCACTTAGAGGGTCACACACGAGCTGCCATTCCTTCAGCAAGCCTCCACATGGTCCATGAGCTCTGAAGGGCTCTTGCCCCTACCAGCACGTATTCTCCCAATGCATGCCCACAGCACGGGTTACCGATTGCCTGATCCCTTGCTTGCACTCCAGACCAGCTCCAATCTGGCCAAAACTAGCAGCTTCTCTGCTATATTGTGGGTCGAACCACACCTTCTCCAATGAGTTCTGAACCCCTTCCAAGTTTGTCCTTCCTTGGGTACTCCGGCTTAGCTGTACGGTATCATGTACAGTTTCCTTACATCTTATATAACTTTTGTCATAGTTTATAATTATTTATATTAAACTTTCTCTGTTTAACCTCTTATGTGGTTTCTATCTCCTGACCGAACCCAGACTGCTATAACATAAAGCACTGTGCTTGACACATTTTCCATGTATGTCATCGTTACTAAATTACATGCTTTCTTTAGCACAAAGATGCTATCTTAGCCATCATTCATTTGCCAGAAACACATAAATATTAATAAATGTTAGCTAAATGAATTAAACAGTATTGTCGAGAGATTCATGCAACAAGTAGAAAAATGGACTGGATTACTTCTTCCCCTTTTAATCAGCAAATTCTAGAATTCTATGAATTCAGAAAGCTAATCCTTTAAGGAAAGGTAATCAAAGAGACATGGGAACCAGGACGCTGGTAACTTAAACTGGTAAAGTATAATCATTTGTGTTATCATACTTCTGAAAGGAGCTGATAATAACAGATATCCTTTTGATCAATTACTTGGTGGAATATCCAACAGGTGGGTCAGGCTCTGTAAAAAGATGCTGAGGTCTGCTATTTTAAATGGGAGACAGCTGATGAAAGACATACCCAGGTTCCCAAGACTGCAGACTCTAATATTCAAGGCTAAATTGCTGCTACTAAGATTGGGTAATACAGTCTACTTCTCAGTACAGGGGTCACAAACTGAAGCCAAAAATTTGGATTTTCATGTGAAAAAAACCTCTGTTTTTTAAATGTTGGCAATTAAAATTTTAAATGTTAAAACTCGGCAGAAAAAAAACAAAACATGTCTTCAGAGCAGGTAAAGGATAATGCTCTTATTTGGGCAAACTGTTTATTTTTATATGGCAACCTAATTCTAAGATGGGGATTTTCTAAGCTATCCCAAAATATCTAAATCTCAAGGCACATGGCAGTCTAGAATATTTAAATTCATCAAAATCTGAGAAAAATTACAAGAACAATCCTCTTTATGACTGTAATAGGTCTGGCATTTGACTTATCTTTCATATCGTTTTCACGAAAAATTCACAAAGAATAATCAGTCTTCCAAACAGGTCTTTCCTTCATTGGGCTGGTTGAGAAAGTCACTCAACTGTCAGTAAAGTCAAGACTTCCATCCAATGACATCAGCCAAGTTCACTCTTCTAATACCACAGTGAAAGGTTTGACCCTGGTCAGGCAGGTGCAAATGTCTGCCAGGTGCTTTGAACCAGTAAAGGTGATTTAAATACAAAATGTAGGTGTGCAGTTCAGGGCAAACCATGCTCAGTACCAGAGAACAACTCAAATCAGTGGACCTGTTGCTGATTCTTATTCAAAGGATGGCATAAAGAATAAATGAGGGCACTGTTCACTTGAAAAAATAAAACATACATTTAATTGGTGTAAATGTCATCAGTCAGATTTTTCTAAAAATTGCATTAGTAGTTTTTTTGGGGAAAAAAATCATTGCCTAATTTAGATTTTTAAATGAGAAGTTAAAGTATGGGCTTACATCTTCCTCAAAAGTTATCCCAAACATTTTTAAAATGGCAGAGATGTGTGTAGGTGTACCTGTTACACCTACATGAAAATAAATTTAAATTTCTTCAGCTCAGCTTGACAAATGCATTTTAATTATTAGAAACTCAACAAACCCAAGAAAATGTAAAGCAACATTACCATACTTGGTGCCTCCAAGTTTAGATACATTGAAGAACTTCTTATGTGAACTGTCATTTAATGTTTCAATAAGGTACTCAAAGGCGTATCCTGAAAAAAAATTATACTGTCATTATACTGTTTAAACACAGCTACAAAGTATCTTATCCAAAGTGAAAACACTGGAAACTAGCTTTGTCCAGCAGAATTTTCTACAATGGCAGAAATGTCCCATGTTTGTGCTGTCCAGTAAGGTATTAGCCACATGTGGCTACTAAGCACTCAAAATGTGGCTACAGCAACTGGGGAAATAAATTTTTAATTTTATTTAATTAATTTAAAGTCATACGCAGCTAGTATTCACCATACTGGTAGGCTAGCTCTAATTTGTCAAGTAAAAACTAGTAAGATAATTTACTCCCGAAATGTGTTAAGAATACCTGGAAAGGAACAGTAAGAATGATTAAAAGTATAGGGATGTTTTGGAAAGACACTGTTCTGAAAATTGCATAAGTACAGAACAATTTGAGAACTCCAGTTACGTTAGAGGGACTGATTAAAAAACAATAATAAAGGACTGATTTTTACAGAGCATTCAACGACATAGACAAAATCAAAGCAAAACCAACCCCAAAACTTCTCAAGACCTTAATAGATCTTAAGACTGAAGATAAAAGTGAACAAAATATTTAGGTAAATTAGCACATTCTCCCCTAAAAAAGGCATATCCTTCTGGTTTTGCAGGAATTAAAGCTGAACTACAAAGTCAAAGACTCAGTCAGGGGTCTCATCTGAATGTGCCCCAGGCTCCTAACGTTCTGGGAAGTGGCGGGGAGGCAGCCTTGAGGCTGAAAAGATCTTTTGTGCAGACTCATTGCGGTGGGTGGGCAGGACACTCAAAATTGTTGGGGTCTTCGTCCAAAATGAGAAGAGATAAGCACAGCCTACTTTCAGAATGAAAAGTGTTCCTAGCCCTCTCTCTTTCTCTCTTTTTTTTCTTTTTGCAGAGAGAGGTGGGCTGGGAGGAGACTCAGAGGTGCGAGGTGCAATAAATAGTCGGGGAACTGGCTGATCAACGTACAACCTTGACTGCTCCTCATTCGGCTTCCAGAGGCTAAGAGGCACGGAGGGGCTCGAGGCTAGATAGTGGAATAAACAACTAGCTGCGTGAAACCCAAGCAAGGAGACGCTAGCCCCCACCCGCATCTCTCACAAATCGGGGGCGGTGTGGGGAAGATGGTGGGCCTCTCTCTGCCCCTAGTGTTACTGACAGGGGCCAGGAAGCCGCTGGCAGCAAGCAGCGGCAACCGGGGTGAGATAGGTGCGGGTCAAGGCTAGCAGCGAAACGGACGGCCCTGCTGGGGTCGCTCTGGGAGGCGGGGTGCGGAGGCCCGGCTTCCAAGGCCTGGGCGCAGAGAATGCGGCCCAGCAGGCAGGCCCCGAGGGGAGCCCTGAGGACCCCTGGCGCCCGTCGGGCGACTCTAGGAGAGAGAGGAAAGGAACACGGCGCCCAAACAGCGCGCGTTTCCAGCTGCCAGACCCAAGCCGGCGGCCCGAAACTGACCTGCACTTGGGGCGTCCATCGCCGGAGACCATATTATCCCTGCGGGGAGGGGGCCAGCGGGGGAAGGAGGGGAGGCCTAGCGGGGAGGAGGGGTAGGAAGACAGGCGGACTGGCAAGAGAGGAAGGAAGGAAGCAGTCTCGCGCAAACACCGCGAGAGCCGCGGAGCAGGCCCCGTATCTACGCTCGCGAGATTTTAGCCTAATTCCCGCGAGATCTTCGGACATGAAAACAAAGAAAGAAGGGGCGGAGCTAGTCTAAAGAGGATTCCGGCGCAGTCGCCGCTGTTCTCGCGAGCAGAGGCAGAGCGACGGGGAGGGTGTGACGTTGGCGTCACTAGCGTGGCCTCGTAGTGGTCCGTTGCTTAGCTGTGGCCTCAAGTGCCCAGTTGGGGTTGTCAGGTCGAGCGCTGTGTGGGTTCCTGCAGGGTGTCTTCCAGAGTAGGAGTCGGAATCGGAACTCCTAGGAAAAACAGCTTAAGGAGACCCCCTTTTCCCCTGACGAGAAAGCCTTGCATTAACTTGTCATATGTAGGTAGCCCCCATGTGTGTTCTCTACAGAAGGTGGGGAGACAATCGGGCACGTCGGAGGCGCTTAACTAATTGTTGAATGAATTAATTTTTCCTTACACTCCGCAGCTTCAATCTCTCACTTTCTGATGACTTCTTCCCCGTAGCAGCTAATCATGCCTAAGCTTCTCCGTCCTTCCGCTTCAGCTCCTCCGGTCCCTACAGTCTTTTCCACCTGCTGCCTTATCTCCTGTTGGCAGCCAGCTTCCCAGAAAGAGTGGTTTGCACTCGCTCTTCTCGCACTCTTTATCCCTCCTCCAGTCTGGCTTCCACCCCCAGAGTTCCACCAAGGGCAGCCAAAACTCCACTTGCTAATCTCACGTTTCTCAATCCATACTCTACTTGTTCTTTCCCCTTGTTGAAAAATACTCTTCCATTGGCTGCTGTGACCTAAAACTCTTATTGTTTATTTATTTATTTATTTATTTATTTTTGTTTACTTCTTACCTCTGAGTTTGCTCCACCTCAGTCTCTTCTGCTGGTTCCTTCCTCCGCACAGCTTTAAAATGTACTGGGCCTTAAGTGTACCCAAGGGCTCTGGCTTGCACCTCCTCTCACTCCATTTTCCCTGACCTATCTCGCCCTCTCCTCTGACTTCAGTTATTAGATAATATGTTGATCCTTCCCAGTTTACCTGTAACCCAAGCCATCTCCTAAGCCCAGAGGTGTATATCCTAGTACCTGTTGGATGCCTCCACATCCCACAGGCACCTCAGACTCAAAATCTCCAAAACTAAACCCTTAGAAAAGTTCTAAACAAGATAAAATACAACCCTTCTTCTTTTTACACAATAATAGTATTCCTGGAAAATCCAGTGTATATTCAAACCAAACACAAATTACTTGTTTTATTTGTAAGTGGGGTTAAATTCTAGGCTCAGATAATTATAAACAAATTTGTTGTTGTTGTTATGTTTGTGTATATGTTTACCTACCTGAATATCTGACGGTATGTTTAGGGGAGTAATCTTGTTTGATTCTTTGTTGTGCAATTCTGTACTATGGAATGCAGGCAATCTAATATTCATTAAATGCCGAAAGTGCCCCCACAATGGTGACAACAAAAAATACCCTCCCATTTCCTCAATGTCCTGCTTCCATTGAGAAACACTAACTTAGATCAGTCATGATGTGTCCCCTTGTGGCTCGACTCATTACTTTTTTTAAACAGTTTTACTGAGATTTAATTAACATGCCATAAAATTCTCCCATTTTTAAACCTTTTTTATTTTGTGATAATTGTAGATTTACATGCAGTTGTATTAAATAATAGAAATCCCATATACTCTTCAACCAGACTTCCACCATATAACATAGTACAATATCAAAATGAGGAAATTGACATTGATAGAATCATTCCACCTTATTCAGATTTCAGCAGTTTTATTAATACATCCACTCTTTTGTGTGTGTGTGTGTGTGTGTGTGTGTGTGTATTTAGTTCACATGTATAGATTTGTGTGACGACCACCACAATCAAGATACAGAACATTTCCAAGGACCCTTCATGTTGCCCTTGTGTAACCACATCTACTTTCCTACTAGGCTGCCACTTCCTCATCCACTATGCCCTGATAACTACTAATCTGTGCCCCATTTTGAATGATATACAAATGGAATCATGCTGTATGTTTCCACAATTCATTTTTTTCAAGTTACATTTCCAGTGAGTACCCTTTTAGATCAGTGTCCTGAGCAATATCCTGGCTGGTTCAGCTCTTCTTTTTTAATTAAACTTTTTATTTTGGAAAAAAATTTAAGGATACAGAAGAATTGTAAGATAATTACAATAAACCTTCTTATACACTTTACCTGGATTTATTTATTTATTGTTAATATTTTGCCATGTTTGCTTTATCTCTCTGTACTGCATACTGCATAAGATCCTCATTATTTCTTATTCTAATTTTTTCCCTGGACTATTTCAGAGTAAATTTCAGAGATTATGACCTTTAAACACTAAATACTTCATTATGTATCTCCTAACAACAAAGACAATCTCTTACATAACTACGGTGTAGTGATCCAATTCAGGAAACTTAATATTGATACGATATAATCAGTTATATCTTATCAATACAATTCATATTCAAATTTTATGAATTTGAATCATCAAATTTGGTGAATAATCCATATTCAAACATTGATACAATTTACAATCCATATTCAAATTTTGTTAATTGTCCAATACCGTCCTTTCTAGAAACTTTTCTCCCAATCCAGAATCCAAACCAGGATCAAGCATTGCATTTAGATGTCGTATCTGTTTAGTCACCTATAATCCAGAACAGTTCCTTAGCCTTTCATTCTCTTTTATGGTATTGAAATTTTTGAAGAGCATTGGCCCATTGTTTTGCAGAATGTCCTTTAATTTGGGCTCCCCTGATCGTTTCTTCATGATTAAATTTGGTTTATGCATTTTTGGTGGGAATGCTACACAAGCAATGTTGTGTCCTTTTTAGTACATCCTATCAGGAGACACCTGATTTCATTTAGTTCCTTTTTTGGTAGCTGAGCCATCTCTAAACGTAAAATCAGCACAGGATTTTAAACCCAGGTCCTCCAGACTCTAGGGCCCATGTTTTCACCCATCCACAATGCCGTGGTTAGATGTGGTCTCACTTATTGCAGGGAGTGAGGTTGGAGGCTCCTGTGGCCTTTCTAAATCTTCTTAGTATGATCTCTCAGTAGCTAAGACCTGAGTGCTGTCATGTTCTTCCAATTTATGTTTTAAATCTACACAAAGAAAGCCTGTTTGGTTATTGATAGCTCCAGAATAAATGCCATATCTTAAAAAATCAAAACCATGATAAACTAATATGGCTGCCATTCTGTGGCTCACATGGAAGCCACTACTGAGCCTGATCATGGGATGGGGTAAGATCAAAACATATGAAATCAAAGGGAACCATTGTACACCCAAAGCGGGTAACTGTGTGTTCTGCCCATCTAGTCAAGAGGAATGCAGATCAGAGTTTTTTCTTTTCATCCATATGAGTAGATCATACATTAAAAGTTTTTAGAAACTACTGAAATCCCTGTCTATTGCCAGCAGATGGTTAGGAATGTTGATGCAGGCTTACAGTGCTGAACACTGTCCTTGGAACTGTGATAGGATATAAAATAAATAGAAAAGACCCTTATTCCTCACACCCTAATTCCCTTTTCTAGGGAAAAGACAGAATTGCCATCAATAAAATGACATGAAAACATAAATGTCAAAACTACTGTTACAGGTTGAATTGTGTTCCCCCAAATTGTATGTGACCTTATTTAGAAATAGAGTGACTGCAAATGTAATTAGTTAAGGTCGTACTAGAGTGAGTTGGTCCTAATCCAATGGCTGGTGTCCTTACAAGAAGACAGGCACATAGACACACAGAGGGAAGGTGGCTGTGTGAAGAAACAGACATGCATACAGGGAGAACGCTATGGAACCATGAAGGCAGAGATCAAGGGGATGGGTCTGCAAGCCAAGAAGAGAGGCCTGGAACTGATCCTCAGAAGAAACCAACTCTGCCAACACCTTATTTTCTGACTTCTAGCCTCCAGAACTGCGAGGCAATAAATTTCTGTTGTATAAGCTACCCAGTTTGAAGTAGTTTGTTATAGCAGCCCTAGGAAGCTAATATAAATCCCTTCTTGGAATACCAAAGTGAAAATTGTGCAGCATAGCAGTCAGGAGACCTAGGTTTCAGTCCAAGCCCAATCCTAAATTTGCTGTGTGGCCATACCCAGATGAATGAATTTGTCAGGCCTCAGCTGTAAAATTAATCAGTTGAAGAAAGTCTTCTTCTAGGTTCAAGAATGATTTTACATAGTCTATGTTTGTACATTTCCGCTTTCAGGCATTTTCCCTCTCTTTTGTCCCTCTCATCAAAGGAACCATGATGCCCTATCAAATTATAATTCCTAAATATCTCTTCGTTTATCTCCTCTACCGTTGCCTTAGTTTGGGTTCTGGTCATTTGTTACCTGGGCCATTGTGTTAGGTTGAACCAAATGAAACTGATGACATTTGACCATTTTTGACAAAAATATAAAAAATGGCCATTTTATATGTTTCAACCTAAGAGTCATTTCCTGGCCCAGCACGGTGGCTCACGCCTGTAATGCTAGCACTCTGGGAGGCCGAGGCGGGAGGATCGCTCGAGGTCAGGAGTTCGAGGCAGCCTGAGCAAGAGCGAGACCCTGTCTCTACTAAAAATAGAAAGAAATTATCTGGCCAACTAAAAATATATATAGAAAAAATTAGCCAGGCATGGTGGCACATGCCTGTAGTCCCAGCTACTTGGGAGGCTGAAGCAGGAGGATCACTTGAGCCTAGGAGTTTGAGGTTGCTGTGAGCTAGGCTGACGCCATGGCACTCTAGCCTGGGCAACAGAGCAAGACTCTGTCTCCAAAAAAAATAAATAAATAAAAGAATCATTTCCTAACTGGTCCCCCTACTTCAGGCTAGCCTCACCCATGCTCTCATCATCGCTCCAATCACCCTACATAACCCCACCAGGATATTCTTTCTGAAAGGCAAATCTGATCATGTTTGCCTAGAATTCTTTGAGGTCTTCCCCACCACCTTCAAAATGAAACCAGAACTTCCCAGCCCAGCATTTGAGGGCTTTTGCCACCTCATCCCACCTACTCTCCAGAATTACCTCTTGACCTAAACCCCGTTTTTACCTAATCCTGCACCCATACAGAATGAAGCTTCATACTACCTCAAGCTTTTGCACATTCACCAGCTAACTTCTAATTGTCCCCCAGGAACAGCAGAAGCTCCTCTTCATGAAGATTTTGCTGTTCCAATTCACTCTTCTCCACTGCAACCCTGGGCTCCCTCTTTCTTGCCGTCAAACCCACCATGCTTCCCCTCTCACAGCACTTAGCTCACCATACTATAATTCTTGGTCCGTTCATTCACTAAATGGTGAACTCCTTGAACACTGAGTTTTTACTCTATTTCCCTATCTCCCAGCACATGGCATATGACAATTACTCCAGAAAGTGTTACTGAATAAGTGAATGGATGAGTGAACTGATGACTGAATGAATGGAACCTGATCCTGCATATAAGAATTTCCAAATCTGTACAACAGGCAGGTTAGACACAAATAATTTGAATTATGAAATGATTCATCTTTCAAAAATAATTTTCTATAGGAATTCTGTAAATAGCAAGCTATACTAGTGAATTGAAAAATCGGACTTGAATTTCAGAATTCATTTAATGGAAACTTGACTCCTATAAAGTGGTGGCCTGGACTCTTTGGTTTGGTTCAACCACCCTTTGAGTATTATCTATTACATTCTAGAACGGTGAGGAGGACGAGACTTGCCCTTGAGAATCTTACAAATAGATAATGTTAGTATAAGTGATAATAAAAATAATAATAGCTAACACGTAATTAACCTTGTTAAGTTAACCTAATTAACCTTGTTACACGTATTAGCGCATTTAAATTTTCAAAACACCCCTGGAAGGCATTGTATCACTTAGGATGTTTGTAGCTACAGGTAAAAGAAACATCCCTCTGAGGTCTTCATTGCATGGTAAGAAAAAAAAAGAAAAAAGAAACATCCAATTCAAACTGGCTTAAATGTGAGCCACTGCTTGTACCAAGTGAAGTGCTTCTATTTTCTCAGAAACATTTAGCCAGCTGCATGGGCTTCAGAGAAGCTCCCCTACAGAGTCAGGGAAAGGTGGAGCTTCAGCAGCTTTGTTAATGGCTCACCTGCCAAGAAAGAGCAGTCCCATTGAACAACAAATGTTTCTCTGATGGCCAATCTCAGGTAGGCCCTATGCTAAGGGCTGGGGACACAGAGGAGATTAGCATGGCTCCAGGCTTGTCCCTTAGTCTGGAGTGTGTGTATGTGGCACTGAGAGGTAAACACGTAATGATGATGTGTCAAAGAGTCAGAAAAGATGTTACTGAGAAGCAGTGGTATTCGAACTCAGAAACTTTGTGGTCAGGATCTTTGTGGACATTTGATATCCATTTCCTGTTTCTCCTGCCCAAATTACTCTGAATTTCTCTTGGGCAATTCAACCCTTCCCCAGTTCCCCTTCACTGGTCCACTACTGGACCCAGTATTTGGATCAGAAATTAGGGATATAACCTAATTAGAAGCAGCAAATCACAGCAAGACTTGCTGGGGCTTCTGAGAAAGGGAGCTTCTCCTTTTCACTCTATGAGTCGTGGGAGTGAGGTGTGACACATCTGGAACTGCTGCAGCCATTTTACTGCCACAGTGGTGAGTTTGAAGCTGTGAACCCCACTGTGTGGTACCTGAGAATGCACCAAGACTGTAGGAGACAGAGACAAGAGATAGAGAAATTCTGAATCCCCGGTGTCAAACTTTAGCTTCCAAATCAAGCCTTGCCTGTTCTCTACGATAACTTCCTTTGGAATTTTTTTTCAGTCATGTGAGCCAACAAACTCCTTTTATAGTGTTAAATAAAATTTATAGGAAGCCGTTGGAGTGGACTGAGCTCCTGCACTATGCCTAACAGACCAGACCAGAAGGGAGTCACTCATGCTGAAGTCCCACGCCACCAGCCTAGACCCAGCTGTTTACCTGACCTTCCAAGACATTAAGGGAGAAAAATAGCCAAATCCCCAAACAGGTCAGTTGTAGCAGGCATGATAAGGAGGTCCACCAGTCTGCTTTTTGTTCTCTGTTTCTGCTTTCTTCAGCCCTTTTTTGCCTACAAAGCCAACCTCCTCCGTTCAGCTCATCAGAACACTCATCCTACTTTATAGTGTCAAAAGATAAAAGTATAACAAATTTAGTTTAAAGATCTCTCCCTTTCAAAATATCAAAGATATTCTTCTCAGAAATAGAAAAAAGCAATCCTAAAATTCGTATGGAACCACAAAAGACCCTGCATAGACAAAGCAGTCCTGAGCAAAAAGAACAAAGCTGGAGGCATCACATTACCTGAATTTAAAATATACTACAAAGCTATAGTAACCAAAATAGGTATGGTACTGGCATAAAAACAGACACTAGACCAATGGAACAGAATAGAGAAACCAGAAATAAATACACAAATTTATAGCTAACTGATTTTTGGCAAAGATGTCAAGAATATACATTGAGGGAAGGGACAGTCTGTTCAATAAATGGTGCTGGGAAAACTGGATATCCATATGCAGAAGAATGAAACTGGACCCCTGTCTCTCACCTTATACAAAAATCAAGTCAAAATCAAGAGACTTAAATGTAAGACCTGAAACTATGAAACTACTGTTACTGAACCAAAATGGGGTCTGCTTGCCAGCAAAGCCAGACACTGAAGCTAAGAGTTACAGAGGGTGAAAGAGGCATTTTTATTGCATGGTACCATGCAAGGAAAGGGCAGCTACTGGCTTAAGCCCAAACTCCCAGAAGGCTTACAAGCAAAAGTTTTGAAAGGCAGGCGTACACATTAGGAAAATCAATACATGGAGATTATACATTGACCTGGCCCCAAAAGGCAGGATATCCTGAAGTGGGGGCCTACGGGCCATAGTGGATTCAGGGATTTTTGGATTAGTGGAAAGGAATGTTAAGGGTATGACTTTCTCCAGGCCCCTCAGGGAGAAATTTAGAACAAAGAATGGTGGTCAGAGTTCAATTCTTCAGTTCCCTTTTATTTGCATTTTTTGTCTGGTGGGGGTTTCTCGAAAACAACTCAAGAATATAAGTTGAGATGTTATTTTTTTGTTTCCATAGGGAACCACAACACCTCACATTGCTTAGAGGACCATTATTGTTACCATCTTCCTGCTCATCATGTTGCCCATTCACTTTTCAAGGCTCCCTATGTGCCCAGAACTTTCCCTGAAGTGGTTCAGCGGGGGGGGGGGGGGGGGGGGGTATTTCCCTGCTTGGGGTGGGGGTGTCCAGCAGGCCTAAGAGGGGTCCCTGCTCCATCTCACTACTAGAAGAAAACACTGGGGAAATGCTTCAGAACATTGGTCTGGGAAAAGACTTTTTTGGGTAAGATCTCAAAAGTACAGGCAACAAAGGCAAAAATAGACAAATGAGACTATATCAAGCTAAAAGTCTTCTGCACAGCAAAGGAAACAATCAACAGAGTGAAAGAACAACCTACAGAGTAGGAGAAAATATTTGCAAACTATCAGACAAAAAATTAATAACCACAATATATAAGAAACTCAAACAACTCAATAGCAAAAAAAAAAAAAATAATCTGATTTATTTGTTTATTTATTTTTTGAGACAGAGTCTCACTCTCTTGCCTGGGCTAGAGTGCCGTGGCGTCAGCCTAGCTCACAGCAACCTCCCACTCCTGGGTTTAAGCGATCTTCCTGCCTCAGCCTCCTGGGTAGCTGGGACTACAAGCACGCACCACCATGCCCGGCTAATTTTTTTTCTTTTTAGTTGTTTGGCTAATTTCTTTCTATTTTTAGTAGAGACAGGGTCTCGCTCTTGCTCAGGCTGGTTTCGAACTCCTGAACTCAAGCAGTCCTCCCGCCTCAGCCTCCCAGAGTGCTAGGATTATGACTGTGCCTGGCCATAATCTGATTTAAAAATGAGCAAATGATGTAGATGGACATTTCATAAAAGAAGACATATAAATGGTTAACATGTATATGAAAAAATGTTCAACATCCCAAGTCATCAGGGAAATGCAAATCAAAACCACAGAGAGATATCATTTTACCCCAGTTAAAATGGCTATTATAAAAAAGACAAAAAATAACAAATGCTGGTGAGGATATGAAGAAAGGGCAACCCTTGTATACTGTTGGTGGGAGTGTAAATTAGTACAGCCACGATGGAAACAATATGGAAGTTCTTTGAAAACTAAAACTAGATGTACTATGTAATACAGCAATCCCACTGCTAGGTATATATCCAAAAGAAAGGAAATTAGTATATTGAAGAGATATCTGCACTCCCAGGTTTATTGCAGCATTATTCATAATAGCCAAGATATGGAATCAACCTAAGGGTCCATCAACAAATGAATAAAGACAGTGTGGTATATATACACAATGGAATATTATTGAGCTATAAAAAAGAATGAAATTCTGTCATTCACAGCAACACGGATGGAATTGGAGGACAATATGTTAAGTGAAATAAGCCAGGCACAGAAAGACAAATATCTCATGTTCTCATTCACACATGGGAGCTGAAAAAGTGGATCTCATGGAGGTGGAGAGTAGAATGATGGTTGCCAGAGGCTGGGAAGGGTGGGGGAGATGAGAGGTTGGCTAAGGGGTGCAAAAATACAGTTACATAGAAGGTATAAGTTCTAGTGTTCGATATCACAGTAGGGTGACTATAGTTAACAATAATTTATTTTATATCTCAAAATAGCTAGAAAAGAAGATTTAGAATGTCCCCAACACAAAAAATGATAAATATTTGAGGTGATGAATATCCTAAATACCCTGATTTGATCACTACACATTGTACACATGGATCAAAACATCTCATTCCTTGGCCCGCAGCTCTCTTCTATGTTCAGTGCCAGCACTTGGACCTGTCTCTGTCTTCGTATCTGGATCTCTGACTCTCCTGCCTCCCTCTTTCACTGATACGGAACCTTGTTACTACATTGGACCCACTCGGATAATCCAGGATAATCTCCCCTTCTCAAAGTTGGCTGATTAGCAAGCTTAATTCCATTCTAAGCTCTAGTCCCCCTTGCCGTCTAACATAACATTTTCACAGGTTCCAGGGATTAGGACGTGGACATCTTTGGAGAGGCGGGAGAATTATTCTGCCTACAGCAGAGGTCTATTCTGGTGTAGACATGTATGTAGCACTCAGTGAGTCATTCCCATAGACTTTTAAGCATGGTTGAAGAACATTTAACCCCACTTGGAGGGAATCAAAGAAGGTTTCTTAGAGGAAATGAATCCTGAGCTGAATCCATTTAAAAACACTCTGCCATTTATTATCTGACATTGTCCAGATAGGTTGCATAAACTATTTGCAATCCTCATGATAATCTTGAAGATAAATGTTGTTATTATCCCTGTTTTACAGATAAGAAAACTGAGATTCAGAGATGTGGAAAAATGTAATCCCTCATTAGCACTCATTGGTTGGTGGAACTAGGAAAAGTCAGTTTTGATGAGAGCAAAAGAAAAAAGGTCTAAAACTTGGGGCACTTGCAGGGAAGTTAGGCCCAGAAGAGGCCTTGCCTTGTGGTTTCCCAGATGGCCAGAGGACAGTGCCTGGGTACCAGGTGGGATATTTGGGGAGGGAGAAGAAGGGTGAAGAAATCTAAAAGGAACTTGAGATGATGTGAAAGCCATGTTCCATTTAATTTACAGATTTCATAAACATTTTTAAGATGTCAGAGCAAGAAGGGGAGATGAGAAATTATCTAGTTTAATGGCTTTATATATGGGCACAGGGCTTGCGGCAATTACCACGGTGAATTATGCACTGAGATAATGGCAGAGCGGGAATGTGAAACCAGATTCTGGGCCCCGGTCCTAGATCCCTTCTGGGGACGCAGGCCAGCGGCCCTGGGTTGGGTTACAAGCCGAATCCTCTTGGAACCACTCCTCTGGTCTTAGCTCTCTGAGGGCTCTTCCATGCTGTTTTGCAGGCCAAGCCAAATGGTTTGTGCCCAGAAAATAACAGGTGAAGTTCAGGAGTTACAGCTTGGGCTGCTGTTAGGCCTCGTAGCCTCCGGGGGGCAGCAGTACGAGGCACTGTCTCTTGAGGTGCTATAAATAGAGACAATAAGCACCGTGTCTGGCCTGACACCAGTGGTTAATGAAACACCAAGGGAACAATAAGGGAGTGAAGCTCCCACTGTACCCTCTAGCGTGGTAATAACAACAATTTTTTTTTTTTTTTACACTTAAGACACCCAAATGGCCCTTTTGAAGCAGCCTAGATATCTATTCCAAATGAGGCTGCCCCTGCTCAAAACTGCAGTAACTTTTCTTTGAGAATGGCCTTCAGGGCTGGGGCTGGACCAGAAGGCTCAGCCCTGAGGACGAGCACTTGCTTTGGAGTCTGTTCGTCTAAAGTCTGTGAGGCTAAAATCTGGCTGTCCCGGGTGCCTGGGGCCTATCTTCTGCAAACCTTTACTTTCCCCCATTGATAAAATGTATCATCCTAGTCCAAGCCACCGTCATCTCCGCCCTGGGCTATTGCAGCAGCCTCAACACAACCACCGGAGGGATGCTGTTTAAGCGGAAGCCAGCTCACGCCATGCTCTGCTCAGAACTCCGCGCTGGCTCTAGCTCACTTGGTGCTACAGCCAAAGTCCTCACTGTGGCCTCCAAGGCCCCAACATTCTCTGACTCTCCTCTTTGACCTCATCTCCTGCATCCCCCACGATGGCTCTGCACTAGTCTCACTCCTTGCTGGTCCTTGAACTCCAAGCTCCATCTCTTCTTCAGGCCTTTGCTGGTCCCTCTGCCTGGTACACTCCCAGATGCCTACTGCCTTGTCCTTCCACTTTCTCTGGTTCTGCTCCAATTGCCCAGCTCAGTGAGGTCTTCCCTGAGCACCCAATATACACATTATCCTGCTTTATTCCTCTCCATAGCACTTATAATGACCCAACACGTTGTACATTTAACTCATCTGTTTGTTGTCTACCTCCTACTAGAATGTAGGCTCCACGAGGGGAGAAACCTGGTTGCTTTGTTCACTGTTACATCCCCTGCTCTCAGAAGTGGCACATGGTAGGTATTTGTGGAAAAGGTGCATGAATCAAGTAACCCTTTCAGGCAAGCTCAAAGAGAGACTTGTTTCTCTGAACCTTGGGTGGAGAACATCAGAGTCAAGGATACCTCTCTTGATTCTGGTCATGTCCACCGTTGTGACTTCAGTTGAGTGAGCACTTCCATTTACACATTGGAGAGGTTTTTCCTGGTTGAGGGTGTGCCTGTGGGTGTTGGCAGCAGTGATGGTAGAAAATTATTAAGCAGCAGCAAAAGCTGAGGCTCCTTAAATCCATGCAGCAGAGAGCCCCACAGCCTTAGGGAAGACATCTCATTCCTGGGCCAGATGTCATGTAACCTCATGCTTTTGCTCTCTTAGTTTTAGGACCCAGAATACCTTTCTGTATTGTTAAAACAAGAAGCTTTGTCTCTGAAAATGTGATGACTTGGTCCTGACATTCAAAGAGAAGTCTGGGAGATCAACATGGTGTTGCAAGGAGGGAACTGAAGTTTGGCTCTCGGGTCCCTTAGCTCAGAGCATGCCACATCCTTCTCCTATGCCCTTGCCTTTCCCTGCCCTTGCCACCACTCCATTTGGGTTTGGATTACCCCTGGCCTCCTGGCTGGTACTCCATCTGTACCCCATGGCCCTGCTGGACTTCCAGAAGTACCAACTTTGATTATAACTCTGATTTCCTGTTCAAAACCCCCAGTCCACACTCAAAAGGCCAAAGTCCAAACTCACCAGCCTGATATTCGAGCCCTCTGGTATCTGGCTCAGGGCCACCTGTTTCCATTCTTGTCAACGTCTCACCTTTCTGGATCTTATGCATCACCTGGCCTAGCCATCTCACAGGTCCTGAGCTTCCCCACCTCCTGCTGTTCCACCCCTGCCCCTACTCATCTCCCATGCCAGACGCCGCCTCCATCCTCTGTGGCTGGGCAAACCCACCCCTCCATCACCCTGCGCCCTTGTTTGCCCTGAAGTCTTCTCAATCTTCTCAACGTAGACGATATCGTTATCTGAGCCTTCCTGCCAGGTTTCCCTTTCAGACCAGGCACTTGTGAGCAGGAGGGAGGCTGGATTGGAAGGCTTTGGCAGGGCTGCTGAGGACCCTTCTGCACCACTGCTTCACCCCAGCCCCATCTCTGGAGCCCTCCCCTATCTCTGGAGCCCTCCCCCAACCTGCTGGCCTTCGACTTTTCAGAGCGCTGCCCTACACCTTCTGTCAGCTCCTGCATCAAAGATTGTGACCTGTTCTTGGTTTTTCCTGCGAGGCCCCTATCCCTTCGGTGGAGTGCAATCCTTCATGATGTAAGCATCTATCTCGGAACTGGGGATGTCTGTAGTGTTGAACATTTTCTATTTTTCCTATAACACAGCCCCAAACACAAGCCTACTTCTGTATTTGGCACTCAGCCGAAGAAGCTGCTGTCTGCCCCAGACTGGAGGAAAAGCTGGCTGTATTGACCTCACTGAAAGATAATGTTATCATGCAATATATATGGTATATAGGTATCCTAGAGGATCTTTAAGGATCATTTTGACTAAATGGGACTTTCACTTTAAGTGCTGACTTTAGAACCTACCCCTGTATAAGATGGGACTCTGCTGTGGATAGTGTGTGAGATCATTAGGGATTATGACTGCATTTGGATGAGTAGCTGCTCTGCATAGGTAGAGACCTTTGCAAACTATCTCCCGAGCCCACCGTGGAGCCTTCAAACCAGATCTGACGACTGGGAGGAAGCCGGGAGCTGGCTCCCAGATGCAACAGTGTTCTGACCTCTTTTTTGAACTGACTGAGGCCCGGAGAGAGGAAGCGACTCACCAGACAGGGTGAAGGAGAAGGGGGCAGGTGCGACCCAGCTTCCTGGTGATTCCTAGGGCAGAACTCTTTTCTGAGCCTCACCTTGGAAAGAATAAGAGACAACACAGGATTGGGAGAGTTCATGTTCCCCGTGGGAAGCATCAAACTGTCCTAACTTGATGGGTTGTTTCAGTTCAGCTCCAAATCATATACCTTAGGAACAGTCTTACGCCAATGTGTGTTTCTGCAACAGGTCCTAATGGGCCTCCTGTTGACTTTTTAATGAATAGACTGTCCCAGTAACTCTTACCCCTTAGATATAGTTTATACCGGGAAAACTGCCAATGTAAGAATGGCCCTGAAGATGTTTGCAGGCTTATGTGGCAACACAAGGGTTACATTTCCGTGAAGTATTCTGAAAATCCTTACATTCTCTTACTCTTCCAGGAAATACCAAAGGTTTTGTGCAACTTTTATGTTGCACAGAACTATAACTGTTTGTTGACTGAATGCCAAAGAGTCGGAAAGAATAGGACTAACATTTATTGACTTACTATGTGCTAGACACTTTCAACTCTTCATTCTTTACAAAAACCCCTTAAAACAGGCATTATGTTACCCATGTTGCTTAAGAGGGATCGAAGCTCAGAGGGTAAGTGACTTGCCCAAGGCCACCCAGATAATACGTGGCAGAGTGAGGATTTGAACCCAGGTAAGCCTAACTCAGAGGCAGTTTTCCAAATCCCATAATGTCTTCCTCTTGGGGAAACATCATGGATCCCTGGACACTGAGTCTATGTGGCCTAGTCTCCCAACAAATGCAGGAATTCCTTCCCTAGAATCTCTGTCAGAAGTTCAGAGGGGCCGGGCGCGGTGGCTCACGCCTGTAATCCTAGCACTCTGGGAGGCCGAGGCGGGTGGATCGCTCAAGGTCAGGAGTTCGAGACCAGCCTGAGCGAGACCCCGTCTCTACTAAAAATAGAAAGACATTATATGGACAACTAAAAATCTATATAGAAAAAATTAGCCGGGCATGGTGGCGCATGCCTGTAGTCCCAGCTACTCGGGAGGCTGAGGCAGTAGGATCGCTTAAGCTGAGGAGTCTGAGGTTGCTGTGAGCTAAGCTGACGCCACGGCACTCACTCTAGCCTGGGCAACAAAGTGAGACTCTGTCTCAACAAAAAAAAAAAAAAAAAAAAAAGTTCAGAGGGATACAGTGAGGCAGGTAGAACACTGAGACAGATGTCTGTACACATGGATATTGTCTCCAACCAGCTCTGATGTTGGTTCTTACTTGGACAACCCCAGTCCATCTGTCTTCAAAGGCTGAACCTGTCTACTCTCTAACATCTCTCCAAGCCCTAGGATTCAGTGATTCTGTAATAAACACTGTGGACCAACTCACCTTTCTGAACCGCAGGGGCTGCACCAATCCACCGTCATAAACTCGTTTTTGTTACAGTTAACTGGAGTAGATTCAGATGTCTACAAAGCGGACCAACCCAGGTTCTGTCCGGCGACAGGGCTCGCCGCCTGCACAAAGTGCCTACCCCAGTGTGACGGTCTGCCTGTGAAAGACGTTTTCTTGTATGTTGAGCTGAAAACTGTGCTCACCTGGTTCTCCCCTGTCCCAGCTTTGCTTTCTGGGACCAAACAGAATGAGTCAACTCCTGTTTCCATTTAACTGCCCTTCGGAGATCCGAGGATGGTGATGGTGCCGTTCCCCAAACTGCGCTCAGCAGCACCGAAAGCCCCTGCTTCCAGATGAGAAACTGTTGAGATGAGCCAAGCAGCCAAGTAAAGGCAGAGAGAGTCTGGCACTGCAGAGGTGGCAAGGGCAACTATTCCTTGTCTCCCACTGAGAGAAGAGTATATTCACAGTCCTAGCAAAGGTAAAAACCACCGCCAATCCGCAATTCCCAGGCTACTGAGAGGCTGCAGAAACCAATTAATTCAAAATTGATTATATTCAGTGTGCTAAATTGGTCACCAGGGGGAGTCTAGATATAATAGGATCTAATAGGATCTTTGGCTAGAACCATCATTATGACAATTTGTATTTGGAGAGCTTTTTCCTCCTTCTTTTATCCAAAGGGTTCCCAGCACCTTGCCACCACCTGCCTCATTAATGAACACAGTACCTCACTGAGCTAGGCAGGTGGCCAGCCTCATTATCCCACTTTTTAAAGAAGGGCATGTAGAGGTCAAGTGACTTTTTTCCCCATCTTGTTAATTAAAACCTTCTGTAGCTGTTTTTTTGCAAGTTCATGGGCTCCTTAAAAGCTTTGTCAGTGATTTCAAAAGCCTAATTCACTTACTGACTGCTTTGACACTCCCATTAAGAAAAGGAGTCAAGAATGAAATGAAAAAGAGCAGTTTTGTCCTCAGTTTTGTTATGTATAAATGTCAAAGAATTTGATAAAAAAAAAAAAATTAACTGCCTCTGGAGGCAGGATTTAGTCATTCACAATACTTCTTGGTTTCCTACTTGGCAAAGTAAATACTATGGACTACACAAAGACTGAGACTTTGACCCCAAGAAACTACATTTTGGTTGGGAAGGGCTGGGGGTGGGCCGGAGGGGGGTGAAGCCATTTCCGGCTGGGGTAAGTGGAAATGCTTTGCAAAGAGATGGGAAGGACAGAAAAACAAAACAAAGCCAGCAGCAGGCCTTCGTTCCCTGTTGTGGGCACCCTGAGGACCTGGTCAGGGAGTGCAGGATGTTCTGGTCCTTCTCTGCTCCCCAGCCTTCTCGAGATTCTGGTGCAGCGCACTATCTTTCCAGCAAATTCCGTTTTAGCTGAAGCCAGGCTGAGTCTCTGGCTGATAAAGAGTGCTTTCCAGGCAGCACCAGCGTGTGGACAGAGTTCTGGAGGATGGAAAGACCAGGTCTTTCAGGGGGTTGGATAGAGCAGAAAATTTGCAATGGCAAGGTATGAACCCCAAAATTCTTTTTTTTTTTTTAAGAGACAAGGTCGCCCAGGCTGCAGTGCAGTTGTGTGATCATAGCTCACTGTAACCTTGAACTCCTGGGTTCAAGCGATCCTCCCACCTCAGCCTCCCAAGTAGCTGGGAGTACAGATGCGTGCCATTACATTTGGCTAATTTTTAAAATTTTTTGTAGAGATGGAGTCTTGCTATGTTGCCCAGGCTGGTCCCGAACTCCTGGCTTCAAGGGATCCTCCTACCTTGGCCTCCCAAAGTGCTGAGATTACAGGCGTGAGCCACTGCACATGGCCTATTTCACTGTTTAATATTAGAAGTGTTTTGGGTCTTTATTTAGAAGTTTGGTGATATTTTTGTGACCAGAAACATACCACAGGAACTGGTAAGTTATGGTATAACTTACAAGACATAAACTCTTGTTTATGTCTACTAGCCTGTGGTAAAATTGGTTTCCTTATACATTATTTCACTTGAAGTCACAGTGTCACGGTTCGGCCCACGGCTGGACTTTGAAGTGTTGTCCCAGTTCTTGGGCTCCTGGCTTGGAGGAATCCCCAGCCTTGCCTCACAGGACAGAGAGGTGACAGACACTCAGCAGGTATGCTTGAAGAATTTATTGAGAGTGACATTTAAGGGCGCAAAGCGAAAGTACATTTCCTAAGGGGAAATGGGTCTGTCTCCGAGAGTGGAGAAGACCCTGGCTACTTCCATGTTTTTCTTTTTATATGCTTTATATTTAGGTAAAAGTTAGTTATAATTATTCATAACTATATGTCACTGTTTTGGGGACTGAATTCTTTCCAGGTAGGGACGTGACTTAAAGGCTATGTTCCAGTCATTTTTCTAGTATATGTATGATGGGCAAAGTTCCATAATCGTTCTCTGACTGGTGGTCAGTGTTCCATGGCCCTAATTACCCCATTCTTTAAGCCTGAAATAACCGTCCCCTCTTTTTATTTTTCTGCTACCATTTCCTCCTTACTGTTTTTCTATCCCTAACATTGCATTACGTCTCACTTGTTTTTCCGTCCTTGACAACAGGTTATAAGAACCTATCAATGACATTAAATGAGGACGTACCGTACTTTAAAATAAAAGGTTTTTGTTTTTTTTTAAAGTGCATTGCCATTAATATGACCGGTAGAGACAGTAGCTAAATCCCCATCTCTCATAAAGTGTGTGGTTAGAGGAGGGAAGGAGCCCAGGGCAGGAGGAGTGAGGTTAAGAGGGGGCTGGTGGGGCAGGGGGTGGGAGCTTGTCAGGAATTGGGGAAATTCAGGACCCTAAGGCTAGGATTAAGTTCACTCAGTGTACTAGGCAGTCAGAACAAGGGAGAGGGAAGGAAGGGAGGAAAAGAGGGAGGAAGGAAGAAAAGAAAGAAGGAGGGGAGGAAGGATGGAGGGGCAGAACAGGCGAGAATGTGAGAAATTGCCTCCTGAGTCTGCTGTTGTCTGAAGTTTGCTCTTAGAAGCTGCCAGGGTGTGATAAGCTGCTAGGGTGTGACATGGTGGTGTGTTGGCCCCAACTAAAATGGGCCAGAGGAGAGGTGAAGGGACAAAGATAGTGTCTTAGTCCTTTGGGGCTGTTATAACAAAATACCATGAACTAGGTGGCTCAAACAACAGAAATTTATTTCTCACAGTTTTGTAGGCTGGGAACCCCAAGATCAAGGTGCCGGCATATTCAGTGTCTGGTGACGGCCCCCCTTTCTGTTCATGGATGGCACCTTCACGCTGTGTCCTCACATGGTGGAAGGGACAAGGCAGCTCTCTGGGGCCTCCTTTAAAAGGGCACTAATCCCATTTACGGGGCCCCGGCCCTCATGATCTGATCACCTCCCAAAGGCCCCATCTCTTATACCCTCACATTGGTGATTAGGTTTCAACATAGGAATTTGAGGGTGACACAAACATTAGCATAGCATGTAGGAAGAGCAATAAATGGATAAATGGCTGCTTGCTGGCCATGCACTAGACACTGAGCCAGGCCACGTGTGAATTTCATTTCCCCCTCACATAAACACTTCATGGCAGGTGGTATCATCTTCAGTCCACGGATGGGGAAAAGAAGCTCAAAGAAGCAGAGTGGTTAGTAGGTGGTAGAGGTGGGATGAATGGACAGGTCTGTTGGTTCTGAGCCTGTGCCCTGGCTCCACCCCCACCCGCACTCCCAACTCTCTCCCCAACTCTAGTGGCACAGACTGTTTCTGCTTAAGGGACTAAAAATGCTTCACATCACCTCACCCACATCCCCAACCTCCGCCCCACCCTCCTGGCCACAGCTGACGGGATCGGGATGGTCGATGCCCCTGAGGGCCAGAAATCCACAACTGACTGCCACTGGCATGTATGTTACTGATTTTTATGAATCTTGCCAATGCCTTCTGCAGAGGTTGCACTACTCCCAGCCCCCTACGCCCTCTGATAGCCACCTGTTATCAAGATTTTTTATCTTGACCAATCTCAAGACAGTGTTTTAACAATCGGCTTTACTGAGGTGTAATTTACATACCCCGGGTAGTTTTGATTCACATTTCCCTCTCTAACAAGTGAGGCTCCACATCTTGTCATCTGCTTAAATCAGGGGTGGGGAACATTTTCATGTTGGAAGGCCACATTAATTCAGCTGTAATCAGATAAGGCCACATTCAAGAAATTTCAATTAGATATACCTAAAAATATACATTATTTTGTAAAAATCTAACTACTATGTACTTAATTTCAAAAAATGAAAACTATTTGTTAATTGAGCCTGAGGCAGGAGGATCTCTTGAGCCCAGGAGTTTGAGGCTGCTGTGAGCTAGGCTGACGCCGCTGCACTCTAGCCCAGGTGACAGAAGGAGACTGTCTCAAAAAAAAAAAAAAAAAAATACTGTCGAGCTGTGCAGCTATTCACAAATTCCACTTCAAACAGAAACACAGTGCACTGTTGTCAAAGGCTGACAACAGACTGGTGTACTCGACCGCCATGAACTCTCGCCAACCAGCCTGGTGCGCTGGTGGCGCCAGTCAGGCGGGGGAAGTTAGAACTAAGTCATGACTATAGCAGCCGTCACTCTAGCCCTTATGACTTACTAATTTTCTAATTGTGCTGGTCAATCTGGGATGAGTATTTCATTGAAACTTATTTTATTCTTTGGTATATTTTAAATACGTTCATTTTAAAAATAAAATAAAAATGTAAAAGATGAACAAAAATGTATTAATAAAAATAAGAGAATTTGTTCTGTAAAATTTGGATTCAGTCAAAAGGCCACATTTAAGAACCTAGAAGGTCACATGTAGCCTTAAAGCTGCAGGTTCCTCACCCCTAGCTTAAATGATGGGAAGAATTTTATGGTCCCTCAAGTAGGAATACCATTCTGCTTGGTATCTTACCTTAGCACAAATCCCCAGTTTGTACCAGGCAGTAATATTCCCTCTTTATCTTCATTAAGGCCCTGGCTATTGTCTTTACTAGTTTTAAGCCCAAGATGGTATGAGCTCCATGCATTCAGTTTGATGCTCACAACAATTCTATGAGATGATGATTATTATCTCAATTCTAAGGATGAGGACGCAGAGGAGAGAGACGACAAGCCAGTGGCCGTGCTGGGTTTACACCCAGTTGGTTTGAGCTGGTAGCCCACGATCTTCTAACTTCCTCCCTCTGAGCTGTTGGATTCCAATCAGGACTCGCATCCCAGCTCCAGCTCTCCATCAGTTGCTGTGAGACGTTGAGAAAACCCCATCTCTGGTCTCTGCACAGTGAGTGGATGGAGTTGCCAACTGCCATGAGCTGGGTGGAAGAGCAGGGCAGGAAAATAATCCAGGACCGCCTAACCCCAGTCTCTTCATTGCTCATCAGTGTGAATGAGCAGTGAAGCAACGGAAAAGCAAAACTCCCACTCCCCAAACCCGGCGGCAGCGCTTCTCCACACTTTCATTCAGTCCTGAACGCTGGGGAAGCGGGGGAGGGGAGCACCATATTTGAAGCATTTATCCACCATATGTAAGGCAGGCCAGCCTCATCAAGAGGCTTTCCTTGTCCTAGGAGCAAATTGCAAAGGCAGGTGGAACTAGTTATCCTTGTTGAGAGAAACAGGGCACAGGAACTTGCCCAGAGGCCCTGAGAGATGATGAGAATGAAAACCAGATTTCGCAGGGTTAGAGGAATGAGTAAATGAGAGTTCCCATTTAGCTTTAGAATCTGGGGCACACATTTTAAAGGAGCGGGGAATGAGGCATACACAGTCAAGTGACTTGCTCAAGGTTGCAGACGCTTTAAGACTTGAACACAGATCTCTTGACTTCCCCTGCGATGCTCACCATTGCCCCACGCCCCTGGCAAGCAGCCAATATGCTTTACGCACCTACCCCCATTGCAGGGAGACCTGGGAAGGCCCACACCACTGGGGAGGAGGCAGTGGACCGGATTTAAGTCTTGATGACACTAGTAGGATACATCCGCTGGGCTTCATAATTGAATTGGACTGTTACTATTTGCACATTGATGATGCTGTTGGATTCATTACCTTGGATGTTTGGCTAAAATGATTGTGTTTTGCTTCACAATTTGTTGCAATCTGCAGAGACAAAACTGTACTATACAAGGATAAATGAAAAATTCCAAATGTGTGGGTTCAGCCTGGGAACACATGGATTTTTACCCAAAGCTTATAAAACATCTCCATCCTTTTAAGCCCCTCTCAGCTGTCACAGCACATGAACTTGATTTCCTTAGGGAAGCTCGGAGGCAGGCAGTGTCTCAAATGTGGCACTCCGTGTCCGTCACAGTTCAGGCAAGCTGTGCTAGGGCAAGTCTGGTGGTGCCGAGAAGTTGGGGAGGCCGAGGTGAGGAAGACTGGCTCACGCATTACTGAACATTGCCTCAGCTGTCTTTTGTCATTACTGTCCACACCTTAGGTTGTCAGGCCCTGGAAAAAAAGGATGCAGGCTTTGACTGTAATTCTGAACCAGGATGCAAAGGCTGAGCACCAAGGCTTTGGAGTCCAAATAAACTGGGTTTAAGTCCCAGTGTTGCTTATCGGCTACTGGGAAAGTCACTTCACTCCTGTGACTCTCTGTTTGTTTGTCAGCAAAGTATGAACAATGTTAATAAGTACATTATAGGGCTGTTGAGAGGATTAAATGGGATAACACGTGTAGACTGGTTAGCACAGTATAAGGACTTAGTAAATGGTAGTGAATATAATTACACATGTTTCATCAGATCGGTGATGTTCTCATTTGCAAGAGGCACCATTATTTTGTGTACCACTTAGAAAAAGAAAATAACATTGTCAATTAAACTATGGCACGAGGCTTTCTTAAGTAGAATTTTTGTCATGTACAATACTTATGAAAGAGCCCTCAGACTTCTTCGGCCATCTATGCTTGATAATATCACTTTTATACATACCTAAGAAAGAAAATGTAAGAAAAATGAATTCACTTCAGAAGAGTGCGGCTCATTTGAATCACTTTTTGATTCAGCATCATTCATGAGCGTATATTCCACAGTGCGAGTGATGGAGCATTTCTTAAAAGGCATCCTCCCTACTATCTCTAGGTTTTCCTTCCGAGCCACTGATACCTGTCCCCAAGGTTTTATGCATGTGTGCAGACAGTGACAGCTATCTGACGGCCACATTAGCCAATCATGGTTGTAAGATGCATCCTGAGTTCAGAGATGTCAAAATGTGAAAGTGTCAAAGTGTGCATTTTAGAATAATAAAACACGATATTATAGATGTGTTAAAATCAATTGTAAAGTGTGTTGCAAGACATTTGTAACTAGTAATAATTAAAGCTTTGAAGTTTGTGAGCGGCTTACTTAAAAAATTAGGGTATTCATTACCATTGCCATGACTCTACATGGCAAAATTACTACTTCTATTATTACTGTCACATAACATTGTCTAAGTGCCATTCATTGACATAAACACTTTACACAAATTATTAACACATTTAATTCTCACAATAACCATATGAGGTGGATGCAATTATTATACTCATTTTACAGACAAGGAAGCTGAAGCACAGAGAGGTGAAATAACTTACCTAAGACCACACACCTACTTTGTTTCTAGAGTCTTGGTCTTAACTACTGTACCAGGGCTTCTCAGTCTTAGCACTAATGAACCTTGGCCCACTACCGGCCAAATGAGTCTTTGTTGTAGAGGACTGTCCTGTGCATTGTAGGATGTTTAGCAGCATTCCCTGATCTGTACCCACTAGCCACCAGGAGCACCTGTTACCCAGGTGTGGCAACCAAGAATATCTCTAGATATTGCCACCTGTCCTCTGGGGGACAATCTCTCCAGTCGAGAACCATTGCGTTATACCGGACCCACTTGGGCAGCCCCTGAGGAAGCCACAGCCTGAGCCCAGCTGCAGAGTGTTTCATTCAAGCCCAGAGATGGCGGGAAGAACCCAAGGCCCTGGCCATGTGGTTGCTCCGCCCCAGGGGGACCACAGAGGCCTGCAGAGAGTTGGCTGCTGTGGCAGCGGCTGGGGGTTCAGGAGACAGGTGAGGCCGAGAGAGTCTGGGAGATGCATCAGCTGTGTCTGACACGATAGCCTCAGCAAGAAGGTAAATCCCCTTTGTCCTTCGGACCCATCCCACTCCTCTTTTTCCCCTTTTCAGCGACAACTGCTGTCATGAATATAGTATATACCCTTTCAATCTGTCTCTTATGTTTTACCTTTATAAATTTACATTCATCTATGATAAATACATAGAACTGCTTTTTCTATCTGAAAACTTCTATAATTAGGATTTTAATTTTGTATTATACAGTAACTTTCTTTTTTCACTCAACAGTATATTTTGAGATCTCTCCATAATGAGATATATATATATATATAGCTTTAATTCATTTTCTTTAACTGCTGTGAAATATTCCATTGTATGATTAGACCATATTTTACCTAGCTATTTTTCTATTGGCAGACATCTGAGTTGTTTCCAGTTTTGTAGGATTGCCAACATCCTGCAGTTAACATCCTCAGATATGTTTGCTTGTGCACACACTGAACTCTTGGGCATATACTAAAAGATGGAATTGCAGGCTCACAGGGAATATAATTGAAATTAAATGTTCCATTTCATCAGATACTGCCAAATTGGTCTCTGTTGGTTCTATATCCATTTATACTTTCACCAACAATGTATAAAAGTTAGCCTTTTCTATGCCCTTACCAACACTTGATATTCTTTAAAATTTTTGCCAATGTGAGCGAGTCAGACATGTGAATAAACATCGTCCATCATGTGTGTCTCAGAGGGGAAAAGGTTGAGAGTCATTCGGTCTGTGAGAACGGTCCTGTTTGACCACAAACATGCGGAGGTTTAAACGTTGATGAATTGCTGCACAACTCCTCCCAGTAATTCACCTTGGCCAGTAAAACACAAACTGCTCTTAAAACAAAGCAGTCATCTAATTAACTGCCGCGATGAAAGGACTGCCCAGTGAATTTCATAAATGTGGTCTGAAGTTTTCCCAGTGGGTCCCTGTGGATGATCCTCGGCGATGCAGTAACATTGAACCTGGAGGTCCACGCTCTGTTCCACGAGGCTCTGCACGTGGGCAGGTGTGAAAGGAGAGGTCTTGAGCAGCAGCTCTAGTACTTCCCCCACCCCAGTGCTTGACCAAGAATTGGTAGGGCAGGTGGGGGATGGCCTGCATCTCTGCCCATCAGGGTAGAGGCCAGGGTTGGCCTCACAAGGCTGCTTCAGAAGGTGAGGACTGCCTTTGTCAGCCCTTCTGTACTGGGACACCCAGTCCGTCCAAACTGTCCCACTCACCTGCTGCCTCCTGGTCACGTACCTCCTCACCTCAGAGATACAGTCTTTAGGGTGTTATGAAAACACAGCAGGGAGCCCAGGAATCAGCTCTGGGTCCCACTTCTACCCTATCACCCAGCATGCTGGCAACTGTATGTGTGCAATGGGGACAATCCCTTCCCTCCGGATCTCCGGGGGTTGCTGTGAGGAGCAGCACACGTCAGGACTCAGAAGGTCATGTGAGACTGTCAAGTACCAGAGGTAACAGGTTAAGTGGGAAGCAGTGTGGTTTAGTGGCGGGGCCTCCAGTTTGGCTGTTCAGTGGCCTACTTGTCACCGCTTCATCAGCCAGGTAACTCCAGGAAGTCTCCTCCTCTCTCTGGGCCTCCGTTTCCCCACCTATGACATTAGAGCATTGGACTAGATTAGTACTTCCAAAACTGTACTCCACAGAACTCGCAAGATGTTCCATGAAAGCCTGGGTGCAGTGGCTCATGCCTGTAATACCAGCACTTTGGGAGGCTGAAGTGGGAGGATCGCTTGAGACCAGGAGTTCAAGACCAGCCTGGGCAATACAGCGAGACCCTTTCTACAAAAAATAAAAAAATTAGCCATGTGTGGTGGCACATGCTGAGGTGGGAGCATTGCTTGAGCCCAGAAGTTTGAGGCTTTGGTGAGCTATGATCATGCCATTGTACTCCAGCCTGGACAATAAAGTGAGACCCCATCTCTAAAAAGAAAAGTTTTTTTTTAATAAAAAAAAAGATATTCCAGAAAAAAGGAGTTCCATTATCTACTTAATCTGGAAAACACTGAGCGTGATACCTACCCTGAAAATCACACTGAAAGGCAGCATTTAGAGGTCCTCAACTGCCCCAGAGGTGTTACAGATGTGGCTGCTGTGTTGCATTTGTGCCATCGGGTGGCAGAGAGGCAAGAGGCTGTGTCTACACTCAGGGTTCTGACCCATGAACATTTGCATGATTAATAGTCTGACACTTGACACACACAAAAAAGGTTCTGAGACATCTCATAAGAAAGAAAGTTAGTGTTTCCCAAACATCTTTGGTTTTGGAGCCTTTTTTCTGTTGAATGAATGATACAACATTTTTGCCTCTCTGAAGTCAGGGATGTGTCTTACAATTGGTGTATCTTAGAGTCTTTGAAATATGGTTTACTAATAGCTAACTCTGTTGGGCGTCAACAAAAATGCAGGTAGTCACTAGGTATTTAATTTAATAAGTTAATACTTATTTGATTTAGTATTGTATTCAATATTCCCAATCATCCTGTAAATTAGGGACCATTATTATTCCCACTTTGCAAATGAGAAAACTGAGTCATAGAGTGTTTAAGAAACTCCCCAGGGATCACGTGGCTGATAAATAGTGAAGCCAGCACTTAACGCCCTGGGGCGGCTGAACTCTCAAACATAGTTCACACTGGTCTCTCGGGTCCCTTTGGAATCCAATCTGTGATTCAGTGACCACGAAAGACATAAGGCCTGGTCCTCAAAGGCCTTGAAAGCACCACGTTCCATCAGAAAGAGCGAAGCATGAACGAGCAGAACCTTTCTAGCACCGTGATCAGAAGACATGATAGCGGGCCGCAGAGTGCACCCAGGCTAGTGTGAGGAGCTGCAGGGGAGTGGGGTGGGGGGTGGCAGTGAGAGAGATGTGTCAAACAGACATGGGAGCACAGGGACCACCAGGGTCTGGTCTCCCAACAAGGGCTTCTATAAAGTGGCTTTTCAGGGCAGAGGGGAGACCAGGCCCCTGACCCACTTAATAATAAGGATTGCACCCTAGACTTGGATCCTGCTCTGAATGTTGCCAACCCTTCATCACCCTGACAGTCTTGCGATGTAGGCGGGCAGAATTATTACCCTCACCCAGGTAAGGATGCTGAGGCCCCGGGGAAGTGAAACCTGGAAACGCCTTCCTGTAGCTCTTTCTTACGGATGTCTGCACAGGCCATCTATTCTCTAGACCCTGCAGCGTGCAGGGAAAAAACAGACAGTGCTTCCCCTTGGAATGGCTGATTTCTAGGCGAACCTGTTTGTCATGATGGCAATGACAAAGGCGCACACTTTTCCTTTTCTCTCTCTCTCTATCACTCCTTTGTGTCCCTCTATAACCTGGTGGTCCCTGCTGGGTCCCTAACATCCTGCTCCCCAGAGAGGATCTGAAACTCATTGCTGTTGGAGTGTGTCTGAGTGATATCAGCTGCGCTCCTCATACAAGAGGGACTTGCATCACTGCAGGGGAAGGAAGCACTTATAACCAGGCACGTTTCTCCAGCTGTAACATGCAAACCGATTCTGGGGGATCTTGCTAAAAATGCTGAGACTGGTTTTGTAAGCCTGGACAGGGCCTGAGATTCTTGTATCACACAAACTCCCCAATGATGCTGAAGCTGCTGGTCCAGGGCCCACACTATGAGGAACAAAGACACAGAGGTTTGGTGGAGAACCTGCGGTTGGGATGTCTGCGCTCTTCCTCGGTTCCACCTTTCTATCCGGCTCACTTTCGTGAAGCAACGTAACTCCGTCTCTCAGTTTCTTCATCTGTAAATTCATAAATGCTTATTAGTATTTAGTAAATTCCCAAATATTAGGGAATACCTAAAACACTAGTACCTTTCTGGTAGAATTGTTGAAAGGACTAAATAAAAAAAGTGCACTTAGCTCACAGAGCCTGGCACACTAAATATTAATTAGCAGCTGTTAGTAAGGAGAATGGAAAGACTAGTGTGATAGATTCACAAGCGCCAGGAAGCCAGCAGGGAGGTGGGGAAGGAAAGGACCCTTTCTGGTGTGGTGAACGCACTGCAGCCTTGGAGACTCCTCTCCTGTGTCCATCAGTGCTGCCCTGCCGGTGTCCCTGGAGAGAATGAGAACCCCGGTCACTCTGAGCGGCCACTACAGGTCCAGCCTCCTGTCTCAGCAGCTTTGTCTGCTCAGGGTGTCTCTGCGGGCTTTTCCTTGCTTGCGGCCATCCTCTGCTGCTGCTGCCGCTTAAATCATCTCCGTCCACATCACAGGGGGCTGGGAGGCTGCCTGCGACACAGGGGCTCCAGCTGTCTCCTGTGGAACATGAATAGCACCCGCCGGGCTGTTTGTCTTGTTGCCTTCGCAATCTGCTTTCTGCGCAATGTCTACGTTGGGCACGTTTGCAGGCTCAGCGAAGCCATTATTTTTCTTGGTGACATTTTCTGGGAGCGGTCTGGATTCGTGAAGGGCTGAGGACAGCCCTTGCCTATGACTGAAATCATGTGGCCTATTTCCCCATTGTCTTCTGTGTCTATTTGTCCCTGGCCTTAGATACAGACCCATCCACGCTCAGACCAAAGAATCCCAGCTCCGGTGTAGCTCCTGTCAAACTGTAAGGTACGTGGGAACCCTCTAGAGTCTTGTTAAACTGCAGACTTGGTGGGTCTGGGGCCAGGCCCGAGATTCTGCCTTTCTAATAATCTGACAATGCTGGTCCACGGAACAGCCACACTTTGAGTAGCCAAGTGGTGCTCAGACTTTATCATGCATCGGAATTACTGGCAGGCCCGTTAAAACAGAGTTTCTGAGGCTTAGTTAGGATTGGGCCCAATAATTTGCATTTCTACGGTATTATCAGGTGATACAATGTTGCTGATCCCAGGACTACACTTTGAGAACCATTGTTTTATTTACCCAAACTTTCCTTTACCTTTATTATCATTATCATTATTATTTAGAGACAGAATCTCACTATGTTGCGCAGCCTGGCCTCAGACTTCTGGCCTCAAGCAATCCTCTTGTCTCAGCCTCCCGAGTAGCTGGGACTACAGGCGTGAGCCACCACCCCCGGCATTACCTTTATTATTATTCCTTGAGTTCTGTGACTTTTCCTTGAGTTCTGCACTCCTGAACACTTGCCACAATTCAGTCCTACTGAGTACCTCTACTCTGTCATATTTAGAGCTGGCAATGCCCCAGCTTGACCAGTGTCTTGAAATGGTTGCCCTGACTGCCTCGTGCTCTGCAGCTTCCTAGCCTCACTTGATCTCAGCCAGAAGGCCGAGAAGCAATGCTTGCCAGCCACGTTTTCCCACCTACAGCCTCTCCCAGCCCTTTCCGCCTGAGCCCTAATGTGGCCTCTCCAGCCTTGGTCCCTATATCACTGCTCTGCCAACCCCAGCCTTCCCGCCCTGGCTGTCCCGGGCAAGCCGTCCAGTCCTGCCTGAATCCTGGCTCACTTCCCTGGGTTGCCCCCTCTTTCCTCGGCTCCTCTAGGGGAACCAGGCAGCTGGCAGGGGCCTGGCATGCGAGGCTATGCCCAAGGGAAGCAGAAATCATGGAGCTAATTAAACCAATATGGACACAAGGCCCTGGAATTCAGGAGCCAGCCCTCTCCTATCCCCTCCAACGGAGCCTTGCGGAGGCTGCGTTGAGTTAATTTGATGCTGTGGATTGAGGCAGTTAACGAAATGGTTGTGTAATGCTTTGTTTAACAGGACTGGTTTCCGGCCGGGCCCAAGACCAGGCTGGACTCTGGCAGGCTCCCACGGCACCAGCCCTGCCTGCTCTCTTGAGCCTCACCCTGGCCATTGCCCTGTAGGTGCCCAGGGCTGGTGTGTTGTTGCCAACTACCCCGAACTCCTCTGCCTCCCGTGAGGAACCCAGGGACAATTCCTCTGACCTTTCCCTGCAAGCCTCATCTCTGTGAAACTTCCCATCTCACAAGCTAGCCTGTTCTGCCTGCAGAATACGTTTATAGTCAGAGCAGAAAAGAGCAGACTTTGCAGGGCCCTGTGTGTGGCAATTAAATGACAACCTGAGGGGTGGTAGCCATACCTCTGTAGCTAAGAATCTTTGGCCTCAAAGATGCAATTTTCTTTCTCTTCCTTGGCATAGCTCCCAACGTACTTTCTCACCCATATGACAGCTCCTGTCTTAACTATTTCCAGGCCATTTTCACTGAGTCTGGCACACTAGAAGGGCAAAGGCTTGGTATCAGACTGGCCTAGATCTGAATAACAACCCCATCACTTTCTAGCTGAGTGACATTGGGCAAGTGATTTCACCTCTCTGAGCCACAGTTACCTCATCTGTAAAATAAGGAACATAGTCCCCACCACCTCACAGAGACAGTCTAGGGAGTAAGGGAGAGGATGTGATAAACTGCCCAGCACAGTGAACAGTACACAGGTCTCATTGGTTACCCCACCCAACCCCGGCCCCCACCAAGCAGCTGGGCTTCACATGGGTCCGCTCTTCAGGCAAGAAATGAGTGGATGGGATTCTAGGCTGCCCTGGTTCCTTCCTGGCTCTAACTTGAGTGAGAATGTCAGGGTGGGCCAACAGACAGCACTAGGGGCAGGGGACCCGAGACCGAGGCATGGCCGAGCCCCTCCCAGCCTGTGTGACCCCAGGCACCCACCTTCCCTCTCTGTGCCTTGGTAGTATCATCTGTAAATGAGGCTGCTCAGCTGTGAAACCCAAGTTCTTTCCAGCCCCATGATTTAAAAATCAACAAACACATCTGGGCTGGTGGATGGGACTCGTATGAACATGTGGAGCTGCTAGGGTGGGTTCAGGACTCTCTCAATCCCTGCCTGTCGGTGGATGCTAAAAACCAAGACACAATTCCTGCAACCCTAGGCCTCCCTTCGGCGCTCCCAGCTCCACCACAGAATTCCTGAGCCCTATACTTGTAAATTGTGCTGTTATGGAGTCTGTGTTTTTCCTCTTTCTCATCCAAGAGCTGTTTCCTGGTGAGCTGGACATGTCGAGCCACATGTGGTAGAGCAGTGAAAGGTTCCAGAACCTGTAGGTGGTCCCTCCCCAGCGGGCTTGTAATCCCTTCCCAGATTCCAAAGGCTCATTATGTGAAATCCTAGCTGGAAGCCCCATCCAGGGTTTGCCTCTCCTATCTCAGCTGTCAGCGGGTGCTTGGATTGTTTAGAGCTGTTTTGGAGGGAGATGGGAGGGCTGAGAGTCAGAAAGGTCTGTTTGCAACCCACCCCCTCCTCATACTTTCCTTGTTAATGTTGGCAGTGGTGGAGTCTGCTTTGAGGGCTGTGGTCTCACTCTCCGGGTGCACCTGCTGCGGGCCTGCCAGCCTTGCTGGGTTCAGGGGTGGAGCATTTGATTTGGGCCTAACCCTCCCATTGAGGGGTGGGAGCTATGCAGCAAAAGGGGCTGCTCATCAGGGAAGAGCTATTTTCCGACTTGTTCACACCATCAGAATTGAACTTGAAACGGGTCTAAACATCCTGTTCCACCATTCCTTCTCTACTTGCTTCCATAAAGAGGGACTGAATACTTCCTACAAACTCAGGGGCAGGAACTGTGGGGGCTCCAAAGAACAATCGCATACTATTCCTGCCCTTCAGGAATGAATAATATAGAGAGGGCAGGGACAGCATCGTCCTTCATCCTTTCATGTATTGGGTCAATAACCTGTCACTGAGCCCTCCTTTGTCTCTCAGCTCTCAGGTATAAATGGATGTTTTTGAGGGGCCAGGGAAGATGGAGGCTGAAGAGATTCTTCCAGTCCCTTCCTGGGGGCTGGTGCGAACAGGGGATATTGAGATGGGGAAATGCAGCCCTTGCCCTCGGGGTGCTCAAGGCCCAGGACAGACACAACTAAACAAGGCAGACTCTTGTAAGTGCCTTTATGAGGCAAAAACAAACAAACAAACAAACCAGTGAACTGGGAGTTTATAGGAGGCAAGGATCACTCCCAACCAGGGCACCCAGGAAGGCTTCCTGGAGAAGGCCATGAGCTGTGCCTGGACGGATGAGGGTAGTGTCTCCTCAGCTGGAGATGGGAAGGAGGGAATTACTGGCAATGTGTGGGAAAACCCATGGAAAGCCTAGAAAAATCAGGATGTGCTCAGGGAACAAGTTCATTAGAAATTAACCAGAAGAGATACCTCCCTCTACTGAATAGCTGCAAATCATTTAACCTCTCTGGGCTTTGGTACTTTGTGTATGCAATGGAGAGAACGCAGATAGCTCCTGCAAAGTCTCTTTCATTTCTTCCTCTCTTCGTAAAGCAGTGAACAAGACAAAGTCCCTGCCCTCATGGAACAGAGAGAAAGAAGATAAGCAACGAATACGACAGTTAGTGGTAAATGCCTTGGAGAAAAATAAACTAGGGAAGGGAGTGGAGAATGAGGAGGGTGGGATAGTGATTTAAAATAGGACATCAGGGAAGTTCTCGCTGATAAGATGGCAATTGATCAACATCCTGAAGGAGGTGAAAGAGGCATCCGTATGGGTATCAGGGGAAGAACTGTCTTCTGAATAGAAGGAATGGCAAGTGCAAAGGCCCTGGGGTGGTTGCAAGCTTGGTGTGTTGAAGGCCCAGCAAGGAGGAAAGCATGGCTGGGATGGAGAGGAGGTCTCCATGGAAACTGGCTCCAGAAGGATGTATAAAGCTGGTCCTCTTTTTGCCAGGGTGAATGCTATTGTGTAATTAGAAAGAGCTCGATTGGGCTGGATAGCAGGAAGCACTCTCGATGCTGGAATCAGCAGCTGGCCGAATGCCTGGGGTGCCCAGTGCACCTGGGGGCAGCAGTGGGCTGTGGCAATTGTCTGAGAGCATGCCTCCAGATGCGCTGACTGCAAGGGTTCTCAGGAGCTCCCGCCGTTGACCCAGAGGGCTTTGCAGCTGTCACTGGTGCATGGCAGGGTACAGCATGGTGCTGGCCGCACATGGTAGCAGCAGGCCTCCAGCACTAACGCTGCTATTCCCGCCACCTGGCACTAACCTTGTGCTGAGTCTCCAGCAAGGTGACAATACAGTGTGGAGAGAAAGCATTTGACATCTTAACTAGGCCCTGTGTCCCCAACCCCCAGTATCTCCTTCTGCCCCACCTGAGAAGCTATCCCTTCACCCATTAGACCCGCCAAAGGATCCCTCACTTGCCGGTTAAAGGCAGATATGACACAGCAGAGCCCTGAGAACAAAGAGTAATTTTGGCTTTTGAGTCTCGGATGCCAAGGCCTCGGAGATACGTATGGGCTGAGAGACAAGGATGAGTTGAAGACGGGGCTGTCAGCTGCCCAGAGGAGAAGCGAGATTCTGGTTGGGAGGCACGAGAGCCGGTAGAGGAACATAAAGACTGTGGGTGCTGGGCCCATGGGGGGACTCTGAGTTCTGCCCCCTTCCAGGTCAAGTGCCCAGTGTGAACGGGGGCGGGAGGGGTCCCTGTGGGGTATCCAGGCTGACTGGGGTCCCAGAGAGCCTTCCCCAAGCCCCCTGGGTCCTGCTTGATGCTGGCAGTGCCTCGTGGTCCTGTGTGCTCAAGAATGGCCTGGACATGGACCCTCTCTCCTGGGAACCAGAGAGGCCAGACCACTGAGAGTCAGGGAGGATAACAATGTCAAACCCCCATATTAAGAGGAGCAAATATTAATCACATATAGCATTTATTCTAAAGCACCAACTCATTTAGTCCTCACAATAACCCGGTAAGGTAGGCACTATTTTTCTCCCCATTTTACATATGAGGAAATTAAAGCTTTGATGAGGACACAGAAGTTACCCAAAGTCCCAGAGCCAGTAAGAAGCATGGCTGGCATTTGAAGCCAGATAATCTGGCTCCAGAATCTGTTCTTTTAACAGATCCTTAACTCTAAACATCTCTTCCCCTTGTTTCTCCATAAACCTCCCCAGGACTTGGGTACAATCCCAGATAAAACAGGCAGAGGAAATCCCAAATTGACTGAGATTACATTTCTACCACCTTCTAGAATGGGGCTCACCGTGAAATTTAATTCGATCATAGATTGATGAAGGGTGTGTGGGCTGATTCAGTCCCATTATGAAAGCCACCCCGTCCTGAAGTGCCACTCCTCCTGCTGTGGTCGCTGCTGCTCCTGCAGTCACCCACATTAGGCCACATGCCATGGAGCAGGTCAGGAAATAGCCACCACATCTAGGGTAAGAGCAAGGACACACCCACTGTTAGGACTACAACTTCCTCTTCCCTGGTCAAGGGTTTCTGGTTCTTGGGTTGAGCCATTCTGAATGGGTGAGGTTGGGTACTTCTCACTGATTCCAGCGAACCATCCCTGGACCTCCTTGGGAAGCTGGGTCTGATAGCCTCTCGGAGTCCTGCAGATGGACTACGTATGTGTGCAAGAGGCAGGTGTCCTAGAAATTTCAACTGGACGAGTTTGACACCATCTTAATTTTTTACAGGTCATGGCCCAAGATGCAATACTAGATTTCATACACCAAAGAATATTGAAAGGAAACTTCACCTGTTATCATCCTACTTCAGCAGACTGTGGGCTCCTTGAGATCAGAGGTGATTATGATTGCTTTGACCTCCATGACCTAGCACAGTGCTAGGCCCCTTCAACTCCACTTCCAGTCTCTCTGCCCTCTGTGTGTCTCCTGACTCTCTGCCATCTAGCCATACTGACCCTCTTTCTGTCCCTTGTAGACTGCCAAGCACTGTCCTGCCACAGGACCTTTGCACATGCTGTTCCTTAATCCTCTCTTCTTTGCCTACTTGTCCTTTGTCACTTCTGAGCTCTCAGCTCAATCGTCATGCTTAGGGAAGTCAGCCTCCCTAACTAGGTCAGTTCATTACAGACTCTCATTATCTTTTGTAGCTCTCTTTTTTGCATCTATTGTCATTTTGCACATTTTCATGTGAACCTTTGTTTAGCATCTGTCTCACCCTCCATACAGTCAACTTCACAAGGACAGGGACCATGTCACCATCTCTCCCGCTGCCTTGCTCCGCGCCCGGCACCTCGTAAAGACAGAATGGTTACATCAACATTCACTGAGCACCTGGTGCTGTATACCAAATGCTGAATAACCCTGAAAAATAGACATTATCCTCCTTTTACAGATAAGGAAGCAGAGGCCCAGATGAGAAAGGAGACTTGCTTAAAGTCACACGGCGGTAAGGGCCAGAGGCAGGTTTTGATTTCAGTTCTTCTGACTCACACTCCAGTGGTCTTTCCGCCTGTATTGCCAGCTACATATCTACTGGCTCCTTGAAGGATTAATCTGATTATTTGGGATGGACAGCACAGCCTTGTATATAAATTTGTAGACATAAGGGTTATTGTTCCCATGTGAATTTGCAGAGCCCTGGCCTAAGAAAGGGAGCTGCTGGGTTCTCTCCAGACCAGCCCCTCGCCACTTTAGCTGGGGGCAACAGTTCCCCACCCAGTGTGCCTTCCAGCCCTGCTGGGCCCTGAACTCTGAGGGTGGCGGTGCAGGCATTTCTCAGGCCCCCCAGTCACGTGCCTCTCCCTTCTGCGATTTCTAGAGATGGCCACATGCACACCAACTGCACTTTGGGAAATCGCCCCAGGTCCTGGTTCACAGAATTACCCAGAAAATGACAGCTCTGGGTTCACATGAAAGGCATTCCTGCAAAATGTCTCTCCACCCTCCCTCCTTCCCCAGCTGGAGAACTTTTTGCTGTGAATTGTTGCAGCAATTGCTGGGATCAGCTTAAAAGGAGGGAGCTGGGTCTCATTTCTTTATTGCTCCAATGTGTGCAGAATCGACTCAATTCTCTGGCCATTTCCCTTCTCTCTCCCTCCTTGCGCAGTGAAGATGCTCAGAGAAGTGGAAACAGCGGACAAAGGGCCTCAGGTTCCTCGGACTTTCCCCTGCAAAGCTCCCCTGCCACACTCCAGACCCGCTAGCAAATCCAGAGGGTGAGGGGAAGGGACTGTGGGATGCGGCTGTAAACGTTCCCCCTACACTGAGTCACCAGGAAGTAGACAAAGAGGCCGCAAGGAAGTGGCTGCTTCATGTCTTCCACACGTCCCAGAAATGACAGCCATGGTCTTTACTGACCGAGATGCACCTACAGTGGAGGGTCTGGGCATGAGGGGGAGGAAAGTGCAATGTGAGACCGAGGACTTCGTCTGGACACAAAGATACTTCGTGCTTATGCGCGTGCTGTCGAGTGGAGTTTTGTCTGCCCTTAGCCCCTCCACGGGGGCAGGAACAGTACATGTCGCTTTGGGGGTTATATTTCCGACAGCTCCAGCTCTGCAGAGCAGCGCTGTCCTGTCGACCTTTCTGCCACCATGGGAACGTTCTGTCTCAGAGTGGGGGATACCGTAGCAAGCAGCTGCACGGGGCCACTGAGCACTTGAAATGTGGCCAGTGCGACTGAGGAACTGAATTTTTAAATTTCAGTTAATTGTAATTACATTGAATTTAAATAGCCACATGTGGTCAGTGGCTATCATGGTGGACACTGCAGTTCTAGAGTTTTGCTGCTCAAAGTGTGGTCCGATGGCGTCACTGGAGTGCTTCTCAGAACTAAGCTCCGCCACAGACCCACTGAATCAGACGCATTTTAATAAGCTCCCCAGGTGATCCTGTGCACACTAACATTTGAGAAGCGTTTCTCTGGAGCACAGCCAAGAACAGAGGCCCAGGAGGTGAAATAAATAAGCAACTAAACAAATAAAAATGAACCAAAAAGAAAAGGCTAACAGACAGGGAACAGCTATCATAAAGTCTCTGTACGTTTCCCATAGACTCTCCTCAGCACCCATTTAGGGCATAACAATGCTTACTCTGGACACAATTCCAACAGCTTTGGCTACAGTGTTTTATTTTCCAGGCTGCAGTAGGTTGGAGGCAGCAGTATAGAAGCAGCTGGATGCACAGTGAGAACTTCTCTGCCACCTCTAGTGCAACTTGTTCATCACCGCAAAGTGCTGTGTGAAGGTAAAAGTGATGACTACCAGGGCCATTTCAGAAAGCGAGGTCTGGAGCATCTCTCCAAGACGCTACTAGACTCTCTTTGCTAGAATTTGCAAGCCAGGGCAACATTCCAGAATTTCCTTTTTAAATATATGTTAGTGTCTGGTGCGTATAATGAAACACATGCTACATACTGATGAAATGTAAAGTTCAAGCTAAACAATAAAATGTTTTATTTATGGGCAAGTTTTACATCTCCCGGTAGGGAGATAAGTTAGCGTGCAAGCCCTTCCCACTTCTTCTGGGTCTGATGGGAAGCCGGCTTGTCTCCCCCGGACACCGCGGGGGAAGCGTGGGGGGAGGGTGGCGAGGAATGGGGAAGGAGGCTTTATCCTCATTAGTCTGCGGTAGGACATAGCTGAACGACAATTTGGCTGGGCTTTTGGGTGTGAGGATGGTGAAGGAAGGAGTTTCTGACCTTGTCAAGTCTCAGGTTAGTGAGGTGGGATTGATGGGGAGGCCAGTGTTTGAGAACTTTTTTTTTTTTTAACTCTAAAGAGACCACAGATGATTCTGATTATACCAGGAAGGGTTCCCAGCCCTTTCAGACATTCCCCTTATAAGCTTGCTCTTTCATTTCAGGGGTCAATCAGCAAACATGAATTGAGCTCCTACCATGTGCCAGGCACTGTTCTAGGTCCTGAGGATAAAAACTATGAAACAAATCACAGCTCTTGTCCTGGGGGAGCTAGCACTCCAGTGGGGCACACACGTGTACACAAATAATTGCAGGGGCCGGGCACGGTGGCTCATGCCTGTAATTCCAGCACTCTGGAAGGCTGAGGCGGGAGGATTCCTTGAGGTCAGGAGTTCGAGACCAGCCTGAGCAAGAGAAAGACCCTGTCTCTACTAAAAATGGAAAAAAATTAGCCAGGCATGATGGTGGTGCCTGTAGTCCCAGCTACTCAGGAGGCTGAGGCAGGAGGATCGCTTGAGCCCAGATTGAGGTTCCTGTGAGCTAGGCTGACGCCACTGCACTCTAGCCTGGGCAGCAGAGTGAGACTCTGTCTCAAAAAAAAAAAAAAAAAGATAAAACTGGTAGAGAAGCTTGGCAGTGGTCAGGGAGGGTTTCTTAGAGGAAGTCGCATCAGGTTGAGTCTGAGAGGTAGTGAGAAGGAGGCAGCTCCAGAACGTTTAGGGGAAGAGCATTCAGAGGGCCCTAGAGCATGTGTCACCAAACTGCAGTAGAGTAGGGGGAAGGAGTGAGACGAGGCAGGGGGAGGGGAGAGCGGGTAGACCATGCAGGGCATGGCAAGGTGGCAAGGTTATTTTTTCTGAGCAAAGTGGGAAACACTGGAAGGCTGTGACTCAAGCAGTGAAGTGATATTGCCAAAGCTCACTCTGGCTGCCCTGGGCAGAAAGAACCCTGACAATTGGGGGAAGAGGCTATTGTAATCCAGGTGAGAGATGATGGTGGCTTGGAAGGAGGAGCAATCATGGACATGTAAGAAGAGGCTGGTTTTACGATATATCCTGAAAGGGAGCTGAAGGATCTTTCTGATAGATTGGATGTTCGTGCAAGAGTTGAGCTCAGTTGTCTGAGCAAATGGGTGAATGGCGGCATCATTTGGAAGAGAAGATCAGTATTTCTGTAAGTTTGAGAGGCCATTTAGATATCCAAGAGGCATAACATTTAGGAAGAGTTTGGACCTCTTGGAAAAAGACAGGGGTTGTAGATTTTAAAAATGTGGGGGCTGTCAGCGCACAGAAAGCCTCTGAAGCTATGAGGCTGAGAACAGAAACCACCCAGGGAGGGACCAGACAAGAGACCAAGGCCTGGGGCACACTGCGCTTTAGGGAACTGACGCAGGAGGAGGGGCCAGCAAAGGAGACTCGGAACAACGGCCAGAGAGCGTGGGGGAGAAGCTAGTGGGAATGGTCTCAGATGCTGCCGAGAATTTGAGTAGGATGAAGACAGGGAAGTGATCTGTGGCCCTGGGCTGGTACAGCTCACTGGTGACCCTGAGCAGGGCCTTTCCAGAGTCAGGGTGGAGATAAAAGCCCGATTACAGCGGATGGAAGTAGTCTATATGGAAGAATACCAAGAAATGAGTAACATCAAATGCCTCCAGGGAGGGAAACTTTACTTGTCACTGTGTATTCTTCTGTGCCACGTTACAAGCACCTACTCGAAATGCCGCAACGGGTTGAGGACAGAGTGAGCAGTAAAAGAGAAGATTGCGGGACATCAAATCCAGACAAATCTTTGGCGAGGTTTTGCTGGGGAAAGGAAGAGCGATGGGTTGGTGTGGGGCCAAGGAAAGGTTTCTCGCAAGGATGTTCATGCACCGTGAGAGTGGTCCTGCAGAGAGCGGGCGATGGGCAAGGCAGGAAGGAGACAGGGTGACGCGAAAGGGGCCCAGGTGGGGCTGACCTCAGACAGGAGAGAGGACAGATGAGCTGATGCCCTGTATCGGAGGGGTGGCCGTGTGCATGGGAGAAGGTATTAGAGATTCAAGAAGAAAGACTGTGTGAGGCGGTTGGTCATTCGGGCAGTGGAAAAGTAGATTCCCTAGGCCAACGGGACAGGTTGGCTTGGCAGTTTTGAGTGCTGATTTAAGGTTTAGGGTCATAAACTTGAAGTGTAATGGTGGGGGGTTGGATATCTGTGGGAGAAAGAAGGTGGAATGACTTCCCTTCCAGCCGGGTCCTTTGCATCCAAAGGCCTGCCTTGAGTCTGTGGCCGAGAGGTCTTTCAGCCGTGGTCCTTCGGCTCCTTGGATGCCGCTGGGTGGCGAGGAGCTGTCAGGGACAGCTGTCTCCTGTGGAGACACAGGACGGGACAGAGCTGCACTAGCCAGCGTTGAGAAGAGCGGCTGGTAACGACGGACCAGCTGGCTCCTGGGACAGCTGTCGGTGACGGGACCGTGGGGTGTGCTGGGGATGGGGTGGAGGTGTGGCTTGGCTGCTGGCCTTGGATATTGGTTGGGTTGGTGAGGACGGCCTGGGGTCAACGGGATATTGGACTGGGCTGTTGGCACTGGGGTGTTCAAAGGCCAAGGACTGCTGTGGATGCTTAGAGCATGAGGCAGCCCTGAGGGATCCCAGGAAGGGCGACCACTGTGAGGTGCCACTAAAATTGGGCAGTTGGGGAGATCAGTCAGAATGAAGCTTAGCCAGATCTCTGAGACAGAATAGATTAATGGCTGCCTGGGCTCCATACGGGAAGGGAGATCAACCATAAATGGGCATGAGTGGTCTTACTGGGGTGGTGAACATGTCCTGAAACTGGATTATGGTGATGGCATACAACTCAATAAATTTACTAAAAATCATTGAATTGTATACTTGTGGGTAAATCTTACGATATGTAAATGATACCTCAATAAAGTTGGGAAAAAAAGAATGACAACACCATGCCTAGCATACAATAGGCCCTCTATAGTGTATTGAATGAATAATCTCTTTGCCAGCAAGGAGAGATGCCAAAATGCTGGACACATTTTTTGCAGAGTGTGTATTACTCTTACAGTCAGAAGAAAATAGGTTTTTAAAGTGTCAGAGGCCCGTGGAGTCCTGCTTCAGTCTTCCATTCTCATTCAGAGTGGCCTAGGCCGAGTCCTCCGTGTCTGTGGCTTCCGCTCACACCGTCTGCTGCCGACTCCCACGGAACTTGTAACCCGGCTCCCTGCAACTCTTCAGGCCCAGGCAGCAGCTGCCTGTGGGGCCCTTCCTGAGATCGTGTCTCAGCCTCTGTGTGTCAGACATACCCATCGTGTCCATGCCCCGGCCCCAACCTGCTCCTCTTCCTCTACCCCACCCCAGCGACGAGTCCCTCCATCCACCCGGTGCTCCAGCCGCATCCTGGAGGCTGCCTGGGCTCCCCCGCCCCCAGCCGACCCAGCCCTCCTCCCCCCCAACCGCCCCAACCGCCCCAACCCCAGGTACGGCAACCACTGTCTCATCCCATTTCTTCTGTGTCAGCCTCAGCTGCCCCTGCCCTAGCCCTGCCTCAGCCCACTGTCCTCCCCGCTTCAGCCAGAGTGACTGTCCACAAGTATAAACACGGTCACCTGACACTCCTTCTCAAATATCTCTATCCTCATAGTCTGCAGGATAAAGCACAAATTCCACCACATGGGCCATTCCAAGTCTCCGCCTACGTCTCTGTTTATTTAATGCCTCTCTCCAGATCCTCCCGTGCAGGGGACACCCCCAAGACTTTGTGTCTGCTGTTACCCCTGCCTGGAAAGCCCTTTCCCTCTCCCACTGGAAATGACCCATTCTTCAGGGGCTCAGTTCGGTGAAGCCTTCCCTGACCCATCCAAACCCAAGTGCGGTTCTCTCCTCCACATTCCCATACCGCTGCGGACGCTTATGTACGTCCCCCACTCCCTACCCCGACCGTGCCACCTGGTCCTGGGCCTGGCACAGAGTTGAGTGCCTATTTCCTGACGACCTGCAACATGTGCCCATGGCTAGGCCTACCCAGTGGGCCAGGGAGGTGGCCTTTGGGAGACCCTTGCGGGTAAAGACCATATCCTCCTTGTTCTTGGCTGTGTCCCGTTACCCAGCACAGGGCCTGGCAACAGTAGGGCCTCCATAAACATTCATGGTGGGGACAGAGGCATGCGGGCATGAGTGAAATGACCCCCATGGCTGGAAAGGCCTAGAGAACATCTGGTGTTCCAACCCACACCACCCACTCATGCCTCAACATCTCACAAAGGAGGAAGTTGAAGTCCCCCAAGGGACAGGGACTTGCCCAAGGCGAAACAGTGGCTTCCTCCCTGCCAAAAAGGCTAAAACCCAATTGTCCTCTTTTCTGTCTAAGATTGTAAAGAAGACTCCCAGGAGCAGGTAGGGCTCACTGTTCGCACCCCTATCCTCACGCCTGAGCACAAACTGTGGGCCAGGCTTGGTGTTGGATGTTTTCATGTGTCAACTCACATAATCCCACATCGACCTGAGGAGGGAGACACTATTTTACAGCTGAGAAATGGAGACTCAGACTCAAGTTACGTGGCAAGAAAGTGCTAGAGACTGGATTTGAACTCTGGCTGATCTAACCCCAACATTGGCATTCTCAGAGTCATGCCCTGCACCAGGATGGTTTGACAAGGAGTGCCTGAGGGGCAGGGTTGGAAGAGCAGTGCATCTTACACAAAGAAGGCCAGCCGGGCGCGGTGGCTCACGCTTGTAATCCTAGCACTCTGGGAGGCTGAGGTGGGAGGATCGTTTGAACTCAGGAGTTCAAGACCAGCCTGAGCAAGAGCAAGACCCCGTCTCTACTAAAATAGAAAGAAATGAGCTGGACAACTAAAAATATATAGAAAAACTTAGCCGGGCATGGTGGCACATGCCTGTAGTCCCAGCTACTCGGGAGGCTGAGGCAGGAGGATCGCTTGAGCCCAGGAGTTTGAGGTTGCTGTGAACTACGCTGATGCCACAGCACTCTAGCCCAGGCAACAGAGTGAGACTCTGTCTCAAAAAAAAAAAAAAAGAAGACACAACAGCAACCTGGTCCTGGGCCCTACCCTCTGGGGGCAGAGTTAGGAGCAGGCAGCACTTTGAAGCCCCAGAGGAAGGGGACCTCACTTCCCAAACACCCTATAGCAACATGGCACAGGCCCTTCTCCACCCCTGCCTCTGCTGGTCTCAAGATTGGGGGTGAATTTCAAAGGGGTGAAGCCTAAAGGGCTCCCATTTGGGTGAGGGAAAGGCAGAATCCGAATGAGGAGTCAGGTCACACCCAGAGCTGCCCCTCCCCTAAACCAAGACGTTCAAAACTGTCATCACGGGGCATGGGGACTCCTCCGTCCACACCCTGTACTTCCATCCAATTCCTCCTCCACAGGCTAAACATGCCCACCTCTGTCCCCAAACCAGCAATGGTTGCTGGTTTTCCACTCAAGTCCACATCCCTTAATTTGGCATTAAAGCTACTCTCCAATCCCATCTTTGACTGTTTGTCCTGCCTTCTCTCTCACTAACCTCCTAAGCAGTTCTTTGCATCATCAAATTAAACTTCTCAGCATTCCTCTAAACATATTTACTGCTCTCCGGCCTCTGAGCCTTTGGTGATGCTGTTCCCTCTCCCTGGAATGCTTTCCATTCCGTTCTTCTCCTAGAGAAATCTTACCATCCTTTGAAACCCAGCTCGACTGGCACCTTCTACTGCCATAGATCTTGCCTCCGTCTCTCACATCAGAAGTGCTATTTTCCTCCATTCAATCCCAGGACACTTTGCTGTGTACAGACCTTCTTAAGGCCCTTAGCTTGCTGCCTCGTGTGTGGATTAACTGTGTGTGTGCCCGTCTCCTTCCAGACGCTGGAGTATGCGGGCAACAGCAAGGTCCTGCTCATCTCCATACCCCCCAGAGGGCCACGCACACAGCAAGTGCTCCCGAATGCGTAGTGGACTAATAAAGGCACGAATGGACTCCTAAAACCAGTCGGGAGTATTCCTGGGCCAGGAACACTTGCATTCTAACAGGGACCGCCATTTGCCCTGATACAGAGAAATTATACAAAACTTGGAAATAAGGCGAAAAAATTACTGTGTGCCCTTTAAATATCTCTGTAGTTTGTCTGACTTACTTTTTACCATTGATTAGGGCCTAGACTCTGTAAAAATTGATGTTAAGTGTAGCAAATTGAAAGTTGCAAGCAATTTCTATATACTCCAAAAAGAATGACCCCCAAAGTTATGGTTTGGTTGTCCCCTAGGACATTAACCAGCCTTTTGTCGTATTTGGCTATCTTACCCCAGCATTCTTTCTCTTGTTGATTATAAAAACTCCAGTGTCTAGTATCCTCCTTTGAACCAGCTTTGCCATCCTGCTGGGCCGCTTCATTCATGAGTTAAACAAATCTTTGACACGTGTTCACTCTATATTTGTATGAGAGTTATGTGTTTTAAGTTTTTGAAAATTGTACTTTGACACAACCTTTGGAGCACATTAGAATCATCTGTGGGACACTTAAAATACACAGAGACCCAGGTTCTATCTCTGGTACTCTGATTCAGAAAGTCTGGGGTGAGGCTCTGCTGCCTGTCTTTTTTTAATAGTCTAAGAATTCTAATTAACACTCAGAGCTGAGACCCTCTCTACGAAAGGGAGACAGTCTTTATGTTAAAACACTCACCACATGCTAGGCACGTGGCAAGCACTTATTACACGTTAGCCATTATTGCCAGGCGTGGTGGCACGTGCCTGTAGTCCCAGCTGCTCGAGAGGCTGAGGTGGGAGGATCGTGTGAGCCCAGGAGTTGGAGGCTGCCCTGAGCTGTGACTGTGCTTGTCAATAGCTACTGCACTCCAGCCTGGGCAACGTAGTGAGCCTCCATCTCTTTAAAAAAAAAAAAAAAAAAAGCCATGTTACAGTTAGCCCTGATGCTGGAATTTAATACACTGACAATGAAGATTTGGCGTAGGGCACTCTGGGTGTTCTGAAATCACACCAGCTCGACATCGGGCCTCTTAGACCATGAGGTGCAATGGTAACCGTGCCAGGTTAGTCACGGTATTAGTTTCCTCTGGCTGCTCTAACAAATTACAACAGTTAGTGGTTTGAAACAGAGACAAATTTCTTCTCTTACAGTCCTGGAATTCAGAAGTCTGAAATAAGACTTACAAGGCTAAAATCAAGGTGTTGGCAGGGCCAGCTCCTTCTGCAGACTCCAGGGGAGAAATCTGTTCCTGCCTCTTCCGGCTTCTGGTTGCAGCCAGTGTTCTTAAGCTCATGGCTGCATCACTCCCGTTGCATGGCCACATGGCCTTGTCCCACCACCCACTTTGATCTCCTGTTTCTCCCTCTTATAAGGACCCTTGTGGTTGCCTTGGGCCCACCCAGATAATCCAGGATAATTTCCCCATCTCCAGATCCTTAATGAAATCTCATCTTCAAAGTCCCTTTTGCCATACAAGGTAGCAGTCACATGTTCTGGGGACCAGGGTGTGGACATTTTTTGAGGCATTGTTCAGCCTACCAGAATCACCATTCCCCTCAGCCTCAGGGATCCAAGGCATCACAGCTTGCCAAGAGCTGACTGCTCCCCCCACCCCACATCCCTCGTAGCCATGGGGGACTGACTGTGTTCTCAGTGTAGGGGATCGGAGAGAGCAAGTGGACGTTTTGCAAACCTCCAAAACTAAATTTTTATTCTGAAAACAGTAATATAGTTGGGATTCAAGGAGTCAGGAGGGAGAATTTAGAGGCAACTCCGGACGATCTGGCTGCCTGTGGGTGGTCCACAAAGCAATCATGAACATCTCCCTGCCACAGAGCCAGGTCACTGCCACCTCTTTTTGGTAGCAGTCTGCCCACTGGGATGCAGTTTCATTTACTGTTATATTAAGTCGTTAGGAAAAAATCTATCTACTGTTTATTATTTTCATGGATAATAGAAAAACTAGTTAAGATCGTTGCAGTTATGTCTCCATACAAGAGCTTCACAAAAGCCCATTAGAGAACAGGCAGAAGGTTCATTTTTCTCCCTCCACATGAATGTGGCCTGGATGTGCAAGGGCAAACAGGGACACTGTGTGCACTATAAAAAGACATGCCTTCCACAGCCCTGTGCCAGGGCAAATGGCTTGGCAAGTAGCCTAGGGGCTGGATATCTCGCAAGCAGAAGAGGGAGGCCTGACTCCCTTGAACAGTGAACAACCTGCACATCTGTACATGGCAGCCCTGCTCTTCCAGCTGCATCCACATCCTCCTCTCTATATGTGAACTCGCTTCACCAGAGCTCAGTGTTTACAAACCCTCAAAACATTCCCCATGTGTTCGCACTCAATTCTCTCAACAAAGCTGTGGGACTGGCCAAGTTTATACTATTATCTCATTTTACAGCTGAGAAAACTGAGGCTACAAGACATGAATGATTTGCAATGTCACCTGGCTCGTAGGTGGTGGAGCTGGACGTAGAACTGCCCCTTTCTTGACATCACTCGGTGTAAGGTGGCCCTGGGGTAGGTAATGGGGCTTGGTTTTCATCTTGTCGCCTGCTGTCAGCAGCCCAGACTTTGGGAAGCTCCTCTTTCAGAAAGCCACCCCCTTCCCACGTCTCTCCCTGCCTTCCTCAGCAGTCTCACTTTCTTCTCTTCTCCTGATCCTGCCTCTAAGACACTCAGCAAACACCACACTCCCCCACCCCACCACGATTACATTTGCTTCCATGCTACAGGCTTCAGAGCAGATAAATCACAATTACTTATTCAAAGGACGGAGGGAGTGAACATGCCCTGCGTGGACTTTGCCCCTAATTTAACAGGCAGGTGCATGCGCTGTGGGTCTAGACTGAGGGACGTCCCACCAGGATGGGAGCTGGCTGCCCTTTCATGAAGCATCAGGGCCGAAAGTAGATGAAGTTCAACCCCTGCTGACAGGAGGGACAGGCAGCCTTGTTGGAGGACTCGGAGAACAATTTGGTGCCTTGTTCTGGTGTAACTAGAGACCTGTTGTAACAGGGAGGTTGGGGATGGCCAAGGCGGGCGTAGGTTCCACTGTGCTGCTCAGCGGTGCCCTAGGCTCAGCTCCCTCTGCCTGCTCCCACTGCACGGCAGAGACTAGAGAAGCCCTGGACATCTCACTCACCCTTGGTTTGGAAACCTCTGCCCCCGGGCTGGCAACAGGGCCCACTTGGAGATTTTTGGTGAGAACACACGCTAGGCAAAGGAACCCACTGGAGCAGGGCATCCACTGGAGCAGGGGTTCACAGGTGGAATTCAGGGGGTCTGGGGACTGGGATGGGTCACAATAAAAAAGGATGTCTTTATTTGTCCTACCCAGTAACTAAAATTCAGCATTTCCTTTCATTACGAAAGCAGACAACAAACCTTTGTGGTATTAGCAGCACTTAGGATTCTATCCCAACAGAAGTGACCAGTATTTTCATACCACGTCATAACTGTTACAGGTATCGGATGGTTTACTTTCCTCACTACTTCAAAATTATGGTAGTTATTAGACACACTGCTGGATCTTAACTGATGGGTTGATAAAGAAACATATATTACTATTTCACAATTCAAAAAATATTTTGGGCCAGGTGCGGTGGCTCACGCCTGTAATCCTAGTACTTGGGAGGCCGAGGAGGGCAGGTAGTTTGAGCTCAGGAGTTCAAGACCAGCGTGAGTAAGAGTGAGACCCTGTCTTTACTAAACAAACAAAAAAAAAAAAATAGAAAGAAATTAGCTGGACAACTGAAAATATATAGAAAAAATTAGCCAGGCATGGTGTTGCATGCCTGTAGTCCCAGCTACTCAGGAGGCTGAGACAGTAGGATCGCTTGAGCCCAGGAGTGTGAGGTTGCTGTGAGCTAGGCTGATGCCACGGCACTCTAGCCTGGGCAACAGAGCCAGACTCTGTCTCAAAAAAAAACATTTTGATAACCATATCTCAATATAATTGATTTCCTTTGTAATTGTATGTATTTATTGTATTTGAAAACATTATTCTGAGAAACAATTCATGGTACCAAAAAAGTAAAAGTGTTAAGGTTTCCTGCATCCAAAGTAACCTTCACAGAAGGCAGGGGCCTCAAGTCACAGCACCTAGGAGGGAAATGTTTGTTGCAAATGTAGATGCCAGGGCCAGGTCACAGGCCAGGCTCTTTGGAAAGCAGACCATAGAGCTCAGAGGGTTCACTAGTAAGCGCTTTGGGAAGGGAAGAGCAGGAAGCAGGATTGAGCAGAGGAAGAAGATGCAGCCTCAGTGGAGGCCCCAGCTGACCCCATGCAGAGTTCTGAAGATGGAATGACCGTTCAGAGGTGTTCTGACTTCGCGTGAGGGGGCCAGGCCTTTATACCCCATGTTGCTTAGTCATCAGATGCAGTCACCACAGGAAAGGGGTCTGACCTTGGGTGAGGCTGCTCTCTCTAGCTGGGTACTTCCTGCCAGTAGCACTCCGAGCAGCCAGGGGAGAAAGTCATTTATCCCTGAGGAGGGGTCTAGGTGGTGCTCACAGAGTCTACCACAGGCTCCCACTGCAGACCTGTTGCAGCTAAACCCCTGCCTGGAGTCCAGTGTCTGTCATTAAAAAATTCTCTCAATGATTCAGATGCCCTGCCTGGTTTGGAAGCCCTTTATCCCGGGCAGTCAGAGCTGGAAAGGCTCTGAGATCATGGAGTCTAAGGGACTTGTTCAAAGATATTCAGTTCAAAGATACTAGCCTTGGCCATGGCCCCTCCCATTTTTAAATTTCTTTCAAGGCTGGGCACGGTGGCTCACACCTGTAATCCAGCACTTTGGGAGGCCAAAGAGGGAGGATCACTTGAGGCCAGGAGTTTGAGACCAACCTGAGCCACACAGTGAGACCTCATCTCTATAAAAAATAGAAAAATTGGCTGGGTGTGGTGGCATGTGCCTGCAGTCCCAGCTACTCAGAAGACTGAGAGGCTTTGAGGTTGCAGTGAGCTATGATGATGCCACTGCACTTTAGCCTGGGCAACAAAGTGACACCCTGTCTCAAAACAAACAAACAAACAAATTTCATTCAAGAAATATATATTGAGAGTCTTCTACCTGCTAGGCACTGGGGATGCTCCAGTTACAAAAGGGATATAGTCCAACCACCCACAAGTCTCTCAGCTGGGCCTGCTGGCACTCACACATTGCTCCTGGCACGGTGAGCTGGCCATATCTATCAAAATTACAAATGTACCTACTCAACATTTCCACTTCCCGGTATTTGTCCTACAGATAACCCTCCACATGAGGGAAGTGATATATGTACACAGATATTCACCAAGAAATTATTTATAAATTATTCCAGCCAAAAACCTGCAAACAGCCTAGGTGTTCATTAATGGGGACTGGTCAGATAAATTGTAAGACATACAAAGGAATCCTAGGTAACCATTAAAAAAAAAAAAAAAAGAGGCAGCTTTCTATATTGATACATTAAAAGAAAGAAAGAAAGCAACCTTCCAAGGCATATCAATAAGCAAAAAAAGGAAGACTCAGAACCATGTATAATTTAGGTGAAAAAAGAAAGAAAGAAAAGATATGTGTAAATCCATGAAAGTTTTCAGATAACCAAGAGCTTTTAAAAAGAGGGAATTAGTCCAGGTAGAAAAACAGAAACCACTCAAGGTTTATCAGACAGGGGATTTAATTCAGGAAATTGGTTAGGCATGTGGTGCAAGACCTGAGAAGCCAAGTTCATCGTCAGCTGACCCAGGACCCTGGGAAACGGTAGCCTGGAAGGGGCTGGCCTCCCGGAATATGGAGGAAAGAAGGAAGAGGAGTGGGTTGCGGGCTAGCTTAATAGTGACTAGCATAATCAGTATATGTTTATAGAATGTGGAGTATCTCCTGGAGGCCACATAAGAAATATTAACAGTAATGGTGCTCGCCTGTAGGAGTCAGGCACTAGGAGGGAGGCCTAGTTTGTATTGTGTTCCCTTTGCTACTTTCAAATTTTGTACCATGAGCATATATTGCCTATTTGAAACAAAGACATCTGCCTAACATTCATGTTTACCACACTGGTAAGGGCAAAGCTGTTACATTTTTTTTGCATTGGAAAACATCCGCCTGGAAACAAAATGCCGGCAAAATTCCCTATAATTGCATCCTCGAAGACAGCACAGCATTTTTCTCTGTGTGTGCTTTTCACAAGTGTCCTCTTCAAACCCTCCTTTGACTGCGGCGTCCTGGCAGGAGGAAGCGCAGCCCAGACAGAAGGCAGAGGGCCGGCAGAGCTCGAGCTGGAGTGGGGAGCGCGCTCTCCTCGCTGGCAGCTGGCCTGCTGGGTGATCTCACACCACATCTGTGGTCACTTAGAGAGCTGCCGGCCGGAAGTCCTCAGCTCGCAGCCCAGAGACGCTGTGCCTGCCAGAGCGCCGGGTACCACCTCCCTGCAGGCGTTGCTGCTCCCAAGTGGGTCCCTAGCTCCCCGCACGCGCACCCCTGCCCCCAGGAAACAGTGCATGCTGGCTGCCAAGGGCCAAAGCCCCAGATGCCCACTAGGGAGGAAGACATGGGGCCCTGGACTCTGCCCTCGAGTGACAAGTTCTGTAACTCCATAAAGAGGATGGGCAGTGGAGGGACCACCTCTTCTTGTTGAGGATTAACACTGTGGAACTCCATGAAGAGAAAGCTGAGGCACAGGTTCATTAACTTGCCCAAGGTCATGCTGCCAGTGACTGACAGGTGGGATCCAGCCTGGATCTGGGTGGGATTGTGAGTCCAGCCCTCGCACTGTGCAGACAGGGACCCGGCCACCAAGAGTTACAAAGGCATCAGTCCAAGGGACTCTGACCTTCCATGTTGCCTCTCTTGGTCCTTAGGGAGTCCCAAATCAGACTGTAGCAATTCCTTACTACAACTCTCTGAGCCTCAGTCTTTTTGGCTGTAAGGTGGGACTTTCCTACATATCTAAAAGGTTTAAATTTGTCAATGACTGTAAAGCATCTGCCACGTAGGGAGTCTCCACAAATATGAGACCCCTCTTTCTTCCTTCTTTTTTTTCTTTTTTCTTTTTTTTTTTTTTTTGAGACAGAGTCTGGCTTTGTTGCCCAGGCTAGCGTGAGTGCCGTGGCTTCAGCCTAGCTCACAGCAACCTCAAACTCCTGGGCTCAAGTGATCTTCCTGCCTCAGCCTCCCAAGTAGCTGGGACTACAGGCGCTAGCCACCACACCCAGCTAATTTTTTGTTTCTATTTTTAGTTGACTGGCTAATTTTTTTTTTTTTTTTTCTATTTTTAGTAGAGACGGAGTCTCGCTCTTGCTTAGGCTAGTCTTGAACTCCTGACCTCAAGCGATCCTCCGGCCTCGGCCTCCCAGAGTGCTAGGATTACAGGCGTGAGCCACTGCACCCGGCCTTTTTTCCTTCTTTTTAAGTAGCTTTTATTTATTTATTTATTTATTGAAGCAGGCTCTCACTGTGTTGCCAGGCTGGTCTCGAACTCCTGGGCTCAAGTAATCCTCCTGCCTTAGCCTACCAAGTAGCTGGGATTACAGGCTCCCACCAATGTACTCAGCTCTTAAGTATCTTCATTCCCACTCCTTGTCCTGAAGCCTCTCAGGGTTACTCGAGGCTCAGACAAGAGCGCTAACTCCTCTGCGAAAGCCTCGGGGTTGTGCCAGAGACCCTCTGGGAGGCCTGGGAGGTGGGCCCTGCATCCATAGACCCTTCTGCCCTGGAATCCATACCCAGATTCGCTTGGCCAACAACCTTCCCGCCTGATTCCAAGACAGTGAATTCAAATTGGGTTAACTTTCCCTGCTATTAACATTTCCATGAGTACTTTCCCAGCTATTTCCATCAATTCTGAACAATTTTCCTAAGAAAAGAAGAAAGGCAACACCCTCTCAGCTTCAACATCTTGCTCCTCAAAGACGGGCCATCTGGGTTCTCCGGCAGATGAACATTTTTTTGAAAGAAACTGGGTTGCCCAGGCTGGAGTGGAGCGATCATAGCTCACTGTAGCCTTGAACTCCTGGGCTCAAGTGATCCTCCCGCCTCAACCTCCCAAGTAGCTGGGACTACAGGCGTGTGCTGCCACTCCCAGCCAATTTTTAAATTTTTTGTAAAGATGAGGTCTCACTATGTCACTCAGGCTGGTCTCGAACTCCTGGCCTCAAGGGATCCTCCCGTCTTGGCTTCCCAAAATGCTGAGATTACAGGTGTGACCACTGCACCTGGGCCAGATGAACTTCTGTTTGCACATCTGGGGCTCTGCTCAGCTCCCTGATATCTGCCCCCCACAACATGATGGTTTAAATATGCCCAATATGGCAGGCTGTCCCTTTGTTTCTGAAATGAATCTTCCAGGCAAGTGTCCCAGGCCTGACGCCTGGCCCCAGAGCTCTCCTCTCTGCATGGTGGAGGCCATTTGACCGTTGGGTGGGCTCAGTGCCTCTCCAGTCTCTTGTTCGTGGTTGGCACTTATGGAAGGAGCCCGAGGCTGTCATTTACCTGAGTGGCTTAATTTCAGGTCATTCTTACTGTGGGCTTCACGGTGACCTCTAGCCTAAAATGTTCCCTCTGTCTTGTGCCAGGCCCCATAGGATCCTGCAGCCACTCACCTGGCTGTCTCTTGTTACTTGTAACAGCTGGGCCTGCCAAGCCGTTTTCATTCTGTCTCTCTCTCTCTCTCTCTCATCTGCTAATGTCTGCTAAGTGCCAGCTCCTGTGCTGAAACACTGATGATGAAGGAGACACAGCTCCAGGTCCCCTATTTCCCCAGGACTTCCTGATCTAGCAGAAGGAATAGCATGTAGTGAGACAATCATTGTGGCCAGGGCCCTGCTGGGGCAATGCATGAGGAACCCTGGGGAAAAAAACCAGATAAGGGAAGAAGCATTGAAGATCTCCTGGAGGAGTCAAGGATGGTGTTCCGATCATCTCTTGCCCTAAAACTTAGTGGCGTAAAACAGCCACGTGTGCCTGCAGATTCTATGACTCAGGAATTTGGACAGGGAATTGCAGGGCTGTATCCTGCCCGCTCCACCGTGCCTGGGACCTTAGCCGGGGTGACTATACTTGCTGGAGGTGACTTGAAGAGTTGGGCATCTGGGCTCAGCTGGAACTGTCGACCGAAGTGTCTACTTGTGGCCTCTCCAGCCTGGTAGTCTCAGGGTAGTTGGACTTTTTACATGGTGTCTCAGGGGTTGAAGAGTGAGTGTTCCCAGTTAACAAGGCAGAAGTTGCATGGCCTTTTATCACCTGGCCTCAGAGGACACACAGCATCACTTCTGACATACTCTATTGGTCATAGTAGTCATAGACCAACCAGATTCAAGGGATGAGGACATAGAATTCATGTGTAGATGAGAGAAGAGACAAAACACTTGCCGCCATGTTTTAAAACTGGCACGGAAGGTTTCCCGGAAGAGGTAACCCTTGAGCTGAATTTTGAAGGCAGAGTATTAATAGACGTTTGCCAGGTAGACAACATGGGGAAGGCATCCTAGGCTGAGGGAATCAGCATATGCAAAGGCCCAGGGGCACAAGAGTGGATCTCATGACATGGAATAAGTCCCAGGAGATGCCCTAGGAGCTCAGCAAACACAACTCTTCCTGCCAACCCACCAGAGAGCTGTCTCTGGCTAGTCCTCCCCTGACTGCCAGGACCCTGCTGTGCCCCGGAGCTCAGACACCAACCTCTCAGCTAAGGGCTTACCCAGATCAGAGGTTGAGTGGCAAATCCACATTCCAGTGGCCTGGCCCCGTCTAGCTCCTGGGGCTGTGGTGAGCATGCAGGGAGATGCCACCTGGGAATGGCTTCGCATGGAGTCCAGCCAGACCCCACGCCCATGGTTTCCTCTCCAGCTCTTCCTTTAGAAATCCCTGAGGCCTGGCCAAAGCTTTCTTGGTCTGGTTTTTCAAAGCTCTAAAGGTTCTGTGTCCGTTGGCTTGAATCCTGGCAATTCTTTCCATAATGTTTAGTCCTTTTGATTGTAGGCATAGAAACTCAGACTAAATTAAACAAAAAAGGGAAATCATTGGTTCTTGTAACTAGAATGTTCCAGGAGCAAATCCTGGAGTTTAAAGAATATCAGAATTCTCTTTCTCTCAGTTTCTCATCTGTGTTTTATTCCCTGTAGGCTTCATTTTCAGACAGAGTCTCCCCAAAGTAACGATGATGGCCCCACAGCTCAAGGCTTACCTAATCCTCACAGCCAGCAAACTCAGCCAAAAGAGAGTACCTTCTCCCTGAATGTCCAGGGTGCAGTCCCCAAAAGGGTTCTGATTGGCCCAGTTTGGATCACGTGCCCTTCTCAGAACTGATCACCATGGCCATGAAGCTGTAGTACTCTGATTGGCTATGACTGAATCAAGGGCCCACTCCTTGTAGGGGTTATGGGTTGGCCCCACAGTAACCACATAGAATCACTTTATTTCAAGAAATAGGGATTCTGTTACCAGAAAAGGAAAGAAAAACATGAAAGGAGGTCCACTGGTACAGTTGCACAATTTGTGCACTGTGCAAAGGGATGATAGGGTGGCTTCCATGTCTGCCCAGAAGAGATCCCTTTTTCTAAGTCACACGAAGATGGCCATATGGACTAATGCCAAACTTTCTAAGGTCTACCACACTTTCCTTTCCCTAGTGCTTCAGCACTATCTGGAAAACGACCCCTGCATCCTTCAAGTCCTAGTTCAAATGCCTGCTCTTCCATGAACTGGTCGGGATGAATCTCGAGTTCCCCATGCACAATCGTGGGGACACAATTATAGTCTCTACCTTGGTCATGGTTGTCCAGTTGTGATTCCCAGTCTGTCTCCCCTGTCTGGCCTAAGACAGATTCCATAAGGACAGGGAGTGTGTCCAAGCTGCCCTCCTAGACCAGGTAGAGGAGATGTACAGGTAGGATCTGTTCTGTAGGTGGCAAGAGAAGAAATTGTTCTCCTTGCTGCCCCAGCCTCTCTCCCAGCTTTGCCTGCAGAAGACAATTAGGGAGGAATGTGAGCCCTGCACATCTGCAATGAGAGGCTATAGGCCTGATCTATCTCACCTCTACCAGCCTCTGGAGACACTGCTCAAAGGAAGGATCCTTGAATGGTGCACCCACAGGGCCACCACCCAAGGCTGGGCTCCAGAGATCAAGTCCTTCTCCAGGAGGCCTTGGAGGAAGAGAAGGTAGCTAGGCTCCATCTGGGCCTCACTGAGGCTGCCAGGCAATTGCTCTAGGGCTCAGCTCTAGCTTCTGATTAAAACCAGATCTGGGAGCTTGCAGCCTTTGGTGAAACTGGATACCTGTCAACGCAGGCAAAGGAAATATACTATGGGAGGGAGGCTGGCCAGCAGCCCAGCAATGCAGGGCTGGGCAGTAAGGTTGAGCTTTCTTTCTGAAGGGCCCCCAGGAGCCCTTGCCATGTGTGGTGGTGAAAACCCTAAGAAACAGGAGCCCTGTGGAGACCAGAGGAGCACACTCACCTCTCCATCACTTTCTTCCCTCTTTCCTCCTCTTTCTCTGCTTCTTTTCTTCAGATAGAAGACCTGGGTTAATCCCAGCACTACTTTTTATTGACTTTGGGTAAATTATCTAACCTCTTTGAGCCTCAGTTTTATCACCTGTAAAGTGGAAGTAAAAATAGTACCTACCTAGATGGCTAACTGTAGGATTAAAAGTAATAATGTATGAAGAGTGCTTACCACAGGACCAAGAACAGAGTAAGCCCTTATTAAATGTCGGTTATTGTTATGCTTCCTCCCTCCCTCCTTTTCTATGAAAAGCTACTTGATACCATTAAACCATAAACACAATCCTTGATGATCATAGTAAGGAAAATATTTCACGTCCCTAATGGCTGATGAGGTGGAAAGCACCTTGGCTTTAGAGTCAGACAGCCTGGGATTGTAATTCCAGCTCTGCCATTTACAGACTGGGCGACTTAACCTATTCAAACCTCAGTGCCCCGTCTGTAAAATGGAAATACTGGCAACACCTGCTCCGCCTACGCCCCAGCCTACATCTCGCATGGGCTGCGTGTGTACAAGGCCGCCAGCACTGCACAGAGCCATACACCTTGGAATTATTTATGCTTCCAGTATTGTGCTTTCCTTCTTGCTGTCGCCTTTTCTCACATTTGGTCCTTCTTTTCCTTTTTCCAAAGTCATGAGTCAAATAAACTTCATGGGGTCCTAGAGTATTAGAGCTGGAAGAGAACTTTGTGACCATTGGTTCAGTGATTTTATTAGAAATCACCTGGGGAATACAAAGAAATTCAGATTCCTGGGCTCCAATCCAAACCTAGAGCATCGGAATCTCTTACTTTTTAAATGAGGATTTTAAATTACAAAAGTAATACATGCTCATTATAAATGAATTCCAACAATACAGAAATAATGAGAATAAAATGGTCTCTCCTCTGAGGTAACCACTATAAATGGTTTGGTGTATGTCTTCTAGGGTTTTTGTTTTTGTTTTTTTCACCTGGAAAGATCTAAGCATACGGTTTTCATTTTTCCCGTTAAACTAGATCATCACTCACTAAAAAAAGAACTTAATATAGCTTAAGACATCTTTCCATATCAGTATATACGTCTACCTCATTCTGCTCAATAGCTGCAGAGAATTCCGTGGTGTGGCATGTTGTGGTTGACTTACCCATTTTCATGTTGGTGAACATTTAGGCTGTCCTGGTGATTCATATGCAGCCAGCCCAGCCTCTGTCCACATTTGGCAACCTCTGCTTTGTATAGATGGGTAACTGGAGGCCCAGGAAGAGGTTGCAAGGTTCACAGAGCAAGTTAGTGGCGGAGCTAGTATTTACAGCCGTGGTCTCCTGGCATGCTCTTTGCATCAAACCATACCACTACAATCATCAAAGGAAAAAAAAAGGTGGTAAAGGGAACTTAATAACATTTTTCTGAACCTCTTCCTGATAGAAGGGAAGAGAGAGAGGAAAAAAAGAAAACCTCAATTTTATTTCATGTAGTTCTGAGAATTGGATTTTTTCCCAAACTTTCTCAGCCTTTTCACTTTTCATTATGTTCTTTGCGAGAGTTCATAACTCAATAAATTTTTCCTACACAATGTTTCTGAAGCCAATTCTTTTTTATGCTAGAATCCCAAAATCACACTTCCCCTGAGTATGGCTGTTTTGAGAGACCTTGGTCAAATTCCACTTTACGGACCCAACCCCCATCCTCATTCACCATAATTGATGAGTTTTCCTCTCTTGTGGAAACAAAAGGAGTTAAAAAATTGTGACTGTCATCTATTTTTTTCACTAAGTAAATTCCTCCAAGTCCTGTAGGTAACTTTCCCAGAAAGCTAAATTACCCAACTGTAACAAATATAACATGTAATGTTTGTAGAATCCTTGTGAGAATTTGCTCTTTGCCCAGAAATTATGCTTAATCTTCCTACTACAGAATGCAATGTTCATCCTGCCTCCAATGAGGTAATAGAGATTTGATTGGATGGGACGACTGCGCATCAAGTCCCATCCTCTTTGAAGCAGTTGTCCTCAGTGTTTGGTGCTGAGTTGCAGACAAATGTTTCCAAGTCTACTCCCCATCTGCATCCCCTGCCACAAAAGGATTAGTCAAAAATTGCTCAGATTTCTGAGTATAAAGGGAGAGATGAGAGATGTCATCCTCAGAGAGCTGAATGCGGTGTTGGCAGCATCTGAATGTCGTTTGGCGTCGTCTTGGGCAGAAAATAAAGGGAACAAAAGAGAACAGAGTGACCTTACGCAGTGTGTACATACATACAAATACTTTAGGGCTTAAGATTACGGCTGCAATTCCCAAACTGGGTTCTGCAGAACACTCTTGTCTAGTGAGAAGTATTACATGAGAAAATGAAAAATACTGTGCCTTTTATCTGGAAAACACAGAAGGAATAGGATTCAAGAGAACCAGGCTGCAGCTGATGTCCTGTGTGAACTACTGGTACTGGCACCTCATCTCGTCATCCCAATGTCCTCACCCATGCCTGGTGGCTGTCAGCGGGGAGGGGGGCGAGGGTTAGGCTGGGAGCCTCCTTCACTCTGCTGTATTCTCATCCTCTGTGAAGGCTGCGATGAAGTAAACACGTGCCCCATGTCACATATAAAAAAAGAACATGATGAGCCGGGCACGGTGGCTCACGCCTGTAATCCTAGCACTCTGGGAGGCCGAGGAGGGTGGATCATTTGAACTCAGGAGTTTGAGACCAACCTGAGCAAGAGTGAGACCCTGTCTCTACCAAAAATAGAAAGAAATTATATGAACCACTAAAAATATATATAGAAAAATTAGCCGGGCATGGTGGCACATGCCTGTAATCCCAGCTACTCAGGAGGCTGAGGCAGGAGGATCGCTTGAGCCCAGGAGTTTGAGGTTGCTGTGAGCTAGGCTGACGCCACGGCACTCTAGCCCGGGCAACAGATTTAGACTCTGTCTCAAAAACAAAAAACAAAAAAATAACAACCAAAAAAAAATTAAAAAAGAACATGATGGAAATCGCCTCATTCCCAGAGTCAGGGAAAGGGAAGGGACTTCATCCTCCCTTCACCTGGGCCGGGTCCTTCATACAAGACTATGGCAGGGCAGTGCCCTTATGGAACAATCTAGATAGCAGTGCCCTTATGGAACAATCTAGATATGGAGAAGACAGTGCAGCAATAGGAGTTAGGAAGGGTTGTAGACCACGATGTCTGAGGCCTCACTCAGCCTAGCCACAGTGGACGGGGCACCCAGTACCCACGGGGCAGAGTCCAGAAATCCCAGCCCTCATCCATCTGGCATGAGCTGCCTTGCACACTTTCTCTTGTGTGGCCAGCTCAGTCCTCACTTCCTAGTCTAGCACATTCACACTCAGGCGGGCCCTCCACATTGCCTTCCTCCCCATTGCATGCTAATCCAGGTCTTCCCCATCCTTAGAGGCCTCGCTCCAGCCCCTTCCTCCAAGAAGCTATGGGGCAACTCCTCTAGCACCACACTCTGCCACAAGAAACTCTGTGTTTTGTAGGGCACTGAGTGTGGACTTGGCTGTTTCTGGTGAGCAGTCCAGCCCTGGAGAGAAGAAGCAAGGGTAAAGGAGGGATGGCCTGGTGTCTGCATCCCCTGGCCCCAGAGGACTGGTGTTCAGCTAGAAGTTGAAGCAGCTGTTTTCATAAGGGGCTTTGAGAGGTTCAGGGCACAAGCAGAGATGCCTCAGGGGCCCGGGGACAAACTATAGCCTAGCGCTGCAGTCCCCAACCCCGAGCCATCAACTGGTACCTGCCCGTGGCCTGTTAGGAACTGGGCCGCACAGCAGGAGGTGAGGGGCCAGCATCACCACTCCGCCTCCTGTCAGGGAAGCATTAGATTCTCATAGGAGCGCGAGCCCTACTGTAAACTACGCATGCGAGAAATCTAGGGTGTGTGCTCCTTATAGGAGTCTGAAGATCTGAGATGGAGCTGAGGTGGTGATGCTAGTGCTGGGGAGCGGCTGCAAATACAGATTATCATTAGCAGAGATTTGACTGCACAATAAATGTAATGCGCTTGACTCATCCCGAAACCATCCCCACACCCACTCCCCTGGTCCCTGGTAAAATTGTCTTTCATGAGACCAGTTCCTGGTGCCAAAACTGTTGGGGACCGCTGGCCTAGTATCAAGCTTTCTCCTGACTCTGACCCAGAATCCAGCCCTGTTCTGATGCATCAGGGCCTGGTGGCTTTGGGACTGTGAGCAGCAGTGCTGTTGGCAGAGCCGCTGGCACTTTCACGGGGGGCATCACAGCAGAGGCGGTCCCCAGAGCCCTAACAAGCAGGCTCAGGATGTGAGATACATTCCTGCAAGACATCCCTCCACTCAGAGAGCGCCAGGTGTGGGCAATAGTCTTTGAGCAGGGACGGAGGTGCCTCGTGTGCAAAGCAGTGCTCTGGGCTGGCGAGGTGTTGTGAGGATTCAGGTAAACCGTGTCCTCATTCACACTCAGGTGGTAGCGCCTGGGCCTTGGGCATCTGTCCCACCAGACGTGAGCTCTTATGGCCTCATTCGTGCCCAAACACTATTGGTCCACCTCTGACCCAGCTTTGCCGAGCACACCTGTGCCTAGGATGGCAAGGAGACAAACCAGGCAGGCAATGTCAATGAGGGCGGGGCAAGGGTGGGGTCCATGCAGAGGCAGGGGGTACAAGTTCCATTTAAAAATGGGGAAGCTGCCCAGCCAATTGTCACCCCATGGGAATGTAGGTCCAGGGATACCAGATTTTCCCAATTCTTCTTTTAAGTATATAAAAATTCAGATTATATGAAATCTACTGATTTTCAAATTTAAAAGTTGGCAACTGTGTGGGTTATTATCTATTTGCACATTCAGATCCATTCTCTGCCCAGCTACGCCCTGGGAGGGTGACCCTCGTGAACAGCACCCTCTCCCCAGCCTTCTACATTCCAGCTGGATTTGGCCAATGGACAGAATAGGCCGATGGAAATTGACAGATGGGAGGTCAGGATATTTATCCCCCCTACTGCCCACGTATACTGGGGCCACGGTTTTGGCAGTGGCTATGTTCCTCTGTGTCCTGCATGGGGTCCCTCTCCCAGCTTACAGCTCTCATGGTCTGGTGGCCCTCCTTCCCATCTTCAGGCCTAGGAGTGGTATTGACTCCCCCACTGCTAGTCTCTGGATGCTTCCCCATCCTTTGTCGTACTCTTCACCCTGCCCCTGTGATTAGCACCTTCATTATCAGCTCTCCCCAATTAACCCTTTTGAATGTGCCCTCTCTTTCCTGCTGGGAACCACCAAAACCAACCAATTCAATTAAAAAACCACACTGTGAGGTCCAATCGCACCTGGACCTGCAGTCTGAATCCAGCCAGTCTTGTAGGAGCCCAGCTTGCAGCTGCTGATGTACAATCAAAGCAGCACGCTGAGGGCAGCAGCAGACGCTGAGAGCACCACACTGACCGACACAGTGCTAGGGACAGCAGGTACACAAGTCTCGTGTTGAAACCCAAGAGGCAATCGAAAAAAGGGAAAAGCCTTGAGATGTGTCCAACCAGTTTAATGACTGACAAAAGCGTGCAAATGCCAAACTACAGAGCACCAGGGATACAAGAGGCACAGAGGCCTGGGGGTGGAGGGTGGGGGACACTACAACATTGTCATGGGGAAAATGGGGTCATCTAACATTGAGAGGGGAAGGGGTGGTCCACCGGCGGCTCAGACCTACGTATGACATATTTCTCCAGGGAGCTTGCAGCCGTTCCCGAAAGGAGGAGCAAGCGGCTGCCTTCACTCACGAACATAAATTCTCGTGCAGACCACGTCGTCGGCGCCAAACGTCTGCAGAGAAGGAGAAAAGGAAAACCAATCAGTGCAGATGCCTGTGCAAAAATGTTTAAAGCATATCACTAATAAGGCCACTTACTGCCCTGTTAAAAACTCTTTGTAACAGACATTCAATTTCCTGTGCTGTGTGCTCATGTTAAGTGAAAAGAGTTTCTTTTTTTTCTCCCCCCCCTCTTAAGCTCTCTATTGGCAGAGAGGCAACTGGGGTATAGAATTATGTTGTATACAGTTTTCCGTTGCTTCTGGATCCTGTGAATGCTGACATAAGAAATGCCAAGAGCTTTGGTTTTGAAATTAAACTGAAAGAGGGAGAATGCCATTTTGGACATTTCTGAAGTGGTTCTGTTTCTTTTCAATGTCTTCAAGAGAGCGAGGGAATTGGGCAGCTGGAGCCATGGCGTCCCGTGTTGACCAGCCAGCTGGGATTGCTTTGGAGAAGGAATAGGACCGCTTTGCAGGAAGCAGCTATCTAGCCTGGGAGACAGCCTGAAACGTTGTACAAGTGATACTCAAGTCACCTGCAATCTAGAAAATTGGTCTCAGCTGCAAAAGCCCAGTGTTGGCATCCAGACCCAGACCTGCAACCATAAGCTGGGTATGCTCCGGCACGTGCCTTCCTCTCTTGGCCTGTCAGGGGCGGGCAGGGGCTATTGTTGAGGAGAGGGATGGTATTGAACAAGGTGATCCCAAAGGCTCTTTCCAGCTAAAATTCTATGGCTCTTTGTTTGTTTATTTGCTCCATCACTCCACAGAGGGAGGAGGATGTTTTTTCTTCTGGCCCCTGAAATGATACTGCCATTGACAATGGCAAATGGCAACGACTCACAGGCCTGCTCTGCTGGGCCTCCGTCTGTTTGCAGATGTACATTTATCTGCCGGAGAGTCTTCATCTTTCAGATTCTCAAAGTGGCCTGAGATCCAAGAGCAGTTAAAACCATTCAACAAAGAGTTTAGGTACCCTAGGATCTTGATACTTTTTTCCCTAGAACCCTTAGTGGCTCATGAGATGCTCTCAGAGAACATTTGAAAATACTTCTAGTCCTTAGTGAGTATTAAGGAGGCAAATGCTCATCACTAGCTTCTTTTTACACTAGGGGTCTCCTGACCAGACTGGCACAGATATCCCTGCTTCTGGACACCGTCTTTGTCCTACCCTCGTTCCCTATTAATGAGGAATGTGAGTGATTCTGTGTGCTGGGGCTGTGTAGGGAGTGGAATTCCCATCATAAATCCACCTTTCAGCTGTCTGGACCCCTTCGGACCATGGTAGTTTTCCAGAACTCTTTGAGTGCTACAGCCACGGACTGTCAAATGGAATGGCAGGGTTTGGGGATTTGACTCTCCCTTGCAGTCAGTATTCTAGCTATATGACAGCTCTCCCAGCCTAACAAATGGCCTCCTGACATGAGAAGAAATCACCACATTTCCAACCACATTTGAAGTGGCCTTCTCAGCCTGCAAACTATGCTTAGAGGTTCCCGAAAGAAACTCTGTAGGATATTCCAGAGTGGTTTGAGGGAGCATACTCAGTTTTCAAAGGAAGGCAACTTACGGCCTGAAGGCAATTTACTATTGGCGCTGGGAGAGCTTATTTCAACTTAACTAGAATAATTTGCCTCTTGTTATATAGAGACGGCATCTCCCTACGTTTTAGATTTATTAATGATAATAACCCTTGAAACAAAAGCCCACATTTCAAGATCCCGAATGCCAAGAATTCATGCTCCCTTTGAGGCTTGTATATGTGATTGCTGAGCCAGGGAAGGATGCCCGGGTGGAACTGTGGAGGAGGGGAGAGGGGGTTTGGAAGAGGTGGAGGCCATCTAGCAGAGTCTGGCCTGTGACTCTGGCTGCTCGTATACCACGGAGGTCAATAAAATCACACTTTCTCAGAGCAAACCGATCCTACTTAACCCTCAGCTACACTCAAGAACTCTAAAATCGTCTCTCTTTTCTGTCTCTGGTACCAGTAAACTATAAGCACCTTTTGCCCTAAATTTCCACGTCTCAGCCTCAAATTGCTCCCCTAACCCCATCAAATATCCCTTCCTTGGAAACAACATTAACCAGGTTGCAAATTAAGCCAGCCTTTTCTCTACGAAAGCAGAAAGTATGTTAAATCATCGCGGGGAAGGACAAGAGGAGAGAGAGATCAGGCGGCCTCACTTCAAGTCACAGAGAAAGCTCAATTGAGGGTCTCTTGCAGAATAAACATGTAATTTCAGGGCTGAGGGGGACCTCAGGGATCAGACCTCAGCTCAACCTGTCATTTTATAGCAGGGGATGGAGCCCGGGAAGGGAAGAGGTTGCCTGGGTCACACAGGGAGCCCTTTCCTAGCACACCTCGCTGTCTCCTATTCCCAACATTTCAGGGTGACATTCGCTAAGATGGGGCAGATGTTAACAAAATGCCTGACGGAGAACAAAGGATATAATTTCCCGGCTACCCAAAACAGCTTTCCCCTCTTTTAGTCTGGGGGAAAAAAGGTGGTTGCAGGAAAGCTTGGTCAGTTCTGAAACAAAGGGAGAGTGACAGGGGGGTTTGTCCTGCCTTCCCTGTCTTCCTTTGCTCCTCCACCTGAAAAACGGGGAGGAGGTGTGTGATTAAACCATAAGGGTTTCTAACTTGGCCTCACCAGGCAAGTTTTGTTTGGCGTGGGGTGTGTGGGGTGTTTAGAATGTTCCAGTCTGAACATTTTTAAGGAAGAGTCCACCTTTTCCAGTGCTAAAGGGGCTCATTCCCTCCACACTGTGTTCCACTCAGACACTTCCCAAATTAGCATTCGTTGCCTGGCTCCTGAAGGCCACTGGAGTTTGTAAATCAGGGGTAAAAATGTTCTCTAAGGCTATGAGTGCTGACGTGATAAAAATTTCTGAAACCTTTCCCAGCCAGCAAAATGGGGAATGAGAAGGAAAAAAATCCTTTCTGCAGTGTGAGCCTCGCGACCTCACAGAGCCTGAGCCTGGCTGGAGGGAAGGCTGGCTAAAAGCATGTCACCGCTGCCGGCTGTAGCCATGTGGATAGTGGCAGGCACCCCAGCCTGTCTCCAGCCCCTATTCTGCCCTCTGAGCTACTCCCCTTTCCTGCCAACCATTTAACAATGATTTCCTCTGACCTGAACTGTCATCTCGGGTTTTCTGCTCAAATTTTAATCCAGGGCAAATGGCATCTTTCTCTGAATGGGTGAGTGAGGAGGACATGTTTGTGTGGCCCACCTCGGGCCCATCTGGGGAATGTCAAGATTGTTTCAGGGTCACAGGGGTCTCACCAGGATAAGCTCGTCATTGGCCAGCTCGCGGGTCCAGTAGGTTTTGGGGCCTTCCCCTTCAAGAAGAGTTTGTGTGCAGTGTATCTTGTTCTCATTCTCCCAAGTGGCTAAACTCTGTGGGCAGGAAAACCATTAGTGACATTAATTACAGTTTCAGCAGCGGGAGCAGAGACAACAATGAGCACCAGAGAATAATTGCTGTGCAGAGAAGCAAAACATGGTCCCTGTCAGCAGGCCACAGAATCTCCTCTGCTGAGCTTTATGCAGCCCAAATTCAGAGGGCAAGTCATGGATTTTATAGGGTGTAAATACACTTTGTGTCACACACTCACCCCAAAGCAGCAAAGCCTTAGGCACGCTTTATGTCTCCGGGAATAAAATTTACAGCATGCAATGATTCACTTATGCAAAAATGGACCACCCCTTCAAACAATTTGGATTTTAAAGGCAAGAACCTTCACATCAGAACCACAAAGTTTTAGAACAGTTAAGACACCATGTTTGGAGCCACATTTGTCATCAGCAGATCGGGAGCGTTACTCCCTGCCCGTGTCTTGGGATAAGAACGTCCTTTCTGTTTTCGCTCCTCATCAAAAGCGGCACACCCATACTATGATAAACCTGGGTGTTTCTGGCTCTGAGGATTAAAATGCTGCATCCACTTTCCAGGTTACATCCCTCTAGAAAAATTTTTGAAAAAAAAACAAAAACAATCTGAAGGGTCTTCATGCTGTCGGAGGTGAAAGGGGGGACTCCCTGCAGTCTTCCCCAGTGTCTGCACAAAGCAAAGTGTGGTACAGCTGGGCTGGGGGGTGGGCCAGTACTGAATGTGCACATAATCACTTTTTAACTTACACATGGGACACATTCATTAGGCAAGGGGTGGGAGGAATGGAATAAATAAAGACCCACTCTCCAGGCTGTTGTGTGAACCTTTGATTTTTTTTTTTTTAATCAGAATTACCCTCCTTGGCAGTAACCACTATTGCATGTCCCCAAATTGAGTCCTGCCCATTGCTGAATTTTCTCCTTTAGGCTCCCAGCCCTTCGCTCTGATTATGCTTGTGCTGCTCTTTTGTTTTTGCAAACAATACAATGAGTTGGGCCCAGGATCCCACTAGCTCCAAGCCGGGACATCATTTTCGGGGCCAAAGATTGCCTCCTGGGTCAGCCTGCTCCTGGGGGGCTGTTTCTGCCTCCTTCTCCCAAGCCCAGTCCCCAGAGAGTCCCCCTCTGAGATCAGATCCGGCACTGCTGTGCTCAGGAAAGGTGAAAGAAGCAATTTACCACTCTCTGGAATGTTATGACTTAAACAAACAAACAAACAAAAACAACCAAACAGGCAAACAAAAAAATATGGAAAAAGGAAGGGAGACATTCTGTCACTTTTAAAATAAGTGGTAGCAGTGGCGATTATTTTTCCATCTGTTTAACCAAACGCAATTTTTGCCCATGCAAAGAAGGAATGTGCAACCCCTTGTTTCAGTCCACTCGTTCATCCCTGGGGCCCATGTACGGAGAAATAAAAAAATTCTTGTCCTTGAGGACTAAGAGAGGGCATTTGGTCCATTTTTCCTGCCAGAAGCTGCGTTGCTTCTGGAAAAATCCCGCGTTCCTTTAAGGAATCAGGCTTGGGGGGCGGGCAGGGAGAGGTGCCGGGGCCATCGGGACTGCTGACACTGGATCCAGAGCGTTCCCCCAGCGGCCCAGTGACGGGAACCTAGAGCTGCCGCTCCACCTGCGACAGGAAACGTGGCAGCGGCGCGGCGGGAGAACCCGCGGCCCCCGCAACCTTCTCCAGCGCCGCCTGCGCCATGCGCCGCAAACCTCGGCAAAAGCCGCAGCTGGGAACGCAGCGCTACACAGAGCCCGCGCTTCAAGCGCGGCTGTTAGTACCTCGGGAGGCGCTTAGGGATGAGGTGAAGATGGGGATAGGGCTTTCTCCCGAGCGCAGCGCAGCCGGGCTGCGCAAACCCTCCCTGCAGACAGCCTGAGCACACAACCTGCAAGGAAAGCGCGCCGCAGGCTGCAAAAGGGACGTGAGCTCCTCCCGCTGCGATAGACACGTGCAGGGAGCGGGGACCGGGAACGCCGTGGGGCCTCACCCTGCACTTGCGTCCGTCCACTGTCTCCTCCTCAAAGCCTTCTCCGACCTTGAAGTTGATCTCAGTGGTGCGCACCGTGGTGGATGTCTTGATGTAGAACTGATCCCCGTCCTGGCGGATCTCCACGTGCGGCTTGGAGGCAGCCGCCACGGCCACCTTCCTCAGCATGGCGTTCACACCTGCACAGGGGACACCACAGGCTCAGGTCCCAGGGCATCATCACTGTCCTGTCGTCTAGGGATCGGTCGGGCACTTCCCATACCAATACCCTCTGACTTTAGACAGGGGCCTTAAAATAGATTTACTCCTCTCTCTGCCCTCGCCCTGGCTTTTGGGATGAGAAACTGAGGCTCAGAGAGGGTGAGTGGCTTCCCCGAGTTGCAATGAATTCGTGGCAGAGTCTGGTCTCAAACTGAGTCTCCAGATTTAAAGCCCCTGACCCTCCCTGCGCGCCAGTAATCTCTCCTCGCTGTGATCTAGCACGCGACAAAGGCCGAACCGTCGAGGAAGGCGCCAAACATCCAGCAAGCGCTCGCTGAACGCGTGGGTCCCAGGCTCTACTCGCTGCTCCGAGATTGGTGCGCCCGGAGACCCGGCGACCTATCGTCCCGAGGACTCCCTCCTGCCCAGGGCTCCCCCAACGCCAGCACCCGCCTGGACCGGGTCACCTCCGGGCCGCTTCTCCCTGTCGGGGCGCGCCCTCCGCACCAGCTTACCTAGCGCCTTGAGTAGCTCGTCGAAATTCTCGCTGCTGCGCATCTTCCAGGTGCCGGCGAAGTTGGGCATGGTGGCGGCAGCGGCGGCAGGCGCGGACGGCGGCGGCGCAGCGGGCACACTCGGAGCTTGCTAGGCGGAGACTGGCGCTCTGCGCCCAGCGCCGCGCGCCTTGAGTCACCGGAGAGCGCCCCCCGCCCCGCGGTCGCCGGCCCCGCCCCGCCGGCCCCGCCCCCGCCCCCGCGGCCTCTACCCGGTGTGCGCTCAGCTCCCCGCCCAACCGTGCCCCCACGTCCCCCTCGGCGTTCTGGCCTCCAGTGGTGAAGGCCTGGCACCGCTCGCCAACTGGGGGCACCTCCGCCATCCCAGGCCACGCACATCCTGCTTTAAAATGGGTGGTGGGTGGCTCACGCCTGTGATCCTAGCACTCTGGGAGGCCGAGGAGGGTGGATCGGTTGAGCTCAGGAGTTCGAGACCAGCCTGAGCAGGAGCGAGACACACCCCCCCGCCCCCCACTCCCCGTCTCTACTAAAAATAGAAAGACACTATATGGACGACTAAAAATATATATAGAAAAATTAGCCGGGCATGGTGGCGCATGCCTGTAGTCCCAGCTACTTGGGAGGCTGAGGCAGGAGGATTGCTTGAGCCCAGGAGTTTGAGGTTCCTGTGAGCTAGGCTGACGCCACAGCACTCCAGCCTGGGCAACAGAGTGAGACTCTGTCTCAAAATAAAAAAAAAAAAAAAAAAAAAAGGGTGGTGGGAGAAGGTTAGATGAAACAAGATTGGCCAGGAGGGGATAACTGCTGAAGCTGGGCGGCGGGGACTTGGGTTGTCATTATACGATTCTCTGCACTTTTATATGTGTTTGAAAATATCCATAATACAAAGTTAAAGTGGTAGTAGGGCCATGGGGTATGGGAGCCACTCTCTTTTCACCCCCAGTCGTGCCTTCTGGGTGTGTCCAGCCAGTCCCCTCCCTTCCCAGTCTGGGATCCTATTCCACACCCCTAAAGCCCCGCCACACCCCCACAGGACCAATGGGAGTGAATGGTGGGAAAGCCCCATTCCCCATCAACACCAGCCTGGGCACTGCCGTTTGGAAGCCAGCTGGAGCCTTCATAGGGCAGGAGTCAGCCCGGGCCAGCGCCCCTTTGTTGGGGGTTTGGGACAGCCTGGTAGTCGGGTGGGTCCCAGAGGTGGACTGAATGAGCTACAGAACCCGGGGTAGGTTTGGCCTATTTTGCAGAACCGTGAGGCTTTGCACTCTGAGGGCAGGCTGGGAGGGCCGAGCTGAGGGTATTTTCCTCCTCCTTTTGCTCCCAAACGTGTGCCATACCTAGAGTCCTCTCGGTGTGTCCACTCGGGGAGTACCAATGCTTCACCACAGCTCTTTTGGCTCTTCCCTACAGATCCCAAATTTTCCTTGCAGCCTTTTCCCATTGTTTCACCATCCAGATGTTTCAGCCAGACAGCACAACTTGGGACTCTGGGACTTGCCGTACGTCTTCCTATCTCCAAGCCTTTGCCCATGCTGGGCCCTCTCCCTTGAATATCCTTTTCCCCATCAGGTCAATAAAACCTTGCCCATTCACCAAAGCCCATCTTTATGTTGTCTCTTTGTGAAATTCAGTTTCCTAATCAATGGTGATTATTTTTCTCTGAATTCACAAGATCCTTCTTTGGTCCTGCTCTTGTTCAAGTCCTAACTCTGCTATAAACGGAACTCCTAGAGGGCAGTGATTGTTTACCAACTTGTCCTCCCTTCCTGAGGCTCAGCCAGGTGGGGCTCGGTAACTATGCTTTGATTTGAGAAAGATGTAAGTATTCTGCAACTCAGAGGCAGTGTGGAGGTGAGGATTCCCTGACAGTCTGGCGGGCTCTGTGCCGAGTGCCTACTGGACGGGGCCCTGGACTTCTGGAGGTGGCCAAGGCTGGTTTTCTGCTGGGAGGCCCTGAGGAGCTGCCTAAGAAAGCAACTGAGGACAGGAGAAGGGAAAGCGGCCCTCACCAGCTGAAAGGGGCATGGACAGGGCCAGCTTTGTAGATGTGCGGTCTGTGTAGACACACAGGGCCATGTGCTTAGAATGGCCCGGTGGTTGGACTGGAACATGGAAAAGCAGGAAGGCTGTGCTATTGCCCGCTGGGACTTCTTAATAGGTTTTGAACAAGGGGTCCTGCATTTTCATGTTGGGATCTGCAAATTAAGTAGCTGGCAGAAGGCGGAGCTGCCATAGAATCAAACTCACTTCACAGAGGGTTACAGTGAAGGGGCAAAAATGGGGTGCCATTGGCCCCATCCAACACTCTTCCCCAAGTCTTCGGCCATCTTAAGGGCTGGGGCAGGAGGCTGCAGGAGGGCAGCAAGGCTGGGAGCCAGGCCACAGTTTATGGCCCAGGGAAGGCCCGTGAGCACAGTCAGAGGGCTGTGGGTGAGGCATAAAGGTGACCTGCTGATCTTGCAGCAAAGGCACTGGGAGGATAAAGAGGGAAGGAGGGAAAAAGAAAGGAGGTGGGGGGATCATAGAGAGGACGGGCAGGGCCAGGTGAAGGGTCCACCCCCCAGGCTGGGGCTGCCATGACAGGAGGACAGTGATGCTGTTGTCCAGGCACAAAGCAAGGGAGGAGGGAGGGACCAGGAAGGAGGAGGGTACAGCCAGTTCAGCAGTAGAGTGTGACGTTGTCCCAGAGTCTTGTGAGCCCATTTGTTAGGAAGTTCAGAGGTGGCCAGAGCAGACAGGAGCAGCCAGGACGTCCCAGATATCCCAAATCTCATCTGGTGTCACATGGAAAGGGGAGAGCAGGCAACTGTCACCAGCCTGGCTACCAGGAGAACCCCAAATGTAGGAGGGCAGCAAAAATACCACCTTGTGGTATTCCTGTGGACCCAGCCTCAAGATCCAGAGCAGGACTCCTGCCAGGGACAGACCCATCTCTCGGCCCAGGCCGTAAAACAGACTGGCAGAACAGCCTCACGTCCTCCGGGCCCCCCTGTCTTCTCTCTTGCCTTCTCTTCTCGTACCCCTCCATTCACTAACCTTTGCTGACCACCTCTGTGAGCCAGGAACTGGGTGTTGCTCTGGGGATAGTGACCGATCAAGATCCAGGGCCTGTCTTGAGGGTTCGCTGTTTAATTGGGGGAGAAACCTAGAAACTGTGATCACTGCATGGGGTAATGGTGCCTGAGTGGCAGGTGTTTAGCCCAGGCTGAGTTGAGCCTTAAGAGTGGATCCCACGGAGCCCAGGGAGTAAGGGGAGACGGTCAGAAAGAACACGTACAAGGACAGGAGTGGCCAAACGGGGCTGTGTGTTTGGGGACCACTTGTCTTTCAACATGGCTGGAGTACAAGCCTGAAGGGCTTCTTAATAATTTTTGAACAGGGGGTCCTGCATTTTCATTTTGCACTGGATTTAAGAAGGGATTTAAGCAGAGGTGAGCCGTGATCCTATTGTGTGTCTTAGAAAGTTGCTTCTGCTATAGTGCAGAGAAAGGGCAGCGCAGGCAAGCATATTGCCAGGGGCAAAAGGAAAAGACTATTGTCCTGAACTAGGCAACCAGCAGTGGTGTTGGCAGCGGACAGGGGAAGGGCATGGGTTAGAGAGCAGTGGTGCCCTAACGCCAGTCTGTGATTCTAGCCAGACATCTCAGCAGCCTGCGGAGCTTTCTAGAAATTCAGATTCCTAGGACCCAGCCCTGGAGATTTGGATTCTGTAAGTCATGGGTAGGGATCATAGCTCATAGCATCCTCAAATTCTTGGGGTCAAGTGATCTCTCCTGTCTTGGCCTCCTGAGTAGCTAGGACTACAGGTACATGCCACCATGCCCGCTAATTTTTATTTTATTTTTTTTAGAGACGGGGTCTTGCTATGTTGCCCGGGCTGGTTTCGAACTCCTGGACTCAAGCTATCCTCCTGCCTCGGCCTCTCAGAATGCTGGGATTACGGGCATGAGCTACTCACTGTGTGCAGCCCTGCATTTTGGATAGAAGAGATTTGAACATACTTATAGGCTGATGGCAGAAATTAAAGAAAAGGTAGGAGGTGGGTACAGGAAAAATGGAAGGCGGACACAGGAAGTCGAGGTGGGGAGGGGGGAAACCCAGAGCACTGGGTGGAGCTATCTGCCTTCCAGGTGAGGGAGGAAAGACAGGGTTGAGGGGAAGGCAGGGGTCTGGGCAGAAGAAGGAGGGAAGCGGAGCCGGGACAGGGCTTAGTAGGAGGAGGGGCTCGCAGGTCTGGACATCCTGTGAGGCTGAAGGACTGGAGTGCTGGGGCAGGCAGGGGAGCATGGTCAGAGATCAGGACACTGCAGTTTCGGATAGTGATGAAGCTGTCTTTAAGATGAGGTGAAAGGACATGGCCCAAGAGCAGAACGCACAGGCTGATAGGGAAGATAGATACACCAAGATTAAGATTGGGACAATGTGGTAATTGCTATAAAGGGGACAAGGGGAGGCACTTTGGGAGCTCAGGAGAGAGTATCTAACTTCCCAGAGAATATGACATCAGGCTTAAGTAGAGCTCTGAAGGATGACCAGGACTTTACCAAGTGGACAAAGGGGAAAGGGTGTTCTGGGTGGAGGAAGAGCAGAGGCAGAGGACGGGAGCTAAGCGGGGCTCTGAGGCTGCTTACAGCTCTGATACGGGACGGGACGATCTGCAAGGAGCTGTCTGTAGAAGGGACTCTCCTTGGAGTCAAGTGACCTCACCTTAGGATCCACGGATCCCAGTCCGGGCCATGCCTCCCCACACTCCCAACAAAGGGTGTCCTCAGCTGGCTGCAATTGCCTGTGGTGTGTGGCCCATTCCTGGTGTTTCCCCTGCTGATGTGAATTTCTCAGGGGCAGGAGCTCAGGCCTGGGCCTTCTCTCCAAGACCCCTTTGTTCTCAGGCTGGCGAGTTAGGCTCCCCCCTCTGCAGACCCCATGTTGCCAGCTCCTCCCAGGCCACTGACCTGCATCCCTGTCTGGGACATTTTTGCTGAGCTTTGCTACTTTTGCCTGGAGGCACGCCAGAGCCATAGCCCCCCAGGGGCCCGCTGGGCCAGCCCCACGCCCTTAGGCAGGCTGAATTCATGCTGGAAGAATGGGGGTCAGAGTTCAGTCCCCGAAAGCTGGGGCTCTGAAGAGGGTCCCAGTGGGGGTCTTCAGGGCAGCTCTCTGGAGTGAGGGCTGAGGCCACCATGCCCAGGACAATTTGGGAGTCAGCAAAACGGGACAAAGAAGAGTAGATTCCTGGGGAAGAATGGCATTCGGGCTGCACTTGCCCTGAGTGGTGGGTTTCTTCTAGGTTAATGGAGTGGAAGGAGCACTGGACTAGGAGTCAGAGGGCAGGCAGCAGGACTGAAGGGGACTGTGGAGTCCCCTGGTAGAAGAAATACAAGTAGCTAACACGGAGCTTTCACTATCTGCCAGGCACTGTGGTAAGTGCTTCGTGAGTAAATCGTGCATTTACTCTTTCCCACCGTCCTATGAGGTGGATACTGATTTATGGATGAGAAGCTCGAGAGATGAAGAACCATGCCCAAGGTCGCTCAGCTAGTAAGAGACAGAGCTGGGAGGTGAACCCAGGTGGGCTAGCCCCAGATTTACGCTCTGACCACCCCTCTCTGCTGGTTTATTTTACAGATGGGAACCTGGAGGCCCAGAGAGGGGCTGCTGGACCCAGGCTACACAGTAGAGCAGGGAGGAGACCTCATCCTCTGCCTGCCAGCCCCAGGGGTCTTGGGCTCCTGGGAGGTCTCTGGGGCCTGAATGCTAACGAGGACAATTCTGCTTAAAACCAGAGCCAGGAGAAAGGGCTGTGGCAGTTCCATTTCCCTGTCGACCTGGGCTTCAGTCCTGGATTGCTGCTGAGGGGCTGTACAACTTGGAATAAGTCACAACCACGGGGAACCTCAGTGTGAAATGAAAATACCAACCATGCCTGCTTCAAAAGGCAAAACAAATAAATAAGTGTGAAAACAAAGGGCTGTACAGTTGTCAGCCATTAGAATCTATGCTCAGCTCACTCCTGGCCTGTCCACCCACAGTAGGAGCTCTGGCTTCTCCTCTGAGTGACTGTTTCACTCATTCGTCAAACATTTATTGAGGACCTACTATGTCCCAGGCCCTGCAATCGTCAAATAACTCCATGGGTTTTGTTATTACATCCATTTCACAGATTTAGAAACTGAGCATCAGAAGTAAATTGACCCACCCAAGGTCACAGAGGAGTAATAGTCAGAGCCAGGATTTGAATCCACGATTGTCACAATCCAGGGTCTGAGCCTCCTAAGAGCTAATGAGTGAGGCTGGTTCCAACTTCCATGATGCCACAGAAGAGAGGGGAAACGGGAAGGCTGAGCAGTAAGCAAGTCCTGATAATTACCTGTAGCAGGCACAACGATGGAGGAGAGATCTGAGGGGTTTAGGAGCAGGATGGAAGGAATGAGTGTGCCAGGGGAAGCCCGGGAAGACTTCAAAGAAGGGGTGACCCTTGAGCCAAAGCTTGAAGGCTTAGAGTTCTCTTAGGTGAACATTTCAGACCGAGGGAAAAGCCAGAACACAGGTCTGGTAGCTGGGAAGGCAGGGGAATGCAAGGGATGGATCCTGGGGTGCAGTGGGGAAGTGGGCAAGCTGAGAGCTGGGAGGTGACCTTCAGGGGCAGCAAGGAGGAGCCCAGGGAGGCTGCCACACCTGTAGAGGGTGCCACAGCCTGCCCCAGGGCACGACTGCTACGGGGCAGGGAAGGTGAGCAGCCCAGGTACGGATATTGCATGCAGGTGGATTGCATGAGGTCCAGGTAGTGTTTCTCTAAAGTGGTATACATCACCCGAAAAATCAGAAGATTTCAGGCTAATCCAGATTTCCGGCTCCTCTGGAAAAAACAAATGATCTGGTGACTTGAGGCTGACCTCTTATCTGACAACCTATTATGGCTTGAATTGTGTCCCTGCAAATTCATATGGTGAAGTCCTAACCCCCAGGACCTCAGAATGTGATCTTATTTGGAGACAGGCTCTTTACAGAGGTAATCAAGTTAAAATGAGGTCAGCAGGGTGACCTAACCCAGTATGACTGGTGTCCATATACGAAGGGGAAATTTGGATGCAGAAACACTTATAGAAGAAAGATGATAGACCAGACACATGGAGAGGGTGCCCATGTATAAGCCAAGGAGAAAGGCCTGGGACAGATCCTTCCCTCATAGCCCTCGGAAGGCACCAACCCTGCTGACACTTGATTTTGGACTTCTGGCCTCCAGAACTGTGAGACGACACTTTTCTGTTGATTAAGCCAGTCAGGTTGCAGGGATTTGTTACACAGCCCTAGCAAACCAATACACAGGCCTTCGCAAGCCATGAGTGAATGCTAGTGGAGGGTGCCTCTGGGCCTCCTCCCTACCACCCCACTCCAAGCTCCCCTTGGCTGGCCCCTGAGGTGGGGACTCTGCCTCACACTCTGCCTGTCTGCCCCACTGTGACTACTAATGCCTGGGTGCCTTCTCCGGAGACTATGATATGATTATTCTAGGGTGTAGCTTGGACATCTGAGTTTGAAAAGCTTCCCAGGTGATTGCAATACACAGCCACATTCGGGAGCTGCTGGTCTACTGTACAGGTGGTTACACAAATTCCTCTTCCCGTCAAAAAGCTTTTATTGCAAATGTTAATAGCAAAACTAGAGCTGGTGGGTCCAGGCAGAGTCCCCCAGATGACTTAGGCTGTCTGGGAAGGGGCCTGTGCAGATGACCCCTGACCAGCGAAAGGTCAGAGTCCTGTTCGGGTGATTGAGAAAGGTTCTAGTCCTTAGATTGTGGCATTTAATTTCTGGGAGGGACTTGGAAATTGTACCCAATACCCAAAGATGTTAAGTGACTTATCCAAGACCCCATGACTATTCTTGGCACAACGGGGACCTGTGAGTGGGTGTTTGGGTCCCCCTTTGGAACACTTTGTTGCTCAAAGTCAGTGTACAGTCTGTCCCCCGGGGCCTGGAAACTGCTGTCACGTGTGCCATTATTAAAAGGGTCGTAGCCTGAAATCATTGGTCTAACTTTGGGTCCCTATTGTGAAATTGAAGATGTATGTATTCAATTATGAACTTCAGGGCAGGCAAACAGGCTGCAGCTGACTCTGAGGCCCAGATGGTTCTAATGAAGGCTGAAGGGAAACTATTGCTGCTTGGAAACCAGCAAGGGACCAGCAGAGGAAATAGAGGTAGGACCCTGCTCCCAAATTTAATGATCCTCCCCCTCATTAGTGCTGTGGTTATTAGTCAATGATCATTAGCTGGAGCTCTCAGGGCTCAGATGTTGGACTTGAGGTTGAAGTTGCCTTTACTGGAAGTAAAAGTTCCGTTTACTTCCATCAGTGCTTTTCCACTAAGTAGTTGAGAGAGTAGGGAGTAAGGGAGTATAAGGGAAAGGACGTGGGCTCTGGCCGTCTGCGCACCAAAGACTGGGACCCAGTTCCTCATTAACTAGCTGTGTGACCTTGGGCCAGACACTTAACCTCTCTGAGCCTTGGTTCCACATCTTTGAATTGGGAGAAATATTGATATCTATTGGTCTCCTATGGTTCTGGGAGAATCGCATGAAATAATATATGGAAAAGTATACCGTAAGGGCAGTGCCTATGTTGGACGGGTTTTCCTGCTTGGTATTCTGTTAAAGGTGGTGCCTGTGTCATACAGTCACACACACACATGTCACTCCATACATACTGTCTGCCTGAATGTGAATGTGTACATGTGCATACAGGTCCTCAGTTCCTCACTTAATTCCCCCGGGGCCAGGTGTGTTTTCAAAGCTAATATGATACTCCAGAACGGAACACCTTACTATATTACCACAGAGAAACATAGGAATAGTCACATGAAACTGGATAAAAAATAAACAGCTTCATGTCAGTTCTGGTCTGGTTTTGCCTCCTGATAGGAAGAAGTATTTCATTTTCAGAATGTTTGGGATTTTGGAATTTCAGAAAGGGGGTCGTAGACCTTGTCATAGTAGTCCAATGTATAGAGCATCATGTCCTGTGTGTCTGACATTGTGCCCGGTGCTTCACACACTTTTGCTCACTTATCCCCTCCCTGGCCCTGTGAGGACGGAAGGTGTTGTCAGCTTCGTGGGAGTGAGTCACCTTCAGGACCCTCCTCTGTGGACCTGGCTACGAACTGTTAACCAGCAGAGCTGGGTTGGGGAAGATGCCCTGGCTAGGACGACAGCCACGTCCTGTGAGTCCACGGATTCAACAGGCTGCTTTTGTTCTTTCTAAAGCTGGTTTGCCCTTTGTTTACTTTAGTGGTTTGAATTTGGGCATTTCTTCTGCTCTGTAGATACGCGTGTGTCAGACTTTGTGCGTCTGTATCTGGGTGAGCGTCCGTGTGAGCTTGGTCTCTGGGTGGGCTATGGTGGGTATGTCTGCCTGCCTGCTCTGTGTGTGTGTCTGTGTGTGTGTGTGTGTGTGTGTGTGTGTGCTGTGTCTCCCCAGGGACGTCTGCATTTTTGTGTGTGCAGAGGCCTGTATGTTGGTGCTCTCTGTACGTCTGTGTGTCTCTGAGTCAGGGTGACCAACCGTCCCAGTTTGCCTGGGGCTGAGGTGGGTTCCCAGGACATGGGACTTTTCAGGGGTAACATGAGAAAGTCCTGGGCAAACTGGGGCAAGTTGGTCACCCTCTTTCCCATGTAGTCTATCTGGATATACATGTTCCACGATTCTCCTATGTGCATGCTTCCTCTGTGTTTTCTTGTATGTGTCTGCAAACTGTAGATGTGTGCTCTGAATGCATTTACTCAGAGTGTGTGTCTCTAGGCATATCGGCCTGTTACGTCTGTCCTGCGCCTCTCTGCGTGTCTGTCTATGTGTGCCTGTGTCTGCCAGTCTCTACATGTTTGTATCTGCATGCTCTGGAACGATCTGTCTGTGAGGGTGTCTCTGCATGTGTCTGTGAGCCTCTCTGCCTGTGAGCCTGCATCTCAGGGGGCCTGTGTTCTCCAGAGCACACTCTGGGCCTCTCCGGGTGTCCCTGCTGTGGTCAAGGTGCCCCTACTGTGGCTCAGCACCCTCTCCTCTCCATCGCCGGTGCCCCAGCCCAGAACCACTGCCATGGACTGTCCACGGTCCCATCCATTCTCCACATGGTTGGTGTGACCTTGGTCTCTCGCGCTCTGCCCTCCCCACTTCCCAGCTCTTCCCTCTCAGCACCCTCGTCCTTCAGGAGTTCTTCTCAGTCTCTCTGGCTTTCTCCCACCGCCACTTCCCGCTAACGCCTATTCTTGAAGACTTACCTCAACGTCACCTGCTCTGTGCAGCCTCCCTCCTCCCCCCAGGAGGAGAGAGCATTTCTGCCTCTGTCCTCTCACAGCCCTGGGTGGCTTATCATCACAGGGCGTGGGGAGCAGGGGGGAGAGAGAACTCTTCATTCATTTAGGCCCCCCGCTGCCAAGCACTGGGCTGCATTGTCATTTCATTCTTAAAAACATCCAGTGAGGTAGGCATTCTCATGGCTGTTTCTCAGATGAAGGAACTAAAGCTCAGAGAGGCGAAGGCACTGCCCCAAGGCCACACAGCTAGGAGGTGATGGAGCTGGTTCCAAAGTCCAGACTCCTTCCACTAAGCCACCTCGTGGCACCCTTTGGTGGGGGTCTGCCTGGTGTGTATGTCTGCCCACCCAGTGGCCCGTGGACCTTCTGCAGGCTGGGATTATGTCCGATTTGTCTCCACATCCCCAGTGCTCAGCACAGGCCCGGGCACCTAGCGGGCACTCCATAAAGGTTTGCTGAATGAATGCCTGCTCTTGAAAATGACAACCTCAGCTTTCATTAGGCTGATTTATACAAGTTCTGGGATCCTTCGGGCTGCGAGGCTGGGGAACGGGTGGCTATAATTTATCAGGAAACATGGCAACTGTTCCAGCTTCCCTTTCGGTGCAGAAGGAGAAGGTGAATTGATGGCCAGCAGCCCTGCACCAGGAAGCGCCTGCGCTGGCGGATACCCCGATCCTCGCTAATGGTGCAGGGCACATGACAGGGAGCCCTCCGAACGTCCCCCACGTGGGTTCTGACCACGGCTGCCCATCCACCTGCTGCCGGGGGGGGGGGGCACAGGGGGTCAGCTGCCTCTCATTGATCGTCCCGCTCAGGATGCCAAATGGTGCCTTTGAAAGTCCATAAAGAAAGAGACACTCATTCATCCCTGATCAATCACCTCTTGCTGCCCCTTGTGCGGCACGTGCAGGACGCAGCACAAAGCTGGCTCGTCACGGGTGCTCAATCACCATTTCAGGATTAATGGTTTTTCAGATGGGAGTAACACCCACCTCCTTCCCCCTCATCCCCAGGCCAGGACAATGCTGCAGTGGCCGGAGAAGCCCCCAGCTCCCTGAGGCCCTCCTTAATCGAGATTGACGGATGTAGGGCGTGAGGTCTATAGAAGCCCCTGGGCTCCTGCAGAAGGCTGAGCTGGCTCCTCCTGGTCCTCCTGGGGGTGGATGGGCAGAGCAGCTGCCTCAGCCTTCCCAGATGTCCGGGAGAATCCATTCTCTCTCCCGATCAATGAGGCAGCTGGGTGAGCCCCCAGAGCCCCACCTGAGGGGCCCTGGGCCTCCAGCTGCCACCAGGCCGGGTCCTCAGACCAAATGGCCCCAGCTCAGGAAAGCCTTTGAGCTTGAGAGGTGGGGCACAGGCTTGACTGTCCCTGTTTCCCCCGGTAACAATCTCAGTGCCCCTCTTCCTCTGGAGGCTGCCCTAGCCTGGGCTGTGAGTGATGGGGACGGTTGTCCTGGCCTATGATGGTGATTGCATTAATGCTGATAACTTGAAAATGAATCATCGTAATAAGACCTGCCGGGCCACTGAATGAGACGGATGGCCGCCCCACATTCCGGCAGCACCGAGCCTCCTGCTGAGCTGCGATCATGTCCTCTTCCTCACAGCTCCCCGAGGTCCCTCTCCTGCTCACTGGAGGCTTTGTAAATATGGTTGGTGGGGGGGCCATATTGTTAGCTGAGCACTCCCCGCCCCCTCCACCTGCCAGCGTCTCTCAGGCAGAGCCGGTGGCTGGGCAGCTTACCCAGCATGTGCCCCCTGCGCGTGCCTATCCAGGACTCGGCATCTTCTGCGTGGTGCTGGGCCTGTACACAGCCCCCCCCTTCCCTTCCACAGCACCCCGGGTGCAAATCAGAGCCCGCACTTTCACCTTGCATTTGGGTCACAGGCCTGGCAGTTAGTTAATGGGCCTTTGGGGGGCCCCCAGGACAGGGGACTGACTCAGGCCAGTTCACAGGGGATGATCCCAAGGCATAACTCCTCCCCACCCCTACCCCCACTTAGAAACAAACACACACAAGAAAACTGGACAATCACTGAGGCCAGTCACAAGGCAGCCACGGTGGCTCTGAGGGAAAGGCACGGGACGGCGCAGCAGGAGCCCGGGGTCCTTGTCGGGCCTCTGCGGCTAGTGTCCTTCCTGACCTTGGGGAGGTCATCAGGCCTCAGTTTTAACATCTGCATGTGGACATGATAACATGTTCTCCTAAGCCCACGGGGTAATGGCTGCCGGGGAAGCCATAAAGTTCTACGCACATTTAAGAAATGGAACACAGCAGCCAGGGCTGGGAGGGCTTAAGGCTCCCACTGCACAGGTGGGGAAACCAAGGCCCTGAGAGGGAAAGGGCTTTGCCTAGAAGTACAGTCAGGGCTGGGACGGACTGTGGATGTGCTGACTCTCAGCGAGGGGCTTTTTCTGCAACAGAGTTCGGAAATGAACCGTCTTATTCTTTCAGCCCGGTCCCTGCATTTGCCTGGTGGTCATCACCGTAGGGAGGGCACTGCTTCCTGAGACGTAGCGTAGTGCAGGCTGGGAGGGTAAGTGGGCTCTGGGGCAGGCGGGTGGGGGGTTTCTGCAGTGGTGGTTGGTGGGCATGTGGTGGGAAACAAAGGCAGCTGGGCTGTCTGGGCACATTCTCGGTTTTGGGGAGTCTACAATGCAGGACCGTCCCAAACTCCCCCTGTGCCTCCCTTACAACCCAGGCAGGGCTGATCTTGTGGGCATCCATCCAACACACATGAACAGGCCCTGGGGACATTGCAGGGGATGAGACTTCCCTGTCGTCCCCTCAGCTGCTACTGCTCTCCGGGGCTATCACCACAGCCTCCCCCGGCCTCCCAGTCTCCAAGTGAGTCGGCACTCAGAGTTCACAGACTTGACCGCGGCCTCCCCTGCTTTCTGCAGGGTCCCACCTTCAAAATCGAGTCCTCTCCTGGCCTCAAAGGCCTTTGAGACTTGTGTCTCTCCCTTCCGCTTTGCCTCTTTTCCCTCCGTGGCTGCCCTTGTATGCCGCTTGGCTTTGCACGGCTCCCCTCTGTCTGCCTGGCTAAACTCCCTCTCAAGATTCAAAACCCAGATCATGCATCCCCAACTCCAGGAGCATCCTTGGTCCTCTGGGCCCTCGCCTCTGCCCCACCCCTGGCATGCGGCCCTCAGGGCGCTCAGTGTATGTATTCTCACACCTGTCTTTCCCCCTTCTGAGAGCAGCATGGGGTCGGGGACCAAGTCTTGCTCATCTCCGCATCCAGGGCCTGGCCCCGGGCGTGAGTGACGTCAGTGAATGAGAGGGTTTCCCAGACAGGTTCTCCAGCTGGTCCCACACGTGTGCATGTCCACGTAGCAGCTGGTGGAGGGGCCGCACTCTTCCCTCCTTCCCCAGCCCTTTGTCTGCCCTACTCCTCCAGGCCAGGCGCCAAGGGGCCCTGGAAGATGCAGTGGAAGGGCTGAGTGGGGAGGAGGAGGGAGAGGTGGTGGCTGGAGGCACCTGCATGTGGAGCCCGGCCCCCATCAGCAATCATAGGCCCCCATCAGCAATCAGCGCAGCTTCTTGGGAGCCCAGCGGGAGGCCCTGGGATCCAAATAGCTTATCAGCTCCTTATCCATCCCCCTCCCCTGGGGCCTCTGTCTGAGGCCTTTGATCAGGCTGTGGGTCTTACCTTCCCCACAGTGGAGAAGCAAAAGTAAGATCCCAGGAAGCTCTGTGGGGAAGTAGCTGGCTTTGCAAGGTGAGAGAGGCCTGCCTTCACCCATATGGGAGGTTCTTCTGGGCTCAGGTGACTCACACCAGGTTGTGGCGGCCTTTGCCCACCTCCTGCCCTTTCCCACCTTTATTGAGACTGCCCTGGGCGTGTTCCTTAGGAGGCTCTGCTGCCTCTGTTCCTACCTGGCATGGATGCCTCAGAGATGGGGAGTGGGTCTTCTAAGGAGGGTGGGGGCTTCCCTGCCACAGACATTCTGGGGGGCATGGATGAAGGATAGCAGTGGTTGGGCTGCCTGTCTTCAGGGATGCCTGGCCCAGCGGTCATTAGGGCCATCCACCCCCAGCCAGGGAGGGGATTAGTCTCCCTAACTCATTAACGACGGCCATCCATCTTGTCTCCCTGAACTGACACATCCATCGCCCTGACAGCTGACACAGATCTCCTGGAGGCGTTGCCCTCAGTGTGGGGGCAGGTGGGAGCAGGAAAAGTCTGTTTGGGAAATTTCTTTATTGTTTCAACCACTTCAGAGCCACAATGCTGTGGGGAGGGGAATGGAGTCTGTTGGTGGAATTGTGCAGACAGACCTGGATTTGGCATGGGCTGTGACCCTCCCCTGCTATGTGGCCTTGGGCAAGTCCCTTCACCTCTCATGGGTGCTCAGCGTCAGTCATCCTCCTCTATACGGTTGGGAGACCCACCCCTTGCTGGGTGTTTATAAAGTTAGGTAAGACAGTGGATGGGAACTGCCAGCACTGCCCACCTTCAAGACACCAGGACTGTTGACCTGAAAATGGCCATTTCCCTGCTGTTCACACGCTGGGCTCACTTTCAAAAACAGGCCAGGCTGGTCTGACCTGACGGGTTCATGTCCCAGGCTAGAAGGCTTTGTGTGTGATTTGTGAAGGGCTCTTGGAAACCAAATGTAGGTATTGCCAACTTTCTGGAGGGGAACGGAAGAGATCAGTAATTGATGGGCTATTTCCGATCGTCCAGTTGTCTGTGGTTCAGTCACCTGGATGTGGCTTTGGGTTGGTGAGCTGTTTTCTAAGTGTATGTGCCTGGACCTCTTTTCCCCAGCCCCACGCCAGCCTTCCGCAGTGCTCACCAGAGACCCTATAATGGGCAAGTCCACTCCCAGGTAGTAAGTCACATGGACGTAGAGGGTTTCTCAGCTCGGTGTCTGGAGACTGAGAGTCACAGATTCTCAGGCTGGGCTGGATCTGGGCACCTAGGGGAGACCCTTCCATCATGTGTGTACTCTGCTCCCCCCCCACCCCCGAGGGATGCCCCAGGCAGCCCAAACCACTGAGGGCCAGGGCACAGCCTATAGGAAGCCCTTCTTCATCTTCTCCTGCTCAGCTCTGCCTTTGGGGGCCTCTGGCCTGGGCCCACGGCTCCAATACAGACAGCGTCAGAGAGAAGCCGAGTGGCCTGTGCCACCCGCTCCCCAAGGTTCCTGCCTCCAGGCCCCCCAAACTTTCCTGATGTGATACATTTGAGTTCCTTCCTCATGCTGGTCTCTCTTTGGGGGATAACTTCAGGTTTGTTAATATCCTTCTTTTTAAAGACATATGCATATACTTTAAAAATTAGAATATTTCATAGAAAATGGGGCAAAGAAAAAAAAAATCCATGCTTTGCATTTGTATATTTCCTACCATTTCCTCCTCCACATCTGTTATGGGATGACACATGGTAACACACAATTATGAACCATATTATTCTTTCTTAGTTTTCCAGCATAAGCAGTTTTCATGCTGCTGGATGACATCCACTTTACTTTTTTTAATTTTCAAAAATAATACAATGGGATAATTCAATATCATAAAGCTTTCCATTCTACCCCAAAATACTCTACACATTCAATTCAAACCCAATCAAAATACTAACGAGATTTTTTGTATTTGGCAGATTGGCTCTAAAATTTATATGGATGAATAAACATACAAGGATAACCAAGATACTTATGAAAAGGAAGAATAAAGAGGAGGAAATTATCCCACCAGCTATAAAAAATTATCCTAAAAGATTTAGTATTTTAAAACCACGGTAATTGGCATAGGAGTAAACAGACAAATTGAGAGAACAGAATTGAGCATCTGGGGACGTATCATCCATGCATAAAAAGGTGGCGCTTCAAACATAATGCACTTACGTAATATGCCAACGTCCCAGATCAATACGCAGGACTCCTCCTCCCCTTGCCTACCAGCTTCAGAGTCTTCGGTGCGGACAATGCCATCATATGGATGTATACAAATTTACTTAACACAGTCTTCTTCTATTGGACATTTAGAATTTGCCCATTAAAAAAAATTTTTTTTTAGAGACAGGGTCTCCCTCTGTCTCCCAGGCTGGAGTGCAGTGGAGCAATCATAGCTCACTGTAGCCTCAAACTCCTAGGCTCAAGCAATCCTCCCATCTCAGCCTCCCTGGTAGCTAGGACTATGGGTATACACCACCACACCTGGCCCATTTTTTAAATTTTTTTGTAGAGATGGGGCCTTGTTATGTTGCCTAGGCTAGTCTCAGACTCCTGGCCTCAAGTGATCCTTCTACCTCCGCCTCCCAAAGTGCTGGGATTACAGGTGTGAGCCACCATGTCTGAGCATGATTTGCCCATTTTTAAACAACGTGAGGTCAACACAATGAACACCTGTGTTTCTGAAGGTTTTTTTCCCTTCTGTTTTGGGATTATTTCCTTAAGGAACTATCCTAGGAGTGGGATTGCTGGGGCAGAGGGTAGGGTATGCCCCAAATGCTTTCTCCAAGCATGGGGCTTCTAGTCATTTCATTCATTCCTTCATTCATTCACTGAGCTCCTATGCTGGGCTGGGTGTCAGGACTGGGGACCCAGATCAGACATGAAACACAGAATTCACTGAAGGAGAGACATGGGAATGGTGAGCTTCAAAATCAGGCAGAGCAGAGTCACCCAGCATGGTGGCACTAGGAGCAGTCTGCCACGCGAGTCCATGGCTCCCCGCAGTTGGTGCCACTTAGACTGGGCTGCCTTCTGGAGATGGATGTGGGAAGTGGGCAGAAGCCGACCACAAAAGGCCTCAGAGTTAGGACTATGCCCTGTGGCCATGGGGAGCTGCAGAATGTTGCTGAGTTGCTGAGTGATGTCTTCACCCATGTGGTAGGAGGCTTCCTGGGGCAGCCTTGGAGCAACTCCTCCAACTGTAGGTCCTCCATTTCACACCCTGCTGTACTGCTGGCCCTGCCTACCCCCCCGGAACAAGACAGACTTCCATATCTGGAGGCCATCCCAGCCTCAGGCTCAACCCCTAAAAGTCCAGAAATGGGCAAGAGCTCCCTTTGGCCCTTTCTTGCACTCAGGAACTGCACCTTATCTCGGAGTCACTGAGGGTAGATTTAGCTGGGTCTGTGCCAAATGGGGGGGGGGGGTGTCTGTGGAAGTTCATCACATCAGTTCTGGTCCTAGTCCTGCTGCTGATTCCGGAAGTGACCTTGGGCAAGTTCCTGGCTTTCTCAGGCCTGGGCTTCCCCACTGTAGAGGGAGGCGTTTGAACCAGCCAGTCTGAGAACTCTGCCAGCCTGCATTTATGCAGTGCAAATGGAACCCCAGCCCCATAAGACCAAGCATCAGCTTTAATGGGGGAAATGCTGGAACCACACCTGACTTACACAGCTTTCTGGGACTCTTCTGCCCTGCCGCCTCCTTTCAGCTGTCTCTGGTTAAGCCTGTTTGATCTGGTTCTGTCTAAAGAGGTGGGCACAGGCCGCCTCCCACCCAACACCCAGCCCAAGGTCTGCTCTGAGCCCCTGATGTCCCCAGGCAGCGGAGGCCCAGGACAGGCCTCATTCATCTTCCCCACGGAACCCAGAGACAAAGGGCCTAATGTGTATGCAGATGGGCCTGCCCCTCCATCATCCCTCACCACCAGTGGCCGATAATGTGCCCCCAATGAGTCCCCCGGGGCCACCGTTGACCAGGGGGTGGCTGGGCAGTGACACATGCAAACACAGGGACCGGATGACAAAACAAGCCTCAAGAGGGGGTGGTATGGAGGAGGAGGCATGATCACAGCCCCATGGAGAATCCCATAACTCATTTCTGACATGGATACATTATGCCTCTCAAAGACCACTTGCCCCTGAACACGGAGCTGCCAAATTAATTGACAAGGGACCCTCGGAGGCAGTTCCTATAGAGCAGGGACCCCCATCCCGGGAGGCCTGGCCCAAGAAGCTGTCATTTTCTGGGAGGACAGATTGTGTCCTGCCAGGCCAGAGCTCAGTGCCTTTCTGGGATGACTGAGACCCTGCAAAAGCTCCCATGTATGTGTGATAAAGGAACTTGGGTCCCAGAGAGAGCTGTGATGTGCTCCAAGCACATGGCACATAAGTGGTGGAGCTGAGGCTGGAACCCAGGTCTCCTGACTGCCCCACAAAGCCCTTTCTCTCCCTTTTGTGGCCAAGCCCCTGGGCGCTGCAGAGGGCTGTGACTGCCCAGCCAGGCCCCTGTGCTCCCACAGAGCCAGCTGTGGGCCTGGACCCTTCCCATGGTGAAAACCCTACAGGCCCTTTTAAAATGCAGATGCAGAGCAGATAGTCAGGGTGGGAGGAAGTATGGAGGGGGCACCAGCAGCCGGGAAGCCCTACCTGGCCACTCAGTCCTGGCTGAAAGCCCGAGCAGGGTACTAGCGGGGCAGAGGGCTGTGCACGGGAGTGGGCACCAGGAACCTCAGGTCATATCCGTACTCTGTCGCCAGCCCTCTGGGGGATCTCAGGTGAGCCCTGTCCTCTCTTTAGCTCTTGCCTTCCAGCAAAATAAAAGATTGAAAACAGGAACCGATGAGCCTACCACTAATAGCTTCTGTGTATGAAGCACTTTCCACAAACAAAGCACTGCGCTAAGTGCTGCAGAGTTCTTATCCTATTAATCTCCATAACAGCCCCAAGAAGAAATTATCTTCATTTTTCAGATGAGAAAATCGAGGTTCCAATAGCCAAATAGGTTAGAACTGGCCTCTCGGCACTCTTCTGACTTAGGGACAAGGAGAGAGGGGACCAGAGAACAGGGAGAGACTTCCAGAGGCCCAGGTCCAGCCAGGGAGGGTAGGTCAGGGTGGGTCCAGAGTGGATAGAGGCACAGTGGGGACGGGAACAGCGTGGCTTCACTGTTCTGAGCTCCCTGGCCACCTCCAGCAGGTCTTGCTGAACACCCGCCACTCCCCTTCGGAACCTCTACCTCCGGCCCCTCCCACAACTGAGACCCCTTGGCCCCTCCTATAGGATTGGCCCCTCACAAGTGTCCTTAACCTGGTTGTCATGGAAATTTCGACTGCCCCAGGCCCAGAGCCCACCCTGCTCTGCCCTGCTCCCCACAGTGCCTTTCTAGTTACGTGTCCTGGAGCTATGCCATAGGGCTGGGTCCCCTCCCTGAGGCGCAGCCCCTTTGGCACGCAGAGGTCCTGCTGGTCTGTCCTCTCCTCCTGGCACTCCCTCCCTCCTTCCATCCGAGTGGCTGCTTTGTCAGTCTCCACTCCAGGGCCTGGGGAAGAGCATGAAAGCAGCCCGTGAAGTGCTTCAGGCTGAGATGGCTGAGGGCTGGGGCCTCAGAGAAGGATCCCTGGCATGGCCTGGGCAGGGCATTGGATGCCCACCTGGATATGGAGACTCACAAGTGAGGGGCAGTGTGGGGGGGGGGGGCGGGGCAGACTGTAAGGAACGTGCACAACTGAGGCCAGAGGGGAGGGCCTCACTCCAGATCTCAGCCCCCAAAAGCCCATGGGGACTTTGGCTGGGTCTTACGGCTGTGTGCAACAGAAGCCCCCAAGATCTGGTTGCTGAGAGGGGAGGGGGACGGGGGAGAGCCTAATGTGGGTTGGGTGGATATTGGAGGGCAAAGGAGTCCAGTCCTGGAGCCCATCTGGTTCTAAGGCTCCTTCAGTCTTTTACAGCCCTCCCAACACCAGGAACAAATTTTTTTTTTTTTTTTGGCGGGGCCGTGGGGGAGGGAATAGAGTCTCACTCTGTTGCCCTGGCTGGAGCGCAGTGGCATCATCATAGCTCACTGCAACCTCAAACTCCTTGCTCAAATGATCCTCCTGCCTCAGCCTCCTGAGTAGCTGGGACTATGGGAACATACCACCACACCTGGCTAATTCTTCTATTTTTAGTAGGGATGGGGTCTAGCTATGTTGCTCAGGTTGGTCTCGAAATCCTGGCCTCTAGTGATCCTCCCACCTCGGCCTCCCAAAGTGCTAGGATCATAGGCATGAGCCACCGTGCCTGGCCAACAGGAATAATTTTAAAGTCACTGCAGGGTGGTGGTGAGGGGGTGGCTGGGACACTACCCTGTGGTACTGGGGGCCACACTCTGCCGGCCCTGCATGTGGCTGTTCAGTTGTGGTTTGTACATTCAGGATGGAAGGCTCATACCTTCAAGGCAGTCCCTATACCTGTGAAATGGTTTTGCCTGTGAGAAAGACCCTTCTCCCTGTGGGTCCAGATACCTCTCGGGGGGCCTGTCCCTAGGCCCTGGCCTGGCTTCAGGTCAGATCCCCTATGTGCCCCCTCCAACCAGCATTGCCCCGCAGAGGTCTGCCAAGGAGGCTCAGCACTCAACCCACACCCATGTCCCAGGTCCCTACAGGCCAAAGATGCTATTATTTTTTAGCCATTTCGTGGAGCACAACCTCCTCATCCCACCCCAAATACTGCCTCTCCACTGGGACCTCAGTGGGGCAGGACCCTGCCTTCCTGACCAAGTGCTCAGAGCAGGTGTCTGCAGGCTGAGGGCCCCCATTCCCCACTGATGTGGCAGAAGCCTGGAACGGAGGTCCATAGGGCACCTGGGTCAGTTTCTTTACATCTAGAACTTTGTTCAGAGAACAACTCAGTTCTGCAGGCCCAGGACACCATCAATAGCAGTCACCTACCCCCCCCCCACCCCAATGTGATGAGTTTCCACAGACACCCCAACCCAAGTAGCACAAGCTCCTCACTGATCTCCCAGCCTCCAGCAGGCACCCTGGTTCCAGGCCTTCCAATACCCCCTCCCCAGGGCTGGGCAAGGCTCTCCAGAATGTCCCCATTCCACACATCTTCTTACCTCTCAAGAAATCATCTCTGAATGCAAGGGGGTGAGAACTTCATTAGCGAGCAAAAAAAATGGTCCACTTGATCAAAAGAGTAGATTGTTTGCAGTCATGGGCCCTTGGAAACTGTCTCAGCCTGGATTCCCCCCAAAGCAGAGCCTGAGACAAAGAGCCCCCAAGCAGGGAGCTTATTTAGGAATGTGATCCCAGGAAACAGGAGGGAGGGGCAGGGGTGAAACAAAGGAAGAAGAAAAGGGTGAATCAAGGATGTATTTTTGAGTTGGCCACCAGTGTTAAGGAGCCTGTGCCAGGTGTTGCAGAACTGTCCCTCGGGGACAAAGGGGGAAACACTTGGCCAGTACATTCACATCGCCCGTTGGTCAAGCTGCCTCACAGGCAATGATCCTTCTGGGTGGATGTGGGGTGGTTCCCAGGGCAGGAAGGCACAGGCAGAGATTCCGAGGAAGGGAGGTGCTGTCAGCTTACACTTGGGCTGATCCCAGGGTAGTGGCCGGACCAAGAGGAGAGGCTAAGAGGACGTGAAGAGATGCACAAAAAGTATTCTCTACAGTAAAGAACACAGTGTGACTGCATGTGTCACAGGCAGCTCACAGCCAACATGACAAGCCAGTGGGAAGATCAGCCGAACTGGATCAGAAGGTCCAAACTGGACAAAGCCCCAGAGCTGATGGCCTCACTGGACAGACAGCTGTGGAAACTGAGGCCCAGAGAGGGTTCTGGCAGAGGCAGGCTGGAGATTTTCCCTTTCAGAGACAGGAATGGTTAAATGAGGCCACTTGGGTGACTTGCCCAGCCTCCTGCCTGGCACGCAGTCAGTGCTCAGAAGTGGGAATTATAAGCTCCAGATGTGAGGTTCCGCGTTCTGGCCGCTATGCCTCTCGGCCTCCTGGGGCGCTTTGGTGTAACTTCGCAGCAAGGTCTCTGCACGCTTTCATTCTTCTGCTACTAATTTGAGCACAGTGGAAGGTAAGGAGTAAAGGAGGTGCTTTCAGCGGGAGATGTTAGCTCTGTCACCAGGACGCACTTTAGACTGGCATCCAGTGTGTGGCCTGGCCCTCGGCTCCCTCTCTCTGAGTTAAGGGCCCTGGGGAAGGAGCTTTGCAGGAGGCTGTTCTAAAGCTGCCTTTGGCTTCTTGAATTCCCTTTGTCCTTCAGAAGTGCATTCGATACAGCATCTCGGTGCTTTCCCAAGCTTTCTGGGCTGGTGCTAGCACCTGTTCATCCTGGCAAGAGACTCTGTGCTTAAGCTGTGCCAGAAAGGGATTTCCAATTTCCACTGGAAGCCTCAAAGCAGTGAGTTCTCTCGCCAGAGCTCCTTTTGCCCCCTGGCTTCCCAAGCCCAGGCCCTTCTGTTCAGCACTTCCCTGCAGTCCTGCCCTCCCTGCCAGCTCTCAGTCCTTTGACTCCCCCTAGCTTTGTAAATAAAAATCCCTATATGTTTAGCTTTTTCACAGTCCCTTACTCCAACCCTGCTGTCACTGCACCTAGCTCTCCCCAGAGGACACCACTTCCTGGCAGCCTCTGGAGTGGACACCGCAGGGTATGCACACCCCACGCACTCTGGGCCAAGAGTGACACCCCCAACAATATGTCAGAACCACTCAAGAGTGTGCTGGAGCCGATGCACACCAGCTTACCAGAGCAGGTTGCATGCATCGGCCAGCAACTTCATGTAAGTGGCTTGAAATGACCCCCAGGAGCTGTATTTACACTGTGGAAATGAGCAGATGGTATAGCCCAGGTTTAGATTTTTTTCCCTGGTGAGCCTGTTGTCAAACATTTACCAGCACAGCACCAGAGCCCTAGTTCTCTTCTCTGCTCCTGTGAGACTCTCACCACACAGGTAGACCCCCTGCTACAGTTTGATTGCATCCCCCAAAGTTCATGTGTTGGAAACTTAATCCCCAATGCAAGAGGGTTAAGAGGTGGGACGTTAAGAGGTGATTAGGCCATGAGCGCTGTACCCTCATGAATGGATTAGTGCCATCAGAGTGGGAGTGGGTTCCTTATAGAAGGACAAGTTTGGCCTCTCTTACTCTCTCTCCTCTTGCCCTCTGCCATGGGATGACACAGCAAGAAGGCCCTCAGCAGAGGCTGGCACCTTGATCTTGGACTTCCCAGTCTCTAAAACTACGAGGAAATAAATTTCTGTTCTTTATAGATTACCTGGTCTCAGGCATTCTGTTCTAGCAGCACAAAACAGGCTAAGACGCACCTCCTCCGCCTTCCGCACGCTCAGCTACCAGTCCCTCTTACCTCATTCACTGCAGACCACGACGCTGGCTCCCAGCCTCCACACCCAACTCCTGCATGCGCCAGGGGCTCACGGCCTCCTCCCGGCAGGCCCATCACTCTGGGTCCTTGGCTCACCTCCTACACTCTCAACTTCTTTGGCAGCCTGTTTTTGCATCCTGACTTGGCTGCTTCCTGTGTCAGTAGGTAAATGCTAACAATGTACAGAAAGTCACGGTGTGAGCCCCAGCTACAGCAGAATTTCATCCACTGTTGGGCTTGTCCAGTCCCTGTCCCCTGTCCCCTGTCCCCGATTCCCTCCAGGGCCTGATTCCCTCCAGGTGCACTTTGGCTCCCCTAGGGGTGTGACTCAGTGCCCCGGTGTGGGGTGAGTCCACTCCTGACTCCTGCCCATTTTCAAAGGATGTGGGCCTGGCAGGCAGTGGAGAAGGGGCTCAGTCCCTGGATTGCCCATCCTGTCTCTGGGTCATGCCCCACACTCTGCGCAGAGGCAGCCTGCACAGGGACTCAAGGGGCCTGGGTTCCAGTCCCCACTCTGCCACAACTTTACCAGGTGCTGTAGATTAACCACGTGCTCTCTCTGTGCCAACTATTCTATACAATAGGACTACCCAATTCCTAGACATCTTACGTAGGGAGAGTAAGATGGGCCAGGGCTTTTCCTACTGGAAGGTTGATCTCTGTTGAAGATGGCCTAGAGTCCCGGTGAGGAAGAGTCACTGTGAGCTCCTTGCAGGCAGGGATTGTGATCGCTTTGATCGTCCCCAGCCTGGCCCGGTATACGCCCTGTCGGTGGACACTGACAGAGCAGCCAAGGGCAAGAGGGGACTGCAACGCCCGCTCAGCAGCTGGTGAATAGAAAACAACTGAAACCTCAGCCTGACCAGTTGCTGGACGCAAAGAAAGTCAGTCCCCCAGGCCACGCCCACGCTGCAGCCCCTGAGCTAGGTGTGTGCGGAGGGTGGGAGGCCTCAGCTGCCCCTCCCAGGGCTCTCTCTTCCCTGCTCCTACCTTCTGCTGAAACTCCCTTGGGGATCTCACTGCCGGGACCTGCGGGGATGACAGGTGGGAATCCCACAGCTCCACCTCCAGGGCCCCCCAGAGATGTGCAGTCTGCATCTCCTCACTGCAGACTTGGGGGGAACCATTGCACCACCTCGGGAGCTGAGCAGCAATCCTTGGTAGTACCTGGCTTCCCTCCTCCTCCTCAAGTGGGGGAGAGCCGTGGTTCTCACACGTGAGCCTGATCATAATCTCCTTGCAGGGCTTGTTTAAACACAGATTTCTGGGCCTACCCCCAGGATTTCTTGTTCCATAGGTGGGGGATGGAGCCTGAGAATTTTGCATGTTGAGCAAGTTTCCAGGTGATGCTTATGCTGCTGGTTTGGGAACCACATTTTGAAAACCACTAGGGATTAGGGCCATGGTATGAGGAACTTTGTTTTCAAGGTGAGGAAACTGAGGCCTGAGAAGCCATTACTCTGGGTCTCATAGTGATTCAGTCGCAGAAACTCACTGCCTCTGGGGTCTGAGGAGCCAGGAAGGCCATATCTGTTACTCCAGTCTTCAGCAGGCATCGGCCAAGTGGCCATGCACAGGCAGTGACCGCCACCCTCTGGCCAGTCTTGGTAAGGCCCCCGGCTGGTAGTTCACGGCAGGGGCCTGCATTCCGCAAACTTGGACTGCCAAGAGACCTTTCTGCAAGGTAGGAAGCCAGTTCCAGAGGGTTCTCTGGTTCAGCCTCCCTGGACCAGCTGGAGAAAGGAGCAATGCATCCCCGGGTTTAGATTTGAACCCAGACTTCGGCCTCTGGCCCCATAACACTCCTGCCCTCACCTTCTCAGCACTCCTTTCCTTCCTGTGACCTCCTGCTCCCCACTTTCCCCTCCTCTAACATTGTGGACTTAGGAATGAAAAAAGAGCCATTCCCCAATCCAGCTTGGGTTTCCATCCTTACTAGGTCTTGCTGGCTGAGTGACCCTGAAGTCACTTTGCCTCCCTTACGGGCAATTTCCTTCTCTGTCAACCAGGGTTAATCCCCACTCTGCAGCATTAGCACCAGTGTTCCAGGCATGTGGGTTCACTGCTTTAGAGAAAGAGGAGCATAGCTTTCTAGAAGATTCTTTGTGAGGAAATGCCCAGATTGCTGGGTGAGATCTGGAAGTTGTGGCTATAAGCTTCAGAGATGCAAACACCCTTAGCTGTCCAGCAAACTAGTGAAGGAGAGACCTGGGGGCTTTCAGGGCCTTCCCTAAAGGTGGGTTGTACCTGTGAAGCTTCCTAGAATAACAGTTGTAAGAGTAGGAACAGCTGACGTTTGTTGAGTGTTTTCTTTGTGCCAGGCACTATTCTAAACATTTTACATATATTAACTCTTTTAATCCTCATATCAACACTAAGAGGAAACTTCTATTATTATCCCCACTTTAGAGATGGCCCAGTGAGGTTATATCATTTACCAGAGCTAGGGGGGAGCAGCCAAGACTGAACCCAGACATTCTGGCTCCAGAGCCCAAGTTGTTTAACCCCTATGTGTCCAATGTGAAAACAAAAAGGCCTGGGGGCCTGTGGGGGGGCATGGAGGAGAGAAGGGGTTGCTACTCGATCAAATGAAGGGGGGAACTTGGGGGCAGAGTGAGAGGTGGCATCCATAGAAGGAGAGGGGACCACACGAGACACTGCAGCGTGTAGGAAGGGGAGGGCGGAGGACGAACGGGAAGAAGGAGAGTGGGGTGTCAGCTGTGGGGCCGGGGAGGGCACTGGGGATGAGCATCAGGAAGGTGGAGTGGGGTCCCTGACATCAGGCTTTGCCCGATGGGATTCTGAGGAGGATCACAGAGAGTCCATGTTGGAGGACCTCGAGAGCCCTACACAGGGCAGATGTGGCCAGTGGAGTTCCTTCGCCCTCTGCCTGTGCTGAGCAGAAAGCAGGACATTCGCCTGCAGCCCACGCCACACCTGCTGACTCATGTCTTTCCTAGGAAGTCAACCAAGGCTTCCTGGAACCAGGGCAGAGGCAGCCCTTCCTCCCAAGGAGGTGGTGAGCTCCTGTCCCTGGAGGTATTCAAGCAGAGGCTAGATGACCCCATGATGGGGTTGTATAGAGGGAGAGAGGCATGGGATAGACCCATGAGGCTCCTTCACCTTCAGAAGTGCTTGGGCCTGTGACTCTGAGTGACTAGAAGGGTAGGGGTAAGTCCTGGGACGATGTGGCCTGTATCACTTTGCCTGCTTCCGCCGCTCCCTGGGTCTGCTCTATCCACGGCTAGTTGGAAAGGCAGGGAACCACTCTAAAAACAACTATATCCCTGTGGGGCTGCAGTCTTAGGGTGGGCCTCCCAACCTTGGCCTCCTTATGGTTTGTGGAACTTTTCAGGGCAGGCTAAACATCTGAGTCACTCCACCATTAGCTTGGAATTTGATTTTTTGTTGATCTTTTCATTCTCTCCTGACCTGTAAGACCACAACTCTTATTATAGATATTTAAATGTCATGCAGTTACAATGGCAATTTTAGATTTGCTCTGCACTAGGCATTCAAGGGATCTGTGAACTTTGATTGGAAAGTAATCATATCTTTATTTTCCTTAACTTCCAGCTGGAATTTAATATTTAATTATGAATGTATATGATAAATCCAGAATTATAAGTACTACCTGTGACTTTGTCACCAATATGAATCACAGATATTTTTCTATCACATTGCAGCTGTTGCAGATAATTCAAAATATTGTTCTATGCTCACTGCAATTTTGAAATCACAGAAGGTATTCAACCTGCTACGTTAAGAAGTCCATATATTACTATGTCACAAATATTTTGATATAATTGGTTTCCTTCATAATTCTATGTGGTTTGTTTTTATTCATTTAAAAACATTATTCTGCCTCACTCAGCTGTTCTGCGACCGCATGGCCTTTGGGTGGGAGCTCAGACTCAGAAAGGATGCTGCCAGTAGCAGCCCAGATGCCCTCGGTAGCTTTGCAATGCTTGAAAGCATGCTGGAGGGAAGCTGAGAGGATTCTGAGGCAGGAATTCTGGGATTTTCTGGGTGATGCATCAATGATTACAACTTTTTTTGTGTGTGTGCCAGTTTTGCTTAGAAGCAGCAACAACAGCAGAGCTGATTAAGAAAAATGAAGAAAAAATTCAAAAAGAGAATACACATAAAAGGTGGTGGCTGCTTTCTAGATATTGATACTGAGGGCCAAGCTTTCCATAACCACTACCTTGTAGTTGCAGAAAGCCCTGGATGTAATAATAGTGTAACTATTTTGCATTGTATGCATCATTATATCAAGGAGTTAGATATCTTGCATAAATGTTCTCTTCTGTGTTTAGGTCTTCTTTTTTTTTTTTTCCCAGACAGAGTCTCACTCTGTTGCCCAGGCTAGAGTGCTGTGGCATCAGCCTAGCTCACAGCAACCTCAAACTCCTGGGCTCAAGCGATTCTCCTGCCTCAGCCTCCCGAGTAGCTGGGACTACAGGCATGTGCCACCATGCCCGGCTAATTTTTTCTATATATTTTTAGTTGTCCGGTTAATTTCTTTCTATTTTTTAGTAGAGACGGGGGTCTCACTCTTGCTCAGGCTGGTCTCGAACTCCTAACCTCAAGCGATTCTCCCACCTTGGCCTCCCAGAGTGCTAGGATTATAGGCATGAGCCACCGCACCCGGCCTGTGTTTAGGTCTTCTATGCCACTCTTAATGCGACATTGAAGTGCCTGTAGAAAGAACCTTTTACTATATGAAACTTTACAGCTCTTGTGAAAACAATTCAATTTGGTTTAGGCATAGTGTAATATCTCTCCAGATATTGTTTGAAATTCCCCACAGACAAGGCTTCCATCCTCATCAGGTATTGGCCTCAACCTAAACACCTGGGACTGTTCTATTAAACTGCTGCCAGAATTTTACATCCAGCTACCTCCACTTTCTAGAACATATTCTCTACTAATGTTATTGCAACCAATTTCTATTTCATATCGGTTTTTTATGCAATAGCAATTAAAGTTTTTCTTCTTAAAAAAAACCCCATTAGAGACAGGATTCATAGGCTTTAATCAGGTGCCAAAGACATCAATGGCACAAAAAAAGGCCAATTTGCCCAGCTTCATAGTCTCAACGCCAATGACTTCATGTGCCTGGTGCTCTGGGGGCAGAGGGTTGAAAGCAGGTGCTTAATACAACCTTTTTGAATAAATGATTTGGAGTTCTTATCATAATTATAGAATTACAGAACTTGAAAGTCTTTAGAAAGCCTTCACTGCAATGATTTTCAAACTTTTTGGCCATGACTCACAGCAAGAAATGGATTTTCCTTTGTGACCACTACCTGCACAGGTGAAACACAGTTTTTACGAAACAGGATGTAACTTTGCTATGCATGATGTATTCTTACATCTTCTAGTCTGTTTTTTTCTTAATCTGTTTTTTTTGTTTGAGATGATTATTTGAATTTTTACCCAAAACAACTTGCTTCAATTGAAAATTAATAGTAGCAGATTTGGAAGCAAGTAAACAGACATGGGAAAGCCTTAGTATTCAGATAACAGATAATATTAAACAGCATAAAAGTGATCAGTGTGCTTTTAGAATAATCTGGAGGTGGAATATTTACCATTAATGTGCGGAAAAGAAAAAAAAACCCACATAAGCCTAAATCACATAATTAAAATTCACTTAGTCATATAGTTTTAAGCACTTTTTTTTTTTTTGAGACAGAGTGTTGCTCTGTTGCTTGGGCTAGAGTGCAGTAGAGTCACCATAGCTCACTGCAACCTCCGACTCCTGGGCTCAAGTGCTCCTCTTGCCTCAGCCTCCCAAGTAGCTGAGACTACAGGTATGCCATGACACCCGGCTAATTTTTCTATTTTTAGTAGAGACAGGGTCTCACTCTTGCTCAGGCTGGTCTTGAACTCCTGAGTTCAAGTTATCCTCCTGTCTCAGCATCCCAGAGTTCTAGGATTACAGGCATGAGCCATTTGAGCACTTTTGATAGCCAAGATTTCATCATTTTTAAAGTGGGAGTCTTTCAAAAATACTTCTCTATATTTAAATGCTAAAACATATTTAAAATGCTATATCCTCTATATTTAAATGCTAAAAGTTAAAGTAAACATAACCCAATTATCTTGGTTTGGGAGTGGTTACATACTAATCAGTCTACTTACTGTTAGGTTGGTTCCAGGTAGGAACTCGAAAAGTATGTATGGGAAGGAATGTGGTTAATAGAAAACTGAGGTTTGTGAAACAATAGCACAGGAGTCTGGAGAGTCCTTGGAGGTTGAAAATCTAACAGACAACTGCGGCATTCCTACCCCCCTGATAAAGAGGGAACTACCCCCCCACCCATCTCTACAAGATGAGACTGATGCAGGGGTCCCAGATATTGGTTGTTTAAAAAAAAATTTATTGCAGTGGGTGTTCTGGCCCAGGTACTCACTTCCCCCTGAGAAACCCTCTATAAAACCCTCTATAAAACCCTCTATAAAATCCACCCTGAGGGAGCTTTCCCCTCCCTCAGGGTGGACGCTTTTTTGCCTCCACCTATCAGTACCCAGATGCTCAAAATAAACATTTTGCTATACATGAGGCTTCGTGTGTCTCTCTCTTGGCTCCGGACCTAACACTTCCAAAACCCACAGAAAACCACAAACTTCACCAGCAAAAACAAAGGGGCGGATTGGCCAAAACCAAGGTAACTAGGTTGTATAGGAAGGCAGATGACTCATTATTTCACTGCTAAAAGCCATTGCTTTGAAGGACCAGTGTTGAGTCCTTGCACTTCAGGAACTCAGGTCCCAGCCAATGCAGGGTCAGTTTCTGTGTATTTCGCTCTGTGGAATGTGCCTGAAGACCAGGGTTCACTCAGCACTTAGGTCAATATAAGGAGAATTGCCTCCGCTTTGAAGAGGAGCTCCCTGTCCTCCTGATATAATTTGTACATTCTTCCGTAGCTCCAGGGGCACATGCCCTCTGGTGAGATAGATCCAGAATGGTTACAAGGATATTTTGACTCTTAGGAGATGCCGCTTAAGAATTTTGAAAACTCAGTCTCGAAGTCTGCTCACTTGGACCTAAACTTAATAAGTCACAGACATGCATGTGATCCACTGGGGCTGGGTGAAGTTTCCCTGGACAGAGGTGTCACTGAGGTAATTACTAAGGACCAGAGAATGGGCCCTGGAAGATTTGTGGGTGTATCTGACCCATTTCTGTGCCATACAGCTTTCTCAAAAAGCCCCTGAAGATAAACTTTATCTAGTTGTAAGTACTCTAACAGTCTTCTGGAATCATCATAGACCTCAAGATTGTCTTAATAAACTGGATCCTGTGAACATTAACTACCAGAAAACAGGGGGCGTAGATACTTCAGGGGTTCGCATTCATTGAGACCATACTTTACTACTGTCACCTTCTATTATAATCTTTTTGAACTTCTAAACCTGCTTGAATCAGGAGAAACTGTACTCACGCCCATGACTAGCTGAAACAGGGTTTAACACTTCAGGGACCGCCGGCTACATTCCGTTCCCCAAAACACCTCTTCTCTCTTTCACAGAGAGACCTGGGCGATGATCAGCAAGCAGGAGCCGCGGGGCAGCCTCCCCAGCATGTGGCGTGGGCCTCCTCCTTTCCATCTTATTGTTTAAAAATGCTGGTCACGACCTACTAAATTGATATCTGTCACATTAATGGGTCGTGACTTGCAGATTGAAAGACAAAGCTCGATTCCACTTCTTTTTTAGCAACAGAAACCTACAAAACGTCAGGTTCACCCCAATCTCCAAATACAAAGAAACTACAACTCAAGCCCCTAAAGCCCCAGTCGCCGGAAGCTAAGACCCCGCGCTTCCGGGAGCAAGTTCCCATTGGCCCGCAGCTAGGGGAACGCGCAGGGCGTGGCTTCTTCCCGGCTCTCCCCGCCCACCCTTCTGCGCTGCCGCCCGCGCGCGGCGCAGTGTCGGCAGGGGGCGCTGCCGCACGCGCCAGGGGCCTGGGGGCGGGGCGGGGGCGGGCAAGATGCCCCGCCCCTTCGTTAGCTCATCTCGGCGCGTCGCAGTCCGCGCGGCCCGGCGTCCGACGTGCATCCTGGCAGTTCCCGGGTGAGTTGCGGCGCGCAGCCGTTGGGGACGGTGTTCGTTGGGGCCGCTGACGGCCGGGGCCAGAGGGCGGGTGAGTTAGGGTGGGCCCGAGGCTGCCTGTAAGCAGGTTTGTTTTGGGATACCCCAGGCCGCGGGGCCGGAGGGTGGCTTCCATGACTCCGTTTACCTTGGTTGCCCTCCGTGTACCGGGCCTGCGGGGAGGGGGAAGGCCCGTAGGTGGGCTTTTGCATCTCGAGAATGTTCTGTGCAGCCCCAGGATTAAGGCTGCGTTCTCTGGGGGAGAGGTCATCTTTCTGTAGATGGGAAGACTGTCTTAACCGAAGTTTTCCAATAGTGGGCCACGCTGTCTCCTTAGGTAGCGAGCTCCCGGTCACTGGACAGGTGCACGCAGAGGCTTGGTTTGCTTTACTAAAAGTACCACGTAGTACTGTGGGTTATTGACTTGCCTGAGTATTTTAATAGAGGCATCTGTAGTGTTCGTTGGAAACACTGAGGAACGAACAATGAATTCTGCCTGGGAAAATTAGGGGAAAGTTTTCTTAAGAGAGGAGGTGGCAAAAGAGGGCTCTGAGGTCTCTTACCTATGAAATTAACTTCATGAGATAAGACACTGCAGTGAGAGGTAATGTGTCTCGGTGGCGTACAGTATAGCTTGTATCTGCCTTCTAGTGTCAGACTAACCTTGGGGAAGCTTCCTTAACCTCTGTAAGCCTCAGTTTTCTTATTAGGATGGTGGAGCTGATAATAAGAATGCAATAGCTCCCCTTATAAACAAGGTATGCATTCCAGCACCCCCCGGTGGATGCATAAAACCTCGGATGGAACTGAACCCTATATATAAAGAAGGTCCCTGACTTAAGATGGTTTGACTTAAAATTTTTCAACTTTACATGAGTTTATTGGGAAACAGCCCTATTGTAAGTCCAGGAGCATCTGTATTGTGTTTTTTCCTATACAATACATAGATATCTATGCTAAAGTTTAATTTATAAGTTAGGCACAGTGAGATATTAACAACTGATAAAATGGAACCATTATAACAATATACTGTAACAAAAGTTATATGAATGTGATCTTTCACTCAGAATATCTGATGGTACTATACTCAGGCACAGTAAGAGATTAAAAACAACATGTAATGATAAAATGGAACAGTTATGACAATATTCTGAACAAAGTTATGTGAATGTGGTCTCTCTCAAAATATCTTATTGTATTGTACTCATCTATTTTTGGACTACAGTTGACCTCTGGTAACTGAAACCATGGAAAGTGAAACCTCGGATAAGGGGGGACTACTGTACCTACTAAATAGGGTTACGAGCGTTCAGTGATCTAATCTATGTGTAGTACTTAAAACAGGACCTGATTCATTCAATTGTACGTTCATTGATAGAATCACACACTTGTCCTGGGGAGACTGGCTTTTTGAAAGTTGACTTCTTGCAAGACTTCCTACTTTTTTTGTTTGTCTCTGTTGCTAAATGTAAGGCCCAGATTGGCAGGGAAAAAGGCAAGCTGGGGCTTCACCAGGTGGAGGACTGTGCTTAAGCAGAGGTTAAATGCCCGTCACGTTAGCAAAATGGACTTGAGCTCCTTCCTGTCTTTCCTACCCTGGGCAGAAGAACCCTGTTCTTGGGTCACAAATGAATACAACACTACAACCTGAGTGACATCTTTATAGGCAAAGATTATTTAGAAATAATTTGTTTGTTTTTCTGATTTCTTGGAGAACCTTCGGCAGTTTTTTAGGTTTGCAAATTTAAAACACATATCTGGAACCTGGATGCCTTAACTGTTAAATTGCCCATGGGTGGAACTGGGGGGCCATGAACTCGGATGAGAAGAAAAATTGCATCCTTGTGTTTTCTAACCTCTAACTGAAATTTAGCATTAGATTCTTCTATTATGAATATAGGCAACAAACCACAGTATGAGCAATGTGACTTTGTAATGAATAGAAATTACAGTTATTTTAATATCTCAGGACATCATTTAAGCTCATTTCAACTTTGAAATTAAGGTAGTTATTAGATTGGATGCTAGATCTTATATAATAGTGTTAATAAGTACACAAATTTAGATTTTGTATTTTGATAAAATTTCAACACACAATCTGTCCTCATTATTTGTGGATTCAGTATTTGTGAATTCACCTACTCACTAAAATTTTTTGTAGCCCCCAAATCAGTACTTGCAGCACTTTTGTGGTCTTTGCAGGCCATGTGCAAGGTGGTGAAAATTTAAGTCTCCTGATGTGCATGTTCTCAGCTGAGGTCAAACAAGGCAACACTCTGCCTTCTTTTTTCAGCTTTCATACTGTGTCCTTTTTGCAGTCTTTAGTGCCACACTTTTTGCATTTTTGTGTTTTTTGTTAGTAATTCCACTGTTTAAGAAAGTTCTCAAGCACAGTGCTGAAGTGTTGACTAGTGTTCCTAAGTGCAAGAAGGCTGTGATGTGTCTTACAGAGAAAATATGTGCTAGATAAGCTTTGTTTAGGCATGAGTTCAATATTAATGATTACTAATATATATTCAGTATATTCAGTAATGATTACTAATGTATATTCAGTATATATATACTGAATATACTAATGTATATTCAGTAATGATTACTAATATATATTCAGTATATGCATTACTAATGTATATTCACTGTATATGCTTTACTATATTCACTAAAGGCATAGCAATGCCTTTAAACAGAAACAAACATAAAACGTGGTTGTGTATTGATCAGTTAACAAAAATGTGCCTAGAGGCTTTCAGGAACCTAACTCTGTTTCCTTGAGAAGTGATGGTTCACTATTTGATAAGTTGGTGTTTGTGGCAACTTTATGGGACATAATTGCTGTGAATAATGAGAATCCACTATACTTGGTTTCCTTTCTAATCCTATGTATGTATTTAAAGACATTCTGAAAAGGGATTTATACGTTTTAAATGGCTGCTAAAGGGGTCTGTGGCACACACAAAAAATAAGAACCCTTAATGTAGTTTGAGAAATTAAATCTATTCTTAAAGTAAGTTAGGTCTATGTTTAGCTGAGCTAAGTCCTTGAAGACTTTGATGCCTTTTGGGAGACAGTGTCTCCTTCCAGTCCCTGCTCTTATTTACATGCCTATTGTCTCTTAAAGGCATTTTTGGTTGAGATCTCTGTGTATGAAGTAAGAACTTGGATATCTTTGGACTCCCCCATGTTGGTTGTTGAGTTTTTAGTAAATAATATTTAAAAGTAAAAGGGGCTGTGGTTTTGTTTCTCTAAAAGGCAGCAAGTGACAGAGATTGGTAACTTTCTGCAGTCAGACTTGGGGAAAAGAAATTATGGGATAGGGGTAGGTGTAGTTGAGTCCTTAGGTTCAAAGAGGGAAAAAAGACCACACTACCTGGTAGGGCTTGTGAAGGGGACTCCAGGAACTGATCTATAGAAAGGTGTCAGAACAACTCCATAACAAAGGGTTGCCTTATTTTCTTGGTCAAGGGGAATCACCTGTAGCCCCCTCTGTCCTGATGACACCCCCTTACTAAAACCCTGGTGTTGTTTCCACAGAGCTGTCTGGTCTTTTGCTCTTCATCCTTGGTTAAGGAAATGACCAACCAGGTAAGTCTTGTGTTAGGGGGAAAACATCATTTGATCTCTGACAAGTTCAAGTCCAGTAGGTTGTCTGGGTGTGTAGTCAAGAAACCAGCTCTAATTCTTGCCCTGCTCCTAAAGAGCTAGGTGACCCTGGGCACCTAGTCACCACAGAGGTAGATGGCACTAGTAAAATGCTTGACACTAAGAGGAGGATTAGTTTAAGTCTTTACCACAGTTTAGAGCGGGACTCAGGAAACTTAAAAGACTTTGTACACCAAAACAAAGAAAAGATGAGAACAGAAGATAGAACAGGGGAAACATATCTTTATGATAAGATGAGGGCCAGGCATGGTGGCTCACGCCTGTAATCTCAGCACTTTGGGAGGCCGAGCCGGGAGGATTGCTTGAGGCCAGGAGTTCAAGACCAGCCTGGATAACATAGCAAGACCCTGTCTCTACAACAACAAATAAAATGTAATAAGATTAGGACAAAGTTAACAGGATATTATGCAAACTGCATCGTCTTATACAACTGCAAAAATTAAACTACAGGCCGGGCACGGTGGCTCACACCTGCCCTTGAGCTCAGGTGTTTGAGACCAGCCTGAGCAAGAGCAAGACCCCCCCACCCCCCCGTCTCTACTAAAAAAAAAAAAAAAAAAAAATAGGAAGAAATTAGCTGGACAACTAAAAATATATATAGAAAAACTTAGCTGGGCATGGTAGCACATGCCTGTAGTCCCAGCTACTTGGGAGGCTGAGGCAGAAGGATTGGTTAAGCCCAGGAGTTTGAGGTTGCTGTGAGCTAGGCTGACACCATGTCACTCTAGCCCAGGCAACAGAGCAAGACTCTCAAAAAAAAAAAAAAAATTAAGCTACAAACTGGACTCTGAGCTTCCTGGTGATCAGAGCAGAAAAAGAAAACATAATTTATTGGTCTCCTGTTTGGGGTGAGTAGTAGTAGGGAAGGAGAAAGTATCAGTTTCTTTAAGAATTTTTTTCTGGTATGACTGTACAAATCTTGCATAAGTGGGAATCAAGGAGCTTGCGGGATGGTCCGGGTGACAGCAGAGGAAGTAGCTAACACTACATGACCATGTCTTCTTCGGGGGCAGTGTGGTAGGGAGGGGATGTGGGATATCTGAAATCTGACCATTGGTTTAATGTGGCTTCTGTTCCCTTTTAGTACAGCATTCTCTTCAAACAAGAGCAAGGTAAGTAGTCTGCCTGTTCAGACAAATTCATCTGTGAAAAACTGTGTTGTCCTGGTTTCTTTAAGATTTTTGTAATGCTTACCAGACGTGCAGTTCCCAACTAATGTTGCAGAAGATTGGCAGAGGCAGCCGAAGACAAATAAACTTAAAAGCAAACAAAAAGCCTGAACAACTAACTTACTGCAAAGAAGCAACAGGGTCGTATGATAGACTGGAGAACCGCAGGCTCAGGAAAGCTTTTCCGCCTGAGGAAGACATAACTGAACATCCCAGCTGCCAAGATGGAAGAAAGAAACTCTTTGAGCCTCAGAACTGTGTTAATACCAGCTCATCTGGGGAGGTGAACTTGAGCCTGGCCCTGAACTCGCAACTTGCCTTGGGGTCTTTACTTAGGGTCCTTCACTTACAACCAGGAGTAGTGTTTATGCATGAACTACTCACATATCTTATTTCTTCACCATAGACTAGATGAGTTAGGGGAGGCCTGAGGAATTTGTGGAATGCCTAATAAAAGCTCTTGTACTCTAAGTAGGTGCCATTTGGGTCATCTGAAGTTTAAACCAAAAGCATTCTTCCAAGTTAGCTACTGTAGGTGACTGGTAAGCTAAATGGGCATGCCAATCAACTACCTCGTATGTAGCTAATGCCATCCAGGTGGCAAGTTAGTAGGCTGGGGTCAGGTGGGGATTGTAATTAAAGACATGACTCGCTGTATGTAACTCACAGCTGTTTAAGTTTAATGCCATTATATTCATATTTTGGAAAGGTGGCCCTGGATAATTGCTGCTAGACATGGATAAAGCCTCCATGTGCACTTGTCCTATTTTTATCAGCACACCAGGTCTGCAGACCCAACAGCATGGCCCACCAAACATGCAGCTTGCAAACTTAGATTTCAGGTTAATTGAATCCTAGCTGTGCCCCTTCTTAGCTTTGTGACTTTGGGTGAGCTATCATACTAGGCTTCTCTAAAGCTCTGATTCCTTGTCTGTAAAATGAGGATGATATTAATAGTACCTTCTTCATAGGGTTGTTGTAATGTAATAACTGGCCCATTAAGCATGACAAAGGTACTTTTGGTAAAAGGCAGCTTATGTATGGAGACTGTATTAGGTATTTGTTTTTAGACCTGTGCTGTTCACGGTTGAACTGTCTACTGTAAACAGCATGGGTTTCCAAAGATCTCTAAGGTGTATCTCTCACCAAGTTTGGGTCTTTTTTGGGAGGGAGGGGATGTTCCCCGCTGGTTTTACTTGTTTTATCCAAGTGATAGCCATTCCAGACTGCTTTATGTGGACAGCATGCTAAAGGAAAGGATGTTGGATTTGGAGTCTGAAGACCTGCCTTATTTTGGTACTGCCTTCCCACCTGGTAAACATGTGCTTCTTCAGAACATCCAGCTTTCGTACGTGCCCCCACAATTCCAATGAAAGCTCTATGAGAAAGTGCTTGTAAAATAGTAAAGAAGATACAAGTGGATGTTACCTCACAATTGTTGAACAATATTTCAGCTTCATTTTATCACATTAAATTTGGAAGTTGCCTGCATGAAACTTTATAAATGAAGTATTTCCATTCTAGCCCATGATGATGCCATTTGGTCAGTTGCCTGGGGGACAAACAAGAAGGAAAACTCTGAGACGGTGGTCACAGGATCCCTGGATGACCTGGTGAAGGTCTGGAAATGGTGAGCACCTCTTCCTTAACATATAGACTTGGGAAACTGGGGACAAGGGTTTTGCTGGTGGGCTCCTAAGTCGCCATCAGGGAAGTGTTAATTTTTTCTAGGCAAGAAAGCAATAGCAATATGGTGGTATAAAAAAGTCCCAAAGTAAAAACCTGGTAGCATTTGCTGTTCTATAGCTTATCAATTCTCTGACTCTGTATTTCATAGACCATCAGTAATGTGTAGTCACAGATCATTGGTAATGCATAGTCACAAGGACCCAGAATTTCAGATGCCAGGTACAGTGTGTTGTGTGTGAAGAAATCCATTTCTCTGTCCCCTGTTGAAGGCGTGATGAGAGGCTGGACCTACAATGGAGTCTGGAGGGACATCAGCTGGGGGTGGTGTCTGTGGACATCAGCCACACCCTGCCCATTGCTGCATCCAGTTCTCTTGATGCTCATATTCGGCTGTGGGACTTGGAAAACGGCAAACAGATAAAGTCTATAGATGCAGGACCTGGTAAGAGTTTTACTTTTAGGGGAGAAAATAGAGGTTGATGGTCCCTTTTCCAAAACCCTTAGGGATAGATATATTTTACAGTTCAGAATTTTTTGGATTTGAAAGGGGTGATATAGATGCATGAACTGTATATTTATTACATAATACCTTCAGTGGGGCTGGAACAGCACTGAAACACTAATGTCTCTACAGCTAAACATAAGAATTTATACTAAGTGTGATAAATAAAGTCTATAAATAGCCTTATGTCAGTTCAGGTCAGGTTTTGCTGCCAAATGAATTTTGGTAATAAACCTAATGGAAAAACTCATAGTTTTCAGAGCGTTTTGGATTTCAGAATTGCTGGTTTGGAATTGTGGACCTATATTTGGATGGTCCAGAGGTTCTCTATTTGCCATGTTCTGAATTGATACATTCACTGCCTTATAGAAGCTTAGAGCATAAAGCACTGTGTCCTCATGTATTTGTACCATGGTAATCTCTACTAATTATGCTTAAAGGGTCTGATTTCTAGTATGTGATAGATAGGAAACTTTTTAAGAAACAAATTCATTGATTTTTTTTTTTTTTTAAGTACTGTAGGACAGCATAATCTTGTCCATTAGCCTTGATAAGCATCATCTGAAGGGATGGAATTTGATGTCAGTGGGCTGGATTTATGTGGAGCAAGCAGCACAACATTTCAGGATTCTTTTAAGGCCTCATATTTACTTATAAATGACTACATAGTGTTCACCAGCAGAGCCTGTTCTGCCAGAATGGGTGTGACTGCTAGAGGGTCAGATAGCCTGGTGTCTCTCTGGCACACCCCTTTGTGGGTTGATTGTAGAAGAGCTGCTTAGGTGCCTCATTAACATAATTCCCTTGATTGACGCCCCAGCTGGATTTGCCTCCTACCGGTTACGCTTAGTAGCCATCCGAGGCTATATTGGGTTGTCTGAAAACTGAGTGCATTTCCCCTCAGAAGCAGTATTCCTTGGCTATGATTCTTACTACTAGCACTTTTTAAAAAATATGCATGCCCAGTGTGTATTTTGGATCCACTCACTGAATCAGTTTTCAGAGTGTGTAGGCTGGGATATGTATTAGGAAAAAGCTACTCTCACACTCTGACTCCTTGGATGTTTGTCTTTACCTGTGCCCTTACCCTGTTTGCATTACTTATAGAGAACTTGCAAACCGTCCTGCAAAGTTTATTAAGACTCTGATATATAACGAGCATCTTTAAAAGGGACGAGGAAGAGGCAGATCTTTCGCTGCTTTTTTTATCTCAGACACCTAAGCCCTCCCAGGACCCATAACACTTTGGTCACTGCATGGTGGTTGTGGCCCTGGGCACACAACAACTGAACAAACTAGTGCTGGATTGGTTCCAAGTAAAAGGATAGCGTGTCTGCCAGTTCTCCTTCCCTGACAAACATACCTCATGCTGGATATTCTCCAAGTATGCAAAGTTGTAAAGTTTACTGTTATGAAAGAAAAAGATACTGAGAGGAATAAATGGGTTGGATTTATTTTCTTTTTGGATAGGACTCTGCACGAAACTAGACCAGGCCATTAAACAATAGGTGTTTGGTCGAGTAACAAAAGTAGGCATTGCTATTGGCTGCTAAAGAGCAGCTGAATTCATTTGAAGGTAAAACTCCTTTGATGAGTCTAGGTCTGATGAATGTAAGGGAAATGGATACTTAAGTTATATGGGTCTTGAAAATATGGGTGGAGAACGTAAACCACTGCAAAAGGAGGAGAAAAGGAGACGAGAGAAAATCCCAGGTCCTGGAGGAGAAAGTGAGGAAGTAGAAGAAAGCGAAGATTAGGGGGGATTCTGCATTTGGCAGCCTAGCCCGGCCGTAGCTTTTCAGCAGCTGACCATGAAGAAGAATAAAGGTGGGAACATGAGTCTTCTCATGTCAGGTGGTTCAAGATGCCCAAAGGTAAAGAAAAATAACTTTTTAAATGATGAGGTAGAACTGATTAAAATAAATATTTGTTATGCAAATATTAAAATATTAGATTGCAAGGTTTAATTGAGGAATAAAAATTGTTCCTTCTTGAGCATAAGGATATTTGGTACTAAAAGTTCTATGTTGTAAAACAATTCATAGGGATTTCTAAAAATAATTTAGAAGTATTTAATTAAACTTTGAGGAATAAAGATCAGGTTTTCTGGCCAGATTTGTTGGCTCACGCCTGTAATCCTAGCACTCCAGCAGTCCGAGGCTGGAAGATTGCTTGAGGCCAGGAGTTCAAGACCAGGTTGAGAAGAGAAAGACCCAGTCTCTACAAAAAATAGAAAAATTAGCTGGGCATAGTGTCACATGCCTGTAGTCCCAGCTACTTGGGAGGCTGAAGCAGGAAGATCCGTTGAGCCCAGGAGTGTGAGGCTGCAGTGAGCTGTGATGACACCAGTGCATTGCCAGTACATTCTAGCCCAGGTGACATGGTGAGACTCTGTCTCAAAAAAAAAAAAAAAAAAAAAAAAATTTCTGCCAACTAGTATTCATGTAAATGGCTAATTTTAATAGGGATAAGAAAACATAATCCTATTAGAATAAATGCTACTGTCATTTAGGAATAAAGATAGATATTAAAAAGCAGCTATTTGGGAGGTCAATTAAAAGCTTTTTTAGGTCTTGTTGGTTAACTGAGCACTTTTGAAGTAAATTTCATTTTTCAAACATTTCCTAAGTAAAGTGATAAAGTTAAATGATTTATTATGGCTTAGAATATGTGTGTGAAAATTTTCAAGACAATTTTATTTTAAAAAATAGCCTGGATGTGGTAGTGACCCACGTGTGTTGAGCCTTTGTCTACCATGCAAAAGCTCACAGAGGCCTCTCCTCTTTCACTGTCCCGTGAGCTAAGAAGGGCCGGGGAGGCCAACAGTCTTGACCTCTGAGCCCTGTCGCAGGAATGAGGAAGGTGACTTAGGAAGGACCCTTATTCTTCTTTCCCTTGGATCTGACAGGCACTGTTCCCAGGCAGGTGTGAGAGGGAATAGGACTTTGGGAGTGTTCCCATGTAACAGTGGGCTTGGGAAGAACAACCCAGGCAGGTAGTGGAAACTGGGAGATTGTTCCTTGGCCTCTAGGCTCTGACCCAGCTCTTAAAGCTCTGAAGGGTCTCACGTAACTGAGAAAAGAAACACTAAAATACCATCAGTGGTCTAGATGGACGTATACAGTACTGGTGCTTACCCAGGCCGCACTTGAGTCTGGAGACCCTTATGTTCTGGCCAAAGAAGCACTGTGGTGCATAAATAACATTTGGATAGAACTCTTGAAAATAACTGTGATGTGCGGTGTAACTTAAAAACTAATTGATTTTTTTAAATGGTTCCATATTCTCAGTTAAATTGTGGCAAATACTTTGTCATATTGTAGTTTTATGTAAGAGTATTTCTGGTACATCATTTATTTATAGTTTAGTTGAGGTAAAATTTCACTTCTATACTTGCACTATGAAACTCATTCATTTAAAAATACAGTTAACTGAGTAAATTTCTACAGTTGTGTAGCCATCTCCCGAATTCAGTTTTAGAACACCTCTGTGCCCCAGAAGTTTCCCTCCTGCCCACTTGCAGTCAATCCCTGATCCTCCTCTCAGCCTCAGGCAACCACTGATCTGCTTTCTGTCTCTATAGTTTTGCCTTTTTGAAAAATTTCATATAAGTGGAATTATATTTGTCTTTTTCTTTAGTTACAATGTTTTTGAGGTTTGTTCATGTTGTTAGCATGGATTTCTTCCTTTTTATTGCTGAATGGTATTCCATTGTAAGGACGTACCTCATTTGGTGTATCCATTCACCAGTTAATGGACAATTTGGATCGTTTCTAGTTTTGGGCTATTACGAATAAAGCTGCTGTGAACGTGAGAATACCAGTGTTTGTGTGGGCATATGTTTTCATTTCTTTTGGGTAACTACCTAGGAGTGGAATTGCTGGGTATTATGGTAAGTATGTGTTTTCTCTTAAGAAACCGTTAAAGTGGTTTTCATTTTACATTCCCACCAGTGTATGAGGGTTCTGGTTTCTCCATATCCTTATTAACACTTGGTGTTACCCTATTTTCATTAAAAGTTTAAGAAGCCCTTAAACTAAATTTAAACCTGGTAAAGAACTAGCGTCTTTACAACATAGTTTTCTGAGTCAGGACACCATTTATTCACTTGAAAAAAAATGTATCTTTTGATAAACTTTAGTTATTAAAATTAAGGTCAAATCTGTTCTCACCGTATTTTTTTCCTTCATTTTTCTGTTTAGTGGATGCTTGGACTTTGGCCTTTTCTCCTGATTCCCAGTATCTGGCCACAGGAACTCATGTGGGGAAAGTGAACATTTTTGGTGTGGAAAGTGGGAAAAAGGAATATTCTTTGGACACAAGAGGAAAATTCATTCTTAGTATTGCATATGTAAGGAAACATTGCTCTCTTTCTCTTTCTGATTCTTTCAGTTTACCCTTCCAGCCTGTTCCAGTCCTCGGCACAGATTCTGCATTGGGCTGCGTGAGCAGCCACTGCCTTGCTGGTGTGCTTTGCAGCCAGCCTGTTAGAGCTATAGCCAGCAAGAGACTTGCTTGCATTTGGTAGGGATAGCTTAGCAACGTGGATTCCCAAAGTGCCCATTTTTCCATATGTTCTCTGAACAGAGTCCTGATGGGAAATACCTGGCCAGTGGAGCCATAGACGGAATCATCAATATTTTTGATATTGCAACTGGAAAACTTCTGCATACGCTGGAAGGTAGAGCTCATCATCATATTTGTGCAAATTGATTATCAGATCACTAAGGAAGAATTATTCTTTAATTAAAATGCCATTAAATGGAAAATTAGCATTAGATTTGTAAAATAGCATCAGTCTCAGTTGGAAAACTGAAATATATCCAGGTTTTAGTCTTGCCACTGTAGTTTTAACCTAGACAATATTAGTTCTTGTAACAGTGTTAAATGCTTGTTTTGGTGAACAAACTTACTTTTTATTTATGTGTTAATATATCCTAGCTATATGAATGTCTCATTTCTGTCATTTTTTGTTCTAAAGAACTTTGTGGTTGGAAAACAACTTCTTTTTGTTGATAATTTGAAGGTAGATGAAAGTATTATGCCTGCCCTCCACACTAGTGGCCCCTGGGGAGGAGGACTGGGTAGCTAAAGAACAGGGGTAGGGTAGGAGGAGACGTTATGACATATGCTTCTATACTGTTTTGAATTCTAACCAAGTGAATATATCACCTCCTCGCTTTATCCTTTACCATACAATAAAAGATTTGGTAGAGAAATAACATTTGTTCAACCTTACATTCAGAAGCAATGCCTATTTCCATGTTTGGCCATATTTGTAGAAGATGAGTTTTTTAAAGCAATGTATGCTGAAGTCAGGGAAGGGTAATAAGGAGAAATGGCTTCAGGAGGAGAAGCTGGGGTTATGTGGATGTTTCTAGAACAGTAAGAGGAAGGGCCCAGTTAGTACCCTCCCTTTCCTGAATGGAGCACCTGGGCAGTCCAGCTCAGTGACTCGTGGTCACTAAAAGGGGCATAGTCAGTGGGAAGCCATATGATAGGGGGACAGGGAGGAGACAGTGGTTTGCCAGATTAACAAGGGCCTTTTGAATTTCAGGCCATGCCATGCCCATTCGCTCTTTGACCTTTTCCCCGGACTCTCAGCTCCTCGTCACTGCTTCAGATGATGGCTACATCAAGATCTATGATGTGTAAGTTACCTTGTCCAGATTAAAGGTGTCTCACCACCAATGCATGTTCTTGTCTCAGTGTGGTTAGGAGGAGCCCTTGGGGGTGTGCTGCTCCCTGTCCTGGATCTAGTGAAGGTTTGTGCTCAGGTCACATCAGACACCCTTGTCTCCTCAGGCCATCCCCCATCGTTCAGTGCCCCTGTCTTTGAGCTTAGTGTGTGTCCTCAAAGGTTGCGTGGAGGAGACCTGTATGAGTTCCCTGGTAGGATCAGATACTTGCTACTTTTTGTCAGGCAGCCTGTTTTTTTGTGGACTTACTGATTTTAAATTCTTTAGGGGTAGGTAAGTAGTATACGGATGAAGAAATGGAGCTATGGGCTGTGGTTGGCCCCAGGTGACAGTAAAAAATTAGAACATCCATTTTTTAGGAGTGGGGATATTCCAGCAGACACTCCCCTGCCCTAGTTAGGGAGCCGTCCGTTTGTAAACCACCCCACTGCAGTCTAGATGGGGCCGCATTTCAGTTGTTGGTACTGCCCATGTAGAAGTGAGTTAACCATTCTCTTCAGTTCACAGCTCTCTATCGCTGCGAGCCTGTGCGGGCCCCTTTCTCTTATTTTCCCCATCGTTCTCAGCTTCTACTCCTGTTCCCCCTGAAATGTCCCCTGTAATGTGTTTGATATGGTCCTTGGTACTGTGACTCAGTGCTGTGACCAGCTCTCCCTGCCAGGTGTGCCTCTGGTTCATTGCTCCTGAACGTGGCGTTCTGTTCCACCATATGCATACGTCACACCCTCCATCCCCAGCCGTGGGTGCCGAGACTGCCTCCCCCTTCACATACCACATTTGTATGCGGTATGTGTATTGTATCATTGTATGTGTATCATTGTATGATCATTTGTATGCATGTCCTTTCAGGAGCCTGTGAGAGTTTTTTGGGAGCAGAAACCCTGCTCCTTCTAGCCTACTTCTGGCAGCTTTTGGATGGCAAAAAGGTCAAATAGACATGGAATTAGGACTGCAGCTTTTGAAATTAGAGCCAAATGAGGGTGCTAGGGTCTAGAGGGTAAGACGTCTCGCTAGTGTTGTACTTGCTTGCTGGTAGCAGAATTAGTATAAATGTAGAAATTCTTTATGTATCTGACTTTATTTTATGACTTTTGTTGCTACTATTTTATTGGTCCTCCCAACAACCAGTGAGGTAGTGGCACGGATTAGTGTCCCCATTGTGCACATGGGAACCCAGGCTGAGGTGATGATTTACCCAAGGTGGTGGTACTGAATGAAGATCTAGGGCTTCTTACCCTCTCGTGGTCCCACTGCATCCCCCTGAGCCTGCCCTTCCTGACACCTACCTGAGGTCTGCTCTACTCTGCTGAGGTCTGTTTTCAGGATAAAACTGCTGACCTCACTTAGGCCTTCGAGTTATTCGCTTACCAGTTCTCTTGAAGATTTAGCAGAAATTCGGAAATAGGTAGCTGTGTCCAAGACCCTGGTCAGACCACCTACTGTGAGGGCCCGGCAGGTCAGAGTGTCAGGGACATGGCTGCCTTGTGAGGAGGGAAGGCCACGCAGCGATGCCGATACCCTGGCCATCTCCTGCCCTGAGCAGGGAGGCCTCTGAAGTTAGGGGATTTGGTTTCACTTCTATGGTAAGTAGACCTGTCTTTTTATTGATTAGGATAAAATGGTCTATCCAAGCTGCATCTGTCGTAGGGTGTGTCTTGATGCTTTCCTTGGACACAAGGCACTGGCCCCATGTGGAAAGGTTGCTGCTGCAGGCAGGGTCTGAACCTGCCACTCTCCTAAAATGGCTTACTCAGCCCTGCTGGTTCTCAGTTTCCTCATCTTGGGGTTGGCTTGCTTAGCCTCTTAAAGTGTGGTTATTTATTTTGAGCTTTTAAGCTTTCTGTTAGGGATCTTATTCTTGGCTCTTGGTGGCATCAACACAGTTTGGGTTAATGCCACTATAAAAATAATTTTCTGTGTAATGCATGATGCCACTTCATTGAGAAGGGAGTTTTTGATATAGTAATGTGGGCATTAATAAGGATAGCAAATTTGGTCCAATTATATGAGCAGAGTTAACAATATACTTTCCATTCAGTGGTTATATTCTAAAAACTAACATCTCCATTTTGTTTGAACCTTTCCCATTTCAGACAACATGCCAACTTGGCTGGCACACTGAGTGGCCATGCCTCCTGGGTGCTGAATGTTGCATTTTGTCCTGATGACACTCATTTTGTTTCCAGGTACATATAATTCTTAAGTTTCTAAAATGCTAGGAAGATGAAGATGGTCTTTCTGTATGAATTGCCTTAAAATTTGAAGATTGTGTGACCCTTTTGTATTTAGGTAGCCTTTGTGTTCTACAGTTTGTAAAATTTTTATTTAGTGAAGTTAGTTGACCTTAGCTGGAACAAAGGTGAATTCTTTTGAATAGTTATTCTCTTAGTTTTTCCTTACAAATCTAGGCTTCTACCTAAAATTACTCTGAAGGTATACCTGTGTTTCAACAGTAACTTAAAATATATAAATCTCTTTGTAAAATGTTGTGCTTATAGACCCCGTTATTGTTCAGGCCCCAGGATGGCCAGGACGGTTGAGAAACATGAGGTGGCAGCTTAAAGGCGCTGCACAGTGGTTTGCAGAGGCCTCCTGAGGGCCCTTATTTTGAAGATTTTGTAGGCCTCCCTCCTGTTTGGAAATAGGTAGCTGTGACCAAGACCCTGGTCAGACCGCCTACTATGAGGGCCAGGCAGGTCAGAGTGTCAGGGACATGGCTGCCTTGTGAGGAGGGAAAGCCACGCAGCGCTGCCGATAGCCTGGCCATCTCCTGCCCCGAGCAGGGAGGCCTCTGAAGTTAGAAGAATATAAGTCAGTGAAGAAGTGAGATTTTTGGTCAGATTTTTTTGAACTTCAAACCTGTCTGAAAACTCTTTTCTGATGCTAATGTTCACTTTTTAAAATAGTTCATCTGACAAAAGTGTAAAAGTCTGGGATGTTGGAACGAGAACTTGTGTTCACACCTTCTTTGATCACCAGGATCAGGTATGGCATAATTAACATTTAAATTTTTTTGGTTTTAGATTGCTGACATTGTCTGACCACTGTGCCAAAACGGTTTTCTTTTCCTAACCTTGTTGCTTGATCTGTTGAGACTGGTAGAGCCTTGGGTCTGAGCTGCTTGGATGTGCATCTAGCCAGTGTTCCTGTGCACGGTCTGGGGTGCGGAGGCTGGGACATGCATATCCCCATGTAGGCCAGAGAACGTGGTATTAGCCACAGAGCCTTTAAATGCCTTCTTTGGAAATTGCTGCAGCTGGTGCCTGAGGCTCTCTTTGGGTGCTGCCGGGCTGTGGCGGGCTCAGTAAGGACCTTTCTCTTCAGGAGCTTCCCTTGCTTAAACAGTCATCACTTCTTCTTTTTGGAACTGTCCAAAGAAGTGATGTGATTTTTTTTAATATAGTAGAAGCTGGAAATTCTTACAAGTTGTTTGGCTTTAAGTGGTATTGATAACGTTTGTTTCAATCTTTAAAAGGAGACTGTTCTTATAGGAGTCTTTATCTTTGCCAAGGGGAATACAAAATGGTAAAGGTGTTGTAGTGTAATACTGCTGGATGGTTAATGTGCATATGAACCCCCTGGGGATCTGGTTAAAATGCAGATTCTGACTCAGTAGGTCTGGGGGGGCCTGACATTCTGCATTTCTAACAACTCCCAGATGAGGCCGGGGCTGCTGGTCCCAACCACTGTGAGTAGCAAGGGTCTTGGGGAACTCAGCATAAAAAATGTTAATATACAATTGGCTTTTACTAATATATTTTAAGTGCTTTTAGGTGATCCTATAGAGTTCTCCTATTTCAAAAGCAACTTAAAGTTAACATAATTGTTTGTGCTTTTTTTCACATTTAATCTTAAATTGTTGCCAATAAAATTGAGGGGTTTGAATCTTGATATTCCACTCCTGGATTTAACTAACACATTGACTGCGACACCAGAAAAAAAATTTTTTTTCCTTGGGGCCATGGTGTTTTATTTTGAAAATAGAATAAAAACTTAGAAAACAAAACAATCGTTTCTAATTTAATGAAAAATGAAATTGATTGACTTCTATTCATTTAATCCATGTTTCTGGAATTAATTTGTCAATATTAACTGTAACAATGAGAACATTAACAAGTAAGATTTTCACGAGCCAGCTGCAGGATTTTGCCCAGGTTTTGCTTCACGAGGCTGTGGGCTCAAAACTAGCGTGAGTTAAATACAACTCACATGGCAGTTAATGTGTTAAACATTTTACTCAGGAAGTCCTGACTGCCTGTGCTGTCTCGTGTGGGGGGGTCATTGTGCTGTTTCAGAGGAAGATGTTTAGTGTGGAAGTGAGGCCATCAAGTGGCCCAATCACAACACTAAAATCAGAGCTGGACACCCATCTCAGGGTTAGGGTGACAGGCTGACCACCTAAATCACCTCCTAATAATGAGGAAGTTATTCCTAATTAGAGAAACTCCAGCCACATTAATTCTGTCTGGGAAGGATGTGTGAATCTGTTAATTCAACACATAGCAAATAAAATCTACGGTCCGCAATACCATGTTGTCTATCTTCTGGGGACAGGCAGGCTCCATAGGCCTCTAATAACAGAGTGAGAATTACTGACCATGGGAGGTGGGCACAGAGTCAGGTGAGGATCACAGTTTGCAATTTTCCCTGTAGGCAGTGACCTTGGGGTAGTTGTGGGACATTTTTCTTCTTAGAAGCATGTTGGTCCTTATAGGTTCCATCTTTCTGGTATTAGGTTACCCTCTGGATTCTGAATCTTTGAAGGAGTTGCAGGTATCTTGATTTAGTACCGTATTTGAAAATGAAATTTTTTGGAGTATGGGAGGGGAATAATTACATAGCAATATTGGAAGATGCTCGGTTAAAGAAATGGCTCCATTCTCACTGATTTAGAAAGTACTAGAACATCCTCATCTCAAGAGTGTTTTTCTAGATTGAGAATAATGAGGAGAGAGTAAGGATGTTCATTTCATAAACATTGTTTATAAATAATGAAGACATTTTTAGAACTCTTTTTTAATTCACAGGTCTGGGGAGTAAAATACAATGGAAATGGCTCAAAAATTGTGTCTGTTGGAGATGACCAGGAAATTCACATCTATGATTGTCCAATTTAAACATCAAAGTCTTCCAGGGCCCCACTGCAAAGAGAATGTACAGATTGATCATGACATTCCTTACCTTTTTGGCTTGTTTAAAAGAAATATAGCATTTATTGTAGCAAAGACTTAAATTTTGTAGATGTAATATAAATCTTTTCATGTTTTATTGGAAATGCTGTTCATACTTTAACGTAAATAAAGTGTTCTTAATGCAAACACCTGTGTTTTTGAACATGCTTCTTTTTTCACTTACCCCATCAATGGTAGAATAGTGAGGGAGGGGAGTTGGTATGGTTAAGTAAGAGTAAATCTCTGCCTCAAAAATGAAGAGATCTAGGCACTTACTGAACTTTCCAGCTTAAAAATACAGGCTCACTCTTCCAGGGGATTGACTCATGTGGCAAGATAATAGCAGCGAGCGAGCAGAAGCCGTGAAATAGCTAATCTATTTCAGAATGGAGTCTTGGAGGAAACAGTATATTTGACATTCTGTAGTCCTATCTATCTGGGCATCTTTCTGTTTGATGTATTAAAGATATCTTCTGCCATGCCCCCCTTTTTATCCTAGTAATTTCAGAGAGGCTCTAACTCCCTGAGTGGGTGTTGAGTGCAGACTGCTCTTCTTGCTGTCTTAACCATGCCTAGGCTCGAGCCTGTGACTACTGGTTGAACTCCGGCCTTGCCACAGTTATCCCAGAGTACCTGTACCTCAGAGTTTTCTCTTCAGCAGTCCCCTTGAGACTTGGTATGCATATTAATGGGAAAGGCTTAAGTAGTTAACACTTAGAAGCTTGTTGCTTTTTATTGATCATAACATCATGTGCTTGTGAGTCAGATCATGTGCTTTTCCCCAAACCACCCATCGCCCTCAGAATAGAGTCCATGCTCGTTATCATAGCCCTGTGCCTCTCTCCTGCCTCGGCCTTGCTCGCCCTCTTATACCCACATTGTCCTTGCCATTTGCTCTGCCTGGAATGTTCCTCCCTCAGACCTTCAGAGGTCTGTTTCTTCACTGTTTAGGTAGCTGCTCGGATGTCAGCTCCTTGTAGAGGCCGCCTTCCCCTATTCTCTTCTGTTCTTCCCATTCCTCTTGGTTGTCATAGCAGTCATTACTACCTGATGTTTGCATTCACCCCCGACCCCCCAAATAAAGCTTCATGCGGGTGGAAACTTCATTCCACTATATCAACCAATGTGAGGCAAGCTGGCACTTAACATTGTTTATTTGAGCTCTCAAAGAAAGAAAAAGCAAAGTCACTTGTCTCTCATACCAGCTCACTTTTAATTTTAAGGTTACAAATGTACAGGTGGAATAAAATTAAGCAACACCCTTCAAATTCCTCTTACATGACAAGGAGCTGAATGTAATTTTGTTCCATCACCAACTAAACAATAATTATTTAGCAATAATTTATTAGGAAGGAAGTCACAGCACAGAAACAACACCCTAGAGTTGTGGTCCATTTATAAATCGATTTTCACGTAGTTGTAGTTGGAAGTATCAGTTTTATATCTATCCTGACCAATGTTCAACTTAGTCCAACCAGCTGGCTCACCCTACCTGCCATGGTCGGATCTGCCCTTTGCCCCTCCTAGGGGAGGTCCCTGGTCTGAGTCAAAACTCTAGGTAGCATATAACCAAATAAGGGTAGATCTCACAGGCAACTTCTGCTTTAACCCAGCAGCTTCGAAGGTAGCAGTTTTTCTTCACAAATTGTGGGAAAGAAAGAAGCAGTAATGGCTAAAGGTTTGAGGTAACCTTAAGTTCAAATTGTAGTCTACCTGCCAGGGATAAGATAATGACTATCCCTCCAAACAAGCTATAATTTACAGTGGTAGTCCATACAAACTGTCGTCCACAGTAGAACTCGGTTAGTGCAGTTCTTGCCAAAACATCACTTGAGCAGGAAGCCCTTTGTAATATGGCTGTGCAATGAGAGGAACGATCCTTTGGAAGGAAGCTGACCCTGGGAGAACGAGGTGGAAAACACTGAGAAGTTCTATGTCTTTCCAGATCCTCAAGTCTCCCAGGATCACTGGTCAGAGGAGAAGCTGGCTGTGCCGTACGGCCACACCACTAGCATTCTCCCTTGGCTTCTGTTGCTGCACCGAGGCTGCTGGGTGCTTGGGGGGTTTCGTCTTTACAAGTAAGCACTTTGGTGGGAGAGCATTGCAAAGGCTGTCAACAGAAAAGTCATAAACCACAAAGAACAAGGTGCGGGAGTCACAGGCAAACAGTGATACCAACGTATCATTTAAAAAAAAAACACTGGTTTATCCTCACCACAGGGCTTGGAAGGTTCGGAAGACTTCCAAGAGAGATGATCGTATCTGGTCGTATCACACCCCCACTCCAACCACTAAGGGCACAGAACAGACTAAGCTGGCCCTGCAACTATGGGTGTGCTAACCAGGCACAGGAAGCCAAGTCCGAGCCACAGATGTGCTTTTATTCTTTAAGAGGATCTAGAATCTAGACTCAGAAATGTCATATTAGCAGCCCTGAGATCATGCCCTAGTAACTCTGCCAAGGGAGGGAGAGGGAGGGCAGAGAAACCACAGACCTAGAGATGGGCCAGGATGTCCACTTTGTGCCTTGGGGTTCGCTAGGGGGCTGGGTGCTGCTACCCGGGCTGTGCTTTATCGGTGGAACTGAACATGGCAAAGCCAGAAGCACGAAGTGTCGGTGCGGCCACTGGCATCTCAAAAGCACATCTTGAAAATGTAAATGAACAGATTCCATATGCAGACTAGAGGTGATTTACACTTAAAACATTTAAATATAAATTAAGCTATAACTTAAGTTACAACCAAAAGAAAACCCAAAAAGACACTCAGCAATTGAATGCTGAACACATACACAGGACACCCCAAACACGAGGCCATTAAAGCGATGCCATTTTCATTGTGCCAACTTTACATTCATCATGTGCTAGTCCGGCGGGGCTGTGCGGTTCTGGGCCATGTCATGCCGTCTGGCACTGCACCCCGGCCCGGGGCCCGTCGTCGTCCTCCTCGTAGGCCTCCCCATGCTGGCGCCAGTTCTGCTCACTGGGATTAAACTCCTTCAGCTCCACCTGATCCATGTCATCTGTGATCCTCACTTTCTGTCGAGGAGGGAGCAGAGCTTCCAGCTGAGGAAGCTTTTCTGGAGAAAGCCAGTGTTTTTCGGGGAAGATTACCTGTAAGGAGTGAGATGGCAAAGACATATAGTTGTTTTTTCCCCTTTCGACGAAGGCATTTTAATAATGTGTTCCATGAGAAGAAAGTGCAGTGAACTTACTAAAAATTGTATGATCAGAGTGCCTTTTTCCAGGGGTGCTTTGTAGATGGGCATTCCTTCGTTGCGCACACACTTCAGGTCCCCATGCTTTATCACCTCACCTGCCACAGAAGAGGTTTAGTTATGAAACGGGGAGACGGAGGGCGGTCTGCAGAGGCCAGTCTCCCTTCTGGAAGAGCTGGGGGGAGCCCTAGCACCCCTTTGGCGGCAGGCACAGGAAGGGCTGACGTTGCCCCTGACTGGAAAGCTGGTCCCAATCCGAGTCATCCCTGTCAGGTGCTGCTTGCTGAGGGGTGGGGATGGGCCTTGGGCTCCAGCAGCGTGTCAAGGGGGCAGCATGCTGAAGTCTCCATCATTAGGTAGGTTTTAAAAGAGTGAACTGGAACTCACAGCACCCAAGCCTGCATAAAATGGGCCAATACACCTATCAGCCTGCCTCTTCTACCATGATGGGGACAAGAGTCTGCTCCTTGGACACTCAAGCAGAACCTGCAACAGGAAGAGGCCTCCAAGGAATCCAACCAGCCCCCATCTGGTATGAAAACTGGCTTGTGGCCCCCTGTAGGTGACAATCACTTTCCCAGGTAGGGAGCTCACAAGGTGACTCTGGCCACTGGCACTTCCGTGTGCGCTGGTGAGCCGCAGTCGGGCTCCTGGCTGCGCCCACCGGGTCTCACAGCTGCAGGAGTTCAGAAGGCGTCACGGAGTTTAGAGCCCCAGAGCTCTGAGGCTCTCCCCCAAGTCTAAAAATGTGATTTCCCTCCGAGCATGGAAAAGGAAAAGGAGAAAATGTTTCTGAGCAAGTATGTTCTTCAGCTCAGTGATGAAAATGGACAAAGGACAGAAATGTTCAGAAAAAAACAAGAGTGGGGGATGAAGAGGGAGCTGAACCCCGATTTATTCAGCAGCCCCTCCCATAAGGGGCTGTGCAGAAGCTGACATCTCTCTCAAGAGGAAATCTTTAAAAGTACAACATACAAGGTTTCAAAAAATAAACTGTGGGCCGGGCGCGGTGGCTCACGCCTGTAATCCTAGCACTCTGGGAGGCCGAGGTGGGCGGATCGTTTGAGCTCAGGAGTTCGAGACCAGCCTGAGCAAGAGCGAGACCCCATCTCTACTAAAAATAGAAAGAAATTATATGGACAGCTAAAAAATATATATAGAAAAAATTAGCCGGGCATGGTGGCGCATGCCTGTAGTCCCAGCTACTCGGGAGGCTGAGACAGGAGGATCGCTTGAGCTCAGGAGTTTGAGGTTGCTGTGAGCTAGGCTGACGCCACGGCACTCACTCTAGCCTGGGCAACAGAGTGAGACTCTGTCTCAAAAAAAAAAAAATAAAAAAAAAATAAACTGTGCCTATGACTCTCCATCCTTGGGGTCATCCACGGGCAGGGCTGTGACTCAGACATGGCCTCAGAGCCTACTGTGGGGCAGGATGGTGGCCCCTGAGCTAATGATTGGCCCTGGGCTGCTGGGCTTTTGTGTTCTTGGGGTTTTTTTTAATTTTTTTTTTTTTTTTTAAATACAGGCACGCACCACATAACGTCTCAGTCACATGTACGACAGGTAGTCCCTTAAGATTGTAACACTACCTTTTTTTCTTTTCTTTTTTTTTTGAGACAGAGTCTCGCTCTGTTGCCCGGGCTAGAGTGAGTGCCGTGGCGTCAGCCTAGCTCACAGCAACCTCAAACTCCTGGGCTCAAGCGATCCTACTGCCTCAGCCTCCCGAGTAGTAGCTGGGACTACAGGCATGGGCCACCATGCCTGGCTAATTTTTTTTTCTACATATATTTTTAGTTGGCCAGATAATTTCTTTCTATTTTTAGTAGAGACAGGGTCTCGCTCTTGCTCAGGCTGGAACTGTACCTTTTCTATGTTTGGGTCTGTTCAGACACACAAATCCCCCCAGTGTTCAGCACAGTAGCAACTGTCCGGTCTGCAGCCGGGAGTGCGTAGGCTGTGCCGTCTTAGGTCTGTGTGAATACAGTCTGTGATGTCCATACAATGACATCGCCTAGTGAGGAGTTTCTCAGATCGTGTCCCCACTGTTAGGCAACACGTGAGGAACTTTTCTGTCTCCCTGTGCCTGCCACGTGTCACTTGTGCTGCTCTCCAGCCCAGCTCCCCACACTCCTGCTTCTAGCTTGTGGGAGCCGTGAGAGCAAGCGTGGGAGACGCGGGGAGAGATTAAAGACTGTGCGTTGGGCTCTTCCAGCGAGCACTACCTGCTGGCAGGCAGGCGGCACCATACCCCTGTGTGGCTCCTAAGTCCCTTTTGTCATTAATCTGCTTCTGAAGCATTGTGACAGCAGAAGGAAGGAGGGTGAGGGAGAAGAGGAAAGGAAGAAACAAGAAATAAGCCAAAACAAGAAAAGAGGGGTGAAAAAGAGAAGAGAGGACACAAAAAATGATAAATGAGAACAACGAAAAAGCACGGGGAAAGAAAACAACCAAAAAGGAATCTCCAACAGCAGGTTTTCTGGATGCTCAGCCCTTCCTTGTAACTAGGGAAGGAAATGGGTTTCTCAGGGGTTGCCACTTCCTTCCCTCTGCGGCTCCTCCCTCACCACCCTCACGCTGTCCCTGGCTCGCAGGCTCCCTGGGCTGGGGTCAGCTGAGGTGGTGAGGAACGCTGGGCTCCAGTCCCCGCGGCAGGGCCCTGTGCCAGGGAGTTCTGTCACGCTGACACAAGACCTCAAATCAGCCACCCCTGGCCAAGGACGGGCTTTCCCAAATAAGTTACACACACATGCTGCCCAGCCCTGGCTCCCAGGAGGGCTAGAAACTGGACTGTGACAATGTTAGGGGCTCTTGGACACAATGCTGGGGTGTTGGGCATGTACCTGCTCACAGCCAGTAGCCTGGGGCTCTGTGTAAACTGGGGTCCTCAAACTCTCCTCCTCAAGTGAGGGGATGAAATGGGTACCCTGCGAGGTCTATGGAACAGAGCCTAAAGGAAAGGGTTTTATGTAAAATTTTCATGCAAATTCTGCATTATATTGCAGTGCTTTTCCCCAATCCTTGCTGAAGGGTGTGCATACAAACATACACACACACACAGAGCAAATGAAAACAAATGAGATAAAATATTAACGATAGGCAAATTATATATGGGTGGGCCTTGGACTATTTTTATCTGTACAACTTTTTTGTTTGTTTTTAGATGGGGTCTTGCCATGTTGCCCAGGCAGGACTCGAACTCCTGGCCTCAAGCGATCCTCTCACTTCAGCCTCCCAAGTGGCTGGGGTTACAGGTGCATACCACCATGCCCAGCTTTCTTTACAGATTTCTGTATGCTTGAAATTGTTTCCAAATAAAAAGTTTTTTAAAACCCCCACAAACTCTGATCAAGACTTAGATATAATCACTTCATTTCATGTTATCCCCAGAAAAGGGGAACCAGAAAGAATCAAAGAGAGGAAAGTGACAGAGAAAGAGAAGAAGACTGGCAAGCCGAAAGCAGGTAAGGAGGGGAAAGGGGAGAGAGACATGGCACGGAGGCAGCAAAAGTCTTGGAAGCTGGCCAGGCAGGCATGGGGCTCACTCACCCCGCAGGACTTGGAAGCCTTATCACTAGCTGTCACTGCCCCAGATGGCCTCATCGGTCGGCTACCCGGCCCAGGCTTGAAACTGCTCCTATAGACCCAAACCTCAGATGGCCTAGGAAAAGCGACTCCGCAGCGAGGGGGCTAGAGCAGCCCTGCTCGTGGCTGGTGCCAGGCCCCAAGCTGCCTGGGCGCCTTGGCTACCACCACACCTGTCCAGACTATCTTTGATAGGTATAGCTGACCTCAGTGCTGTCCAGAAGCAGCTTCAAGCCCAGGTCCCTAGCGTGGCCTCTCCCCCTTCTCAGCCACTTCTAGGCAGGCGCTCAGTGCCCTCCTGAGAGCCGAGTGCCCTGATGTTTACACAGGGCTGGGAGGCTGAACTCAGGCCCTGAGGCAGCTCCCTCTGGCTCCCTGTGCATGTGTGTAGACCAATGGTTCCTGTAGATGCCTCCAAGGATAAGCTGACATACACTGTCTTTTATTTTCCGGAAAATTCTATCTTAAAACATCTCTTTTCATGGGTAATCGACAACACAGAGGCTAGAGGAACATGTGGATGGACCAGCACAGATCACCATTTGAGAGAAAAACACTACTATTATCAGCTATGTTTTACTACATAAAAATAAAATTTTTAAATTTTAGTTGGCAGATTCCAGTTAGAATTTTAGACCCCCAAGATTCTTATTTGAGGCTTTTACCCTCAACTCTGAATTTTCTTTGCCAGAGGTCCTCCTCCCCCTCTGAATTTTTTTTCCTAAGAGAATATAAAAGAAATTAATAAAATGCTTTGGAGTCATTAGTGATGACTTTAGAGAAAAATCAATCACAATAACTTGTTTAACAGAAGTCAACCGGAAATGTGAAATCAGGCTATTCCCAACACATAGAAATAATAAATACTCAAGGTGGTAGATACTTCAAATACCCTGAATTGATCATTACCCATTTTTTTACATAAATTATTTATCAATTTAAAAAAATTAGGCTACCTGGCCAGAATCATTATGCTAAACATACAGAACCTCAATGGAAACACACATTTGAAACATTACCTGATTTAGATGTAATAACTAGAACTCGATCATCCAGGGTTTTTATCGTCTTCTTGAAGCCACAAAGAGCTTCAGAAAGATGAATTTTCATTTTCATGATTAAGTCATGGCCTCGTCTCTGAAAGACACTATGATCCTTCTGATCAAGCACAATTATGACATCACCAGGCTCCAGCTCAGGCTCCTGATCTCCTTCTCCATGAAACAGTATCTTTTGCCCATCTTTCATACCTACGAAACATCATGCCCTGCTGATTAGCCATTCCGCATACAAACCGTACTTCCTCAAAGCGTTTAAAGAAAGAATGCAGAGTCCTTTGGGGGTTCATTATCCACCAAGCCTCCCAACCTCACACGCAGGAGGCGGGGAGAGGTGGCTGGGATGATCCCACTTCCCTCGGCATAACACGAGGCCTGAGACGTGCACAGCGAGAGGGCAAATGGGTCCCCACGCCCCAGGTTCATGCTGCACTCCCTGCCCCGGGCCCTGTCATGCGGCAATGTGAGTATGAGGTCACCACCCACATCCCAGTGCACACAGGGTGTAGCTCTAGGGACTCATGGGGACAGGACAGCCAGCCCTGTCCTTTTCTAATAAGTCAACGTGCACACACAGGCACAGGGTTCAAGCATGTTTGAACAAGAAGTCCTTTAACAACACCTGTGTTGTTTTGGGTGTTGATTCTTTTACTTTTGGTCTCATCTCTGATATAGGATTAGAAAGCCACAAAATAGTCAGGGTATACTCGGAGAACAGCTGAGATGGAAAAAGGCCTTAAAATGATGGCGTCAGGCAAAATGAACAGCCGGGGAAGGTGCTATATTTGGGAGAATGTGACGCAGTGGGGGGGAACGTGGACAAAAGGAACACACAGCTACAAAGGCTCAGATGAGCTCTTTCAGCCACTCTGAGCAATGAAAGCTATTAGGAAGAACACTCCAAAGATTCTAAAGGAATGGTCTGAGAATGTCAGGAGAGGCCAAGTGACCAAAACTGAGGCCAAGTAAGACTTTTAGAGCACTAGAAAACCCTAAAAAGAGGTGGGTTGTCATCCCAAAGAAGCAGACCTCAGCAAGAAAGCTTTGGCAGGTGACACAGAATGGAATAAAGCCAGGGAGGGTCAAGAGAGATGACCTGGAAATAGGAGGAGTTCACGGCACACCCCAATACACAGTGTGATGCCCACTTCCCTGACCCCTAACCCGCGTGTCCCAAGGTTAGCCCCGAGTAGCATTTCCAGTCAGTGCGGAGCACTAGTCATGCGCAGCCTCACCTTTTTCAACATGTACCTCGATAATCTTCTTCTCGCGGATCACCTTGGCACCACTGCAGCTCTCGCAGCGGTCTTTGGGGTTGATGCGCTCGCCCTGGCCCTTGCACTCGACGCACACGGTCTGGATCTGCTGCACCATGCCCGGCCCGATCTGCTGGATGTGGATCTGCATCCCCCGCCCCTTGCACAGCGGGCACTTTTCCACGGATCCCTTCTTCCCACCGATGCCTGCACGGGGTGGGGCGGCAGCGGTGAGCGCTGGGTTTTCCCCGACCCGTGTCCCGACTGGACGCCGCAGGACAGTGAATCATTGCACTGGACCCTGGGCTTGGAATTCTACTTACAATCAGGACAAAAAATGTGGGAGAGTCTGGATGAGCCTGGCCAAGCAGATGACATCCAGATGTTAACATCTGATCTCAAACATTTGTGTTTTTGACTGTGCCAATATTGTTACTTTAGCTTGATCCAATGTGTTTTCTCCCACCCCAGGGGAGATGACCACCATGCCCACAGGTCAGTGAGGAAGCTGGGGCTGTGGAGGTCCAGAGAACACAGCTGTGTCAACAGGGGCTCCTGCCCAGCTCAGCCAATTCTCTGTGGGACAACGTGGGGCTGGGGTCACCAGATCTGACTTTTCTTGAAAACTCAGATTTAAACAATCATGGTAGTTACATTTACATTTAAGTCAGGGGTCAGAAGACTATGGCCAGACTGCCTGGTTTTGTAAATAAAACTTTGCTGGAACACAGGCATGTCCATTAATTTATGAATTGTGACTACTGAACTGAGTAGTTACAATAGACTACATGGCCCACAAAACCTAAAATATTTACTATCTGGCTCTTTACAGAAAAAGTTTGCCAACTCAGAGATTAGCTGAACTGTCTTGATTTTTACATGTTGAAAATGATTGTTAACATATTGAACAGAGGCGCAGCCCAAAGAAAACCTTCGTTCAGGCAAACAGATCTGGCCCTCAGGCCACCTGCTTGCAGTCTCTGCTTGACCCTTCTATTTGAAGATAAATTATTTTTCTCTGAACTGTAAAATAAGCAGACTTGCTTCCAAATCTGAAGGGTAAGAGCTGTGAGAGTCATTAAAAAATTAATTTTTTACCTTCACATTTCTCACAAATTACATTTTTCTGGAGGGCCAATTTCTTTGTGAGTCCATTATATAAGTCTTCAAGAGTTACAGACAACTGATGTACAACATTCTTGCCTTACCAAGGGAGAAAAAAAAACAATTAGTAATATTGAAGTAAATATACCACTGTATTAAATACCACCCATATGACCCTTAGTTATATGAAATCTCCAAAGACGCAAAGCTGTGCCAGGGTCATTCATCCCCACCCCTTTGGGAAGCAATGCTTCTATTACACCCGCCTGCCCTCTGGCCCTCCGCCAGTAACGAGAACTAATACCTTCTCTAGCTATGAGCTAATTATTCAATCATTTATAGAGGTCAACAAAAAGACTTTCCACCTTTATTTTCTGAGACTAAATCTGAGGACAGGGAGAGTGCTAACTGAGAAACCTAAGGCAGTGTTAACCAATGAAGCTGGTTACTAAGTTCTCCCCAGGAAAGGAGCCCTTTCTCACAGATAAATGTCTCTAGACCTCCTCCTTGGGCATAAAGTGCTTTACTTTCTGAGCCCTTTTGTAATTTGTGGCCAAGTGGGAATCCTTCCCTCTGCCAAAATCTTGCCTCTGCATTCAGGATGGTGGACATCTACTCTTAAGAGTGGGAGTGTGTTTGGTCCAGCCAGTGCCAGCCTGTCACCAAGACCCTCCCTGCTGCCCGTGGAACTCTCGCAGTCACTGAGACTAGGTGTCCTGGTTTATTGGTTGTCAACTTTGAGAGATGACTTAATTAAAAGCATGAAGGTTTTCATCTCAAGGCAGTGAGAGAGCTGGGCAAGAGAATACCCAAGGTTTTATTCAGGTCCACACCATCAATTACATGAGCAGGCAATACACCCAGAGGACAGGAGAAGGATTTTTCCCTAATAAACACTTGGTGATTTTCAGCACACTGTGTTCACAGAATTGACAACCAAGCTTTTTAAAGCTCGAAGTCAATTATAATGTGAGAACAAGTACGGCTTCATTTATCCAGGGGCCTCACATTTACCAAAATCACACTTCTTAAACCCCAACGCACAGTTTATTTCTTCTGACTTTACGCAGAATTGTAATAAGCTTGGTTATCTATCTGGTTTCAAGATCCAAAATGGCTTATCAACAGTAAACTGGACAGGGAGGAAGGGAGCTAGCCTATCACAGACTACTGACAATAGAGGTGACAGCCCAAAGCCTGGCAAGAAGTAAGATGTATTAATAGAAACCCCAGAACTCAAAAACAGTGGCCTGGGGCCATTCAACTAAGCTCGAAGTTTCTCATTCACCTCTTGGAGATTAATCATAATGCATTCTGAAAAGGCAGGTAGTTTACTACAAAGATTTTAAAACATAAAGAGGTGAATTTTGTTACCTAGAAAATCCCCTGAGCAGGCTGGGAAAACAAGGCCATCCTGAACACGGCAGAGTACCAGCCAGAATCAGAGGCCCGCGGGCCCTGGCCTGGGTCAGGGAAACCAGGAGCCACGAAAGGAGGGCTGGCAGGAGGGGAAAGCACTCTTGGTAACGGGATCACTAACAACCACAGGAGGTACCATTTACATCCCCCCGGACACTCAGGTGTTTGACCCCAACAACAGAGGAAAAGAGGACAAGATGAACTTGACCTTCCTTCTTCCTATTCCACCACTCCATTCTGCTCCTGCATATGTGTAGTTTGGAAGGTGTCAGATAATTACTGAGGACACTAAGAGATTCCAGGTAGTGTTCCTGGATACTAGACAAGTGTCGAATCATTTAAAGTTAATGAACCCCAAACATGACAATTGTATCTTTTTTTTGTTTGTTTGCTTTTTATTTTATTTTATTTTATTTATTTATTTTTTTTTTTTTTGAGACAGAGTCTCACTCTGTTGCCCAGGCTAGCGTGAGTGCCGTGGCGTCAGCCTAGCTCACAGCAACCTCAAACTCCTGAGCTCAAGCGATCCTCCTGTCTCAGCCTCCCGAGTAGCTGGGACTACAGGCATGCGCCACCATGCCCGGCTAATTTTTTCTATATATATTTTTTAGCTGTCCATATAATTTCTTTCTATTTTTAGTAGAGATGGGGTCTCGCTCTTGCTCAGGCTGGTCTCGAACTCCTGAGCTCAAACGATCCGCCCACCTCGGCCTCCCAGAGTGCTAGGATTACAGGCGTGAGCCACCGCACCCAGCCGACAATTGTACCTTTTTAAAGCATGATCCTGATTCCTACAACACATACAATTGTGGAAACTATAAAACTTGCTTATATTTCTTTAAAAGCATTTACCTCTTCTCTCTCTAGCCATCCGTCCTCCACCACCAAAGAACATGTCAAAGATGTCCATGGGTGACGAGAAGCTGGGGCCACCTGAGCCTCCTTCTTTAATTGCCTGTTCTCCACCCTGGTCATAAATGTCCCTTTTCTTGGGATCTGAAAGCACTTCATACGCCTGGGATATGAGTTTAAACTTTAAAAGAAAAAAAAACAGAGAGAGAGAGATATTTAAAAAGAGAGAGAGGGAAGGTTTGAAATGTTTTATTAAGCAAATCCACCATAAGAATATGAATAAAACAATAACAGAGATATTCTGCACCCAATCCCTCAAACTAGCCAGTCTATACATCCTCTATCTGGAACCCAAATTTCCCATTTGCTCCCTTTGTAAGCTGGGAAACAGAGCGCAAACACCATTAAAGGCCTGGTGGCAAGAGTAAGGGAGAGAAAGCGGTAGAGAGGGAAAGTTTTTCCCTACTCTGGCTGCACCACACAGAAGTCAAGTCCAGCCAGCTAGGATGCAACGAGACCGTGCCAGGGCTTAATCTATAACCAGGTAAGCCCAGGACTCCAGGTGTTACCAGTGGCTGTCTGGCCCATGGCAATCACTTTACTAGCAAGAAATTCAACTATAGGCACTTGTGAGCACCCAACCTCGTGCCAGATACTATGTGTAAACCTGTACCTCTGATTTCCCCCCCAAAGTCCTGCCTTCCCCCCAGTCTTCCCCGTATCTCAGTTATTGTCAATGACAATCTCACCTGTCAACAAATCCTGTTGGCGCTACCTTCACCTTTGCATCTCCAGTACCCTAAGACAGACACAATAACCCCTGTGTAGCATTCCTGCCAAAAACGTATCACTGAAATCCAATTGTAAGAAACCAGTCGGAAAACCCAAATTCAGTGACATTCTGAAAACCCGTAAGACAGAAAAACTAAATGCAATGTGTGATCCTGGATCGGATCCTGCACTGGAAGAAAAAGTGGCTACAAAGGACATGATCGGAACAACTGGAGAAATGTGATCTTTTTTTCTTAATGTTAAACTACTCAATTTTGATAACTGCACTATGGTTATGTACAAGGATGCCCTTGTCCCTAAGAGAAATATGTTGTAGTATTTGGGGCTGAAATGTTATGACAGATGCAACTTACTCTCAAAAGCTTTAGCAAATAGTAATAATAAATAATAACAATAGACAAAGCAAATATGACAACTTATTTACAACTGGTGGAGCTAGGTGAAAGACATGTAGATATTTATTGTACCACTCTCATCTTTTCTGTAGGTACATGGAAGTGTTTAAAATAAAATTAGAACACCAAAATATGCAAAATCCCTTCCGTACCACCACCACACCCGCTCTGGCTGAAGCCCCCATCTCTGGACTAGACTACTGCAGTTAACCTCCTCACAAGTCTCCCTCTTCCCTCCTCACCCCAGCTTTCAGTCTGTTCTCCCTCTGAGCCTGCTAACTGCATGGATTCTCTGCCAAAACCCCTACAAGGCAGCCCAGGCCACCAGGAGTAAAAGCCAGTCCTGAGCCTCATCTGTAAGCCCAACCCAAGGGCTCTCTGCCTGCATCTCCTCCTGTGCCCCTCCCTCACCCTCAATTCTGCACCAGCCTCACCAGCCTCCTTGCTGTTTCTCAATACCGCAGCATGTGCCTCAGAAGTGCCTCCACCTGGTATGGCTTTCCCACTCACCTCGTTCAAGACTTTGCTCAAAGTCCAGCTTTAAAACTGCAAGCCCATTCCCAGACCCTCCCCACAGCCCTGCTTCATTTTTCTCCATGGCATTAGGCACCGTCTAACAAGCTATATCATCTACTGCTTATGCTGTACCCCCCACTGCAATGTAAGCTCCATGAGGACAGGGAGTTTTGCCCACTGTTGTCTCCCTGAGCTTAGAACTGTGTCTAACACACAGAAGGTTCCTGGTAATTATTTGTTGTAGAAATGGCTCAATTCTGGGAATTCAGAAATAAATAAATGAGGTAGCATCTTGGCCCCCTGAAGACTCAGTTCAGTCTGAGAGACAGATGCATAAACATCCTATAATGCAGCTGGCTCCATAAGATATACAGAAAGAGTGCCACGATGACACAAATACAGAAATTGATAGATACTAGGTATTCCCTTGTTCTACATATCCCTGATTGAGATCTAATCAATAACTAGTAAATAACAGCTACTAAATAATAGCTAACAAAAAACTGGACAATTTAAAATTTAAGTCTTAAAAAAATCAACATCATAACACAGGGCAGCTAGATCTTTCGATATGATAATTCTCATACCATTTCTACAAAGTAGTAGGCATCACTCACTGTTACCCCTTTCCTCAGCAGAAAAAAATGAGGTGTAGAGATTGCTGCCTGGTATGGAAGATCAGAAAGCAACCAGGCCAGGCTGGCTCTAGAGTGTTTCTGGGCCTGGCTGCAGGTCAGAGACTAGGCAAATATGCTTAGTGGGAATGTCTACTAGAAACACTCACCAAATTCCCTAGACACTCACAAGACTCTTGGACTTAATAGAATTAATCTAAGAATAAAAAATGAATACCCCGTCACTTGAGATATTCAGTCAGAGGCCAGATCTTACATGAGATGGGGGCTCCAACTACCAGTACTGGGTCCACCCCCTCCCTGGGGTCCCCGCATTGCAGAGTCTAATTCAGCCCCTGCTTGGACCCCTTTCTCCCAGTGGGAGCTTAGTGCTCTGACCAGCTTGCCTTTTAGACTGTGATCATTTGCCACAGAACCTTAATGGGACTGCCATACAGCTGGGAAAATGGCTGAAGACTATGGAACAACTTGGAAAGTACTTACGATAAAATATTAAGTGGAGAGAAAAAAATAGCCTGTATCAGGATGACCATGTATGATCATCCTAAGAAAAGCTTGGAAAGAAGTACAGAGTGGTTCCGATGACATGTAGTTGGTGGGCTGTCCTCTGTATTCTGAAATTTTCTGTACTGTTACATTATCTTTTCTTATTTTTTTAACTTGATAGTCTATTATTCAAACTAAAAGTTCCAGTGAGACTGACCAAAAGACCAAATTCATGGTCATGGGGTAACAGCCAAGAATATGTCCCCCTATCACTGCCCCTGAAAGGGACTATCTTGCTGACCTGCTACCCACCACCCATGTGTCTTGCAAAAAACCAGCCACAGAGAAGTACAGACTGCATACAGAGCACCTGACAACACACACAGGCTGCCCCAATGCTTAGCAACACAGGACAACAGGGTGGAAAACAAAGACCAACACCCCAACGGCCTTCTCAGTTGTCTGGGAGGAAGGGGGGAAAGGACTAACATAATCTATTTTTGAAAAGACATTAATAATATAGTGACAAACTTAGGAGGAAAAAAATAAAAAGGTTCTATTTGTGACAGATAAAGTGGACAAGCATTACACACACACAGACACACACACACACACACACACACACAGGCCTACGCAGTGCACCCAGCACACAGTAGGACCCGAAGAAGAGTTCTATGGTGAATGAATGAATGAGCTCTCTCTGGGGAACTTTACAGCAGAGTTTCTACAAACTGAGTCCCCAGTCTCCTTATTCCCTTTGATTTCCAATCCAAATTTCCACTGACCTCCCAACCCCCCCTTCACTGCAATCTTCCTTCCAATTTGTGCATTTATTGGCTCTCTCCTCCTCCTACATAGAATTTCGTAAAGTGCATTTCTTATCATGACATCGCTATTCATTCACTTAGCCGGCTAACAAATATTTTACTACCTACCCTGCACAGCTAGACACACAGGCAGTAAATGGCCATGGGGGCACAGGCCCTTCCCTGCATACACCACAGCAGGGAATGTGGGTATCGAACAAGTAACACCATTAAAGTAGGATGAATATTCAGCCAGTGGTTCAGTCTATGGCTCAGAGGCAGCCTCCAGGAAGATGTTTTAGCTGAGAACTAAACTAAAGGATTTTATCCACTTCATTGAAGGTAGAAAGGGGAAAGTATTCCTGAGAGTGAGAACATCACAGAAGCCCCCGCAAGCGGAGAGGGGCCTGCCAGATCTCACTGCCAAGAGCTCATTTCTGTGACACTAATTCAGTGCCTGGCTATGAATAAATAATAGTTTAAAACAAACCAAACAACCTGCCCAGACAGGTATATAGAGGGTGAAACCTACACACATGTAGTACGGGTCAAGTCTAACTTTTTTAAAAGTTCAGAACACCAAAAGCACATTCTTCTCAAATTGTATTGCACACAGTCATGAACTCCCTCTTGGTGAGTGCTATGAGATTTTACCCAAAACCAAGGTTGGAAGGCTTTCCCACATATTGCCTTTAGCCAGCCCGCCAAAATGTGAAATTAGAATCCCAGATCGTCTCCTTAAATGGATTGTCAGAAACACTACAATGAATTTAGGGAGGAGATCTATGAATCACCAGTACTGTGTAGAAAGCCAGTGACTTTAAAAGCTACAGTAAGCCACCTAAATATAGATGAGAAACAACACAAATAACTGACAAATGATCTTACAGGAAAGCATCTTAAACTTGTGACAGCCACATTCGGCACATGTGGCTAAATATAAATATTCTATCACTGTTGCCACCCAACCAACCTTCCTAATGTAGCCTTCTCACCTTGGAATATACTAATGCAGACAGGTATTTTGATTTGAGTCATTTCCACGGTCTAAATGCTGGACAAGTGATCAATTGGTGGCTTCAAAAGTGGCCCAGGTGTCATTGCTTTCAGCCACTACAATGGCCCCACATTCCAAGACCTATCCGGAACAACTAAAGTTTTATAAGAAAATGGCAAGAAGTGAAGGGAGGAATGGGCAGGCCGGCTGACAAGCCTTCCTTGCAATACCTGATCCTTCAAAAGTCACCTATTCAGGTGGGTGATGAGCCTCTTTGGGGATAAAAAGACTGTTTCTGTAAACAGGATGAAAAGGTTTAATTTAGGTCCCTATTATGCAAAGCATTTGAGCCCATTATTGGTACTTAAGATCAACTGTGGGTCATCTGTCACAAAAAACCTGGAATATGCATATAAACTTATGTGTCACGTTTCAGATGTCCATGTCCCTATTTAATGAAGACAATGTGATCATTCAATGTCTGACAAGTGTTAGGTAGAAGACAAGCACACATACCAAACCCAGTTTGCCATTCTCAGGAGGGGCGCCGGGCTTATCCCAGGTACTAGCTCAGATTAAAGAAACTCATTGCCTAGGGCTTACGCATCAACAGGGAACGTGAACCAGTCGTTCCCAGCAAGTGCACAACTCCTGGTCGCATGTGCCTCTGTTTCCCGATTTGCCGGCTGCCTCTCCCGGTTCAGTCCCGGCGCCTGCCCGGCATCCGGCAGCCACGGCGGGGGCTCCATAAACACTTGTGGAGCGAATGGAGGAATGAATGGGCCACGCAGGGGCTCACGAGGGGTCCGAGTCCCCCTGGCCCCGGCACCACACGCACCTCCACGGGGAGGCCGGCGTTCGGCGAAGTGCGCTGACCGCGCCGCTCGGCGCCCCTCGGCCTCCCGCCACCCCCGGCCCGGCCGGCCCGCCGCGGGCGGCGCTCGGGGACGGTCTCCGGAGCCGACGCGGCTCGGGTTCCCCGCCGCCTTCAATAATTCACAGCCCGGGTCCTCCCAGGCTGAATAATTCACAATGAGCCCGCGCCGCCCCGCACCTTCTCGCCCTCATCCGGGTTCTTGTCCGGGTGGTACTTGAGCGCCAGCTTGCGATAGGCCTTCTTGATCTCCTCCGGGGAGGCGCTGGGCTTCACCCCCAGGATGTCATAATACTGGGTCTCCTTCACCATCTTGTCTCTGCGGGGCGGGGCGGGCCCGGTCAGCGCGCCCCGGACGCCCCCCCCGGCCCGGCCCGGCCCGGCCCCCGCCGACCGCGCGCGTCACGGCCACGGCCGCCGCCCGCCGCCCGCCGCCCGCCGCCCGCCACCAGCCTCCCGCCTCCCGCCGGCCGCCGCACTCGGGCCGGCTCCTCCGCAGCGGCTTTTATTCGGCGCCGGCGGAAGGTTCCGCCAGGAGACAGTGACGCCACAAGGGCCGAGAACCTTCGCGGAGGTTCCGGCGGCGCCTGAGGTGCCGGGCTGGCGCGGCGGGCTCGCTGCCCAGACCTCCGGCGCGGCCCCGCCGGCTCACCCGGCCTCCTCGGGCTCCTGCTCCTCGGGCTGCCCGTCCGACTCCTCGGAGCTCCAGTTCTGACCGCCGCCACGGGCCATGTCGGGGACCTTAGAAGGTGGCTTCGGCGTGGAGGGCGCCCTCCGAGGACCGTCCCGCCGCCCCGCCGCCGCCCGCCTGCCCTTGCGAGGGTCCGCGGGACCTGCCGGCTCGCGGGTAGGGTGGCCCGAGGGGCAGTGTCGGCGGGAACTTTGCGCTGAGGCGTTGGTCTGGGAGAGCCGCGTCCTGCGGTCCCCACCCAGCCTCTCCCCGGGGGTGTGGCCGCCCCCTGTTCGGTCACAGCCAGGTAGCGCCCTGAGGCCTGCCTCGGATTGTGGCATTTTTGAGGGGTTTGGAGTGGGCAGGGACCCTCTGCCGCGGTGGGGCCCCAGTTTCCGAGGGCCTGCAGCTGCCGGGGCTCCCCGTGGCATCTTCAAGGCCGGGGCGAACCTGAGCCCTTCCAGATGGGTACAGGGAGTGGGGGGAGGGGGCTTCGCGACCTCTCTACTGCCCACCACTGGGAACCACTTAAGTCCGCCAAGCGTGAGCTGTGACGTCCCGCAGATGTGGGCAGTGACGCCGGTCAGACTCGAGCAGCAGCGTTCCTCCAAATCTCTCAAGGGTGGGCAGTGCCCCCTCTTCTCCCAGGGGTGGGAAACCGCCCCTCCCCTCCGCTCATCATCGTTGAGCGAACTACCAGGGCTGGACCAGGCTGGCAGCCCCAGTGTTGGGCACACAATGGGGTCCCGCGGCTGGGACCCCAACCGGGTTGGGTCGCCCAGGACGCTGCCTGGCAGGTACAGTAATAGGTCCCCGACTTCCCTGGGCCACTCCCAGGTCCTGGCGGGTGCGCCCTGAGCCGAGATCACAACCGGCTGCAGAGAAGTGGGCGTGGAAAGCAGGCCCGGCTATCAGAGAACTGCAGGCCCCTCTGCCCTAGCCCAGCCTGGTTTCTGCCAGTGGAACACTTTGTCAGGGAGGGCGGGCCACTGCTCACCACCCTGGCATCCCTTGGCCTTGTTTTGGGTCCTATGGGTGAAGCAGGCACTTACCCCTCGTCTACGTGTTCAGTGGGGGTGAGAAACGACTTTCACTGTCCAAGAGAAATTTTAAGCTGCCCATCTCTATTTTGGGGGACATTGCTTTTTTTCACACTCTCTGGATTATGAATTATGCCCTGTAGGGCAGAACCTTTGGGCAGAGAACTCAGAGCTGGAGGTCAGAAATTTTGGAGTCCATATCCAGATCTTATTAACTATATGAGCCTTTTCCTCTCTGAGCTTGTTAGTTCATCAACAGGACATGATTGCCCTCTGCCTGCCTTTCTCAGAGGATCCTTGTAGGGATCAAATGAGATGGTAGCTGTGAAGGCTCCTGGTGCAGATGGTCTCAAACCAGCTCCTCATAGGGACCAGCTGGAAGCTGGTAGTAATCCCTGCAACCAGGCTGTACCCCAGACCAGTTATTTTAGAGCTTCTGAGGGTGGGTCCCAAACATGGGTATTTTTAAGGTTCCCCAGGTGGTTGCAATGTGCAGCCAGAGCTGAGATCCACTGCCCAGCACCACATACTTGCCCAGATCCAGTACTCTGTCCAGTGACATTGGTAGGATGAGCATGTGAGGGAGGGAGATGGCTTAAAGGTGGTTGGAGCCTAGAGGCATAGAATGGGTCTGTGGACTCTGGGTGACAGCTAATTCTGGAACCAGGTTCAAATCTCAGCACTACTACTTCTGGCTGTGTGACCTTGAGCAGGTGACAATCTTTTTGAGCCTCAGTTTTCTCATCCTTTTAATGGAGATGATATCAACAGCACCTACCTTATAATCTTGTGAAGCACCTGAAAAATAGTCTCAACATGTTGATGCATGCTTTTTTTTTTTTTCTTCTTTTTATGTTTGTCTAAGCTAAAAAAGCTGACAAAGATTCCTTTCTTGGCCAAACTCTAGCCTCTGCTTGGCTAGGCTTCAATTTAGGCTTATAAAGACTGAGCAAACACATAGTTTCTAACAGCTCAAGGCCAATCCCTGAGATGACCCTAGATCCCCTTAGAGTGTCTGCCTGAGAAAACTCAAGGCTGCCCCCCAAATGTACTGCTTGTTTCATCCAGCACCTGAGGATAGAGCTGCCTCCCGGTCTCTGTGGGAGGATAGACTCCTAATTTCAGTAATTGCCAGCTAGCAGACACAGCTGGCCTAATCTCGTTTACACTGACTGGCACTTGGTAATTTTTTACTTCCCTGACTATATTGAACCCCTGCTTGTCCCTCTCCCTATTCTCTCATCCTCTCTTCAAAATGCAAGTTACTTTTGTATGAATCAGTTAAGTTCATGCTAGACTCTTTTCTCTGTTGCAACAGTTATTACTGATTAAATTCTGTCCTTTCCATTTTAACTAGTGTCCAGCTTTGTTTATCTTCAACAAAGCTTTTGATGATCTAGATTGTTTCCCACAACTATACATGGGAGGGTTTGAGGCATTACACAGACATTTCTTACATTATCAGTTACGTGTTTATTTTCATGATTACCTTTTCTTTATTGCAGATTTTATTGCAAGTGACATTGGTTTTCCAGTCATGGGAAGCAATGTAAAGTTTCCTTTTTATATTTTTTTAAAAAGAGTAGATAAATAGTTAAGCATAAGTGGTACTGGTGATACTTGAATGACTGAAATTTGAGAAATGCTGATCCAATTCTACCATCTCATTTTGCAGTTGGGGAGACTCTTAGACAAAGAAGTCAAACCAGTAGGCATAGAATGGGCATTGTCCCCTGACTCCCAGTGCCTGACTTCCTCTCTGACCCAGTGTGGAAGGAGAATCAAAACAAGCAAGAAAGTAGCTTTTGCCCAAGGAAGCCTGGGGTAGGTTCTTAAAGGAGAAGGACTTCATGGAGGAGGGGCACGTGCCGTGCCGGAGACTGGAAGGCAGAAGTCCCTTGAGCAGAGGTGGGAGGGAGGGAGCCATGCTGGCGGGACAGCAGAGTAAAGGCCGAGAGCACAGGTGGATGAAGGCTTTGAATTGGGTGGGATGCAGGGACAGGTGTACTGGAGCCTGGATGCCTTGGGCAGGGGTTTGCTCCTCCTCTGATGGACCCTGGGAAGCCATCGAAGGTCTCAAAGCAGGACCTGCATTCTGGGAGGAGTAACCAGCAGCAGCTGTCAGGGGCTGGGTGGGTCTGGACCTTCTGGGAGAGATCTGAGCTGGTCATGCAGATTTAAGACGCTGGCCCAGAGAGAGGGTGTAGGAGGAAGAAGAAAGCGCCAAGGAGAAGCCTGCAGGGGGCACGGGCCTTTAGGAATTGGAAGTAAGAAGAACAGCCATCAGAGAGGCAGGAGGAGAGCACAGAAGGTGGAGAGGGGCTGAGACCGTGGAAGGCCTGGACAGCGGGAAGGAGCACAGGGGTCAGTGGGTGGCAGAGAGGCGGAGAATGGTGGGGCCAGCACTTTGAGGGGAGGACACTGGGCTTCTCCAATGAGAGGATGTTAGTTTATTGGCCCCCAAAAGAGCAGTTGTCATTCCAGACCATTGTTTCAATATCTCGAGAGATTTCTGCTTGAAGAGGCCCTGCCTCTTGCTGGTTGTGTGACTTTGGGCAAATTACCTCTTTCTAAACCTCCATCTCCTCCTCTGTAAAGTGAGGATAAGAACATCTACTTCAGGGGGTTACAGTAAAGATGCATAGAGACAATGTGTAGAGGGCTTACCCTGTGCAGAGATCACATGCTCACAAAAAGGAATTTATTGATTTCATCACAACAGGGTTAGTGTGCACCTGCTGCCTTTGTGGTGCAGTGCTAGATTCTGGTTGTGCCTGCCTTCGGTTAGTTCACGGGACTTGCCGTGCCTGAATACCTGAATCTAACCGCTCTGGGTGACCTCTGGCATGGGCTGATTTCACTCGCACTCCAACCCCTCAGGTCCTCTCATCAGGGCACCCATCTTGTGAGGTCCCAGAGTCCTGAGAGAAGACACCCATCCAATGTCCTTTCAGCTTGTTAATAAAGTGCCTTTTGCGTCCCAGCACTGCAAGAGGCTTTGGAGCACACTGAGAAACACCACTTTCTCGCCCACATGGAGGGCAAGGGCAAGTGGAGAAATAAAGCTCCAACTGCAAGTAGTGATGAGAGCCATGAAGGAGAAGTATCCCATTGAATTCTGGGTGGTCAGGGAGGTTTATTGGAGGACATGATCTTCAGATGAGTCCTGGAGGTTGAGAAGAAGCTGGCCGTGAAGGGCTAGAGGTACAAAGTTCCAGGCACAGGCAACAGCATGTGTGAAGGCCCCAAGGTGTGAAAGACCTTGGCCTCTTCTAGAACCAAAAAGGAACCAGTGTTTCCAGAACAGAGATGAAGCAGGGGTGTGGCCCTTAGGGCAGAGTTGGATTTTATCCTTAGGGTGACAAGAAGCCTCTAAAGGGCTGTAAGCTGGGGGGTGTACTTTTAAAAAAAAATGTTATCTATTTATTTCATAACATTTTTTTACTTTATTTCAGAAAAATCACTATGTTATAAACAGCATCTTTGCTCACTTTCTGTTCTATTTTCAGTAATGCCAGATTATAAAACATTTCTTGGGCCATGGTAGCTCTCTGTTTTAATTTGGAAATATTTTACTCTTCTGAGGCATAGCACAATTCTCAAAGGGATACTTAGCTTCAGAAATGTTGAACTATGTATTTTATGTATAATGTTTGAACACTGTAATGGAGTCATGTAAGATAAATGAGAGTTACTGTGGAAATACTACAAATGTTTTAATTCCATCATATAATTGCTATCAGTTTTTAAAAACAGCTTTATTGAGTTATAATAAACACAAATGAATTGTGCATATTTAATGTGTACCATTTAATAAGTGTCTTTACCACTTTAACTTTTAAATTTGATATTTTGGTTTTTTTTTTTATTTTATTTATTTATTTTTTTTCATATTGTTATGAAAATTTTTTTTTTATTTTATTTTACAGAATCAAAGAGTCTAACAGTATATCTTGTTAGATACAGTATGTCCTCATAATGTATACATTATTTCTTGTACAATGATATGAAATAATATGGGAAATATTCATGATAAATTATTAAGTGAACAGTGCAAGTTAAAAACAATAGTTTCATATTTTTTTCTCCACCCCCCCTTTCCCGAGTCAGCACCTTCAAGTGTTACCACTCCCCAAACGGTGCGCATTGCACTCATTGTGTAGGCATACCCCCATCCCCTCCCCCACCCCCCACCTCAGTCTGATGTCCAATTGGTGTCGTTTCCAGATTTGTATTTAGGTGATGATCAGGGAAACCAATTTTCTGGTGAGTACCTGTGATGCTTGTTTTTCCATTCTTGGGATACTTCACTTAATATAATGGGTTCCAACTCTCTCCAGGAGAACCATAGAGATGTCGTATCTTCATCATTCCTTATAGCTGAGTAATATTCCATGGTATACATATACCACAGTTTACTAATCCAATCATGTATTGATGGGCATTTGGGTTGTTTCCACATCTTTGCTATTGTGAATTGTGCTGCTATAAACATTTGGGTACACGTGCCTTTGTTACAGAATGACCTTTTTTCCTTTGGGTATATGCCCAGTAATGGGATTGCTGGGTCAAATGGCAGGTCTACTTGAATCTGTTTAAGATACCTCCATAATGCTTTCCACAGGGGTTGCACTAGTTTGCAGTCCCACCAGCAGTGTATTAGTGTTCCTGTCTCTCCACACCCACGCCAACATGTGTTGTTTTGGGTTTTTTTGATAAAGGCCATTAAGTTTGATATTTTGAATAGGTAACATGGGCAATCCACATGGTTCAATTTTTTTTTTAATTTCAAAATACTAAGGAGATACAAATGTTTTTGTTACATGTATACATCGTATAATGCTGAAGTCAGGGCTTTCAGCGTACCTGCCACCAGGACAGTGTTCTTCGTACTTGAGAAGTTTTTAATCCTTCAACCCCCTCCCACCTTCCCCCTCTTGTTGGTTTCCAATGTCCTTTACATCTCTTTGTGACCATGTGTACCCACCGTTTGATCAGTTTTGATATACATACAGACCCGTGAAACCATCACCTTAAGAGATATAGAACATATCCATTACTCCCAAAAGAGTCCTCATGAGGGAGTGTACATTTAAAAGATGACCTGCTCAAGATTGTACCAGTCAGCAGCTAAACTGGGGGCACAGGCCTGGTCTGCTGTTTCCTAGTTTGGTTTTTTTCCAGAAAATAAACCCATCAGCACTTGGTTGTGATACTGGGTCTGCCACTCCCTAGCTGTGTGACCTTAGGCAAGTTACTTAACTTCTCTGCTTCTATTTCTTATCTGTAAAAGAGTACCTAGCTCATAGGGCTATGAGGAATATGTGAAATTATATACATATATATTTATACACAGATGCATATATTAATATATGTACACACAAAATAATATAAATTATACAATAAAAAGCCCTCAGTACTAGGCACAGCATTCAACAAATAATGGCCATTGTTGTTATTTGATACAAAAAGCTCCATACATGTATCGTATTTGGAGATACAAAAAGGCAAATAGGGTGGAAGGCTGAAAAACCTCTTCCTTCTCCAGGGGTGTTGGGTTGAGACATTTACCTTAATGATGCCACTAGTGGTTCTAGAATGTCCTGTGTGTGTGTCTAGTAAAAGCTACACTTAATGGTTTCTTCAGATCTTTCCACAACCTTGGCCAGTTCTATCTCAGCATCATGGCCTGTGTTAAGTCTGGTGCCTGGCAAACTACAGACTATTCCATGCCAGAAAGAAGATTTGACTTTAGCCTCAGACACTCAGGCTCAAACCTCAAGGCATCTCATCTCTTCCTCTCTCCTTCCCTATTACTAAATGGTGTGAATGTTCCCTGGAGTTTCCCAGACCTGTCCTCTGCTTTAAGAGGTGCCCTCATCATCCTCTGACTCTCCCCTTCCAATCACTGTCCTTCCATCCCAGCTGGCCATGTGACATCCAGATTATAACATTTCCAGAAGTCCAGTTCTGTTCAAGTCACAAACCTGCTCTAGAACCTTTGATGGATCCCTGAATAAAATGATCAAATCCAAATCCTCCCCCTGGCATTGAATTTTCTCTATGGTCTGAACCCAGCTCACCTTTCTTGGCTCCGAGTCCCACTCAGAGCCCTGTTTGCACCGTCAGAGTAGCACAGTGTGTTCACCAGCTCGGGAGGTTGGAGAACAAGCCTGGAATCCGTCCGAAATCAGACACCGTGATTCTATCATGTACATTTAAAAGATGACCTGCTCAAGATTGTACCAGTCAGCAGCTAAACTGGGGGCACAGGCCTGGTCTTCTGTCTCCTAGTTTGGTTTTTTCCAGAAAATAAACCCATCAGCACTTGGTTGTAATACTGGGTCTGCCACTTCCTAGCTGTGTTATCTTAATCTTTTAAATGTATCATGGTGAAGTAACATTTTAAAATGTGCATCTAAGTAGCTAGCATTGATTGTTCTTAGAATGGGAGCTATCTTTGGAAAAATACATCGATAAGCAGTTTAGAGAGGTGTTCGAGATTCTAAGGTCAGGGCCTTAAAAGGTGATGGCAAAATTGCCTGGCATCACACCAAACAGGAATTTCTTATACTTGGAGGAAGGAGAAAAATGAGAAGCGAGGACGGAGAGACAAGAGAGAAGAGCTTGGAGGAGGTGATGGGGTCCTCAGCCTCTGGGAAGGCACAGAACTGTGGGGAGAGCTTCAGAGTGTGACAGGCTGTGACAGTTGAGGGATTTGAGCCAAATTTACCCAGTCTTGATGAGCAGCCAGTTCCATTTATTATTGTTACTATCGTTATTACAAAAAAAAAAAAAATACTCCTTAAAAAGATACTCCTGCCTTGGGAGAAGCACAGGCGAGAGAAGAACAGAATCTTGCTGCAAAAAATTTAAAAATATATATCCTTTAGAAATGCTTGCTTGCAGAAACACATCTTTCCTTTTTGGTTAGCTGACAAGTTGTTTGTGGAACAAGGCCCTAGAAAATGTTGGGCTCTGAATAAAGTAATGAAAATGGCCAGTAACCGTATTTTAGAAGTTCAACCTCACTACTGATCAAAGAAAAGCAAATTAAGACAATGACGTGATACCATTTTTTGCCAGTGAGGACTGAGGAGCAGCTGAGTCAATAAGGGGACCTGTGCAGTGGCAAAAGAGATAACCCCATGTTCACTTGCTGCAGGCCTCTCAGGGGAGGCCATCAGAGCCAGCAGGGACCAGGCAACAGATGTCCCCACCTTGGGTCCAAGTCCCACCCCCCAGCATCCAGAAAAAAAGAGTAAATCTCCCTACTCACCCAGAAGCTGGGGGCCAGAGCTGGGCAAAGCTGAATATTCACCTGAAAAGGGCCATTGTAACTTGAAAAGGGGCCACCCTTTTTAATTTTTAAATTTTCATAGTACTTTATTAAAGTATAACTCACACATAGTAAATTGCACAAAACTTAAGTGGACTGCTCAATGACATTTTACACACGTGTATACCTGTGTGACTACCACCTGAATCCAAGATACAGGATACTTCTGTCACCCCAGAAAGTTCCCTCATTATTCTGAGTTCTGACATCGCAGACTGAGTTTGCCTGTTTTTGAACTCCATGTCGGTGGAACCATGCAGTGTGTATTCTTTTAGTCTGGCTACTTTTGCTCACTGTACAGTTTTGAGATTTATCTGTAAACATCATCAGTATTTCATTTGTATCGATGACAAGTATTCTATTGTACGACTATGCCACGATTTGTTTATCCATTTTTCTGATGATGGACATCAGGGTTGTTTCCTGTTTTAGTCCATCACAAATGAAGCTGCTTGTACAAATTTTTGTGTGAACATGTGGTTTCATTTCTCATCAGTAAATACCTGGGAGTGGATTTATAGGGTCATAGAATAGGTGTCGGTTTAACTGCTGTGTGGGGGTATCTCTGCACCAACAACCAAGCAAGCAATTCTGCAGTGGACATCAGCTGTGTATCCTCCAATTCCATTCACTTCTGACACTGTCTACCTGGAGATAGCATCAGATCCCACAGGTCAGTCCCACAAGACTGCCTCCCACTTTAGATGCCAATCACAAGCACAGGTTGTGACCTGTGCTCCTATTGACAGGCTGTAAACTGGGGTTCCCACAACCCGTTCTTTGGGTTTGATTACTAGAACAGCTCATGGAACTCAGGGAAACACGTTACTTACATTTACTGGTTTATCATAAAGAATATTACAGAAGACACAGATAAGCAGCCAGATGCAATAGACGCAAAGGTATGTGGGAGGGGGCAGGGAGCTCCCATGCCTTCTCTGAGGGCACCACCCTATGGAAACCTCCACGTGTTCAGCTGTCTGGAAGCCCATCCGAACCCTGTCCATTTGAGTTTTTATGGAGGCTCTATTATACAGGCATGCTTGATTACATCATTGGCCACTGGTGATTGACTCAATCTTCAGCCCCATCTCCGCTCTCATAGGTGGTGGGGTCAGGGGAGCTGTGAAAGTTCCAACCCTTTGATCACGGGATTAGTTCCCCTGGCAACCAGCCCCCATCCTGAGGCTATTCAGGAACCCACCAAGAGTCACCTCATTAGAACAAAAGACACTCCTATCATCCAGGAAATTCCAAGGGAGTTCTGTGTTAGGAATCTGGGTCAAAGACCAAATATTAGAACAGAAGATTTTCCTAGCATCTCTATTGCTCAGAAAATTACAAGGGTTTTAGTAGCTCCATCCCAAGGACCAAGAGCAGAGACTTATATGTATTTTTCTTATTTCACAACTGCCAGGCAGTTTTGCAAAATGGTTATACCACTGTATACTCCTACCAGCAATGTATATGAGTTCCAGTCACTCTGTATTGTTGGCAGCACGAGGGATTATCTGTCTTTTTAATTTCAGCCATTTCTGGTGAATGTGCAGTCATAACCCATGGTTTTCATTTGTATTTCCCTGAGAACCAACAATGTCAGCATCTTTTTGTGTACTTATTGTTTCACATGTGGAATGTGGTGTGTCAAGGACCTGGGCAATCATGGAGTGAGGTCTCCTAAAGACAAAACACCTCCAAACTGAAATTTGCATTTGTAGGCATTCTCTTTCCCGGTCCTTTCTCTGCTTTTTAGTGGCTATGGGTTGTTTCAATGATGGGGAGGGCTGGGGAAGTTGTCCTTGTGTATTTGGGGGCTTAACTCACCTTAGTGAGATGGAGCTGTTTTGAGCTGTGTTGGACTCCGCATGGCTCCTTTCCATGGGCTTCTGGGCAATTCTGTTTACCAGATGCTCTGACTTCTCTCCATTGCTGCAGAAACCCTGGGACAGCGATGGCCACTCAGTGGACAGGTGGGTAGGGGACACATGGGGCAAGACACGGGAAGGTCCCAGGTCTGATAACACAGTATGGTGAGATAGTATAAAAACTTGTTATTTGACTATCTATCACTAATCTGCTTTCTCAACAGCCTTTCAGAAAATTGTCCTTTTGTCACTGTTGACAACGCTGCATGATCTCACTCATAAGTGGAATCTAAAAACGTCAAAGTCACAGAAGCAGAGAGTGGAGTGGTGGGTGCCAGGGGTGGGAGAGGGGAGATGTTGGGCCAAGGGTGCAAAGTCCTGTAGTTAACAATAGTGTATTGTATACTTGGGATTTGCTAAGAGAGCAGATCTTAAGTGTTCTCACCACACACACAAAAAAGTAACTATGTGAGGTGGTGGATATGTTAATTAGCTTGGTTATGGTAATCATTTCACAATGTATACGTATATTAAATTATCACATTGTATGCCTTAAATAGGTACAATTTTTATTTGTCAGTTCTACCAAAATAAAACTGGAAGAAAAAGAAAATTGTCTCCCCTGAGGAGGGAGTGGGGGGAGCCCAGCAGAGGGAAGAGCCTGCCTCCCAGTGCTGAGGTTAAGGCACAAGACCCAGCCTCTCCTGGCCCTGGTGCAGCCAGGGATGGATGCATCACCAGTCAGAGAGACACTCTCTTCTAGAACACTGGATCCCAATAGAGCGACACCAGAAGCCAAGGAAGAATTGGAGGAAGTTCTTAGCAGCCATAGTGGGGCCGGGGGTGAGGATGTCAGTGGTGGCAGGCCCAGGCTGGCTATGGGGTCATTGCCATGTTTATTGCTTCCTGCTTTTAAGCTCCCTGGAGCTCCTTGGAGACTACTCAGTCTCAAGCCTGGTGCCCTAGCCTCCTAGATGAGGCCATGTCACTGCATTCTGGCCAATGGAAAGTGGAGAAATAGTATGGACACCACTTCAGGCCCACAAAATCTTCCCGCACAATCCTCCACACTCTCTCTTCCTCTGTCTGCTGGCTGCGTGCTGGCTGATAACCTAGGATGTCGTGTATTGAATGGGAGCAGGGGGGCCTTTGGCCTGTGTGAATCAGAACTGGCTCCCCCCACCACCATTTTTTGCCAGTGAGTACTGGGGAGCAGCTGAGTCAATAAGGAGACCTGTGCAGTGGCGAGAGAGAAAACCTCATGTTCACTTGCCGCAAGAACAGCTTTGTGGAGCTTTACGTGAGCAACTCATAAATTTGTGTTGTATAAAGCTATTGTTATTTTGGTATTTTCTTAATACAGCAGCTAATTATGCCTTAACTAATATAGCTGACCATAGTCAGTTTCTGTTGTCCGCAACCAAGAACCCTGACTGATAAAATATATCTGGTGATCCTTCATATAGACCACGAGGATATACACAAAAAATGCTAACAATACAATCTCCAGATGATGAAATGATGCTTGAGTTTTATTTCCTTATTTTGCTTTTCTGTGTGTTTCAAATTTTTCTGCATGAACATATATACATCATCTAATTAGAAAATACAGCTTTAAAAATAAGCAGGTTTGGATTCTCTGAGAAAGAGTCCTCCACACAAAAGGCCAGGAAATCCAGAGAGCCCATTGGATTTGCAAAAGCAATGACTCCAGGCCCCTCAAGTCTTCTCTAGGCTACACTGTCCAAATTCCAGCAGTTTCTCCAGAGGTCTCTCATGTTTCAAGATCTTTCCTCATTGCCCACTCTGGACCCCTCCTCAGAGTTTGTCAACAACCCCTCACAGCGTGGGCCCCAGAGCTGAGCACAGTGGGAAAGGCTGGAACTCCAGTTCAGCTCAGCAAGGCTTCACTGGCATCAGCCGTTGGCAGGTCCACAAGGCACTGGGAGTGATGACAGGCCCCCTGGACACTGGCCCATGCCCCTCTCTGCCGCATAGCAGTCCTATTACTCTGTGATCTCCTGCCAAGCCCCCAGCTCCCAGGCCTCAAGGGCAGGGGTGGTCTGAGTCCCCCCGGTGAGGTGAGGCTCTCAGACAAGGTCTCTATGACCAGGCAAGCAGGGGCCTGCTCTCCCAGGCGTCCCCGCCTACCAACAGCTGGGGGCACTTTTCACTTAATCCTCACATCTGCCCAGTAGAGTGGGCACAGTTGCCCTCACTTTACTAGTGAGGAAACTGGGACTCAGGGAGGTTAAGTATTAATATTAATAACTCACCCAAGTTCACACACAACTAAAATGGGGACCCTGCCAGAACCCTAACCCAGACTGAATGATGCCAAAGCCCACCACGTTCTTTCCAGTCCGCCACACACCTGTCTCTGTGGCCAAGGTCAAATACCTGGACTGTTAGTAACGGAGCCAAACCATTGCATGGCCACTCTAACAAGGAAACAGGAAAACATCTCCAGTTCAAACAAAGTTTTGGGCTCGCTCTTTCTTTCTTTTCGCCTCCCTCCCTCCCTCCCTCCCTTCCTTCTCTCTCTCTCTTTCTCTCTTTCTTTCCTCCTTTCTTCTTCTTTCTTTGTTTTTCTTTCTTTCCTCCTCTCCTTCCTTCCTTCCTTTCTTCTTTCTTTCTTTCTTTCTTTTTCTCCTTCCTTCCTTCTTTCCTTCCTTCTTTTCTCCCTTCCTTCCTCTCTTTCTTTCTTTTTAAATAGGGATTCAGGTTAGCAATAGTCCAATATTCTGCTGAGTTCCTGCAAAAATCATATAATGCACATACACACCCTCTCTCCCAATTTTTGGGTGAAGGAAACTGGGACCCAAAGAGGGGTCACAGCTTGCTCAGGGTCACACAGCATCTTATTCCAGGCCGGTTAAAGCCAGAACCTGGGCCTTCTAACTCCAAGCCAATGTCCTCTACATCAGATAGCCACCAAAATACCCCCAAGCATGCCAGTATATTCATTAATAATTTTTAAAATAAACCTATTGTAATATAATGTATACAAAGAAAATGCACAATCCCTAAGTGTACAACACAATGAATTACCATAAAGTGAACACGTCTATTTAACCCCTGCCCGGAATTAGAAAGAGAACATTGGCCGGGCGTGGTGGCTCACGCCTGTAATCCTAGCACTCTGGGAGGCCGAGGCGGGTGGATCGCTCAAGGTCAGGAGTTCGAGACCAGCCTGAGCGAGAGCGAGACCCCGTCTCTACTAAAAATAGAAAGAAATTATATGGACAACTAAAAAAATATATATATATATAGAAAAATTAGCCGGGCATAGTGGCGCATGCCTGTAGTCCCAGCTACTCGGGAGGCTGAGGCAGGAGGATCGCTTGAGCCCAGGAGTCTGAGGTTGCTGTGAGCTAGGCTGACGCCACGGCACTCACTCTAGCCTGGGCAACAAAGTGAGACTCTGTCTCTAAAAAAAAAAAAAAAAGAAAGAAAGAGAACATCACCAGCACTCCAGAAGCTGTCTAGCATGAGGGGTCATTTTGCCTCTTTGTGAGCATCATACAAGTGGAGCCATGTAATAGGTATTCTTCTGTGTCTGGCTTTTCATGCTCAACATCAAATTGGCAAGAATTTTCAGCGCTGCTGGGTTTAGCAATATTTCATTCATTTTCATTGCTGCTTAGTGTTCCATCGTAGGAATACACCACACTTTAACCATCCGTTCTACAGTTGGTGGACGTTGGGCTGTTTCCAGTTTGGGGCAGTTATGGCACTGCCGTTATGCCTTTTGGCACAAGTATGTTCACACTTCTGTTATTAATAGATACACTCCTGGGAGTGGAATTGCCGGGTGGGTTCAGGGCCACTTCAGTGGCCCTCTTGCTTTCTCCCAGCACACTGCCCCCACAGTGGAGACTCCTATTTGGCGCTTTGAGAAATCCCTGCTGACCCCCACGCCTTGTTGCCCACAAGACCCTCAGGCTGCCCCGCTGAGAATGGGCAGCGGGCAGCCATGGCACAAATTTGCTACAGCCAAGTGGCTGCGGGGCTGGCTTAGCACATCTGCTGGGAAGCGCTCTGCTCCGAGCTCTGCAGACAAGTCCCTTCTCAATTAAACACAGGCCCCGCAGCTGCCAGCTGGGAACTGGCTCTGTTCAGGCTGCCAGTTAGTGATAATCTGCTCATTTTGTTATCATTGTGGTTTTAATTTGCATTTCCCTAATGTTTGTTGGCCATTTGTCTATCTTCTTTTGAAAACAATCTGTTCGTGTCTTTCCCTCACTTTTTTTAAAGACGATTTTCTTTTTTTATTTCAGCATATTACGGGAGTACAAATGTTTAGGTTACATATATTGCCTTTGCCCCACCCAGGTCAGAGCTTCAAGTGTGTCCATCCCCCAGACAGTGAACACTGCACCCATTAGGTGTGAATATACCCATCCCCACCCCCCCCCACCTGCCCAACACCAGATGAATGTTATTACTATATGTGCACTTAAATGTTGATCAGTTAATACCAATTTGATGGTGAATACATGTGGTGCTTGTCTTTCCATTCTTGTGATACTTCACTTAGTAGAATGGCCTCCAGCTGTATCCAGGGTAATACAAGAGGTGCTAGAGCACCATTGTTTTTTGTGGCTGAGTAGAACTCCATGGTATATATATACACCACATTTTATTAATCCACTCATGTATTGATGGGCACTTGGGCTGTTTCCACATCTTTGCAATTGTGAATTATGCTCCTATAAACATTCGAGTGCAGATGTCTCTTTTATAGAATGTCTTTTATTCCTTTGGGTAGATGCCCAGTAATGGGATTGCTGGATCAAATGGTAGTTCTACCTGTAGCTCTTTGAGGTATCTCCAAATTACTTTCCACAGAGGTTGTACTAGTTTGCAGTCCCACCAGCAGTGTAAGAGTGTTCCTGTCTGCATCCATGCCAACATTTATTGTTTGGGGACTTTTTGATAAAGGCCATTCTTACTGGAGATCAGTGATATCTCATTGTGATTTAGATTTGCATTTCCCTGATGATTAGAGGTATTGAGCATTTTTTCATGTTTTTTGGCCATTAGTCTATCTTGTTTTGCAAAGTTTCTGTTGATGTCCTTCACCTCTCACAAAAATCAACTCACGGTTGGTAACAGACTTAAACCTAAGGCCTGAAACTGTAAGAATCCTAGAAGAAACTGTTGTAAAACTCTTGTAGACATTGGCCTAGGCAAAGAATTTATGAAGAAGTCCCCCACTTATTGATGGGGTTATTTTCTTTTTTTTTTTTTTTCTTGCTGATTTGAGTTCTTTGTAGATTCTGTATATTAGTCCTTTGTCAGATATATAGTTTGTGAATATTTTCTCACATTCTGTAGGTTATCTATTTACTCTGTTATTTCTTTTTCTGTGCAGAAACTTTTTGGTTTAATTAAGTCCCATTTATTTATTTTTCTTGTTGCTGTATGTGCTTTTAGGGTCTTAGTCATAAATTCTTTGCCTAGGCCAATGTCTAGAAGAGTTTTTCCTACATTTTCTTCTAGAATTTTTAGGGGTTCAGGTATTTCATTTAAGTCTTTAATCTATCTTACGTTAATTTTTAATCTGTTTTACGTTAATCCAGTTTCATTCTTCTGCATGTATCTATCCAATTTTCCCAGCACCATTTATTGAATAGACTGTCCTTTCCCCATTGTATGTTTTTGTCTGATTTGTTGAAAATCAGTTGGTCATAGTTATATATCTTTATTTCTGGGTTCTCTGTTCTGTTCCATTGTTCTATGTGTCTACATTTACCCCATAACCATGCTGTTTTGATTACTACAGCCATGAAGTATAATTTGAAGTCAAGCAATATGATGCCTCCAGATTTGTTCCTTTTGCTTAGGATTGCTTTGGCTATTTGGGCTCTTTTTGGTTCCATATGAAGTTTAGGACTGTTTTTTCTAGGTCTGTGAAAAATGATGTTGGCATTTTCATGGGAATTGCACTGAATCCATAAATCACTTTGAGCAGTATGGACATTTTAATAATGTTGATTGTTCCAATCCATGAGCATGGGATGTTTTTCCATTTGTTTGTGTTATCTATGATTTCTTTCATCAGTGTTTTGTAATTCTCCTTGTAGAGATCTTTCATCTCCTTGGTTAAATATATTCCTAGGTATTTTGTTTTCTTTGCAGCTATTATAAATGGTATTGAGTGCTTGATTTGAGTGTCAGCTACATTCATGTAATTTATGTATATTAATTTTGTAACCTGAGACTTTACTGAATTTATTTATTAATTCTAGGAGTCGTTTGGTGGAGTCTTTAGGGTTTTCTAGATATAATATCATATTGTCAGCAAACAGGGATAGTTTGCCCTCCTCTTTACCAGTTTGGATGCCATTTATTTCTTTCTCTTGCCTGATTGCTCTGCCTAGGACTTCCAATACTGTGTTGAATAGAAGTGCTGACAGTGGGCATCTTTGTCTTGTTCCAGTTCTTAGGGGTAATTTTTTCAAGTTTTCCCCATTCAGTATGATGTTGACTGTGGGTTTGTCATATGTGGCTTTTATTATTTTTGAGGTATGTTCCTTCTATGCCTAGTTTGTTGAGGGTTTTTATCATAAAGTGGTGGCGGATTTTATTGAATGCTTTTTCTGCATCTGAGATGATCATATGGTTTTTGTTTTTAATTCTGTTTGTGTGGTGACTCACATTTATTCATTTGTGTATATTGAACCATACTTGCATCTCTGAGATAAAACCTACTTGGTCATGGCGGACTATTTTTTTGATGTGCTGTTGGATTCAGTTTGCTAGTATTTTGCTGAGAATTTTTGCATCTATGTTCATTGGGTATATTGGTCTATAGTTTTCTTTTCTTCTTTTACTCTTTCCTGGCTTTGGTATCAGGGTGATATTGGCTTGATAGAATGAGTTAGGGAGGATTCCCTGCTTCTTGATATTATGGAACAGTTTTCAGTGTAGAGGTTTTCATAGTAGTCTTGGATGATATTTTATACTTCTGTGGTATCAGTCATAATGCCTCCTTTTCTTTTCTGTTTGAGCTTATCTGAATCCTTTCCCTTTTATTTATGGTTAATATAGCTAGTGGTCTATTGATTCTGCTTACCTTTTCAAAGACCCAACTTTTTTTTTTTTTTAAGAGATGATGTTTCACTATGTTGCTCAGGGTGGTTTCAAACTCCTGAGCTCAAGTGATCCTCCTGTCTCAGCCTGCCAAAGTACTAGAATTACAGTCATGAGCCTTCATGCCTGGCCTCAAAGAAGCAACTTTGTGTTTCATTGACCCTCTGTATTGCTTTTTTGGTTTCAATTTTGTTTGGGTCTACTCTGATCTTTGTTATTTCTTTTCTTCTGCTACCTTTGGGTTTGGTTTGTTCTTTTTTTTCTAACTTAATTTGTGATCTTTCTTTCTTTTTGATGTAGGCATTTAAGTCTATGAACTTCTCTCTTAACACTGCTTCTTCTGTATCCTAGAGATTTTGAAAACTTTTGTCACCTTTGTTGTTCCATTCAAAAAAATTTTTTATTTCCATTTGACTTCATAATTGATCCAAGGATCATTCAGCAGCAGGTTGTTTAATTTCCCTGTATTTGTGTCATTTTGAGAGTTCCTCTTGGAATTGGAGAGTTCCTCTTGTGGTCTGAGAAGATACATGGTATGATTTCAACTTTTTATTTCTTTTTTTTTTTTTTTTTTTGAGACAGAGTCTCACTCTGTTGACCAGGCTAGAGTGAGTGCCATGGCGTCAGCCTAACTCACAGCAACCTCAAACTCCTGAGCTCAAGCGATCCTCCTGTCTCAGCCTCCCAAGTAGCTGGGACTACAGGCATGCACCACCATGCCCGGCTAATTTTTTCTATATATATTTTTAGCTGTCTGTATAATTTCTTTCTATTTTTAGTAGAGATGGGGTCTCGCTCTTGCTCAGGCTGGTCTCGAACTCCTGAGCTCAAACGATCCGCCCACCTCGGCCTCCCAGAGTGTTAGGATTACAGGCGTGAGCCACCGCGCCTGGCCTGATTTCAACTTTTTAAAATTTGCCAAGACTTATTTTGTGGCCTAACATATGATCTATTTTGGAAAATGTCCTATGTGCTGATGAGAAGAATGTATATTCTGAAGTTTTTGAGTAGAATATTTTGTAAATATCTGTTAGATCCATTTGTTCTGAAGTTCTGTTTAAGTCCCATGTATCTTTGTTGATTTTCTGCCTTGATGATCTGTCTGGTTCTGTAGTGAAGTGTTGAAGTTCCTGGCCATTTTGATTTTGCTGTTATTTCTTTCCTTAATAAAGAAATAAAATTAATAAATAAAATCTAGTGGAATTTGTTTTATGAACCTGGGAGCTCCTGTGTTAGGTGCATATATATGTAGAATTGTTATATCTTCTTGTTGAATTGATACCTTTATCATTATATAATGGCTATCTTTGTCTTTTTTTAACCATTGTTGATTTAAGTCTATTTTATCTGATACAAAAATAGATACTCCTGCTTGCTTTTGATTTCCATTTGAGTGGAATATTTTTTCCACCCTATTACCTTGAGTCTATGAGAATCTTTGTGAGTTAAATGAGTTTCTTGGAGACAGCATATAATTGGGTTGTATTTTTTTTTATTCATTCAGCCAATCTGTATCTTTTCAGTGGGGCATTAAGACCATTTACATTCAATGTTAATATTGATATGTGAGATACTATTCTGGTCATCCCTGTTGATTGCTACCTAGCTGCTTTGTTTTTCTCTCTTATTTACTGTTTTATAAGAGCTGTGAGTTTTAACTTTTGGATGTTTTTACACTGGTAGGTATTGACTGTTCTGCTCCATGTATAGAGCACTTTCAAGCATTTCTTGTAGGGCAGGTCTAATGTGACAAATTCCCTTAGTATTAGCTTGTTTGGGAGAGACTTCTTTTCTCTTTTATTTATAAAATTAGTTTTGCAGGATACAAAATCCTTGGCTGGCAGTTATTCTATTAATAAGAAGACTAAAAATGGAACCCCAATCCCTTCTGGCTTGTAAGGTTTCTGCTGAGAAGTCTGCCATTAATCTTGGGGAGGCAGCAGCAATGGATCTGACCTCTGGGTAGACGCAGCACTCTGGGACTGGGTTTTCCTTTGTAAGTTACTTGATGCTTTTGTCTCAGAACTTACAGGATTTTCTCCTTCACTTTGACTTTGGCCAGATTGATGATTATGTGCCTTGATGATGTCCTATTTGCCTTGAATCTTCCAAGTATTTGATGACTTCTTGTATCTGGATATCTATATCTCTACCAATACTAGGAAAGCTTTCCTCCATTATTTCCTCAAATTGATTTTCCATACTTTTTGCTTTTTCTTCTTCTCTCTCCCGGATACCTATGCTTCTTATATATTTGTTCACTTTACATAGTCCCATATTTCTTGGAGACATTGTTCATTCTTCTTCATTTTTGACTGACTGGGTTAATTCAAAAGCCTTGTCTTCAAGCTCTGAAATTATTTCTTCTGCTTGGTATAGTCTGTTCTTAAAACTTTCTGCTGTACTTTTTGAAATTCCCTAAATGACTTTCATTTCTAGAAGTTCTATTGTTTCTTATATTATCTATTTCATTAGTGAATTTTTCAGTTATGTCCTGAATTTTTTTTGGTTTGTGTTAGTTTTCAACTTTCATATCAATTCCATTAATCTTACTTGTGATCCATACTCTGAATTCCGTATCCAACATTACAACAATTTCCTTTGGGTTGGAGTCCATTGCTGGAGTATGATCCTTCGGGGTGTCAAAGCAGCCTGTTTGTTTTTTTTTTTTTTCCACGTTGCCAGTTCTTATGCTTGTTCCTTTTTATCTGGTACCTATTCTCTCAGCTCAAAACAGATAGCTTTGCAGTACACCTGTTCTCCTCTGCTGGGAACTCTGCTGCTCAGTGAAGAGATGGAGAGGTCCCTGGATGGCATGCTAGAGTCCTACTCTGAAAGACTGACTGGGGAGGAGAGGGTGGATCCACTGTGAGCCTTTAACACTGCTGCTCTTCTGTGTCTCCCTGTTCCCCTGTAGTTGTCACAGGTGGACGAGTGCACAGCGGGTGTGTGGCAGGCAGTAGTCATGCAGTGGATGTGCAGTGGGTGGTCTGTGCACAGTGGCATAGGTGTGCCCAGGTTCATCAGTGGCAGTGCTACCCAGGTGGTGGCAGCAGGTGCTGGGGGCCACAAGTCCCTGCTCCACCCAGGTCCCATGGCAGCTGTGGCTGGGTGGGGTCACCTAGGCAATGACAGCAGGCACTGGGTCCATGGGTGCCTTCTCTGCCTGGGTCCCCCAGTGGCAGTGGGGGCATTCAGCACCTGCCCACAGGGTGTACGAGAGTGCCTGGCCTCCCCACTCCATCCCTGGCTCAGCAGGGGTGATGGGAAGGTGGCAGCAACAGATATGACTCCCAGTAGATGCAACACCCTGGGGATGGGACCTCAAAACTGTGCCAGCCACAGTGCCCAGGGTTCATAAGCCAGCGAGACCCTACTGTGCCTTCTCTCTGAAGAAATGTTGCTGCACAGTCTCTATTCAGCTCCCTGTATCAGACCTGGGGCCTCCTGTGATGGAGGGGCCCTCCCACAGAGAGTGGCGTGTGCAGGCTCCTTCTAGTCCCCCATCTCGGCCCCTCCCCTCACATCTCCTTCCCTCACTCTGACCCTCCTGCCTCCTTCTTATAAGGCCTCATGACTGATTACACTGGGCTCACCTGGACAATCCAGGCTACTCTTCCCATCTCAAAATCCTTAACTTGATCACACCTGAAACATCTCTTTTGCCGTGTAAGCGGGCATATTCACAGGTTTCAGGTATTAGGATATGGACATCTTTGGGGCCGTAATGCTTCTTACCATAAGCCCCAAGCCCTCAGCCTGGCAGCAGGGGCCCAAGCCTATGAAATTGCGTTTCCCTCCACTCAGTCCACATCCACACCCTCCTCTTCTGGCCTGCACACTCCTCCTTGGTCACTCCACATGCCTTGCACTTTTCTACCTTTGTTCCTAGAATTCTCATGGCCCAAGTCTCAGTGCCTCCAATCCAGGCCCCGCTGACAAGTCACCAGGAAACCACTCCTGGCACCCCCAGTGAGAGTGGCCTCTTCTTAGTCCCGCACATGCTGGTGGCTCTGACAGGTGGCATTTCTGGGGTGCAAAACCTGGATCTGTCATTTGCTGCCCTTGTGGCAAGTTAATGTCTATGTATTTTAGTGTCCTTATCTATGTGATAATAATAATAATAGTGGTTTGATAAGGTTGTATGAGGATTAAATGAGAAAATGTGCATAAAATGCTTTAGCACAGAGCCTAGTACATAATAAAAGCTTATTTTTTAAAAACGGTGCTGTTTCTATCACTATTGATGGCTAATGCTTGATTCCTAGCTGGGCTGTGATTCCACATAAGTAGACCAGTGTTACTTATCCTGGTGTCACCAAGGTGTCCCCTGCATACTCATAGACACTTGTTAAATTGGTGTTGGAGGGATGGAGGGATGGGTGGACAGAGGGATGGATGTGTGGTCACATTTATTTGTGCTCATCTAGCTGAGTGTTGTCAGACCATGGGATCAGCAGGAAAACCAAGCTTCTGTGGCCCCAGGCCGAGCAGAAGTGGCAGCTTAGCTGAAAGTGGTGGTGGGGGAGTCTTCACGGAATATATGAAGAAGTCAGAGAACGTAGGGGTATCTGGAAAGGATTCCCAGAGGAGTAAGCGTGGGAAGCCAGAGGGGAGAAAGCAGTGGGTTGTCTTCCCTCTCTTCCTGGGCCCACCCCTCAAAGGTAACAACCCGAGGGCTCTCCCCACCCCTCTGTCCGTTTATAGCACCGTCTTCAGCTTTCCACGGCCCTGCTGTGTGAATGGTTTTTGCAAATGGTGGTAAAGCCCCAAGGGCAGTCAGTTATAGATGCCGAGAAGGTCCCTGGGGTGACTCTTATGTGACCCAGAGATCCTCAAAAAGGGCCGATCAAGACTAATCCTACCTGTTCCCAACCATCCAGGAATGGGCAGCTCTTTCCCCGTCTTTGACAGGGGCTTCGCTCTACCTTCTTGGGGAGTGGGGGCAAGATATGTCTGGGTTCTGCCTAAGAGAGAACATCATAAAAAATGGAGCCCCTGAAGTCCTACCAGGCAAGAGTGGTCTATTGAAGTGATCAGATTCCTATTTGGACAAAGAAAAAAATGTTTTTTTAGAGTTTTGGGCAATGTTACAGAAAAGAGCACCAATGCGCTCAGCTGGAACCGTGCCCTGCACTGTGAGTTCCGCTAGGGACTCGCAGGGAAGGCCCCGGCCCCTGGGTCAGTGCAGCCACCACACGTTCATTATCCGATGGCTGCAGGGCCTCCTCTGGGCTCCTGCCCCACAGCTCAGGAGGCCCTTGGCACTGGCAGTGGAGGCCTGGGTCAGATGTCAGCCCACCCGGGTTCTAGTCCCATGTCTGTAACTGGCTTGCTGGGGGACCTTGGCATGTCTCAGCCCCCTCAGAATGACTCCATATGTACTAGGGGGGTTACACTAATGCCTCCTGGCAGGACTGTCACGAGGCACTCATGAAACCTTTGGTGTGAGTGGCTGGCACGGCTCTGGGGACTTTGGCACCAGTATCACCGCCTACCCATCCCCTTCTTGTTTTGGAAGGCCAGGAAGCAGCCACTCACCCCTGAGTGTGGGCTCACCTGGACACTTCCTTTCCTCCCAGCTAGTGCCCTCTGGACATCCAGGAGCAGGGGGTGGGGGATGAAAGGTCAGCCAGAATCTGAGAGGGTCCAGCCCGGCTCAGCTAAAGATGCTCCCCTCGCCCCTCACGGCCTGGCCTTAGAAGTTTGTCATTCAGTAAGCCATAGGGTTTGAGCAAGGTGGCAAGTTCTCTGTGCTTGGGTGTTCAGCCCCCACGGTGAGCAGACCTGATCTGTCCCAGCCTGCCTCAGCCCATGTGTCAGGACTCAGCCTGGGGTCCCCATTCCCGGCCACATCCACAGGCCCAGGCAGAGGCTGGAGAGTCCCCAGACTTGGAGCAGATACCCCCTTTCAGGATCCCTGATGCTGGAAGTCTGTGCCAGAGAAGGTATTTCCAGGCCAGCTCTAAGGCTCAGAGAGAGGAACTTACACACGCCCTCCCTCTGACACGCCACTCTGTCCCTGTCCCATACCACAGGCCCTTTCCCTCACCCTGGCCACGATACTTCCTCACTCTGGGCCGCAGCTTCCTCATCTGTAAAATGAAGGCTGAGGGCTGGAGGGAATGTCTCTAAGCCCTTCCAGGTCTGACAGTCACAGACATCGCCTGGGGTAAGCACCTACTGGCGTTCTGTTCAATCAATGTAGTCCCTTTACAGGTAAGGAAATTGAGGTTCTGAGATGCAGAGGCCTCTCCTGGGGTCACGCAGGCTGGAAACAAATCCTGCTGACTCTCAGTCCAGTGCTCCTTCGCCAGCCCCAGGCCACTCCCCCAACTTCAGGGGCAGCCAGCTCCAGGCACGGTGCAGCCTGGGCAGCAACAAGCACCCTCTGCCCCCAGGCTCTGTCATTGATGAGAGGCCTGGAGAAAGTCTTTCAAACGTGCATTCTCCTCTTGATGACCTGCCTCTGTCCAGGGTCCAGAGATTTCTCCGGCCCCAGGGTACTAAAAAGAGCAAATGTGAACTTTTATTGAAAGCTTACATGCTGCTGAGTGCGTTCTGTGTGTTTAACTCACTACAATCCCATAGGATAGGAATTATGATGACTCCATTTTACAGATGAGGAAACTGAAGCACAGAGAGGTTAAGTCATGTACCCAAGGTCACACAGCTTGTAAGCGGCTATCTTATCCCCAGCTCCCTAAAAACCAGAGTCCAAGGCAAAGCTTATGTCCTAAGGCTTTGTTGGCAGTGCAACCCTAGGGCGCAAGAGTGAGGGGAAAAGGAAGTGAGGCAGAACAGGGAGAAAGCAAATGCAAGCTAGAGAGTGCATTTCTGAGCTGTCCACTGTTGCACAACGAAACAGAGCTCTTTGCCATGTCACGCAGGACACCCAGACAGGTCCCGTGCTCTGCCCTTTGGACATTCTGCTGAGAGCAGAAAGGGGGGAACTTTCTGCTGTCTCCTTCCTCTCGCCTGTGTCTCCACAGGAAGGAGCCAGTGTACAGTGCGCCATGAGGCTGATGGGATGTGGGGGCGGGGAGGTGGGCCCTGTCCAGCTGGTTGACCACCCCTGACACTCCATATTTGGTTGCTAACCCTGTCTTGGATCGAATGAGTCATCTTGTTGTCGTTTTTGCCTGAGCTGGTTTCAGTTGGGGAGCAGGAGCCCTATTTTACAAATGGGGAAACTGAGACTCGGAAAGGTGGGGTGGCTTGGCTTGGGTCATGTGGCTAATTCAAAGACCAGTGTGCTTGGCCGGGCGCGGTGGCTCACGCCTGTAATCCTAGCACTCTGGGAGGCCGAGGCGGGTGGATTGCTCAAGGTCAGGAGTTCGAGACCAGCCTGAGCGAGACCCCGTCTCTACTAAAAATAGAAAGACATTATATGGACACCTAAAAATCTATATAGAAAAAATTAGCCGGGCATAGTGGCGCATGCCTGTAGTCCCAGCTACTCGGGAGGCTGAGGCAGTAGGATCGCTTGAGCCCAGGAGTTTGAGGTTGCTGTGAGCTAAGCTGACGCCACGGCACTCACTCTAGCCTGGGCAACAAAGTGAGACTCTGTCTCAACAAAAAAAAAAAAAAAAAAAAAAAAAAAAAAACAAAGACCAGTGTGCTCAACCTCTGCCCTGTTTGGTCCAGATCCTGAGCATGCAGGTCACATGGCCCTGGAGCCAGGTCTCTCCAGGTGAGAAGAGAAGGTGGCTCCTCTGCAGAGGCTGGGCAGAAATCTGGGTTTGCTTCCTTCCTTCTTTTCTTCCCTAATTCCCTCCCCCAGAGGGACTGACCTCCGTGGTCCCCGTCGCCCACTCCCAGCTGTGTACCTACTCGTTAGAATCCTCTGTGTGTCATGTCCTTATGCCCCTGCTCACAGGAAAGCTCTGCTTGGGTAGCCTAATCCTCCTAGAATCTGAGTCCCTGGGAGAGGAGTCTGACCCTCTGAATTCTCTGGGTTCTATCTAGAGCTGGAGGAAACTCACAGCTCTGATCCCGGGACCCAAACCCTACCCATGCAGTGTAGACAGGGGGGCCATGAGGACACAAACGCAGCCCAGGGCCTCAGCGCCCTCAGGAGCACAGGAGCCTCGCAGCTGGACCCTGAGACCTGACGTCCAGGGCGCACTGCGATGGCTGACGGAGCTGTCCTGCAGGCGGGGGGTGGCAGGAGGCAGTTTCTGGGGCTGCTGGTGGCAGCAAGATCCCAGGTTCTGGGGACACTAGGGCAGGTGGGTGGTGCTGTGGCCGGCAGGGGTCAGCAGAGGCCCATTGTTCTCCTGCTCCTCCTGCGCACAGAAAGCACGTGCGAGGCCTCCAGCCGGAGCCCCAGCTACAGTACTTTGAAATTTAGAAAGAAAAACAGGCTGAGCGCGGTGGCTCACGCCTGTAATCCTAGCACTCTGGGAGGCCGAGGTGGGCGGATCGTTTGAGCTCAGGAGTTCGAGACCAGCCTGAGCAAGAGCGAGACCCCACCTCTACTAAAAATAGAAAGAAATTATATGGACAGCTAAAAATATATATAGAAAAAAATTAGCCGGGCATGGTGGCGCATGCCTGTAGTCCCAGCTACTCGGGAGGCTGAGACAGGAGGATCGCTTGAGCTCAGGAGTTTGAGGTTGCTGTGAGGTTGCTGTGAGCTAGGCTGACGCCACGGCACTCACTCTAGCATGGGCAACAGAGTGAGACTCGGTCTCAAAAAAAAAAAAAAGAAAGAAAGAAAAACAAATTGTATCCTAGTAATACATACACATAACAAAAAAGTAGCCCAGAATAGTTGACGCTGAAAAGATACAGCAATGCTCCTGCCACCCAAGCCCCAGGGGCACATTTTAAAAATAAAACACAAAACAAAACCCCATTTCTTATGGAGCAGATATCCCCAATAGAAAAAAAAAACCTCACATTTCTGCCTCTAATACCTCTTTCCTGTGGGGGCTCCACAGGTTTAAAGCACATGTCTATCTCTCTAGATCTTGATTCACTCACTGTAAATGACACCGCGTACGATGATGTAGCTTGTTACACTCAGCTTCCTCCCTGCCTGCTTCCAGTGTTTGATAATTATACTCCAAATTTCAGTTCTATTATTTGCTTCTGTGCCTTTAAATGCATATGGACACCCCTAATCCATGTTCCATCCGCGTGTCACAGCACCTCAGCTGCCCCCGGTGCAGGACGGGGACCGTGAGCAGACCCGCTCCCAGCCACCTCCCACCCTCCCACAGCCGTGCCTTTACTTCGGTGTTGTTAGGATTAAATTAACATTTACATTCTTTAATGAAAACAAAATGAAGTTTTCAGCGCTTTTTCTATACTGTAGTAGATTCCAGACGTGTCCTATGATGTTATGGGCGGTACATGGACAAACATTTTAAAAAATAGTTTCCACATCAACTTCAATATGCTTTAGGAAATATATGTGTACATTCAAGTATACGATGAATCGTTCAGTTTGTGAGTTCACAGATATAATTGCTTAGGATAAAGCTAGAGTCCATTTTTAAATTTTAAAAGTGAAGCCAGGCATGATAGAGCGGGCCTGTAGTCCCAGCTACTTGGGAGGCTGAGGCGGGAGGATCGCTCGAGATCAGGAGTTCGAGGCTGCAGGGAGCTCTGATTGTGCCACTGCACTCCAGCCTGGGTGACAGAGTGAGACCCTGTCTTTAAATAAATAATAAAAAAATAAATTTAAAAAGTGAGTCAGGGTGAAGAAAAATATTAAATGATATACAGTACAAGAGGGATGCAGATATGGCAAAAATCATACAGGTGGTTAAGAAATGGATCAGGAAACAGCGGTCTTGATTCTCAAAGTTGAAAACCAGTGAGCCCAGCAATCGCTTCTGTGACAGTAAATGTCGTCTACTGCTGAGCCAAGCAGCATGCTACGATGATATTTCCCTCCCTAGAGGCCAGTGCCAGGGACCCAGGCTACCTGAGACACAATGTGTCCACTGAGGACATGCGAACTCCGTTTTCTTACAGTTGATTGTTTACAATCATGCCACATTCATATTTGTGCCATGACTTATTTTTGCAGGCTGTTTTTCCTGGTGTTTCTAATCACCTTTTTCCCCTTATGACTGAACAGCATATCTTCAGGTGGAGGTGTCAGCTCAGTCATAGCATCTATTACACAGAATCCCCCTTTTTGCTGGGAGACACCCAGGACCTGTTTCCAAAAGGCGCCATGGTGGGCGGAGTCCACACGGCTGCACCTGTTCCATGCTCGTAGGTAACAGGTCATGCGTGTGACTGATATTTATGAAGCACCGATTCCATGCCAGGCTGTGTTTTGGAGTCCCGTGGATAGGAAAGGAACAAAAGAGACAAAATCCCTGCCCTCAAGGAGCACGCACTCCAGTGGACAGATACATGCACGGTAAGACACACAGCATGTTAGGATGGAATGACGGTCAGGGCAGTGGAGAAAACCAACCAGAAAGTGGGTGGGGTGCGGGGTCAGGTGTGGCTTTAGATGGCCTGGTCAGAGAAGGCCTCCCTGGGAAGGTGACATCTGAGTAAAGGCTGAGAGAGGGAGGGAGAGAGCTGGCTGCTATGTGGGGAAAGTGTGTTTCCGGCCCAGGGAGCAGCCAGGACCACAGCCCAGCCTGGTGTGTGGGATGAACAGCAGGAAGCCAGCGTGGCCAGGGTGCGGCAGGCGGAGTCGTGGGAGAGGAGGGCAGAAGATGGCAGGGCCAGATCCCAGAGGGCCCAGTGTAAGGACTTTGGCTTTTATTCTGAGAAGGGAAGGCTTGGCAAGGCTCTGGCAGAGGAGCAATGTGCTCTCTGACTTCGGTTCTAGTCCTTGTGGCCTCATTCTTGTGCAGGGTCCCTGGATCCCGGTCTGCTCCAGGCGGCTCACACAGGGTCAGGACGATGACAGCCGGTCACCCGCGGCCAACGGTGTCACCCCCAGCACTTCCCGTCCTCTGAGTCCCTTCCAGCCCGCTTCCTCCCATTCTGAGGATTCCTCATCCTCCCTGAGCCCGTATGCCTCACTCTCCCTTTCACTCTCCCTTCTCAGCTGCTCTCCGGGAGAGGAAAATGGGCTCCGCATGCGTATTTACACCATCCGCCCAGTCAGCAGTTTCTGGGCATCACTGTGTCTGCCTTAGTAGGGACCCGCGTGGTCCCCTCGGAGTGCCGGTGAGAGGCAAGGAGGCAGACAAGTCCACAGAAACAGGTGGCACAATAGCAGGGTGCAACAGTGTCGCCAGGACGTCCCTACCAGCTGCCAGCCCCATGCGGTCTGGATCATTCCTCCCCCACAGCTCCAAGAAGTACTTACTACTCACCCACCTCACTGTGACAGAACGCAGGCTCAGAGAGGTGGAGTCCTTGTCCAAGGTCATTCAGGTCCTAAGCGGAAGACACAAGATTGAACACAGGTCTGTGTAACTCCAAAGCTTGAGGTTTTGCGCTGTTCCTCTGGTTCCTCACTGTCAGATACAGAGGTTTGAGAGGATCTACACGGAACCAGCACCCTCTCTCTAGAAAAATGCAAACAAATGATGGACACACATACAAGTCGCCTGTGACTTCAGGGGGTCCCCAGACTCCAGGTAGGAAGGTCTGCATCATCCGTTGGGCTGTCTCTCTGGAGAACCTTATCTTGGCTGGGCCCCATCTTACCAAACTGTACCCGGCCTTGGAGCCTCCAGGAGACATCCTGCTGCCAGCCAGCAAGCCTCCCCACTCCGCCCTCCCGGCATGGCACGCAGCCAGAGCAGAGGGAAGAGCCCTCCCGCTGGTGCGGAAGCGTTTGGCCCTTACACACCCAGCAGACACAAACTTCTGCAGTCAGCAAACTCAGGTGTGCAAAACTGCAACTTTATTTTCAGTAACTCAATGGAAAAAATATCTTTACAGCTCTCTCCCCTGCCTCCTACTTCCTCCTCCTGATAGAACTTTTTTTTTTTTTTGAGACAGAGTCTCACTCTGTTGCCTGGGCTAGAGTGAGTGCCGTGGCATCAGCCTAGCTCACAGCAACCTCAAACTCCTGGGCTTAAGCAGTCCTTCTGCCTCAGCCTCCAAAGTAGCTGGGACTACAGGCATGCACCACCATGCCCAGCTAATTTTTTCTGTATATTTTTAGCTGTCCAGCTAAATTATTTCTATTTTTAGTAGAGACGGGGTCTTCCTCTTGCTCAGGCTGGTCTCGAACTCCTGAGCTCAAATGATCCGCCTGCCTCAGCCTCCCAGAGTGCTAGGATTACAGGCCTGAGCCACCACGCTCAGCCTGATAGAACTTTTAATCTGTTCATTTTACAAAACTCTGTCATTTTCAGGTTTAAACTTAAAGTTCCAGCAGTTAGTTCCATTTCTAGGAGTTTGTCCTAGAGATAGACTAGCTCAAGTGGGCACGGTGCAGGAATAATATTATTTGTTGCAGCTTTGTCTGTAACAACAGAAGACTGAAAACAACGTAAAGGTTCATCATACAGAACTGGTTAAATGCTGGGCAGCCCTCCACGGGGATGCAGCACCTACATACCAAAAATGAGGCCCAGGAAGCTCTCAGGCAACAATATGAAAAGTCCTCCAGGGACTATTGTCAAGTGTAAGAAGCAAGGTACCAAACTGTGTGTGCCGTGTGTTACCGTTGATATATGCCTGGGATATTTCTAGAATGGTGCAAAAAGAAACTTAACAGCGGTGGCTCTGGGGAGAAGAAATGGGTGAGGGACAGGAGAGGGCAGAGAGGAGGAGGAAATTTTACTTTTCATTCTGAAGACCTTTGTACCTTTTAAAAAATGTTTTTTTAATGAGGTCAAATTCACCATTTTCAAGTGGACAATTCAATGGCGTTCAGTACATTCACAATGTTGTGCAACTATCACCTCTGCCCAGTCTCAATACACTGTCATCGCCCCCAAAGGAGACCCTGACCCCCCGGGCAGCCAGTCCTGTGCTCCTGGCACGCTCTGCTGTGTCTCTCAGGGCTCTGCCAGACAGCGGTGGCCTGCTCAGAAGGGACAGGGTAAGAGTTTACTGCGGGGCAGTTAGAGAAGTGAGGGCCGGGTTCAGGCAGCCACAAGGGAAGCGAGGCAACGCCAGGAGCCTGTGGCAGCCAGGGAGGAGCTGTCCCACCCAAAGCAGAGCCGGCTGAGAGGGGCTGCCCACGGGAGCTGCTGCCCAAGGGCCAGCAGGGAGGGCAGGAGGAATAAAACCCCAGCCTCTCTTTCCATCCACCCTCTACTCTCCTGCCGCAGCCTGCATCGGCCTCACGCAACCAGAGGTCAGAGGCCAGGAGCCCGAGTGACGCTCACACAGGTCAGCTCTGGGGACAGAGCCGGAGGAGAGGGTGGAGAGGGAATCTGGGGGCAAACAGAGAACAACTGGCATGCTGTTTGTATCTATTTTTCAAAATGAAATGAGCCATTGTAAAAGCCAAACTGAATCAGACTCCACCACTCCTTTTCCTTTGCAGTACTGTGTCCGGCCTCAAGCTTCTGCTGAGATGCATCTTTGGTCCCGGTGGGACCAAGCCTCCTGGCAGTGACTGCTGGGTATCCGTGTTCCCACCGGCCTCTTTCACCAGCCCACCGACTCCTCTTCACGTGCCCCCCAGACCCTCGGTTCGCTGCCTGCTCTGAGGTGGTGGCTGCCCGGGCCTTCTTGTCCCAGTACCCTGGAGCCATCTCTCCTCCGTAGCCTGCGCTGGGCACTCTGGGGGCCTTGTCACTTTGGTGGGTGACCTCAGGTCCCCATTACCCTCAGATCTCCACCCTGATCTGGAAGATCTGCCCAAAGGAGATGTCTCAAGACCATCCCGGGATTCTTTCTTCCCTTTACACTCTCTCTGCCCACCCCCACCCCCCCCCAGTTCCCAGGACCCGTGAGCATCTGAGGGGTGGGAGGGGAGAGGGGGCTGGGGGAGGAAGAACTTGTCCCGCCTCTTCACTATCTTTCCAGACCTTCCAGGCTTTCATCTTGACCAAGGCTTTCAAACTTAAAAGCTCAGAATTTTATGTCTTTTTCTCTGATTCAGTTTCCCCCCGGGCGGGGCTGCACTGACTTACGACTTACAGTGTCGGCCCACTCGGCTCATCAGTCAGCCCACGAGCTAAGCTCTCCCCACACCTTCCTGTGTCCAGGTGGAGCTGGCGGCCACTTTGGCCAGCCACCAGGCCACCACCCTCGTGATCTAGACAGTTAAAACTGAATCCTATGAGGATGGAGATCTGCCTAAGGTCACAGGGGCGGGGGTCAGGGGAAGATTCAGGCCCTGAAGCCAGACCCCAGGCCTCCTGCCCAGTGCACCTTGAGCAGTACCGAGGAGGCAGCGTTCGGGGCCTGTGTCCTGAATTTGCTAGGAGACGGCCCTGCTTTTTCTCAGTTACCTGCCTTCACCGGTCAGGGCAGCATCACCTGTGACCTAGCCGGACCCACCTCCCCTTCTTGGTGATGTTTCCTAGGAACCCCCACCAGCACCTACTGCTGCATCAGAGGGTGTCCCCTGGCCCCAAATTCATGTCCACCCAGAGCCTCAGAATGTGACCTTATTTGGAAATAAGGTCTTTGCAGATGTATTAATAATTGGTGAAGATGAGGTCATACGGCATTAGGGTGGGCCCCAGTCTAATGACTGCTGTCCTTACAAGAAGAGAAAATAGGCACGTAGACTGACTGCTATGGGTTGAATGTGTTCCCCAAAATTTCATGTGTTGGAAACTTAATCCCTAAATTCATACGTCGATTAGAGGTGGGGCCTCTGGGAGGTCATTAGGTAATACTAATAAGGTCATCAGCGTGGGGCCCCACTATGAGGCTTTACAAGAAGAAGAGAGACCTGAGCTGACACCCTTGCTCTTCCCTCTCGCCCGCGATGCCCTCTGCCGTGCTGTGACGCAGCGAGAAGGCCCTCACCAGATGCCAGCACCGTGCTCTTGGACTTCCAGCCTCCAGAGCTGTGTGAAATAGATTCATTTTCTTTATAGATTACTGAGTGTGAAGTATTCTGTTATCGCAACAGAAAACGGACCGAGATAGACACAGTGTGAAGAGGGAGGCAGAGGCTGGAGTGACGCAGCTGCAAGCCGAGGAACACCAAGGCCCGCCAGTGGCCGTAAGAAGCCAGGAGAGAGGCAGAGCACCTTCCCCAGAGCTTTCGGAGGGAGTATGGCCTTGCTCACGTCTTGACCTTGGACTTCTGGCCTCCAGAACCGTGAGGGAATACATTTCTGTTGTTTCACACCACCCAGTTCGTGGTACTTTGTTATGGCAGCCCTAGGGAATAAATGCACAGTCTCAAGGGGAGCTGTCTGGTATTCAGGGACAGCCCCTGTCCTCTGTGACTCTCCCACATCTCTTCACGGCTGCCTGAAAACCCACCATCACACACCTCTTTCCTGTAGCTGAAGGGCTAGATCCACGCTTCTATTTAGGTGTCCCTGGATGGTCACTGGATAGTTCCTAGGTCTCTCTGTCACATCCCCTCAGTGGAAATGCGTCTGTGAATTACATCGCAGTCCCCAGTGTTGGGAATGTCTCTTTCCTTCCCGCCTGTGCGAGCAGGAGCTGTGAGGCCGCCCCCAGGCCTCCAGCCTCCAGCGCAGGACCTGGGGGAGGTGGAGTGGGTGGGCGGACGCCCTCTCCGGGCTGCGTCCAGCTCGCGGTGGGTCAAGGTTGCGGAGTGCAGGCAGGCAGCGTGAGCAGCCACCGCAGGATCTGGGTCTGGGTTTGTGCTGAGAGCCCCTTTTGCTCCACTGCGGCCTGTTAAAGCCAGTGAGGAGGTTTTCTAGGGGCCCAGAAGCCCTGAGCCCATTGCCCAAACCCCTGGCAGAACCGGAGCGAATTTGCATCAAAAAGAACACTGGCTTCATTGAAATTCTCCTCATCCTGGGTGAACAAAACCACAAAGAGAAGGAAAGTTTTAATTCTAAGCAACTTCACCACTGAGGAGAGGGTTTTTTTTTTTTTTTTTTTTTTTGCTTCTAAAAATAGAGAGGAAATGGGCCTCTTTGGGTCACTCTAGTCACTCCCCCCGCCTGTCTCCACTACCCGCTCAAGGCCAGCCTCTCACAGTGGGTGACGGAGCTCTTCGGGACGCCTGAGGCAGATGCCACGCAGTTCTGGAGCTGGATACAGCTGCTCCCACAGGGACCCCAGCATGCTTGACAGCAGAGAGGTCCCACAGGACAGCCGACAGGGCACGATCCTGGAGGCCACCCAAGAAAACGTGAAAACCAGGTAGGTCGGTGGTCAGGTCTCTGCACACTGAGCCTGTGGGCCAACGTCTAGGTGTGACTCCGCTGTGTGGACCCGGGCAAGATGCCCCTCTCCGGCTCGGTTTCTTTGCCTGGGAAATGAAGGGAAGGGTCTGGATGATCTTTAAGATGGAATAAGAACTTGTCATTTGGAGTGCCACCTTGTGTGTCTGCTCCCCGGCGTGGCCAACAGAGGCTCAACTGAAGAACGAGTCACAACCCAGCAGTGTGAGTTGTGGGCTGCAGTTGGTTGGAGGAAGAATTTTTCAGTCAATATGATTGTTTCCCTGTCTCCTCGGGGGACCTTTGGCTTGGCGGGGTGGGGGTGGGGGTCAATGACAGAGAAGTTCAGGGGGAGGTAGAGGTTTTGGCTCCAGCTTGCTGTGTGACCTTGGCTAGTCTCTGGCCCTCTCTGGGCTGTAGCTTCCCAGTCTGTACATGAGTACAGTGGCTGAAGTTTCCCTAAAGCCCTTCCGCTGTGTATATTCAACTAGTCTGATTCGGAGGAAGTGGATTCAATTATTCAGTACTCACCCATGTTCATCTGGCCCAGGCCCAGCCCATCAGAGGAGTGGGGGACCCTGGGAAGAAGGGACCCAGTCCCAGCCCCAGACTCTCCAGCCAGGAGGCAGGGAGAAAGCCACCACACAGAGCTCCAGGGCCCAGACGTCTGGGTGATCGATGCCCAGGAGGGGCAGAAGCCAAGGGGAGGAGGGGAGAGGCTTCTAACTGGGGGCACTTGAGCCAGACCATGGATGATTGGGGGCCTTGGCCTTCAGAGTGGAGACAGAGCCGAGGGCGGGGGGAGCAGCTCGGCGGTGCAAGGCAGGAAGTTCAGGGCGGGAGAGGTCTGGGGGGCTGGAGCGTAGAATGGGCAAGGACAGGGCCTAAATGCCAGGGTCTGTGGAAATGGGGAGAAATTGCCATTTTTTAGTGTTTGAGCTACAGAGACCACGGCCCCTGTTCTGATTGGAGGTTTGTGGAAGGAAGATGGATGAGAAAGGGAGCCATGTTAACATTTCTCAGAGACACAGGGCCCTTCCCTGGGGCCCTGCTAAGTCAGAGTGAACGCCTGTCCTCCCAGAAGCAGGGGCTCCTCACCCGCAAGGCCTCCAAGAGCAAGAGGCTCAGCCCCTCTCTGGACATGGGCTGCACCCCCCTGGAGGAAAGCTGGCCTGACGTCCTCACCCAGGGACACATTCAGGATCTGCTCTGGGCACCACTGTCCTGCCATCTCTCCTCCTCCCTGGGCCACGGGCTCAGACAGCAGCAGGGCCGGGCATGCCTGCCCCTACGAGGCGCTTGTAGACATGCCTCAAAATGTGGCCAGACAAGGGGCAGCCCAGCAGGAGGACAGCCAGGGCCAGAGGAGCCACTGAAAACAAAAACAAGGTCTGCTGGGTCCCAAGGTTTGCCACCCCTGTGAGTGAGGGGCCGAGTGGCACTCAGGAGCCCAGCTTTGTGGAGGTCCATGGCGAGAAGGGGCAGCAGAGGGTACTGGGTGTCCAGTGAGGCTCACAGAGCACTGGGCCTGTTTTGCAGACATCACTGAAGGGAGGTGGCCAAACCCGGGGCAGAGCCCCAGCCTGGGGCAGGGCAGGACTCCCTCGGGGAGGGTAAATAAACCCTATAGAGCAAGAGAAGGGCTGAAAACCCAGAGTTGGCGTACCAGTTCCACTACTTTTTTTCTCAGTGACTTTGGATAAGTGGTTTAATCTCTCTGAGCCTAATATCATCCTCTGTGCAAATGGAGATAAAATGCCTGAACTTCATTGACATCACAGAAAAGTTAGGTGGATTATATCAATGCGTGTATGAAAATGCTTTCAAAAGCACAAGATCACATCTCATAGGTGTAGCAACCCTCATAGCAACACCCTGGAACTCTCTCAGCAGCCGGCTGGAAGGCCCATGCCTTGGGTTCCAGTCCAGCCCTGCTCCTGACCTACTCTGTGACCCAGGGTAAGACATCTCTGAGCCTCAGTTTCCCCACCTGTCAAATGGGAAAATACACCTCTGTCAGCCTTGCTGTGAGGAAAGAACTTTGAGCCCTTGTTAAACACTGTTCTAAAATCAGAGACATAGCTTCTGCTGCCGCTGCTACTGCGATGCCAACTTTCCACTTCTCTGCCCCCCACACCCCACCCCCACCCCGCCAGGCCAACTCCAGCTAGGAAGGGCTCCACCTCAGGCCTGCCCACCTGCCCTGACCTTGTGGCCAAAGGCGGGCCTGCCTTCCTTTAACAGCCTGAGGGGGACTTATCTCCCCACCAGTGTTGCAGACGTTAGGCTGGAGGTGGAGGAAGGGGGAGGCTGAGAGCCAGGGGAGAGCTTGCACCCTGGCCTGACCCACATGAATTCCCTTTTGTGCCACACCAGTTTAATGGCTAGAGCCCAGTAGTATGGGCAGTTGTCTGGAGGATGCCACCAGGCCAGGGCCAGGAGAGGCGGAACTTTCTGGAACCTGGGTCTAGCACTGCTCTGCTTCCTGTATCCTGCTTCCTTTGCCACGCCATCCATCAAGGGTACCCACCGAGCATGCCCAGGGCCTGGAGCCTGGCCCTGTTAAACCCTCTGTCCGGGAGAAGCACCAGTGTCCCTGAGCCTGAAGAAGCCCGTTATGGAGGAAGGGCTTGGAAGGAACCTAAGAGGGGTCCGGTTCATCCTGGACTTGAAAGGTTGTAGATGCCCAGGATAGCCGGCAGGGGGCATTGTGTTGACCAAGGTGTGGCTGTGGAGGAGCTACAGGTGGCCATCAGGCTGGTCCGGTTGGGGCCAGGCTAACTCCTGGGTCTAGCGAGGCTGACAAGGCCAGACCAGGGCAGCCAGGCACGTGGGCAGCCAGGGCCAGAGGAGGAGGAGAGGGAGCCCCGGGAGGTGTGGGAGCAGCAGGAGCCTGGTTTAGGGGAGGCAAAGCTGGCAGTGATGAATACCGGCAGAACTAGGGGTGGGCTGGAGGCAGGAGGCCAGGAGACGGGAGCCCCCGGGGTCCTGTCTGGCCCAGGGAAGGATGGCAGACTCTGAATTAACCACCCTCACCCTGGGCTCCCAGCTGCCTCTCCAAGTGCTGCTTGCCCAAAGACTGGGTACAGAAAGGAGCCCCCTAAAACCCAGCGATGTGGGACAGTCACAGCAGGCTGCTGCAAGCCCCATGAGCAAGGCCGTTCTCACTGACAAACCTTTCCAAGGATGACAGGGAGTGAGCTCCCCATCTCCGGAGTGTGCTAGCCTAGGAAGAACGTCCATAATGTGAATGTTGCTGAAAAGATACAGACATCCTTAAGAATATGGAATATCCGGGGCCTTCTAGTTTTTAAATTCTTTACCATTTCCACCACCCACTTCCCCACCATGATGTAGAAACACAGTTGTTTTCCCTTCACGTTTTGGTTTCTTTATTGGTTTCTTTTTTTTTTTTTTCTGTTTTTGTAAGAATACATTCATTTATTCAGAATTATTTATTGTTGAATACTCAAGCACTGTACTGAGCACTAGAAGATATCATAGAAGACAAAGCAAGTCCCTGCCTGAAGGAGTTCACGTGCCTGGGGAGAAGACAGACATTAACAATTACACAACTATTTGTTAAACTGTGACAGGTGCCATGAAGGAATAAAAACAACTTGGAGGGAACATAATCAATACTCTGAATTATATACTTAAAAATGGTTAAAATGGCAAATTTTATGCTGCATACGTTTTACCACAATAAAAAAGTCCAGTCCACTCTCTTACAACATTCATGTATTATCAATCTACTCTGACTTGAATACGTCCAGTGAAAAGGAACTTGCTACCTACCTCTTCCTCATCCCTGCAAACGCATGATTTCATCCAGGGATAGTGGTGGTAGAAGAAAGTCCTGTCTCACTCTGGGTCCTGTGAGAGACTCCTGGGTCTCAGCCCTCCTCAGACCAGCCTGGCTCCTTACAAGGGGGCTTGTGAGGGCCTGTGAGAACAGATACATGTATTGCAAATATTTTCTCCCAGTTTGTGGCTTATCTTTACTTTCTTAGTGGTGTCTTTTGATGAGCAAATACTTTTTATTTAATAAAGTCCAATTTACCTAATTTTTTAATTCTATGGTTGGTGCTACTGTGCCCTCTCTAAGAAATCTTTGCTATTCCAAGGTCATAAATATATTTTCCTACATGTTCTACTAGAAGTTTTATAGTTTCAGCTTTTACATTTACATCTATGATCCATCTTGAGTTAATATTTTCTTTTTTCCACATATTTATCCAGTTGTTCAAGCGTCATTTGTTGACAATGATTTTTTTCCACATTAAATTGCCTTGGCTCCTTTGTCAAAAATTTACCACATATATATGGGCCTATTTCTGGGTTTTCTTTCTGTGAGCTATTTTTCTGTCTTTATATCAATACCCCACTGTATTCATTACTATAGCTTTATATTAAGTCTTGAAATCAGATAGTGTTGGTCCTCCAACTTTGTGGATTGTTTTTTTCCCCCAAGATAGTTTTGGCTATCCTAGGTATAGCAGGCAACCTCTAAGATGTTCCCCAGTGATTCTTGCCTTCTGGATTCTTGTGTAATCCCCTACCCTAGAATGTGGATTAGATCTAGTGATTCATTTCTAACATAGAATATGTCAAAAGTGATGGGATTTTACTTCTGAGATTAGTTTACAAAAAGATTGTGCCTTTTCTTGTGATTGTTTTCTCTCAGTTTCTTACTTGCTTACTCTGAGAGAGAGGCCCGTGTGGCAAGGGAGATCTCTGGCCAATATCTGGAGGAATGGAGGCCCTCAGTCCAACCAGCCACAAGGAACTGAATCCTGCCAACGGCTACATGAGCTTGAAAGCACATCCCCCCTCATTGAGCCTTCAGCCCTGGCTGACAGTTTAACTGTAACCCCATGAGAGACTCTGAGCCTGAGCTAGGCCACATTTAGATTCCCAACCCACAGAAACTGTGAGATAATAAATGTTTGTTTTTTTAAGTCACTACATTTTGAAATATTTGTTATGTAAGAATAGATTACTAATATGATAGATCCTTTGGATTTACATGTAAAATTTAGAACATCTTGTCAATTTCTACAAAAAAGACTATGAAATTTTGACTGGGAATGAATTGACTACGTATTTAAAATTGGGGTGAATCTTCTGATCCATGAACATGGCATGTATTTCCATTTATTTACAGTTTTTCATATCTCTCAACTATGATTGTAGTTTTCAGCATAGATGTCTTGTACATTTTTTCTTAAATTTATTCCAAAAAATTATATGATTTTGTTACTATGTAAATTGTATTTTTAGTTTAATTTTTCCATCATTTTTTGTTAGTTTGGCTTTTTAATATTGACCTTATATCCTGTGGTCTTAGTAAATTCACTTATTAGTTTTAGTACTTTTTTTGGTAGATTCCCCTAGGATTTTTATGTACACAATTTTGTTACCTATTAATACAATTTTACTTCTGCCTTTCCATTCATTTTTCCTTTTAATTCTTGCCTTATTGCATTGTCTAGGACCTCCAATGTAATGTTGAATAGAGGTAGTAAGAGTGGATGCCCTTGCCTTGTTCCTAATATATTCAGCATCTCCAGTGATCTTCATTCCTTCCTGTAGGTTCATGTTTCCATTTGGTACAAGTCCCTTCAGCCCAAATAAATTCCTATAACATTTCTTATGGTGAAGGTGTGCTAAGTATGTATCATTGATTAACAAATCACTCAAAAACATAGTATCTTCAACCAACCACAACCATGTATTGTTGTTCACAGTTTCTATGAGCCAGTAGTTCAGGAGGAACTTGGCTTAGTGGTTCTGACTCAGGATCTTATGAGGTTACAGCCAAGCTGTCAGGCAGGGTGACAGCCCTCTGTAGCAGGAGGACCTGCTTTCAACCTCACTTATGCAGTTGTTGGCAGGCCTCTGTTCCTCACTGGCTGTATTAGTTTCCCTTTGCCACTATAAAAAATTACCACAAACTTGGTGGCTTAAGACATTAGAAATTTATTCTTCCACAGTTCCGGACGGTAGAAGTTCAAAATTGGTTTCACTGGACTAAAATCAAAGTGTAGGACCATGCTTCTTCCAGAGGCTCTAGGGAAGAATCCGTTCCTTGACTCTTCCAGCTTCTGTTGCTACCAGCATCCCACCCTTGGCTTGTATTTGCATCACTCCAATCTCTGCCTCTGTGGTCACATTGTCTTCTCTTCTACGCATTTTGAATCTCTCTCTGCTTTCTCTTGTAAGAACACATGTGATTGCATTTGGGGCCTACTTGGATAACACAGGATAATATCCCTGTTTCAAGATCCTTAGTTCACATCCGAAAAATCTGCACAATCCTTTTTTTTTTTTTTTTTTTGCCATATAAAGTAATATTAACAGGTTTCAGAAATTAGAATATGGATAACTTTGGGGGAACATTTTCAATTTATCATTCTGCTGTTCACTAGAGACCTTAGTCCTTCACCATTGGGCCTCTCCGTAAGCTACTTGAGTATCCTCATGACATGGCAGCTGGTGGCTGAGGCTAGGGCCATCTCAAAGTCCTCTTTACTCACATGTCTTGTGTCTGAAATGGGAAGACTCGATAAGCTAGGGTTTGAAATAGCTGGGTTCTTCAGCATCTCCACTTCTCCACATGATCTCCAACATTGTGCCTTCAAGGTAGGCAGACTTCTGACATGGTGGGTCAGAGATCCAAAAGGCATGTGTCCCAAGAAAGTCAAGTAGAAACTATATTACTTTTTATGACTTAGACTTGGAAGCCACATAATGTTACTTTCCATACATTGTATTTGCTAGATGACATTCATTAAGACCAGCACATATTCAAAAAGAGGGGAATTAGACTCCATCTATTGATGGGAGGAGTGTTAAGGAATTTGCACACAGGATTTCAAGATTTCAAGCTTTCAAACAGCAGTTTCCTGGTAAGAAATCCTCACATCTTTCATTTAACAAATATGTCATTATTTGGCTTTGTTTTCCAAGGCTATATTCACTGGAAAAGAATTCTGGCTTGGCCATATACTTATTTTAGCACTTTAAAAATATATTGTTCCCATACCTTTTGGTCTTCATCAGTCGTCACTTCTACCATTGCTTCCTTTCATATAATGTGTCCTCCCCACTCTACCCCACTCACTCCTGCTTCAGTTGCTTTTAAAATATTATCTTTATCTTTTTGGTTTTCAGTGGTTTGACTATGATGGATTTAAGAGTGGTTTTCTCTTTTAGTCCAGCTTATGTTCAGTGATCTGTAATTTCTAGGTTTTCAATATGTAATTTGTAGGTTGATGTTTTTCACCAAATTTGAAAAAAAATTAGACATCATATCTTTAAATATTTTTTTGGCCCCATTCTCTCTTCTTCTCTGGGACTCCAATTAAACATATGTTAGACCATTTGATATTGTCTCACAGGTCACTGAGTCTCTGTTCATTTTTTTTTAATATAACAGTTATACTGAGATATAATTCACCTACCATAAAATTTACCCATTTAAAGTATACCAAGACAGGCAATAATGAATGCTAGTGAGGATGTGGAGAAAAAGAAACCCTCATACACTATTGGTAGGAACGTAAATTAGTGCAGTTACTATGGTGAACACTACAGATGTTCCTCAAAAAACTACCACATGACCCAGCAATCCCTCAAAGGAGGAGAATTCAGTATATTGAAAAGATATCTGCACTGCCATGTTTATTGCCACACTATTCGCAATAGTCAAGATTTGGAATCAACCTAATTGTCCATCAACAGATGAACAGATAGGCCGGGCGCGGTGGCTCACGCCTGTAATCCTAGCTCTCTGGGAGGCCGAGGTGGGCGGATCGTTTGAGCTCAGGAGTTCGAGACCAGCCTGAGCAAGAGCGAGACCCCATCTCTACTAAAAAATAGAAAGAAATTATATGGACAGCCAAAAATATATATAGAAAAAATTAGCCGGGCATGGTGGTGCATGCCTGTAGTCCCAGCTACTCGGGAGGCTGAGACGGTAGGACCGCTTAAGCCCAGGAGTTTGAGGTTGCTGTGAGCTAGGCTGACGCCACGGCACTCACTCTAGCCTGGGCAACAGAGTGAGACTCTGTCTCAAAAAAAAAAAAAAACAGATGAACAGATAAAGAAATTGTGGTACATATACACAATGGAATATTATGTAGCCACACAAATAATGAAATCCTGCCATTTGCAACAGCATGGATGGAACTAGAGAACATCGTATTAAATGAAATAAGCCAAGCACAGAAAGACAAATCTCACATATTCTCACTTTTATGTGGGAGCTAAATATTAAAAACAATTAGTGTCATGGAGACAGAGAGTAGAATGATGGTTACCAGAGGTTGGGAAGGGTAACGGGAAGGGAGGATAAAGTGGAGATAGTTAATTGGTACAAAAATATAGTTAGATAGTTAGATAGAATGAACAATATTTGATAGCACAACAAAGTAGCTGTAATCAATAATAAGGACATAGTTTAAAATCACTAAAAGTGTGGAATTAGAATGTTCCTAATACAAAGAAATGATAAATGCCTGAAGTGAGGGATATCCCAGTCACTCTAATTTGATTAATTCACACTGTATGCCTGTATCAAAACATCACATGTACCCTATAAAGATATATAACTATTATGTACCCATAATAATTAAAAATAAAATTTAAAAATTTTAAAAATAAAGTATATTAACTGAAGGTTTTTAGTATAGTCACAGAGTTAGGCAATCATCACCACAACCAATTTTAGAACATTTTTGTCATACCCAAAGGAAACCCTATATTCATTAGCAGTAATTTCCCATTTCTCCTCAATCCCCCTAGCCATAAGAAACCACTAATCTGCTTTTCTCTATATAGATTTGCTTATTCCAGACATTTCATTTAAATGGGATGATATAATATATGATCTATTGTGACTGGTTTTTTTCACTTAACATAATGTTTTCAAGATTCTTCCATGTTACATGAAAACTGAGACATACTATAATATGTAGCATGTATCAATACTTCATTCCTTTTATGGGTGAATAATATTTCATTATATGGATATACCACATTTTATTTATGCATTCATCAGTTGATGGACATTTGAGTTGTTTTCACTTTGGGGCTATTATGAATAATGCCCCAACATTTACATGCAAGTGTTTGTGTGGACTGTTTTCATTTTGGGGAGGGTATATACCTAGGAGTGGAATTGTGGGTCATATAGTAACCCTACACATAACATTTTGAGGAACTTCCAGGTTTGTTTTCTAAAGTATCTACATTCCCACCAGCAGTGAATGAGGGTTCCAATTTCTCTACATCCTAACCAATGCTGCAATTATCTTTTTTAATTACAACCTCCTAGCAGGTGTGAGATGTTATCTTATTGTAGTTTTGATTTGCATTTCCTGATGGCTTAATGATGTTGAACATTTTTCTTTTTTTGTTTTTCTTTTTTTTTGAGACAGAGTCTTGCTCTGTTGCCCAGACTAGAGTGCCGTGGCATCAACCTAGCTCACAGCAACCTCAAACTCCTAGGCTTAAGCAATCCTCCTGCCTCAGCCTCCTGAGTAGCTGGGACTACAGGTGTGAGCCACCACGCCTGGCTAATTTTTTCTATTTTTATTTTTTTTAGTTGCCTGGCTAATTCTTTCTATTTTTAGTAGAAATGAGATCTCACTGTTGCTGAGGCTGGTCTCCAATTCCTGACCTCAAGTGATCCTCCTGCCTCAGCCTCCCAGAGTGCTAGGATTACAGGCGTGAGCCACCACGCCAGGCCTGAGCAGTTTTCGATGTTCTTTTTGTCCATTTGCATGTCTTCTTTGGAGAAATGTCTATTTAAATCCTTTGTCGAGTTTTAATTGGATTGTCTTCTTATTATTGAGTTTTAAGAATTCTTTATATATTCTAGATACAATTCCCTTATTACATATATGATTTGCAAATATCTTTTCCCATTCTGTGGGTTAAGTTTTCACTTTGTTGATGGTGTCCCTTGAAAAACAACAAGTTTTAATTTTGATGAAGTCCAATATATCTATTTTTGTTGTTGTTATTGTTGTTTATGTTTTTGGTGTCATATCTAAGATATATCTTTGCCTAACACAAAGTCACAAAGATTTAACCATTTTTCTCCTAGTATTTTTATAGTTTTAGCTCTTACATTTATGTTTTTGATAAATTTGAGTTAATTTTGTGTATGGTGTGTGGAAGGAGTCCAACTTCATTTTTTTTTTTTTTTTTTTTTGCATGTGTATATTCAGTTATCTCAACACCGTTTGTTGAAAAGATTATTCCCATTGGATTGTCTTGGCACCCTTGTTGAAAATCAATTCACTATAAATTTACTGTAAATGTGAATTTGATTTCTGAATTCTTAATTCCATTCCAATCATCTATATGTCTATCCTTATGTAAGTACCTCATTGTCTTGATTACTGCAGGTTTTCAATCTGTTTTGAAATCAGAAAGTGTAAATTCTCCAACTTTGCTCTTTTTCAAGATTGTTTTGGCTATTCTGGGTCTCTTGAATTTTCACATAAATTTTAGGACTAGCTTGTCGATTCCTGCAAAGAAGCCAGCTGGGATTTTGATGGGAGTTGTGTTGCCCTGTGGATAAATTTGGAGAGTGTTACCATCTCAACAATGTTAAGGCTGTTGATCCTGAGATGTTTTCTTATTTACTTAGGTCTTCCTTAATTTCCTTCAAGAATGTTGTGTGCTATTCAATTTAAAAATATTTTTTCTCTCTACGCTTTGAATTGAATAATTTCTATACTTTGTTTTCAAGTTCACTAACATTTTTTTCAGTTTCCAATCTGCTGTTAAGGCCATCTGGTCATTTTTTCATCTTAGAGATTGTACTTTTCTTATACTTTCCATTGTCATGTTGAGATTCTCCATCTGTTCATCAATTAGGTCTAATTTTCTCTTAAATTCTTAAACATGTTAATAGCTTCTTTAAATCCTTGTATTCTTATTCCAACATCTGTCTCATATCAGGGTTTATTTCTATGGACTGCTTTTTTCCTTGATCTTGGCTCACATTTTCCTACTTCTTCAGATGTCTACTCATTCTTCCTTGTATGCTGGATATCAAGAATGATATGTTGAAGGGAGTCAATAGTATGTTGGTTTGAAGAATTTAAATACACATGCATATGAAAGTAGTGTCTTAGCCACAGTGCTCTGCCTTTCTAGTCTATCGTTCCCTAGGAAATCCTGTGTTGTAGAAGTGTGTGGTGAGGTGCCAGGGGCCTCACAGAGCCTTGGCCAGGTTTAGGTGGTGCATATCATGGTTAAGAACATGAAATCTGGACCCAGAGTGTTTACATTTGAATTCCAACTGTCCCCGTTACTAACTGCATAAACTTCCGCAAGTTATTTCATCTCTTTACACTTCCATTTCCTCATAAAATGGGGGTTATAATTCAGTACCTACTTGATAGGATTGTTGAGATGATTAAATGAGTTAATACATATAAAGCAATTGGAACGGTGCCTGGCACATTCTAAGTGCCAAAGTGAAATAAAGTTCCCCAGAAGACCAGTCTCCTCCTGCTCTGTGCTCTCACGAGTGACCCCTTTTCCTGCTATGTGCAGAGATGCCTCTCACATGTACAGGTCATGCGTGTGTTTCCGTTCTTCATCCTCCTCTTTAGACCCTGGGCTCCTCCAGGGTAGGGACCAAGTCTGTGAGCCAGAATCAGCCCACTGCAGGGCACAGGGCCCGCACTGGTGGAAGCCTCCCCCCAGCTTCACCCCACTCCCACACCGTGAAGTTTCTCTGGAGCCTGAGCAATAGACAGAGTTCACCCTTCTTCTCGTGTCCCTAGAAGAAAGGAGGCGAATCACCTATCATCAGAGCTAGGACGTAGTGGCCGTCTCATCCACCACCACCCCATTTCACAGATGGGGTAACTGAGGCCCTAATAGGAGAAGGAGAGTGCCCAAACTCACACTTGTGGTACTTCAGATAAAAATGGCGAGTGCGGTGGCTCACGCCTGTAATCCTAGCACTCTGGGAGGCCGAGGTGGGCGGATCGTTTGAGCTCAGGAGTTCGAGACCAGCCTGAGCAAGAGCGAGACCCCATCTCTACTAAAAATAGAAAGAAATTATATGGACAGCTAATATATATAGAAAAAATTAGCCGGGCATGGTGGCGCATGCCTGTAGTCCCAGCTACTCGGGAGGCTGAGACAGGAGGATCGCTTGAGCTCAGGAGTTTGAGGTTGCTGTGAGCTAGGCTGACGCCACGGCACTCACTCTAGCCTGGGCAACAGAGTGAGATTCTGTCTCAAAAAAAAAAAAAAAAATGGTGAGTGATGGGGAGATGGTGATTTTCTACTAGTCTTTGCTTGGGGCTTGAATTATGTCAGCTCTGAGCTTTATACTGCCTTCCCCATGATGATCAAAACCACCAGTTGGCAGTTCTCTGTGCGTGTCATCAATATAACATAAGAAAATGCCTTAATTGTGATTGAATATATGCATGTTGCTTATATACAACAGTTTTCAAAAGCGTCTGATGATGAATGGTGGGAAAAGGGGGTTTAGAGGACCCTGAGATGCCTCACTCTCTGCATCTCCCCATCCTTATTCCTGTCCTGCCCCACCCTAATCACCCAAAAGGCCTGAGGCTACTGGGAACGGCTGGTTGGTTAAGAGCATAAACTCTGGAGCCCACTTCCTGAGTTTATATCCTGACTCTGCTAACCAAAACAATTTCTGTAATCTCTCTGTACCTCAGTTTCCTCATCTGTAAAGTGGGGATGGTGATAACACCTCATTGGACTGTTATGGGGATTGGACGTGTTACTATACGTGTCAAGTGTGTAGAACATTGCCTGGCACACTGTAGGTGCCGGGTACATGTTAATTACTAGCTAGTACTATTATTAATATTATTCTTGTCTGGTTTTCCCCCTCAGCCCTGGGAGCCTCACAACCACCAACCTTGTAGACTTGTCCCTACCTGGAGCAGCAGAATTCCAGCGTAGGCCCCCAAATGACCAATCACAAATAGAAAATTGGAAGGCCCTTTATCTGTAACATCTGAGGAAATGGTGTTCCAGAGGGAACCAGGGACTTGCCCAAGGTCGCACAAGAGAGACAGAGCCTGGCTGAAAAGCCAGATGTCCCAGTGCCCAGAGAATTTTGTTCTGGGTATGACCAAACTGCTTGCAGAGTCCTTTGGGTCTTTGCAGTGGGACTTGATGTCTGACACATTTATGTCCATACAGCAAGCTGTTGGAGTTGGCTTGACAGGGTTGGACACTCTGGGCACTGCCAATTGGGTTAAAAGTGAGCTGGCTGGCCGTACTGCCCCACCCGCCAAGGCAGGAACCAGGCTGAAGCTGGGATGAGCCTTCCGGGGCGGAGGCCTCTTTGCAAACACACTCTTGTTGGCCTTGGCCTTGGAGCTTCTGTCAGTCAAAGGTTCTGGGTACCTGCTCCAAATATGTTCTTTCTGGTGGATTCTGGGGGGATATGTCTTAAACATACGCCTGCCCTGCCTGCACCCTTTCTGAAAGAGTATGAGTAGTCCCGAGCAGATCTCTGTCTCAGTCCAAGTCCCCACCCCTGTGGACTGGGGCCCCAAGGCTGGGGATGGCCCACAGCCTGGGTCTGTCACCTGGGCCTTGGCTCCTGTCTGCACCAGCCTCCCCCACTGCCCCATTGCCTGGGGCACCTGCCCTCTGTCTCACACGAAGTAGTCAGACCTTCGCCCCTTACCAGCTCTCTCCCTTTAACTTCAGTGTGTCCTCCCCAAGCCTGGGCAGGCAGCCCACAGTGAATGCCTCTTTGTTAACTGAGCATCGGTCCCATCATCTCTAAGCCTTGGAGGCCGGGACCGGGTCCATTTTGCTCACCCCTGCCCCCACATCCCGCGCAGCATCTGGCACAGAGGAGGTGCTAAATCAGTATGCACAGATGGAAAGAGGATCCTTGTGGAACGGTCAGTCACTGGGGTGGGGAGAGATCATTTCCAACTCTGGGAATGAGGATTTAATTAATATTTTTATTTCATGGTAGACAATTGTGTTTTTTAAAAAAGCAATACCCAGACTCTAAATACTATGTGCCCTGAGAGGAGATCAGCCAGGGCAGCTCCAGGAAGAAGCGTGAGCGCTGAGGCCCCTCCCAGAGGGCTTCCCAGAGGAGGAGGCTCTGTCACCGCAGGTCAGCTGGTGGGTTTTGCAAAAGGATGGCGAGGGAAGATTACACATTTCCCAAGCCCTCCTGACCCTGGAGTGAGCCACATGCTGGCTTTCTAACTGTTGAGGTTTTCAGACCTCATCAATTTGGAAACTCTATATCCAGAGTAGCCATGGAGGTGCCCACAGTGCCCAGAGATCTGGGCATGGGGCTCCTGCTAGCCTCAAAGTGGGGGGCATTTCTACGGCCTTCCCCCAACCGCGTCAAGCACCAGTGCCAACTCCAATCTTTAACGTCATTGCTCAGCCCTCACCAGGACAGGGGGACAAGGAGAGGAAAAATTCCATCTTTAGCTCTTCAGACAGGGGAGAGGTCTGAACTAGGGCTGGGGTTGTTAATGTATTATGGCATGGGCTTCTGGCGTCCCCTGGGAGCCTGAAATAGCAAGAGAGCATCTGGGTGCAGAAGTACGTTGATGGGGGGTGGTGGTGAGGGGAGGGCTTCCAGCAAGTTCTCACAAGGGCTCCTTTCCCATCTGAGGCTCAGGACTGGCCATGGGAAACGGTCGCTGGGAAAAGAGGCCTTTAGGGAAGTGGACTTTGGTCAGAGCCAGCTGTAGACCTGGGTTTAAAATGCTAGTTCTGCCTCTTGCTGGCCGAGTCGCACCGAGCAAGTCCAGAGCTCGCTGGGCCTCCATTGCCTCTTCTGGAAAATGCCACTGTGGATAAAATCTACATGGCAGGGTGTAAGGTTTTTGGATGGTCGGCACCAGAGAAAGAAAGACAAGCAGAGTAGAAAGGGGTAAGCAACGAGGCTTTGTTGGAGCGCTCCCGGGTGAGGGTAACGGGTCCCAAGAGAGAGGGGCCCGGGCGAGGTTCTCAGGTCCCGGGGGAGAGTTTTGTGTGGGCTTATATGTTTTAGAGCTGGGGAATGGGGGTTTTTTGGTTCCGTTATGGTTTTAGGTGGGTATTGAGAACTAGGAGGGGCTGGCATATGTATGGATTCCAGGAACTGAGACCCTTATCAGGGTAACCATCCAGATGTGGCTATTCTTTAACTTAGCTGGGCACTGCAGGCATTGTTTTTGGCAGGTCTCCTGGGGTTCTTCTTTTTCTTTCATTAAGGATGGGGAGGGGTGCCCGCCCCCAGCCTTACACAGGGCCATGGAGAGGAGGCAAGGACCAAGTACGGAAAGCACTTGACATAGTATACACACTTAGTAAAGAAAAGTCAAAAACAAAAGAAAACCAAAAAGCCGAGCTTCCCACCTAACCCTGGGGCCCAGTGGCAGGAGAAATATCTCCCAAGCCTCTGGGAAAGATGACAGCCAACAGACAGCCTCTCCTACCCACACCGGCAGGTGCCTCTCCTGCTACCCGCCCTGTTATATAAGAGCCACATGGGTGGGTAGCTGGGGCCTATGCCATGTGGGTCAGAGGTATCTGGGGCCACACCTCACCGGCGGCCCTGGGGCAGGCTGGGGCGGGTCCCTACTCATGCCCAGCCCCACTGCCTCATCTCCCGGAACCTGGAGCACCCACAGGCAAGGGCTGCCATATACACCATGCCTTGGCTGTGGGAGCAAAGGGGATGCTGAGCCCTGCACCTGCCAGTTGCGAGGAGAAAGGTGAGCACCCTGGGGCAGCCAGGCCCCTCTCAGGCATGCCCTCTGCCATCAGTCCACTGTGGGGGTCTTCCGGCAGGAACCAGGAGTCAGGAGGGGGCTGGCAGAGGCCATATCTCTGAGATGAGGCAGTCCACGAGGACTAAAGAGAAGTAGGGGCGTGGGGTCCGCCCTGCAGGGTAAGGGGAGGCCAGCGCGGAATCAGCGTTGCAGACGATGCTGTTGCTATCGGCAGCACCGGGCTGTGCACGGGGACAGGCCTGTGTGGCCGGCACTGTGGGTTTGGAGGAGGCCCTGCTCTTCTCCCTATCTGGGGTTTTTAGAATACGGGGAAATATTCAGGCCACACCCTCCATTGAGAACATTCTCTCTCCATCCTTCTGGGAGCCAGTTCTTTGACTGCTCCCCTGAGCAGGGAGAGGTGAGAACTATGAGTTATAGGGAGGGTAGTCAGAAGTCTTTGCAAAGCAGGAGCCCTGGAAATTTTATTTGTTTGCCCGTCCTGGTGAGCGATAGGCCCTGGGGGATAGAGACCAGGGCCCTAAGGCAGCCACCTCCTGTGCGGTGTGTGTCATTCCCGTTCTGTCTGAGGGTGTGGGCTTACGAGGCAGCAAATTATAGGTAGGTGTCCAGCCCGGGGACCGATGAGTCAGGCCCAGAAAGGAGAGCAATCGTCCCCTCTCCCAGCCAGGCTGTGGGGCCGTGACTCACACTGTGTCTCTGTTGCAGGGTGGTTTGGTGGAGTCGGGCCTTGCTGGGCCTGCTGTGGCTCTCCCCGGGGGGACGCCGTGACACGTTCTCTGAGATTCTTGTTCTCTCCCGGGTGAGCCCTCGGGGTGCAGCCGCCCCACAGGTACCATGCCACAGGTGCTTCTGCTCAGGTCTGCCAGCTCCGTCCTGAGGACCGTGTAAGGAACGAGGATCCCACCTTCCTCCCGCCTCCGGGCCCCCAGCCTGTGTTCCCAGGAAAGTAGTTGGCACAGCACCTGGCCCCGCAGACTTGGGTTCAGGGCTTTCACCCCACTCAGTCACACTCCCGGTCTCGCCCAAGGGTCTTCTTCTCGCTCCCCCAAAGATCCAGGAGAACCCACCCATAATAATGATGAGAGCTGACCATGTACTAAGCGCTTTACATGTATCATTTTCTCTTCACAACAGCCATAGGATACAGGCAGAAAACTGAGGCTCAGAGAGGTACAGCAACTTGGCCACAGTCACACAGCTAGTAAAGTGAGTTGAACCCAGGCCGGCAGACAGATTCTGGTGAATATCAATGCTATACTGTTTCAAGAAAGCATTCAGTGAAGCACCTACTGCATACAGAACAGTGGCCTGGCGGCTGAGGGCTAAATGGAAAGAAAGAGCAACAGAAATAAATAGGAAATGGATCCTCATCCATGAGGGGTTCACATGGGAAATGAGGGCTGTCCTTGATTTGTGTGTCACACACACAGTGACAACTCGAGAAGGGTTAGGTCCAACCAACGTTTACAAGCTCCAACGGTGAATGCTCATGGCCAGAACAAAGCTGAATCATGGGTGACCTCTGCTCTCGAGGAGCTTCCCAAGTCACATGTGGCCTTCAAAGCCCAAAGTTGAGTGTCCAAGGGCCATGAGGGTGAGAGGGTGTTGGGAAAATCTAGGAGAGCTTCCTGAAGGCGGAGTTGAAGGAGGCTCTGTGCTCAGATGGTTCCCATTTGAACCTCTGTCTGGCAAGGTCTCTGGCAAGACCGACCAAGGAATATTGCAGAGAAAGATACAGTGCAGGCTCTCCTAGGCTCCTCTGCCCTCACACACCTCGCGTCATGTTTGCTCAAACATGCCTTTTGTTATCTTGCTCTCGTGCTGCTGGGCAGGTAGGTGCCATAAAGCTGTGTGTGTATGTCTTGTGAAAGGAGAGTGAGGCAATGTGCTTTGTAGGGTGCCTATGTGAGCCAAAGGTGAGAATGATCCTTGTCCTCCTGAGGCAAAGGCCCTTGTAGGGTGTTCCTCTTCCCAGGAATGGGAAATGCAAACAGAAGCAGTCAGCCTCCCCTGGCCATTGCCTCACCATTATTGTCATTCTACTATGTTGGGTGATTTCCGCCTCTGAGACTTCTGCCAGCTTCTGGGTACTGCATTCCAGGACCAGTACAATTTTCCAGAATGACAGGAATATGTCAATCACCTCCGACAGGCGCATCGGGGTCACGAGGACAGTAGTATCACCTCACCTGCTGGGAGCATTCACCAGCCACCTGTCCTTCCTAGAATAACAGCAAGAATCAGAAGGGCCCAAAAAGCTTTTCAGGAGTCAAAACAGAGTAGGGTTTGCTCCCCAAACCTCAGGTATCTTTCTTTGAGCACAACATGGTAGGTTCCACCTTGGAACATCTCCTCTAATTTGACCTGTAATTCTAACAAGCTTGGTTGTTTTGTTTTCTATTCCACCACGGAAAGAAATGGCAAAGTAGTAGGGAGATGAGTTGCTAGAAGCCAGCACACTGATGGTGGCAAGAAGTCACTGCTAGTAATGTATGATCATGCTTGGCGCTCGGCTTCCTTAGGTGGCTGTGTTTTCATTTAGTCTTTGTTTAGCTATTTTAAAACCAGAACCAGTTTACACAGATTTTACTGGTGGGGAGAAATGCTGCCTATATCTTTTTTTTTTTTTCTTTCTTTTTTCTTTTTTTTTTTGAGACAGAGTCTCACTCTGTTGCCCAGGCTAGAGTGCCGTGGCGTCAGCCTAGCTCACAGCAACTTCAAACTCCTGGGCTCAAGCGATCCTTCTGCCTCAGCCTCTCAAGTAACTGGGACTACAGGCATGCACCACCAGGCCCGGCTAATTTTTTCTATATATTTTTTAGTTGTCCAGCTAATTTTCTTTCTATTTTTAGTAGGGACCGGGTCTCACTCTTGCTCAGGCTGGTCTCAAACTCCTGACCTCGAGCGATCCTCCCACCTCGGCCTCCCAGAGTGCTAGGATTACAGGCATGAGCCACCGTGCCCGGCCTGCCTATACCTTTTGATGGTAGGGATTTAAAACAGACTTGTTTTTGAGGAAGCGGTTAAGACGGTGGGAGATCATGGCCGAGGCGGCCTTGCCTAGTGTGGGGTGGCTGACCAGCTGGAGATGCCAAAGGCTGATCAGCCCCAAGCACTGAGTTTGTCCTGCTGGCAGCCCCATCTTTTGGGGACACAGGCTGAGATGGAGTGTGGACGTTAGCCAGGTTCTCAGTCCTCCCCAGACAGTCACAGTGCAGGACCCTGAGCCTAGTTCGCCCTCTCATTGCCTGAGCCCAGAGCTCAGGGCCAACTGGTAACATTACAGTCTTCTTTGGCCCAAAGTGAGGGCAGCTTCTACCTGACAACTGAAGAAAATAGTGGCTGTAGCTCATGACCACAAGTCGGCAGGACAAGTTCAGGAACCTCTGTTTCCCTCTGCCTGGGACAGTAGGCCTCACCCCAGAACCATGCTTTGTCATCATTTTAGTCTTTCTGCACCCTCCCTGGAGCAAGTTGCCATAGCAACAGAAGGGCTGCTCCAGCCCCATGGCCCGGGGCTTGCTTACAAAGTTCCCAAGAGGGGGCCAGCTCAGCTCCCCATTCGTCCCCCTTCTCCTCCTTCCCCTCCCTTCATAACCTCCTGATGTCTTTTGCTTTAAAACCGATCTCAGGTTCTTAAGCAGACTGCCACCGAGGGGGCCTGGGTGTGTTCACAAACTTAGTTTTGTTCGGAACCTGCAGCACCAGCAAGAAGTAAGGCTGAATGTGAGAAGCAGGTAATTGGCTCAGCTTCCTGGGGACTGGGCTGGGATGGGGCTAACCCCACCCTGACAGACAGAAGGCCTCCCTGGAGCCAAGGTCCTACCCTCAGGGCTGCCATGACTAGCTGCACAGGTTGCACACTGAACCACTGCAGTGGGCTCTGTTTATATAGACAATGACTGTGAAAGCTGTCCCTGGGTTGTGTAAACCTGCAGCCCTGCACTGTCCTGAGGTGTGTGCAGAAATCCATCTCCTCAGCGACCCAAGAAGTTGAGGTCTGGCCAGGTGAACCCTGAGGGAAAAAATGGTGCTGAGAGACAGTCAGGCTGAGATGATAATGGGAGCCCAGTAATGCCCGGGCTGGCCAGAAGAGGAGACCGTTTATCCAGGGTCACCGAGTCTGGGAAGCAAGAAGGATCTGAGCCAGGGGTGAAGGTAGATGGCACCGGGCCCCACGTCTCCTTGGTCCCATGCCTGTTCTCTCCTGGGGGTGAACCCACAGATCCCGTGGAAGAGGGGAGCCTGCTCAGGACCCCTGAGAGCCCCAGGAATATCCATAGCCCCCTTCTGAGTTTCAAAGCATGGCTGAGGACTGGTGGGTGAGGGGTGAGGAGTGGGGGCTCCTCCCAGCCCTGAAAGCCTGCCCTCCACAGGGGTGGTACTCAGAATCCTCCAGTGCCAGACCCCAACCCCTTCCTTGTCCAGATGGGGACGCTGAGACCCAGAGAGAGGCATGAACTTGCACAGAGTCACACAGCAAATCAGAGCACAGCAGGACTTGATTTCTCTTTTTACTGAGCCCTCAGAACCTGCAGGGAGAGGCTGGGGTGGGGGCAGGGTCCGCCCCTGCAACCACTGAAGTCTTGTCCCCTTGACTTCCACTGGGGCCCCCTCTGTGGATGGCCCCCGAGAGTCTGCAGGAGGCCGAGATGGCAGCGTCACCCTGGGGTGCTGAGATGTGTGCTGGGTCAGAGTCATGTTCTAATGAATGTTTTCTCTGGTCCCCCGCCAGCTCCCTAACTGACGGGCAGACGCTCTCCAACGAGTCTCTAAGCCATGCTCTCGAGCTCTCGGGCCCCGAGAAGGCCCAGGATGCCCCGCTGCATTCTCCAGGTGAGCCAGCCGGGGGCTGCTGGGCGGGGCTGCAGGGGCTGGGCACTGCTCTGTGCTGGTGTGCAGGAGGGGCACGGAGCCCAGAGCCTTGGGGCAGGGGCGGGCGGAGACCCTGCCGGTCCACACACTCTCAGGGACCTTGCCAAGCCCCTTCCCTCACGGCCACCATGGCCACCAGCAGGGCCAGGCGTGATGGAAGGCAATGAGGGGCGCTTCCTTCTTCAAGAAGGTTGGGGAGGAGAGAGGCCAGGGACAGGGAGCCAGCAATGACCTCATTCGGGGCTGCTCTTTTACGACCTTCACTTTCAGATAATTGTGCCTTAAAGAAGGCAGAGTTATCATTGACTCTGAGGCGTCATCACAATGATAATAATAATAATAATGCAGCTTTTGTTCACTTTTATTGGCTGCACAACATTGTAGCAACAACAGAAGTTAAAAAACAAAAAGCAAACAGTAGTTCTCAGTCTGTCTCCGGAGACTGAGATCCGTGCTGTCCTTGGGACCATGCACTGTTGTGGCCGGCCTGGGTCGTCTGTCGTGGGCTAAGCACTTGCCTGGGTTGCTGGTCTTCCCCGTGGTGACTTTCCCCAGCTGCAGGCCCCTCTTCAGGGTGGGCAGGCCGCCATCCCCGGGACCACCCCGCTCCCCTGGCGTCTGGGGAGGGTGAGGTGAATGTTACACGGTGGTGTTTGAACTGGTCGTGTGTTTGGCAGGAAGGCCTTCTGTCTGGGTCTGCCTGTTTTCCCCCTGGTTAGGGCTTAGGGGTTTTGAAGAGCAGGTGGTAGATGTGAAGTGGGACCAGCTGGGGAGGAAGGGGCAGAAGAGGCCCTTTCCAAGAGTTCCTGAACCAGCAGGGTGACAAGGCCAGGCCCAGGGGACAGGAGGAGGGAGGAGGCCACACTGGGCCTTTGTTCTCAGTCTTCTTCCTGTGGGGTTTCCTGGGAAGGAAGCCAGAGGACAGGGACAGGGCCCAGCTCTCTGCTTTGTCACCGCATGGTCGTGGGTGAGGCGTCAGGAGGCAGGGCAAAGGGCGCTGTGCCCGTGTTTGGTGAAGAAACTGAGGCCTAAAGAAGTGTAATGAGGGGGACACTTGGCCAGGGCTCTCTTGGCCACCTGGTTCCTTGAAGGTCAAGTGCCAATCCTCTCCCTGGGACAAGCCGCCCCTCTTCCAGGCTGGGTGTCTCTGGGTGGCCTTGCAGGGACCTGGCCTGAGGGGTGGGGCACATTCCAGGGGTGGACGGTGCTTCTCATGTCCCTCCTCAGAAATAAAGGAGAAAGAACTGGGCCAGGGAGAGGCCCAACTGGTTTCTGAGAATGGTTTGAAAGGCCCCAGAGAGAGGTCAGGAAGGGGCCAGCCGGGCATAGGTGGCCTCCCACATTTGTCCTCCCAGGAGCCAGGGCACCTCCCTGACTTGCCTGCTCTCAGGTAAGTCCCACCAGCCTCAGACGCCTCAGACCCCTCAGACTTTATCATCCTTCTCTGGGTGCTCAAAATGCTGGTGGCAACGTCAGGGAACTTGAGCACGGCGAAGCCCTGAAGCTCCAGAAGTCCTGAGCGCGCTGACGACAGCATTGTTATTCTCACAGGTCAGGGGGCAGGAACGGAGCCAGTGTGGGGGAAGCTCCCTGTCCCCCTGAGCCCCAGAAAAGCATCTGGCATCCCCCTGGAGGACCAAGCAATCCCCAGCCCTGTGGGCCTCAACTGCTTAATCTGGATGGCTGTCGTCTGGCCTCCTGCGGCAGCGGGCCACACAGAATGGGCGGGTTTTAAACAGGCAGGGTAGGGACTCCCAGAGAGGGTGATGGGAGGGGGCTGGAGGAGGGCCATCTGAGCAGCCAGGGGCCAGGAGGGGGCAACAGGGTGGGCACTGGATTTAATGGAGGGGTGGGGAATGGGCAGGCAACTGCAGTGGAGATGGCAAGGCCATCACGGTCTAGTTTATCGGGACGTTGAGAAGCTGCCAGGGACAGCCAGGCTGAGCGTGTACCAGACCCCTCCATCCGGTGTGCTGGGCTGTTGGGGATACTGGGGTGGGCAAGTCTTCTTTCCTGCCCTCGGAGAATCCCCAGTCTGAGGCAGACAGGCCCTTGGGAAAGGGCATGGACAGGCTGAGGAAGGAAGACCTGCTGTCAGGAGCCAGGGGTCAGGGTGGGCTTCCTGGAGGATGGGGACCTCTAGCTGCCCTCAGAACTGCAAGCTCCGTCTGCGCCTGGGTGTAGGCTGAATGATCTGCCCTTGGGAGCTCAGCTTCTAGGGCTGGTGATGGGGAGGAAGGGACAGTCTGGGAGGGACCAAGGGGCCTCTGGACACCATGGCTATCGGCAGGCACCAGGGCAGAGGTCCCCCAAATGCTGCCCAGGGCAGCGTTGAGCAGGCTTCGTTGGCTCTCACGGGCCTGGCTGGTGGGCCACGCTCTGCCCAGCCCTGTCCCGTGCAGCCCCTGCTGTCCCCAGGGGTGGAGGGGAGGCTCTGGAACAGAGCTGTGGTGAGGTCCAGATTCAGCATGAATTGTGTGTTCTCTGTGTGCCAGGCGTCAAGCCAGGGCTTGGGGTCCTTGATCTTCTTGGCTCCCCAGAAGCTCCGGGGCCCTGGACCCTAGACTCAGTACGAGGGAGGAGACTGGGGCTGTCACAGGTTAGGAGGGGTCTGGAAGCTGCCCTTTCCCTAAGATTGAGAAGGGACAACTTCCCATGTCAAAGACTCTTGGGGAGGGGATCTGTGGGATTATGAGAGGCCCTAAAGGCCTCCTCCACACAGCTGCCCCCTTAAGAAGAACAGCAAACTTACCGAACATCCACCATGTGCAAGGCCCCGTGCCAAGGAACTTTCTTGTATTCCCTCACTTTATCTTCATAGTGGCAGTGGAGAAGCCATGTTTATCATTACCATTTGATAGAGGAAATGGAGCTCAGAGAGGTTTAGTGACTTTCTCAGAGTCACACAGCTAGTAAGAGGTGGAACTCTTAACTGGCCACACTGCCTCTTTGGGACCTAGATGGCATCGTGCACAGTCTGATTCCCTCTAGGCCTGGCCAGCCCCTGCTTCCCCTCTACTAACTGTTGAGCTGGCAGCCCCTCCGAGGAGCTCTTTGAGTCTTACATACAGGAATCAGGGCTCACCCTGGAGCCCTCGGAGGCTCCTGGCTCTCCTTGAGCGCCCAAGAAGCTTGAGGGCTCTGAGCTGCCCAGATGGCTGTACTCCCAGGGAACAGCCCCACCAAGTCCGGCCGTCGAGCTGCTGGAATCTGACAACCACACAAAGGCAGCCTTGTACTGGACCCGGGAGACACATTTCTTTCTAGCCCTTTCTAGACTGAGCATGAACCCCAGCTGGAGAAGGGCAGCACTGAGGCCACAGAGAAGGGGAGGGCAGCTGCCGGGGCTGGTCCTCCCTTCCCCCAGCCCACTTTCTCCAGGAATCTCCCACACCCACTGGGGAGATTTTCACTAAAGACGGGGAAGCTGAGTGCTCAGCCCAGCTGGGTCTCCAGCCCAGAGAGGCCCTTTGTGGGTCAAGGGATCTGCTGGGCCTCCTCTGTCCCTCGCTCCCACCCTTGCCAAATGTTCCAAGGACATGGGTGGTGTTTCAGGCCGGAGCTGCGAGCTAGGGCGCGAGAAAGGGGCTGGATACTACCCTTGTCCTCAGGGAGCTCACAGCCTGAGCCTGGGGGGCTGGAAGAGACCCAAGGGGACCTGCTGTCACTTCAGTCTCTGGAAGGGCTGGGGGAAGGTAGGAAAGGCTCCCCAAAGGTGAGAAAAAAAGAGTGTAGATGGCTCCTCATCTATGAAACGGGAACAGGTGGTAATCCCGGCCCTGCCAGCCAAAACAAGGGCGCTTCTGGGAGTTCCTAGGGAAACCTTTCCCACAGGGGTAGAGGCACTCGCCACCCTGCCTAGACATCCGCCCTTCAGACTTTGCCTGGGGGTCCCCGCCTGCTGTCTCCTCTCGGGGGCCCTGCTGTGGGGTGGGGGGCATGTCAGCCCTGGGGCTCTGGGGTAGGATGTCCGTGTCCTTTCCCAGACCCGACTTCTCTGCTGAGCGAGGGTGGAGACCCAGCTCGGGGTCTCCTGTGCGTGTCCCGAGCGCCCACCACTGGGCAAGGAGAGCCCGTCTCGGCTCCGTCACCCCAGTAGTTCAGCCTAGACGAGTGAAATCCTTGGGGCAGGATGGAAAAACTGGTCATTGTTTTAATGACCGTGGGAGCTTACAGAGACCATCTTGTCCATCCCGATTGTAAATCAGATGGGGAACTGAGGCCAGGGGAGGGCAGGGGTCTGCCCAGGGTCACTCTGCTGTAGTGGCCAGAACTCAGAGCTCTTGACCGTCCAGCGGGAAGGCTGGGGAGGGGCTGGCAGCTGCAGGGCCTCTTCCCTCAGGCACAGAGGACAGGAATCACCGGCGCCTTGGCAGGTATGCTCTGCACCACCTGGCCAGGGTACAGCAGGCTGTTCTGTCCCAGGCCTTGTCCTTACCTCTCATCGTTTTCTGAGGCCAAGTTGGCCTCTCCCTCGTCTGTGTCCCCAGAGTGCCTGGCATAGGGCTGGCCTGAGCACGGGGGCCTGTGTGGAGAGAGGGCCCTCCTGGAGCGGGCCTCAGACCGGACTATGGAGGAGGGGCTGTGGGCCCGGTCCCCCGAGGGAATGTCTTGGAGAGAGAGCTGCCCCAGGTCTGAGGACCACCTTTTCCTCAGGACCAGTGTGGCCCTCCATCTACACAATAAGCTTCGTCCCTGCGGCCTTTCCCACAGGCTACAGAAAACACCCCAGTCTTCACACTCTCTGTGCTTGTTTTTGTCCTTCCCAGCTAATTGAGTGGCTTCCTCTGCTGTTCAGATGCCTTTATTCCAGAACTCCAGAGAACACAGCTCCCTGCCTGCCCGGCCCCCCCAGCACAAGGGGTGGATTGATCAGACACAGGCCAGGGTCGGGCCAAGAGGAGTGGCCACGGAGAGGAAGGCAGAGGGAGAGGGAGGCGGCAGGAAGTGTAAGCCGGGCCTGGGAAAGCCCGCCCCAGACCCCCAGCGCTCAGCTGACTTGGCTCTTGGAGGGCTGTGTGCTGGGGCTGCTGGCTGTTGGCCACAGGCTGCTGGCTAGCTGGGTCTCCACTGCGTAGATCTGGACTGGTTGCCTTTTGGAGTCAGCTTGGGTTGGGATCTGGTTGCCTTGCTGGGTGATGGGAACCATTACTGGGTCCCGGCCATGTTCTAGGCTGTGATTGCAGCAGTGATCTTACTTTGGATATGGGACAGACTGACGGTTGTGCCTCTGTTGAACTTTGCTCTAAGGACTGGGAATGCAACCTGATTTCATAAGTGTCTCCTTGCGGGGAGTCAGCTACGCTTCCTGCAAAGCAGTTTGTGTCGGGTCTCTCAGGCAGGGGTCTTCGCAAAGGATGAAAAACTAGTAGGAAACAGAAATAAAAAATAATATGCAGAGCCAAAGATGTAGTTTATAAAGTAAAGGTTTATGAAGACAAAGGAGGGTATCCAGAAGATTACAATCTCTTCGGAGATGTGACAAAGACTGAACTTTTACACTCACAGGTACTTACAGGGCAGATACAGGCTCCCGTTGCCCATTTACACAATGATAGATAGTTTGGTTCAGGGTCAAAAGTCTCCTAACAGGCTACTACAGATCGTTCAACTAACTCTACCTAGGTAAACAATGAGTTAAATCTTCTTAGGGTAAACTTCTAGGTTTATGATAGGCTATTACTTTAGCAAAAACAGAGACATCGTGGCTCTGGTTGTTTTGAGTTAAAACAGAGATTTCAGAAGTCAACATGAGTTGTGCTTTATTTTGCTTACTTTAAACAGAGATTTCAGAAGTCAACATGAGTTGTGCTTTATTTTGCTTACTTTAAACGCATAGTTCATCTGGGCCGGCTCAGGCAATATATCTGTTTAATCAGCTCTCAGCATATTTCATAATCAGCTCTTCTCCCCAGGAGGCCTGTCTTTGTTGATCAGCTCTGGCAACCTATGGCTTTGTCTTTCAAAACAGGTGAGAACCGTAAGGCCTTGGAATGCTTAGCTGTTACTGACCACTGAGACGCCCTCCTGAGGCGAGGCAGCCTTTGATATGTGAACTCACATGTTTATATTTTTCTTTAAGGCAAAGCCTTGCTTGACTTCTGAAATCAAATCTTGTCTCTAAAAATACAGGGAGCATTTCTATAAATCAATATTCTTAGGCTCAACGTCTCCTACCCATGGGGGACTATCCACAGAGAGGCTGGCCGAGAGGTGCCAGGCAGACCTGGGCCCCGCTCACATCCCTCCCTCCTGCTTGGCTGTAAGCAGCCCACCATGTGGCAGAGTCAGGGGGCTCAGGCACCACTCTCCTCCACCCCAACACCATCCCTGAGGGAAAAGACCGTGGACCCTCAGCCTGTACCCCATTCACTGGGCAGCCCCCACCCCAGCAGCTACTGGACATAAGGTAGCTGCCAGGACCACCTGAAGTCTTGCCCCAACTTTGCCCCTAACTTGCTATGACCTTGGCCATCCCTGCCCCCTCTGGGACTCAGTTTCCTCCTCTGTAAAAGCACCCTCTCCCTCTGATATGCTGTGTGTGGGAACTCCCTGCCCTCCCCCAGGTGACCTGTCAGGTTGGGGTCTGCCAGTCTTCCTGCTGTCACTGTGGGCATTGCAGGCTTCACCTGGTTTCTTCCTCCGGCAAACACTTGCTGCAGGCTCAGTGCTTGCACCAGAAGCTCAGAAGCTTCTAACGAGGGCACTCAGCTTTCCTAGTTAGACAGGGTAGAGAGTGATGTCTTGAGTGCCCACAATGTGCTAAGTCTTTTAATAATATGTTGATGTAGATCTTTTCAGTTTTGTCTGTGCATTTTTTTTTTAAAGAAGAGTCTTGCTCTGTCACCCTGGCTAGAGGGCAGTGATGTCACCTCTGTGTATTTTTTTCTCTCTTTTTTTTCTCTTTTTTTTCCCTCTTTTTTTTTTCTCTTTTTTTCTCTTTTTTTCTCTTTTTTTTCTTTTTATTTCTCTGCAACAACTGAAGGAATCTGTGCATTTTTATATGCACTTTCATTTGCTCCCTCTTTCACTTGATGTTACTCTGTAAGCATTTCCTCACATCATTAGATATTTTGGTAGCTGCACAGGAATCCATGATATGGCTGTACCATAATGAACTTGACCAGTCCACTGTTGGACATCTGTGTTGTTTCCAGTGACTTTGCCAGTAGAAAAGGCACTCTAAAGCTATCTGTCCCCACATTCTTGCTGTACGTGATTGTTTCCCATGAGTAACTTCCTAAAAGTGTGATTGATGGGTCAAAGCATACTCCTTTTGTAATCCCTTCGACGTGCGAGGTCTGTCTGGAAAGCACCCAGCCAAGGGTGGGATTGCGTGGTGTGAGGAGGGTGGGGAGGACTGGCACCCCGGGCGGGGAGGTGGGCCGTCTTCTCTCCACTTTCAGTCCAGGAGTGGGCTTGGCACTGGCCCCAGTGGCTGAGAGGACCCTGAGCAGGGCAGGGCCTCGCTGGGCCCCACCTGGGGCTCTGAGGGATGTGGGGTGGGGGGTGCAGCCTGCCGTGTCCCACTTGGGCAGCACCTGCTCTGTGGGCCCATCTCACTCTGCACTTGGGCAGCAATGTGTCCTGCCTTGTCACCAGGCCATCCTGGAGAGCTGTCGGAGGCTTTTAAGCAGGTCAGATCTGGGTTTAGAAAGGTCACTCCGGGAGGCTCAGCAATGTGGCAAAAGGCCAGTGGCTGGAGGACATGGCTGCCCAAGGTCACCGAGCCTGAGCCCCAGCACAGGACTTGGGAAGGGGGCATGATGGTCCTGTCCCAGAGGAGATACGGTACCCAGGTCTGCCTTGAAGCCCGCTTTGAGAGGCCACATGCCTGAGGGGAGCAGCGTGGACTTGGGCATCAGGCCGTGTGGGTCTCGAGCCTCGTTCTGCTGCTCAGCTCTGCCAGCACTCATTCAGCCTCCCTGAGTCTTGGAGCTTTAGCTAAGAGGTGACGGGCAAAGAACGGATGGCGCACAGTCCCACTGGGGCACGGTCCCACTGGCCCACGGCAGGGTCTCAGGGAGGGCGGGGCAGGCCCCTTTCCCGCCAGGATCTTCTCTCCTGGCTGGTGGAGGGGCTCAGACAGGGCCGGGAGAGACAGGGCCGGGCCGTGTGCTGGCCAGTGGGCCTTGTCGCCCTTCCCAAGGGGCCTAGGGTCCTCCAGGGCCAGGTCTCTCGTCCCCGTCAGTCTCAGTCCCCTCCAGCTGGGCTAGGGGGAGACTGACCTTGCAGACCTACCAACTGTTATTCTCTTCCCATTCCTTCTTTCCTCCTTCCAGGAAGGATGTGAGGTGACACAAAGGAATAGGCACCATGAGGGGAAAAAAACAGGAAAAATGCAGTGGAGCGTTGCGCAGTCACACAACACGCACACACGGTGAGAGAGACTTGTTAATGCTACCCAAATCAAAGGTGCATGCCTTGGCTAATGGCTGTGTTTGATTTGGTCCACATAATACTTTTTTAAACATAGACACCCAGATTCCTGGTAGCGCTTGGTTTCCGTTCCTAGTGGGCACTAGCCCTAGAGGTGGGGCAGCCACTGTTTGGATGAAGACGCTCTGGCCCACCCCAGACCCCACCACTTCCTGTCACCTCCCTGACCCTGAGGCCGGAGCCCATACAATTATCACTGCCCTCATATTATAGCTTTTCTTTTTTTTTTGAATTAATTTTTTTTTTTTTTTTTTTTTGAGACAGAGTCTCACTCTGTTGCCCAGGCTAGAGTGCTGTGGCGTCAGCCTAGCTCACAGCAACCTCAAACTCCTGGGCTTAAGCAATCCTACCGCCTCAGCCTCCCAAGTAGCTGGGACTACAGGCATGCGCCACCATGCCCGGCTAATTTTTTCTATATATATTTTAGTTGGCCAGATAATTTCTTTCTATTTTTAGTAGAGACGGGGTCTCGCTCTTGCTCAGGCTGGTCTCGAACTCCTGACCTTGAGTGATCCACCCGCCTCAGCCTCCCAGAGTGCTAGGATTACAGGCGTGAGCCACCGCGCCCCGCCTTGAATTAATTTTTTAATTGACAAATTAAAATTATATATATTGATTGTGTACAACATGTTGTTTTGAAATATGTAGACATTGTGGAATGGCGAAATAGAGTGGTGAGAACACAAACTCTACTCTTAGCGATTTTCAGGAATACAGTACATTGTTACTAACTCCAGTCACCGTGTTGCACAATAGATCTGTGGAACTTTGTAGCTTTTCTTATAATAGAAAAATATTGCACTGCTGCTTGTCTCCATCAAAAGCAGAGAAACAAAGGGTGGACTCCAAGCACCATGTGTCTCGAGGAAAATGAGAGGGAGCCCATTTTCCTGTGGAAAAGACTATATCTCTGGGTTTCACTTGCAAATCCTGGGGCACTTCATTAATTTATTATTATACATTATTTATTATGATCCTAATACGTCATCCACCTGGTTCCATAGGCATTTGGGGTTTGCTACCCTTGATTAATACACTAATATTAATAACATGATCCCCCCCGCCGTTTTTTTTTTTTTTAAAGCAACAGCAGCAACAACAAAATAAAACCAAACTCCCTGTAGGTGTATTTGTATAAGGGGGGCATATCACCATTTACAGCATAGACTTCTAAACTGTTTCCTATTTCTTAGCACAAGTATGCATATTTTCGTCGTTAAAAGAGATCATAAATGTTCAAGTTAAAACTTTTGGCTTGAGGGCAGCTGTGCCAACAGATCACACAAGACTTACCTCTGCTCGTCTTGGCAACCTGGGAGAAGGGCCAAGTGCAGATAAGCAGGAGCTTCCAGAAGTGCCCAGAGGAGACAGACGCCTTTTCTGCTCCAGGCCCTGGGGGGACCTATGCAGGGCGGTAGGGGAACTAGCAACCCCTGAGCAGCGGCGGTCTGCCCAGCCTGGGACATGCCACCCGGGCCATCACACAGGACCCTTGCAACACTTTGGGAGGTCGACGTTCTTCCTCCCATTTTTTTTTTTAAAGCAGCTTTATCGACGTATAATTTACATGCCACTGAATTTACCATTTTGAGTGCACAGTTCAATGATTTTTAGCAAATTTACGGAGTTGCACAAACATCACCACAATCCAATTGTAGAATGTTTCTGTCACCTCAAAAGATCCCTTGTGTCCATTTTGTGGGCACTGTCTACTCCCACCGTCTGCCCCAGGCAGCTACTAGCCTGCGTGCTATCTTTTCTGCCTTTTCTAGATACTTCGTATAAATGGAATCACATGACCTGTGGTCTTTTGCATCCCGAGTCTGTCACGGAACATGCTTTTGAGTTTCACCCATGTCGTGGCCTGTGTCGGCACTTGTTCCCTTTAGGAGCGGAGTGGTGTTCCACCACACGGATAGGCCACAGTTTGTTTTTCATTCACCAGTCGGTGGATAGTTGGCTTATTTCCACTTTTCGACTGTTATAAACACTAAGAACATCCGTGTACAAGTCTTCAAGTTTTTGTGGGGACGTCTATTCATTTCTCCTGGGGAAATACCTAAGCGTGGAGTTGTTGCACTGTATGGTAAATTCACATTTAATGCTTTAAGAAACTGCTCGACTGGTTTCCAGTGTGGCTGTACCTTCTCACTTTTCCACCAGCGCTCTGTCCCCACTGTCCCCGCGTCCTCACTGACCCCTCACACTTGCAGGTGATTAGAGTGCAGCTGAGAGGAGAGTGACTTGTCAGGTCACTCAGCAGGGAGTGACGTAATCGAGGTTTTGAACCCAGGTGTACTTGACTTTCTGCTCTGAGTATGGACCCAAAATGCAGGGGTTGAAAGCTCTGAAGAGGTGGATCAGTGGTGTGTGCCAGGCTGGGGTCCCGGGATATGGGGACAGGGCTTGGGGAAGTGTGAGGAGTGAATGGAGGGGGGCTCGGCAGCCCTTGGCTCACGCCTCCACCCGAGAACATGGGGCATTCATCCTGGGGGGGCGCGAGTGGATGCCAGCCAGCGTGGTCTTGGCCTCCACCAATACACAAGACCTCTCTGGCACCCTCTCCTGCCCCAGCCTGGGTTTCCCGAAGGCTCATGTCCCCTGCCTCACATCTTCCCTTCTCCTGTTTGGGCCTGGGTACGTGCTCTCGTTCCCCACCTCTGGCCCTCCACAGGGGGAAGAAGGGGCTCTCCTGTCCCAACCCCAAGATCTTCACCCTTTTCTGCCAACCTCAGAGTCTGCGTGCAATCTAAGAGTGTCAAAGGGGAGGAATCAGGTCATCTAGTCCACCTGCCGGTCTCAGGGAAGGACCAGTGACTGGACAACAGAAGAGGTGGGTCTGGCCAGCAGGTGGCAGTGCGGCCCCACTTGTCCTGACCAGCCTCACTCCCCTGCTCCCTGCCACCCCCTTCCTGAGGTCATATCTTAGAATGACCACCCTTGCCCCAGGGGAAGGAGGCCCCAGGGTGCCCAAAGGGTCCAGACCACCCTTCCAAGCTTCCTTTGCAAATAATTTGGAGAACTTGGAAAAGGGAGAAGGAAGGAAAGTATGCATTTATTGAGCACCAACTATATACACCGTTTCTTTTGATCCTCATACCCACCTTGAGAGCTGAATCCTCATCTTTCTCTGAGGAAACAGACTCAGTGTTGGGTGGCTTGCCCCAAGTCCCGCACACCAAGTGGCAAGTCTCTGTCCCTACCCACTACACACAGAGCAAGCCTTAAAGTGTCCCAAGCATGAGCTGTGGTAACAGACACACGTGAGTTCAGATCCCGACTCTGCACTTCCTGGTGCGTGACCTTGGGAAAATGACTGAACCTCTGGGAGCTGCGGTTGCCCCATCCTTGCCATGGGCTGTCCAAACCCGTGCTGTGAAGACTAAATGAGATGCCTCGTGTCAGGGAGAATGAACACTGTTGTTGATGGTATTTCTTGGGACTGGAGACTTTTCAGGCTGGAGATCAGGGTCTGCTGGTGTTCGGTCTCCTCCAGGTCCCTGGGAGGGTCACTGTCTTTGAGGCTTTGACCGTCTGTTCAGTTGGGTCTGTCCCCATCCACTCAGCAGGCAGGGGAAGCATGGGAACCACGAAGGCACCTGGAGATCCGACCAAGCTCCATTGCCTAACCTCGAGAGGCAAATCCCAGCTGGGATAAAAACAGAACCAGGTCCAGGGGCTTCAGCGTCTCTAGGGCCTCCCGGTCTTCTCCAGCTCTTCCCTCCCCTCTTCCTTGCTGCATTCCTAAGCTTTGCTCATCCTTCAAGGCCGAGTCAGACCTCCTCCTCCAGGCAGCCTGCCAGCCTACCCCAGTTTCTGGCTTGCCTGTCAGCCCCATGGCCCAGTGCCCAAGGCGTTGTCAGCACCTGCAGGGCTGGGAGCTCTGCCCAGGGCAGTGCTGGGATCCCTGGGGACAGCCCCAGGTTGGCATGATGCAAGCCGTGATCTCCCCCTGCAGAGGAGGTGCTGTGGACGACTCGCGCGGACGGGCGGGTACGTCTGCGGATGGACCCCAGCTGCCCACAGCTTCCCTACACTGTGCACCGGATGTTCTACGAGGCCCTGGACAAGTATGGGGACCTCAGGGCTCTGGGCTTCAAGCGCCAGGAAAAGTGGGAGCACATCTCCTACTCCCAGTACTACCTGCTCGCCCGCAGGGCTGCCAAGGGCTTCCTGAAGGTGAGAGGCCCCCCGCCAGACATGGCCTTCCCCTCCCAAGACCCCCCCCTTCCAGCTCCGGGGCCCTTACAGGCCTCCTCCCCCACTCCCCACTGGGCAAGGCCCTTGGAAACAATAGCTGTAGATGCCTATGTGCTGGGCCCTGTACTGAGGATGTTATATGTACTGAACCCTTACCACGTGCCGGGCATTTGACATGAGCTTTTCATTTGCCCTCACGCTCGAGGTGGGATGGGAAGCCCAGTGCACTGGGCTGAGGGGCCGGGCTCCCTGGGAAGGTCCTGGAGGGGCAGCAAGGGGTACTGAGCGATTGACACCCCAGGGGACTCTCTGGGTGGGCTCTGGGAGGTGGGGGAAGTCCCCTGCAACCTGGAGGGGGCATGTAGGGCCTGAGAGGCCCTTTCCCTGCCCGGCTGACCTGGCCCTCTGCCTCTGGCCTGGAGCTCGGCCTGGAGCGGGCCCACAGCGTAGCCATCCTCGGCTTCAACGCCCCGGAGTGGTTCTTCTCGGCAGTGGGCACGGTGTTTGCAGGGTGAGTGGCTGGGCTGGGGGTGGGAGCCCCAGTGGGTTGGTGGAGGACAGAAAATAGGAGAGGGTCGATATCTCTTTTTAGAGGCCCCTCCCCCCCACAGCCCAACGTCCCCTCTCTTTCCTGGGGCCTCTCTCAGACCTCTCTGCCGGGGTGGCTGTGCTAAGGTGGCCGGCATGGGAGCCCTGCCTGTTTGGGCCATGGGAGCTCTCTGGGGCTGGGGCTGCAGGGGTGGGGGGGTGGGGGCGAGGGGTGGCCCCTCTGCACCTGCCCTGACACAAATCCTCCGGGGTCTCCTGCAGTGGCATCGTCACTGGCATTTACACAACCAGCTCCCCCGAGGCCTGCCAGTACATCGCCTATGACTGCCGCGCCAACATCGTCGTGGTCGACACGCAGAAGCAGCTGGAAAAGATCCTGAAGGTTTGGGGAAAGGGGTGGCAGGCATGGGGTCAGAGGGGGTGCCCTCATGGACCTCCACCCCAACCGACACAGGACCTTCCCGCCCCCGCCCCCACGCACACAGCGAGCAAGGCAGGGCAATAGTTGCCTACCTGTTTGACAGCTCAGGAAGTTGAGACAAGAAGGGAGTGCGGTCACCTAGGAAGTGGGTGACAGGGCCTTGAACTAGGACTCCTGTCCAGCCTGCTGCCTCCCATGGCTTTCTCTTTAGGACGGGGTCTCCCCTGAAGGGGAGCAAGAGCTTGGAGGCTGGGTCCTCTGCCGGTGGGAGGGGTACAGGGGTGGCCCAGGGCCCTGCCACCTCGCACGCTCAAGTCCTAGTGGGGAGCGGTGGTTGAGGCTGCCACAGGGTGAGGTTGAGCCAGGTCGGCGGCAGTCATGGAGCAGGAGCTCACGGTGAAATGAAAAGAAACCCTGGGAAGACCTCAGAGCTGCCCAGGCTGGATGCACAAAGGTCTCTGGCAGGGTTCAACATGGTCGAACACACGGGCTCTGGGCTGGGCTGCCAGAGCTCATGGAGTGGCCCGGAGCAGGATGGTGATGGCAACAGTGGCCACCTCCAGGGGCTGTTATGAGGGTAATCTTTGGCCCCTGATGACACTTGTATTAGTTTGCTGGGGCTACTGTAACAAAGTGCCACCCACTGCCTGGCTTCCGGTGGTTGGCAGCAATCTTTATGCTCCTTGGCCTGTGGATGCGTCACCCGATCTCTGCCTTCATCTTCACACAGTGTTCTCCCTGCGTGTCTTCAGGCTGTCTTCTCTAGCACGTCTCTGTGACCAATTTTCCCTTTTTATGAGGACACTGGGTGTATCAGATTAGGGCCCACCCTAGTGACTTCATTTTAACTTGATTACCTCTGTAAAGACCTGTCTTCAATGGCTCACGCCTGTAATCCTAGCCCTCTGGGAGGCCGAGGCGGGTGGATTGCTCAAGGTCAGGAGTTTGAGACCAGCCTGAGCAAGAGCGAGACCCCGTCTCTACTAAAAATATAAAGAAATTAGCTGGACAACTAAAAATATATACAGAAAAAACTAGCCAGGCATGGTGGTGCATGCCTGTAGCCCCAGCTACTCGGGAGGCTGAGGCAGGAGGTTCGCTTGAGCCCAAGAGTTTGAGGTTGCTGTGAGCTGGGCTGATGCCACGGCACTCTAGCCTGGGCAACAGAGTGAGACTCTGTCAAAAAAAAAAAAAAAAAACCTGTCTTCAAATAAGGTCACGTTCATCCCTCAGCAGCACCATATAAATGCTTTTAAACAGTTATATTGTTAAAGTCTTGACTTGCAAGAGGAGAAGGAAAGGGGTTCTTTGTAAAACTCAGGGAACTTGTAGAGCTTGGCGGGACTGGCAAAGGCATTGCCCCAATGCTTTCCCATCTCCACCTGACGTGGAGAAACAGACCCAGCATGGACAAGGAGGGTCCCAGGAGGCAGCTCCACAGCCTAGTAGCAATAACAGTGTGCGGATGCTATCCATGGGGTGCCAACTCCACATGTGACCTGTGTCTCTCAGCAGCCTGAGAGATGGTTCTTATTGCCCCATTTTACAGGCAAGGAAGCCAAGGGCCAGAGAGGTGGAGTATGGCTTACTCAATGTCCCATCCCTTGCAAGGGCAGCAGAGAGACTCAAGCTCAGACCCTGAGAACCATCTGTGAGAGAGACCGAGCGGGCTGCATCTCCCTGCGGGGCATCATTTGGAGAGAGCTGACGAAGTGCCAGGGCCCGCTCCGCATACCCCAGTACAGCAACTGAGCCATCGCAAGCCCTCCTCCTTGGGGAGGGTCAGTGTACCCTGTGAGGACAGGAAGGAAATGGATAGCCGTGCCCAGCTCCTTACAGCCCTTGGAGCCCAGAACCACTGTGGGAGGGGGCTGGGGGGAGGCCCCTAACCCCCACCAGAGTCTGGCCAGGGAAATGGGTCAATGGCCCTCAGGCAGGGCCCCCTTTGTGGCGCATGGCCGGTGCTCCACTTCACACAGGGCACGAGCTTAGTTTAACACTCTACTGTCACGTCTGGAAGTTCTTAAAAAGTTTGAACAAGGGGCCACACATTTGCATTTTGCACTTGGCTGGTTGGTTCCAGACATGGGTTCCAGACCCCTTGGAGGGTTTCTCTACTCCTTGTGCGTGCACCCCCTTTTATGCCGTTTTAGAGTTACTTTGAAAGCCCTCTTTTTCACCGGCATTTGGGCCCACCTTGTTCTACTGTGAAGGGCGTATCAGATGGGCTCACTTTACCGCCTAGGGGCTTGTCTTGCCTCCTTGTGGGGTCCTCTTCTGTCTCGGCTCCTTTCGAACTCTGTGTTTTCAGCATCTCTCCTTCCGAATGTCTCCATTCTGTCTGGCTCGGACAAATGCTCAAGACTGTGAGAGGACACATGTATGCAGATTACGCAGCCTAAAATGAATTGCTCGGGAAGCCCCAGGAGAGCCTGAGCTGTCCTCAGTGCCTCCTCCTCCCCGTCCCCGCTGGCCTCAGTAGGGATGTCCCGCTACTGGCCTGCCCAGGCACCCTGGCATTTGGTGTGGGCCTGATTTACTCAGGTCTGGAGACTTCACAGACCCCAGTGGCCTCAGAGGCAAATGGGTCATTGGGTCAGTTTCTGAGCCCCGCTCCCTAAGCCCCAGCCAAGAACTGACCCAGGTTCCCCCAGGCCGGCTTCATCCTGAGGCCGTGATAGGCTAAGATTTTCATGACAGCCAAGCTGGCAAGGGCCTGAGCTGCCCGGTTCCCAGTACTTAGCCCTTCTCCCCAGCCTCCCTTGAGGGAGTCAGACAGTCCCCGATATTCTTGCTCATATCAGAATCCAGGCTAGGGAGGGCTGGAGAACTTAAAAGCCCCCCAGGAGATTTTGCCAGGCCCCTCAGGGAGGTCCCTTGCATAGGTTATTGATCTAATCCAAATGCCATCCCCATCCCCATTTTGCAGCTAAAGAAACTGAGGCCCAGAGTTAGGAAATGATCACCCTAGATTACCATTTTAAGTAAAATTTGTATTATGAAAGTTTTCAAAACAAACAAAAATAGGATCCCCATATATCTATCATCAGTTTCAATAACTGTCAGTGTGGTTTGATCACACTTGCTTCTTCTATTCACTTTTTTGCTGAAGCATTTGAAGGTAAATCTCTGACACTGTGTCATTTTATTCCCTGAATACTTCAATGTGCATCTCTAAAACATGTGAAATCTTTCTCAAATAATCCCTGTAACTTTGTCATATCTAGCACAAGTAAAAGAATTCTTTCATATCCTCTAGTACACACATAATGTTGTTTTTCCAATTTTTTAATTGTGGTAAAATACATATAACATAAATTTACCATTTAACCTTTTCTTTTTTTTTTTGAGCTAGAGTCTCACTCTGTCATCTGGGCTGGAATAGAAGTGGCGTCATCATAGCTCACTGCAACCTCAAACACCTGGGCTCAAGCGATCCTCCTGCCTCAGCCTCCTAAGTAGCTGGGACCACAATGCCAGGCTAATTTTTTGTATTTTATTTTTGTAGAGATAGTCAGAATGGTCTCAAACTCCTGGTGTCAAGCAGCCCTCCTCCCTTGGCTTCCCAGAATGCTGGGGTTATACGAGTGAGCCACTGAGCCCGGCCATGTAACCATTTTTAAGTGTACGGTGGTGTTAAGTGCATTCACATTGTTGTGCAACCATTACCATCACGCATCTCCAGAACTCTTTTCATCTTGCATAACTGAAACTCTATATTCATTAAACAAAACTCCTCATTCCCTCCTAGCAACCACCTTTCTCCTCTCTGTCTCTATGGCCACCATGTCATTGTATGGTTGGTTTATTTGAATTAAGATCTAAACCAGGCCCACATGTTGCATGTGACTAGTGTCTCTTACGTGTCTTCTAATTCAGAACAAAGCCCAGCCATAGAACAGCGGGGTTCCTGAATCAGTATCACCTGGGAACTTGTCAGATATGCAGATTATCAGGCCCCACCGCAGTGCTACTGAATCAGAAACTCCGAGTCTGGGGCCCGCACCCAGTGTTTAACGGGCCCTCTGGTGATTCTGACACACATTCAAGTGTGAGAACCTCTGCCATAGACACTCTGCAGAAACTAGGTCAGCTGTCTTGAATAAGTTGTCACATTCTGAACTTGTCTAACTGCTTCCTCTTGCTGTCGTTGAACTTGTTCCTCTAAACTCTGTATTTCCTGTTAGATCTAAAGGCTTGATGCATTTCAGATTAAATCTTTTTGGGCATGAACACTTCGTAAGTGGTCCTGTGTACTTCATAGTGCACTGCTTTAAGAGGCTCGTGATGGCAGGTGGTACCCGCTCTCTGTGATGAGGGCAGTCATCAGTGGATTCAGGTGGTGATCACCTGCTCCTCCCTTGAGAAGTTCCACATCAACCTTTCTCCTAATGGTTTTAGCATCCATTGATGATCTTTGTCTGAATTAGTTATTTTTTGAGGGGTGGAAAAAAATGTTGATTTTATAATTCATTGGCTAGAATTCTTCTCCAAAGGAAGAACTTTCCCTCATCATCTGGGGCTCTTTGGTACCTGTTTGTACAGAGCAGGTGTGATAGACAGGATAATGGTCAATGTCAGTGAATGTTCCATGTATATTTGAAAGAATGTATATTCTGCAGTTGTTGGGCAGAATGTTTTATAAACATGAATTATGTCAAGTTTGTTGGTAGTGTTAGAATGTTGTTTAAATCTTCTATATCACTACTAATTTTCTGTTTACTTGTTCTATCAAATACTGAGAAAAAGGAGTGTTAAAATCTCCAATTACTATTGTGGACTTACCTATTTTTTTCTTTAAGTTCCATCAGTTTTTGCTTCATGTATTTTGGATCCCTGTTATTAAGCATATACATATTTAGATTATTGTGTTATTTTGATGAATTAATACTTTGTCATTAAGAAATGTCCCTCCTTATTCCTGGTAATAGTTATTGCTCCAAGTCTACTTTGCCTCAAATTAATATAGCCACTCCAGATTTCTTATAAGTAATATTTGCACGTATATATTTTTGTATTTTCTTACTTTTAACCTGTGTCTTTATAGTTAAAGTGAGTTTCTTGTAGACAGCATATATCTGGGTCTTGCCCTTTTATCCAATCTGATAAAACTGTAAATCCACCATTTGACTGTATTTGTTTCAGATTTGTCCCATCTGTTCTTTATTCCTTTCTTTCCTTCATGACTTCTTTTGGGTTGAGTTTTGTTTTGTTTTGTTTTGGTATTGTGTTTCATCTCCACAAGCTTATCAGCTATCCTTTCTCACCACATCAGTGTTTGCCTTAGACTTTACTGTTTGCATCTTTAACTTATCACAATTGCTCTCAAATATTAGACCACTTCACATGTAATGTGGAGCCATACAGCAGTGCATGTCCACTCCCCTCACATCGTTTGTGCTATTGTCGTCCATTTTACTTCTGTAGAGGTTATAAACCCCATGGTACATTGTTATTTTTTTTTTTTTTTTTTTTTTTTTTTTTGAGACAGAGTCTCACTCTGTTGCCCAGGCTAGAGTGAGTGCCGTGGCGTCAGCCTAGCTCACAGCAACCTCAAACTCCTGAGCTCAAGCGATCCTCCTGTCTCAGCCTCCCGAGTAGCTGGGACTACAGGCATGCGCCACCATGCCCGGCTAATTTTTTCTATATATATTTTTAGCTGTCCATATAATTTCTTTCTATTTTTTTTTGGTAGAGGTGGGGTCTCGCTCTTGCTCAGGCTGGTCTCGAACTCCTGAGCTCAAACGATCCGCCCACCTCGGCCTCCCAGAGTGCTAGGATTACAGGCGTGAGCCACCGCGCCCGGCCTGGTACATTGTTATTATTCTTGTTATAAACAGTCAAGTATCTTTCAAAGGAATTTTAAAAGAAGGAAAGAATGCCTTTCATATTTACCCACATTTTTGCCATTTCTAACACTCTAACACTAATCTTCTTTTATGCAGATCCAAATTTTTTATTGTTTTGTTTGTTATTATTTTTATTTTATTTTAATTTTTATTTTTTAGAGACAGGGTCTCACCCTGTTGCCCAGGCTGGAGTGCAGTGGGGCAATCATAGCTCAGTACAACCTCGAACTCTTGGGCTCAAGTAATCCTCTTGCCTCAGCCTCCCAGGTAGCTGGGACTACAGGTTTTCACCACCATGCCCAGCTTATTTTTTTTTTTTTTTTTTATTTTTTGTAGAGATGGGGTCTCGATATGTTACATAGGCTGGTCTTGAAGTCTTGGCCTCAAGTGATCCTCCTTCCCTGGCCTTCCAAAGTGCTGGGATTATAGGAATGAGCCACCCTACCTGGCCTGCTTGTTTATTTTTAGAGACAGGGTCTCGTTCTATTACCCAGGCTGGAGTGCAGTGGCAAGTTCATAGCTCATTGCAGCCTCAACCTCCTGGGCTCAGGCAATGCTCCGGCCTCAGCCTCCTGAAAAAATTAAAAATAAATTAGCTGGGCATGGTGGCACATGCCTGTAGTCTCAGCTACTTGGGAGGCTGAGTAGTCCCTCAGCTGGGACTACAGGCATGCACCATTATGCCCAGCTAATTTTTCTATTTTTTATAGAGATGGGTTCTTGCTATATTGCCAAGACTGGTCTTGAACTCCTGGCCTGAAGCAATCCTCCTGCCTTGGCCTCCCAGAGTGCTAGGATTATAGGCATGAGCCACCACATCCAGTTAGATCCAAGTTTTTATCTGGCATTGTCTTCCTGCTGCCTTAAGAACTTCTACATTTCTTGTAGCACAGGTCTGATGGTACCACATTCTCTCAGCTTCTCTTTGTCTGAAAAAGTGTTTATTTTTGTGTTCATTTTTTAAAAGGTATTTCAGCTGGTTTAGAATTCTGGGTTCACAGGGTTTGTTTTTCTTTCAGCACTTCAAAGATTCCATTCCAGTGTTTTCCATGTGCATAGTTTCTGACAAGAAATCTATGATTTCTTATCTTTGTTCCTCCCCACCTAATGTATCTTGTTTCTCTGGCTTCTTTTAAGGTTTTTTTCTTTATCACTGCTTTTCAGCAATTTGGTTCTGTTGTGTCTTGGGGTGGTTTTCTTTGTGTTTATCCTGCTTTGAATTTACTGAGATTCTTGAATTTGTGGATTTATAGTTTTAATCCACCAATTTAAATTTGGAAATTTTTCAGACATTTTTTTCAATTTTTAAGCCAATTATGTATATGTTAAGTTTCTTTCTTTCTTTCTTTCTTTCTTTTTTTTTTTTTTTTTTTTTTTGAGACAAGAGTCTCATTATGTTGCCCAGGCTGGTCTTGTACTCCTGGCCTCAAGTGATCCTCCTAACTCAACCTCCCAAGTAGCTGGGATTACAGCGGTATACCACTGCACCCAGCTCATATTTCTTGATATTATCCCACAGGTAATTTTTTCCAGTTTTTTTTTCCTCTCTGAACTTCATTTTGAGGCTTGTGTTTAAGGCTTTTGGGGCATGTCTGAATAGCCTTTGCTTTAAGGCTAACTTAGTCCCACTGCTAAGTCTTGTTGGCCCTTCTGGTCTCTGCTTAATGCCTGCTGAGGTGCCCCCAGGCTGGCTGCAGGACACAGGAGCAATTCCTATGGGAGCTCTTGTTCGACTTCCAGCCCAGACCTTGATCTTCCTGCAGCTTCGCGGAGTTTCACCCTGTGCATGTGCAGACGGATATTCAGCCAAGACTCAACAGGATACCTAGAGGATTTCTAGAACTCTTTCTCTATTTGTCTGCATAGGTCTCTCCTCTCTAGCATTCTGTCCCACAAATTCTACCACCTCAATTTCCTTAACTCTGATCTTGTCACCTCAACTCAGAGAGACAACCAAGTTCTGTATTCTCTCTCTCTCTCTCTCTCTCTCTCTCTATCTTTCTCTCTGTCTCTCTCTCTCCTCCTCTCCCCATGCCCCAGAAATTCCTGGGGGAAGAAACCTGGGGCACCCAGAGGCTCATCTCTCAGGGATGACAGTCCTGGGCTTTCTGTAGTCCAGTATCTGAAATCAATCGTTGCACATGTTTTGTCCATCTCCTAGTATTTACAGTGGGAGGATAAGGGTTATACTTCGTTGTGGCCAGGATGAGAAGTCTCAGCAATATGTACTTTAACAAAAATCACACTGATATTTCTGATTCCAATGCTACATTGTGGGGCTTTAGCTTACTTTCTTTGACTTGTTTGATTTCTTCTTGCATTTCTTTTATGTTACCTTAAAATCTTAGTTCCTAGTAATATTAACCTAGTCTTGTAATATACATCAAGTAACTTTAAAATAGTAGTATCAGTATTAGGCCTAAAAATCAGACTATTGAATGAAGTTTGGAATTCCCTTCTGCCCCTTGATTATATGTCACTGAGAAAGGAGAATCAAAGTGCACCATGAGAAAAGCCCCTGATGTAATTCTTTGTATGTTTATGGAACACCAGCGTGGCATAAAGTCTAATTTATTTCTTTCAGACTTTTTTCAAGTTTTAAAAATCTTTTTTCTCTTTTTCCTATAACTTTATTTTTCAAATGATTATAACATATCCGTGATTCCAACATCAAAATTACATGATATACTCAAAGAATTTTTGCTTCCATCCCTTTCTTCTTACCTTTATTCCCTTTCTCTGCCTGTAGACAGTCAATTTAATCAGTTTTTGGTTTCACCTTTCAGGGTTCCTTTTTGTAAATAAATACATGCTTGCATATATACACATGTATTTCCATATATTCAAATGGTATCCCTTTTTATTCAAATATAGCATATTATATGCATATTGTACACGTTCCTTTTTTCATTTAACATTATATTCTAGAAACCACTCACTCTATGTCAGTATGTCCTCTGTCCCTCCCATCTACAGTGACATAGTACTGCTCCACTGTGTGTCTGGATCATAGTTTGTTTGGCCAAGCCCCAGGTTGTTTTGTGGTTTTCTTTTAGTAGAAAGTTGTTCCTTGCCCCTTGCCCACCCCCACCTCGGCTGCTCCCACGTTCTCACGAAGGGTGGCTAATTGTCCTGCTGAGGTCAAAGGTCAGACATGCACAATCCAGAGACCTTCCCCACAAAGGGCCTGCCAAGCAGCCTAAGGCCAGGAGATGGGGTTCTTTCAAGGAGGTGACATTTTTCTTGCTGAAACCGATTCATTTTTCCCATCAATGCAGATCTGGAAACATTTGCCACATCTAAAGGCAGTGGTGATATATAAAGAACCTCCTGCAAAGAAGATGGCCAATGTGTACACGGTATGGTCAGTGGGGCCCTGGGCGCCCCGCGGGGACTGTCTGGGCCCACCCCGCTGACCTGATGGCTCACTCTGCCCCACCTGGCCACAGATGGAGGAATTCATGGAGCTGGGGAACGAACTGCCCGAGGAGGCCCTGGATGTCATCATCGATGCCCAGCAGCCCAACCAGTGCTGCGTGCTGGTCTACACGTCGGGCACCACTGGAACCCCCAAGGGTGTGATGCTGAGTCAAGACAATGTAGGATAGGTGCCCAGGGTGGGGGTGGCTGTGGGTGGATCTGGGCCATGGCTCTACCTCAACAGCCCCTGGGGAAGCTCCCCTGGCCCCTGGGCTCGGGGAGCTGGAGAGGCCGAACAGCCTATCAGTCTGCGGTCACGACTGAGCCAGCGAAGGGGAGGGGAGGAGAGAGGAGGCCTGTCCTGGGGATCTCCCAGAGATGCCAGGAAGGGTACTTACTCTGGGGGTCCCCGAAGAAGCAGCCCCAAGTACTCAAAACTGTGAGTACTGCCAGGGCTGGCTCGTGGACACTGCTGGGGCCCATGTCCCTGTCCTCCAGATCACATGGACAGCAAGGTACGGCAGCCAGGCCGGCGACATCCAGCCAGCAGAAGTCCAGCAGGAGGTGGTGGTCAGCTACCTGCCCCTCAGCCACATTGCCGCCCAGATCTATGACCTGTGGACAGGCATCCAGTGGGGGGCCCAGGTCTGCTTTGCCGAGCCCGACGCCCTGAAGGTCTGTCCACCTCTCTACCGTGTGGCTGTGCCGGTCTGCGTGCAAGGGCCCTGTGGGCCTCATCCTGCGTGTGTACTTGTGCCTGTGGGCCACGTGTGTGCATTCATGCGTGCGCTGGGTTTCTGTGCATTTGTCAGTCAGAATTCTGTCAGTTAACACAGCCCAACTTAAATGACCAGGCGACAAGGGAAACTGATGACATTACAAGAGTCGAGTCAGAACCGTTTGCTGGGTTTGCAACACCCTTGAGGACGGGCGTCTCAGAGTAGGTTCACAAGATGGTCACAAGGTGGCCACAGCCCCTCCCCACATCCCATCCTCACGCACCACACCTGTTCTTTGCTTCCTTATTTTAACCGTAAGAGAAACTTTCCAAGAAACCCCCCAGCAGTCTTCCCCCACCCCACATCTCAGTGGCCCGGACAGTGTCACGTGTCCATTCCTAAGCCAAATGCTGCTTAGGGGAATGGGATTATCATGTCTGAGTTAGACTAATGAAGAGTCACCGTGCTCAGGGCTGGGAAGGGACCCAAGTGCTTCTGAAGCATTGGCCACCTGATACCTGACTGCCACCAGGTTCTGTTAGCAAAGAAGAGCAAGGCAACGGTCACTGATCCGACAGTGTGTGCTACATGTCACACGCAAGTGTGTGTGTGTGTGTGTGCCCGTGTGAGCGTCTGTGCACAGGCATGTCTGTGAGGCGTGTGCACAACTGACTCTGGTAGGCCCCTGGCGGGCCCTGAACCAGCGGGCCTGCCTCTCCCTGCGGTGAACAGGGGAGCCTGGTGAACACACTGCGGGAGGTGGAGCCCACATCCCACATGGGGGTGCCGCGGGTGTGGGAGAAGATCATGGAGCGGATCCAGGAAGTGGCAGCTCAGTCTGGCTTCATCCGGCGCAAGATGCTGCTGTGGGCCATGTCGGTGACCTTGGAGCAGAACCTCACCTGCCCTGCCAGGTACAGAGGACCCAGGGGCAGCAGGGCTGGGTCACACCCAGTACACACCACAGATCTGACAGGCCAGGCTTGTCCCGGCTCCAGCGGCCTGGCAGTTCCAGGGCTCCCTGTGCAGAGGCCTGGTCAGTGGCTGGGCTTGCGCTCCTCTCCTCCTCCCAGAGCCTGCCGAGGACAGTCACTCCAGAATCTTTGGGTTCTGGCTGGAGGACTGACTCGCTTCCTCTGAAGTGGAAGTCCCCTCCCTGGGAGCAGCTCCTGCCACAGTCTCCTGAGGTCTTCTGACTTCAGTAGGTGGCGAAGGGACCATAGTGATGGGGACCAGCCTTTCCAGCATCCCAAGCGGCCATTCGGCTCTCTCCCCACACCCTTTCTTTCTTTTTTTTTTTTTTTTGAGATAGAGTCTCACTCTGTTGCCCAGGCTAGAGTGAGTGCCGTGGCGTCAGCCTAGCTCACAGCAACCTCAAACTCCTGAGCTCAAGCGATGATCCTGTCTCAGCCTCCCGAGTAGCTGGGACTACAGGCATGCACCACCATGCCCGGCTAATTTTTTCTATATATTTTTTTAGCTGTCCATATCATTTCTTTCTATTTTTTTAGTAGAGATGGGGTCTCGCTCTTGCTCAGGCTGGTCTCAAACTCCTGAACTCAAATGATCCGCCCACCTCGGCCTCCCAGAGTGCTAGGATTACAGGCGTGAGCCACCGTTCCTGGCCTCCCTACACCCTTTCGATCGCCTTTTAAGTTCCCACACAGCGCTGTGGGAGGGGCAGTGACATAAATCTGACCTGGTTTCAATTTAGAAGTAGTTTCTATTACCAGTGTGTCTGTGAAACAGTATGTTTCATGAGTCAGGTACACATCTGTGCACCCACAGCTTCATTTGCACAGATGTGAAAGGTGAATATGCATGAACAAAACATTTGTGGGCTTCAGTGGGATCATACACCTTTATGTGTGTGCCCATGAATATATACATCAAGTCTCTGCACATGTGTGTAGTGCATGTGCAAATCCGCATGCATCTGTGTTGCCTGTGCACCTGTACACAGCTGAACCTGTGTGTCTAACTTCCTGGCTCAAGATGTACTTGCACACAACTATGCGCATCACCTGCACACCTACGTTTGCAGACATGTTCATGGGCAGGTCCAATATTCAAAATCTAACATGTTCAGCATTGGCACCAACCAATCGGAATAGACAACCCCAATGGCTGTGCTCATGTGTACCCACTGAATACCCATTCTTTCAATGTATGTGTATGTGTGTGTTTTCTTCCATGGACGATTATCCTTCTCCCATTAGTGACCTGAAGCCCTTCACAACCAGACTGGCAGATTACCTGGTGCTAGCCAAGGTCCGCCAGGCGCTGGGCTTTGCCAAGTGTCAGAAGAATTTCTACGGAGCAGCGCCCATGACTGCAGAGACTCAGCGCTTCTTCCTGGGCCTCAACATTCGCTTGTACTCGGGCTATGGCCTCAGTGAGACCTCAGGCCCCCACTTCATGTCCAGCCCCTGCAACTACCGGCTCTACAGGTGAGGCCCGAGGCTGCTGCACACGTGCACACCCACACACACTTGCTGGCACCACCTGTGCCCCCTGCTGAGTGCCCTGGGGACCCTCACCTCTTTGCACACTGATCAGATCCCAGAGACCTGGCCACTGGGTTGTGGGGCCCCTCAGGGCCCATCTTGGTGGGAGTGGTCTCTGCCACCATGTCACGTGAGTCTGCAGTTGAAAACAGCTTCAACACCCCAGGGGTTCCCTGACTCCTGATGGAGCGATTTTCCTCTGTCCCATCCCTCCAGTGGGGGGGGGTGTATTAGAGGGTGCTCCAGGATAGCTGATGGCCCAGGGTCCGGTTGGGGTGGGAGTGGGGAAACCAGGTCAGCCTTCTAGTGGGTGGGGAGGGCAGTCAGCTCTGGGGAGTGATCTGAAGGATCATTTGTTGTGCTTAAATACGTCCCCTCCCTGCCAGCCTGTCACAGGCTCCAAGTTCTACCATTATCATTTCCTTCCTTCCTTCCTTCATCCACTCACCTAAAACCCTTTAATTAGCTCTACCTTTCAGCTCTAAATCCCCTATTAAAACACAAAAACCCTGGGAGGGGACATCTTCTAGTCATCAGTAAAGACTGAGAGGTTGGGAACCCGGCTCCCCAGTGGGGGCTGATCCTGGGCTTGGTGGGGACAGCCCCCTGTGACCACACCTCCCCTGCCCCTCATGGCCAGCTCGGGCAAAGTGGTGCCAGGCTGCGGGGTGAGGCTGCTGAACCAGGACGCAGAGGGCATCGGTGAGATCTGCCTGTGGGGCCGCACCATCTTTATGGGCTACCTGAACATGGAGGACAAGACACGTGAGGCCATCGACGAGGACGGCTGGCTGCACACAGGTGACACCGGCCGCCTGGATGCCGATGGCTTCCTCTATATCACCGGGCGCCTCAAAGGTGAGTGCCTTGGCCTGCTGGTGGGGGTTCGAGACTACAGTGGGGCATAGGAGGAATTCAACTCCCACCACTAATTATACCCACTTGCCAGTGTCACACACCTTTACTGACATCGTTTTACTTACTCTACTTTCCTGGGGGGCAGGTACTGATATTACCCCGACTTATCAATGAGGGCATCCAAACAGGCTAAGTAATTTGCCTCAGGTCACCCAGCTAGTAAATGATGCAGCTGGGATCCAAATCCCCTAGAGAAACAAGGCAAGTTTTTCTGGAAGATTTGAGGGCATAAATATGTGTTTTTACATGCAAACACGGATATGAAGAACAGAACGCACACTGGATATAAAATTTTAAATGAAACATAAGCCTTCAAAGAAATTGCTTGCACAGACAGGGAAATTAAGTTGTGGATTCCTCCGTGGAAAGATGCTTTGCTTACTGTGCCTAAGTGGGTGTAATAACCGCAGTACCCACGTGGGAATCAGGCCCAGCTTTCCCAGGGGAAATTGAGCTCGGCGAGTGGGGGAACGGCTTCCTGGAAATCACTCAGACAGGTGTGCGACGTGCTCAGGTGCTAACCGACGTCCACCGAGGCGCAGACGCTCGCTGGAGGGCAGGGGTCCCAGCGCCATGCGGGCAGCGCGTGCCGCCGGCGAGCGCGCGGGGCTGCGGGGAAGACCGCCGCCAGACGGCGAGGGCAGCGGGCGCGCGGGCGCCGCCTAGCGTCCCCTTTTGCAACGGCAGGTGAGGGGACGGGCATCCCAGCACAGCGAGGACAGTAGCCAGAAAACAGTTCAACCAGAGTTGGCCCTCCTCTTAGAACTAGCATGGTGAGAGGTAAAGGTCCAGATACCCTTTCTCCAAATACAAGCAACCCAGCACTCCTTATAGAAAAGACCAGCCTTTCCCCATTGCCTTGCAGTGCCACCTGTGTCATTGATGAAGTGACAGTCTATGAGAGGTCTATTCTTGGACTCTATCCTGTTCCATTGGCCTATTTGACTATCCTTGCACCAATACTCCAGTGTCTTAATTTCTGTAGCTTTGTGATAGAGCTAGATACATGCTTGTGTAAGTCCTACAGCCTTGGTCTTCATCTTCAAGATGACCTTGGCTACTCTTGGCCATTTGCATTTCACTATGAATTTTAGAATCATTGTATCAATTTACTCAAAAAATTGACTGGAATTTTGATTTTGATGTCATTGAATCTACATATTAATTTGGTGAGGATGTACATCTTTACAATATTAAGTCTTCTAATCCATAAACATGGTATATCCATCCCTCCATTTATTCAGGTCTCTTTTTTTTTTTTTTTTTTTTTTGAGACAGAGTCTCACTCTGTTGCCCAGGCTAGAGTGAGTGCCGTGGCGTCAGCCTAGCTCACAGCAACTTCAAACTCCTGAGCTCAAAGGATCCTCCTGTCTCAGCCTCCCAAGTAGCTGGGACTACAGGCATGTGCCACCATGCCCGGCTAATTTTTTCTATATATATTTTTAGCTGTCTATATAATTTCTTTCTATTTTTAGTAGAGATGGGGTCTCGCTCTTGCTCAGGCTGGTCTCGAACTCCTGAGCTCAAACGATCCGCCCACCTCGGCCTCCCAGAGTGCTAGGATTACAGGCGTGAGCCACTGCGCCCGGCCTATTTAGGTCTTTTTAAATTTCTCTCAATAGTGTATTGCATAGGTTTTAGTATAGAAATTTTTAAAATTTTATTTATGGCTGCCATGGTGGCTCACACCTGTAATCCCAGCACTTTAGGAGGCTGAGACAGGAAGATTGCTTGAGGCCAAGAGTTCAAGACCAGCCTGAACAACGCAGGGAGACCCTGTCTCTACAAAAAAATAGAAAAATTAGCCAGGTATGTTGGTATGTACCTGTTGTCCCAGCTGCTTGGGAGGCTGAGGCAGGAGGATCACTTGAGCCCAGGGGTTTGAGGTTGCAGTGAGCTATGATGATCCCACTGCACTCTAGCCCAGGCAACCAAGACTCTCTCTCTCAAAAAAAAAAATAAATATATATATATATATATATACACATACGATTTATTTTATTGAATTTATGACCATCAAGCCTGGAGTAAGCCGTCATTCAGAGAACAGCAGGCCAGTACACTGAGCGCCCAGCGCCTGACATTGCACACAGAGACATTCCATAAACATTTGACTGAAAGGAGGGCTTCCTGAAGGAGGCAAGCAAGCTGGACCTAGAACAGGCCAGCTCCCAAAGCCTGTGGGAAGGAGGGAATGAACCGGAGGGGTATTCCAGCGGGACAGACAAGCAAGGTGAGAGGCACCACAGCAGGGTGGGTAAGAGCATGGGCTCTGGAACTGGGCTGGATTTAAAATCTTAGCTCTGCTACTTACTAGCACGTGAGCTTGGACAAGTTACTGGACCTCTTTGTGCCTCAGTTTCTTCATGTGCAAAACGATGAGCGCCTGTTTCTTTCTGGAATTGTGAGGATTAAACGTTACTGTCTGTGCAGCACTGAGTGTGGCAGTGAGTGCCGTGTGAGTGACGGCGATGCTGGTCATTCAGCAAAGGCAGGAGGGGAACCGGCACAGGCTAGCCAGGGGACAGGGTGGGAGGTCCGTGGAGGAACTGGGGCTGGCAGAAGGGGGCCATGGACGAGACATCTGAGCAGGCAAAGTCTCGGATGACGAATGGAGGAGAGGGAGCTCTGGGTGAACATTTGTCCTCTGGCGACTGCCACCGTCCCCCAGCAGGTGTGAAGTGCTTCAGAGGGCCTGGCACCGCTTCTTGGCTCCCAGAGAGGGGGCGTCTCCAGCGGTGCTGCCTGCTGTTCTGGGCTCCCAGGCTGTGGCTGAAGCTTGGGTCCTGGTTCAGCTGGGGAATTGGGACTACAGCCTGTGCCGGGGGCCTGGCCTTGCCTTCCCAGAACTAATCATCACAGCCGGTGGAGAGAATGTGCCCCCTGTGCCCATCGAGGAGGCCGTGAAAATGGAGCTGCCCATTGTCAGCAACGCCATGCTGATCGGGGACCAGAGGAAGTTCCTGTCCATGCTGCTCACCTTGAAGGTGTGTCCAGGGGACTCTGGCTCTGGAGGAGCAGCCGGGAGTGGGGGTTTGTGGGTCTGGCCTAGCAGAAGCCATGTTCAGCCCAGGGCACACCTGGATCTCGTGGCTGTATTCTGGATTAAGTGCAGTCAGTGCTGCCTGCACTGTGGGGGCAGTTGTAGCACGTGCAGGTTCCCTCTGTCCCCAGTGTGCAGCCGTGATGATCCTCGGCACGTTACCAGTACATGCCCGTTCACGAAGTGCTGCTGCCTTCTGCCCCTTGCCTTCACAGATTCATGCCCCCAGGGGAGTAGACAGGTGGGAGTTACGGGGTGTGCTACAGATGATGACTTCATGACTGAGGTCTTCTAATTCTCAAACCACCGCTCCTTCCACCACACCACGGGGCTCAACACAGTAGCACCCTACTCACTCTAGAACCATCTCTTTGAAACATAGCTCACACAGTTCACACCCTTGCCATTAGCAGCAGTAAGACCTCCACCAAGACCAGGGCTTGTGTCTTGCAGGGCAGGGCCTGGTCCTCACCTGATCTCTGGCTTTTCAGTGCACTCTGGACCCAGACACCTCTGACCCGACTGACAATCTGACCGAACAAGCTGTGGAGTTCTGCCAGAGGGTGGGCAGCAAAGCCACCACAGTGTCTGAGATCGTGGGGAAGAAGGATGAGGCTGTGTATCAGGCCATCGAAGAGGGCATCCAGAGGGTCAACATGAACGCGGCAGCCCGACCCTACCACATCCAGAAGTGGGCCATTCTTGAGAGGGACTTCTCCATTTCGGGTGGAGAGTTTGGTAGGTATTTTTCTTTGCCCTATTCCAGGGGCCGTGCAGGAAAGCAGAGGCCATGGCACGGCCTGGGAGGCACCTGTTCCGAAGTGGCCATGGCAAGGAGAAGGTCACAGACAGGGCTTTGGGAGACACCAGCACATTGATTGCTCAGTACACGGGCTTGTGATTGTGTAGAGCCTGTTGAATGTATATGTGCTAGAACTTACTAATTTGAACATAGGACATTTAATTTTGCCTTGACTATGGGACCATTTTTCCCTAAAACCAGTGGAACTATCAGGCAAACACCAAGGCCTTGCTGATGTTCGGGCTGGAGTCACTTGGCTTTAGGCGTGAGACTACAGTAATCTTCAGTAAGTCAGCTCATACGACAGGTAAGGGGAGGAGGCCATTATGGACCATGGCCCACAGGACAAGAAAAAAACTCTGATGCAGCCTCAGCTGGTTGGATGAGGTTGTTCTTGGCTGTAGCATCTTGGGGTGCTCATGGCATATGGAGGTGAAAATGGCTTCTCCAGTGAGATTCGCTCAAACCCAACAAAGCTGAACCCACATGCAACTATCTACAGTAATGCTGAGCTGCAGTCAGAGACCCTGAGCTTGTCTGGTTGTCTGGTGCCAACACACTGAATGCACAATCAGACAGAAAGGGTCCTCTCTAAGCAGTTAACAGAAATGACTTTGATTCTGAAGTTTCCAGTTACACAGTCAAGAATGACTTAGGCACAAAAATGACTTTAAGCTACCCAGGACCTCAAATAAGAACCCTTTCAACCTCACTTTAGAGGCGGGAAACCAAGGGCAAGAGAAGAGATTTGGGGAAAATCTCTCATAAAGACCATGGCAGAGGCTTCCCCTAACTGGGGCTTTCTCCTGCCCCATCATAATCCATCAAAGCATAATGGCAGCTGGGCATGGATACTCACGCCTGTAATCCCAGCACTTTGGGAGGCTGAGGCTAGGGAGGATCGCTTGAGGCCAGGAGTTCAAAACCAGCCTGGGTAACAGCAAAACCTCATTTCTACAAAAAATTTAAAAGTTAGCCAGGTGTGGTGGTGCACGCCTGTAGTCCCAGCTATTCCGGAGGCTGAGGCAGGAGGATCGCTTGAGCCCAGGAGTGTGAGGCTGTAGTGAGCTGTGATCACACCACAGCATTCCAGCCTGAGCAACAGCATGAGACCTCTTCTCTTACAACACACACACATAAAAAAAGCATAATGTCCAACATTGTATGAATTTTCACAAAAATGTAGAGATGATGAATTAGTCATCTGTTGCTGTGTAACAAACAAATTACCCCTAATGTAGTAGCTTAAAATGTTTATTTTTTATGAAGTGGGGAGTGGAGAGGGGGGGTTCAATTTCCTTTTCCTTTTTTTTTTTTGAGACAGAGTCTGGCTCTGTTGCCCTGGGTTGAGTGCAGTGGCGTCATCATAACTCACTGCAGCCCAAACTCGCAGGCTCAAGCAATCCTCCTGCCTCAGCCTCCAAAGTAGCTGGGACTACAGGCACACGCCATGACGCCTGACTAATTTTTCTATTTTTAGTAGAGACAGGGTCTCACTCTTGCTTAAGCTGGTCTCAAACTCCTGAGTTCAAGTGGTCCTCCTGCCTCAGCCTCCCAGAGTGCTAGGCTTACAGGCGTGAGCCACCAGCCTGGCTGGAAACATTTATTATCTACATTTCTGTGGGTCGGCAACCCAGGAGCAGCGAGGTGGGTGGTTCTGGCTCGGGCCTGCCGTCACGCTGCAGTCCGTGTGGGCTGGGCCAGCAGGCATGTGGAGCTGGAGGGCCACCCCACGCTCACTCATGTGGCTGTGGGCCAGCCTCAGCTCCTCACTGGCTGTTGGCCCGAGACCTGTCCTTGGCCAGCGGACTCTCCATAGGCTGCCTGTATGTCCTTTGGACGTGGCAGCTGGCTTACCCCAGAATGATCCAAGAGGGAGCCCAAGGCAGAAACTGCAGTCTTTTTATTTTTGATTGCTTGAATCATTTATTCATTCAAGGGGCAGAACAGAAAATAGATCAAGGACCGAGAATGGGTGTAGGTCAAGGACAAGGTGGATGTGGCTTACACCACTTTAGTCCTTTATAACCTACTCTCAGGAGTGTCACACCATCGCTTCCTCTCTGTGGGCCACACGACCAACGATGGCACAACATGGAGGGGACTACACAAGGGGCGTGAATGCCAGAAGGGCTCCGTCTTGGAGGCTGGCTACCGTCTGTCCTAACTGTCCAGCTTCATTCCAGAGTTGCAGGACTTCCCGAAATCTGGGTCTTTGCCACACTCCTTCTCAGAGTTCTCGCAGCCTGGGCCTCACTCATTTCTTCCATTTTCTCTTTCAGGTCCCACAATGAAATTGAAGCGGCTCACAGTTTTGGAGAAGTACAAAGATATCATTGACTCTTTTTACTAAGAGGAGAAAATGTAACCAGGGGCCGTGCTTGAAGTTCCTTTGGGATGGACGGCGGGCCCCCCAAGTGTCCTCCTGAGCCCCAGATCCCTTCAGTCTGGGCACGGGCCCTCCTCTGGCAGATCTGTCAGGTCTCCAGGTGAGGGGAGGGCACCGGCACCTGCGTTTGCCAGGTCTTACGCCAACAATAGCTGACAATTCCGAGAAGCTTCACGTGTGGGTAGTTTTAATTCTATTTAAGTACTGCTTTTTGTCCAGGTGACAGATGAGATCAGCTCTCCAGAACTAAAGGGCAGGTAACTTTTGGCCTGAGTTCGAGGTAGATTAACACGCTGCTAGCTCAGGTAATGGGCCAGCCAGCAGCAGGCTGTGGAGGGAAGTGGGGGAGATAGCGGGTATTACTAGCGTGTGCCACAGGGAAAGCAAACAGTTGTAACTCACCTAGCGGCCTGACTTACTTCGGAATCTTGTTGGACACTGCTGACTCGATCATCCCATCACCAGGCGCTCCTTCACCACGCACATGCCAACTGACTTGATGCTTAATAAAACTGCTGCTGCCTATTTGATTCTATTTAATGTGTAATTTGAATATTAAACCTTTTAACAGAACTGTTAACAAAGACCTGATTTTTTTTTTGTCAATTGAGCAGATGGGACTAGTCCAGAGACTAGCGGGCATTTATCCCACAAGATTATGTGCAATGGGAATGTAAGTGACCATTAGTGCCCTGGAATAAACAAAGGTGCAGGGGGGTGGCATCAAGTGGGACATTCTAGTAAAAGCAGCCAACTGTGGAGTTAACCTGTTGTCACCAGGCCACCCGACCAGAAAAAGCCATTCTTAGCAGCAAGCTAGGCCAGGATGAACTAAGCAAAACAGGGAGAAAAAGCATTCATCTCAATCATTTTTGGAATTCTTTATTATTTTGAACCCAGGAACCACTGATAATTAGCACAATCCAATAAAACAGAGGAAGCAGCAGCTTAAACAAAGTAAAATACATGTAAGATTGTAAGTCTGGTTACAAGCTTAAAATGACCCAGACAGGGATATGTGTTGTTGTTAAGAAATCCCCTTGAGACCTGGGTACACTGCCACAGGTTTGCAATGTTCCCAGGGCCAAGGGAGGCCATGAGTTGCCTTTGGCGTGGGGCCAGGAGGTCACCGTTCATAAAAATAGTGACTTAGTATCTGAAGATTAAGAAATATCATGCTGCAGCAGAGGGGAGGGGAGGGGGGGGCAGGGGGTGCCTGAAGGTCAGAAGCTGAGCCCAAGCCCAGGCCCCGAGGTGGCGCAATTTGTAAATCAACTTTGGCTGAGGCAGCTCATCTCTAAAAGTATCATTCTGTACTGATATAGCTGAGGCGGAGAAAACTGATTTGGTGCTTTGGGGTCCTAAAAGGGCAGTCACTGAAACATAAAATTAATAGCCAGCATCCCAAGTTCCTCAATTGCAGCAAAAATACACGTGATCAGGTCTTCCAGCAGTATCACACCTGGCAGTACCAGCCGGAGTGTGGTCCATTTCCAGATAGCAAAATGCAAGAATAAATGCACAACATAGTCAGCTGCCCTGGCCTGACTCAGAGCGTCAAGTACCGGCGCTCAGAGGCTGTGACAACCCATGATGCTTAAAAGGTGTCCGTGAAAAGGAGGTACCGCTCCTTTGCTTTATGAAAAGCTCTTCCAAGAATATTAAAATCTCAAGATAACAAAATAATTGAACACACAATGCATGTGTCTTTGTGCCTAATATATTACCTATATCTTATTAACAAAAATTATATTTTTCATTATATATTTCTTGGCTGAAGTTTTTATTCATACTCAGTAATTCATGTAAAGGACAAATCTGTCTCTATGTTCCATATCACTAGGAAATATACCACATTCACGGTTTCTGATTTGCACTTTCCCAGGAAATTTCTCTTTGTGCCCTTTCAGTTTTATAAGAATGTCATCTTGTGCTATCATGTCAATATCCTATTCTATTTCCATTATGTTTTTCATAAACCAAGGAAAATAGGGTTTTTCTTTAAAAAGTTAGATATTTTTTCTTATTAACTCTGTATCATGATATTTACAGCTGAGGAAAAACTATTTTAACTGAAGTGTAAAATGGTTAAGAATGGCAAACGATACAGTTCACTTAGAGTTTACAAAAAAATGTTTACCGGATAGACATTTAATAAATAACACAAGCACTTGGAAAAAGTCCTTTGAAAGTAGGCCTATGGACATCACCTGTATCCTTTGCACAGATTTTGTTAAGAAAAGGCCAGACCTAAAAATGTACTGTCAAGAAACAAGCAAACCAAATGCATACGTAACGGTAGGTGTCCTAAACAGAGGTTTACGTGGTGTCCATTTGGAGTGATTGACATGAATACCATTTGTAGAAGCATTAATCTAAATCCTTTACTCGGCGACAGATTTCCTCTGTGAAGTCTGAGCATTTTGCGTTGCCTCCCAGATCTTTTGTTAAGCTCTGAGAAATGGAAAAAGGGAAAATAAAAATGTATTCACACACTAAACTAAACCGAGGTTAATTTTATTTAAAGCCCTCAGTGAGATGCCAGCCACGCAAGTTACCGGGCTGCTCTGACTTTCATTTAGTGCTTCATTTCCAACTGAGGTGCCACCCCACCACCACCTGCCCACCCCCGGAGACCAGGAAAATCCAGTAAGATAGAGCACACAGAACACTGTGAAAAGAACAAGGTGTTTTCAATGCAAAGGGAAGCAGGGAAGTTTTCCAAAGTTTTCTCCTTGTTCATATGATAGACCCTGAGAAAAACTGGCTCATTGTGGACATTTAAATGAAAGCAAATCCAAACCAGAGGTTTCATAAAGTTCTTGGGGAATTTTTAAAGGTGAAAAAACTTAAGACTATGATTTATTTTTGGAGGCTGGTCAACAAATACTAAATACCAAAGAATTAAATCACTAATTCTTAAACCTCTCTCTTTAGGAAAGATAGTCACCCATACAACCAATCTGTTCTGACAGTTTATCCTCTCTTTACAGCAAACAGACCTCCATATATTTAATTGTCTTTATCTTCCCACCTTACACAATTAAAAGGGCCCACTGTGTCATTCAGGTACCTCTCTGCTGCGCTCCAGAGTATAACTTTCCAAGTACAGCTTCAGAATGAAAAACTAAATCTTATGCCCTCTAATGTATTATAACTATGAGGGTGTTAAAAACAAGCCTGGATTTCTTGCATTTTGGCCAGAAGATGTAATTTCAAGTTACAGAATTTTTTTTAAAAAGAAGGGGCCAACTTTGAAGACATTATGCTAAGTCAAATAAGCCAGACATAATGGAGAATTACTGTATGACTCCACTTACATGAGGCTCCTAGAGCAGTCAAACTCATAGAGATAGAAAGTAGAACGGTGGCTGCCAGGGCTGGGAGGAGGTGGGAGGGGGAGTTATGTGTAACGGGTACAGAGTTCCAGTGTGGGAAAACGAAAAGAGTCTAGAGAGGATTGGTGGTGATGATGACATAATAATGTGAATATACTCTATGTTACTGAACGGTATATCTAAAAATGGCTCAAATGGTAAACTGTGTGTCCGTGTGTATACATTTTTTAACAACAATTAAAAAAAAAAAAAAGGACCTCAAATTAGGGATCAGCCTGTAAGGCCCAGACTTGTGAAGCCATTACCTCCCCTGTCCCCCTTCTCACTTTGAGAACAATCCACCACACTCCTTCCATAGGCCACGGCTGCTATGGAGGCAGTGAAGCTGGTTGGGTAAGAGCTGGAATGAGTGTGAACACCAACTTTGTCATTAGGGGCTATGAGACCTTGGACAAATTACTTAATCTCTCTGTACCTGTTTCCTCATTGATAAAATGGGACTAATAATAATATCTACTTTTATAGAGTAGAAAAGATTTGCTGAGATGATATATATATATATATATATGTATATGTATATATCTAAAAAGAACTTAAAATCATCTAAGTATTCAATTAATATTAGCCATCGACCAGGCGTGGTGGCTCATGCCTATAATCCTAGCACTCAGGGAGGCCAAGGCAGGAAGATCACTTGAGGTCAGGAGTTTGAGACCAGCATCAGCAATAGTGGGACCCCCGTCTTTACTAAAAATAGAAAGAAATTAGCTAGGCAACTAAAATAGAAAAAATTAGCCGGGCATGATGGCACATGGCTATAGTCCCAGCTATTTGGGAGGCTGAGGCAGGAGGATGGCTGGAGCCCAGGAGTTTGAGGTTGCTGTGAGCTATGATGATGCCATAGCACTCTAGCCTACACAACAGAGTGAGACTCTGTCTCAAAAAAAAAAAAAAAAAAAAATTAGCCATGATTATTACTTTTATACAACTTCTGTATTGCTGATTATAAATGCAGATAGTATAACACATAAGAATATTATACTGTAGACACATCCACATCTGTATCTGCCACTAGATTCCAAGACTCTTGAGGCCCAGGACCTTATCTTACTCATCATTTTATTATATTCTTCACACCTTATAATGTACATTCAATAGATGCCTGTTGTGAGGAGGAAAAAGCTGCCTATAAATATTAATGAACTGGGCCAAGATCACACAGCTAACAAGAGATAACTGGGCCTGCACATGACTCTGGCTCCCAAACCACTGCTTTCTCTACATCAGTGCTTCTTAAGCTTTCTTGGATGAAACATTTGATCCTCAGAAAATGCAGACGTGTGCACGCACATCCAGTTCAATGGGGGAGCCCACAGCAAGCATCCTTGTTCAACATCAAATCCTGCGGTTCCCTTGAGAACTATTATCTGTCCCGGCCACACAGATAAAACATGTGGAAGAAATGCATTTCACCCAGCGTAAGGAAGTCAAGATTACTGTTACCTTTCCATCCTTAATTGTAGCAAAACAGGCAGCCTCGATTCTTGCAGCGTGGTCAACAAGTCCCATGTGGCGCAGCATCATCACAGCACTGAGCAGGAGGGCCGTGGGATTGGCCATGTCCTTGCCTGCGATGTCCGGGGCAGTCCCGTGAACCTGTGCATCGGGAAAAGTGTCATCCTCAGGAGGGAGACAAGAACTAATTGCTCTCTTCTGGGGAAGCTGGGGTCTTAATCATCTTTCCTTACTAAGAAAAAATATTTACTGAAAGCTACTGTGTGCAATTCATCTGACACGGATCTTAGAAATGAAGCCTACGAGAAGTATAAAAATATGGACCAACAATCTTTTCCAGTCAATTTTTTGTAAAGTATCTTAATGAGGAAGGAAGTATGCATAATAAAGAAATATCTGGAGGGAAATGAAGGGACAAACCACGCTTATATAAAAAAACAAACAAAGCACCGTTTTCTTTTCACAATTTGAAAAACTCAAGAGTTAAAACATATTTATACAGATAACTCCTCCTGAGTTCCCATGCTTTTCTGACCTGAATTTCACTTTAGGTGACACGGTCCTTACCGATTCGAAGATCGCGACCCCATTGGCTCCAATGTTGCCACTTGGTGTCACACCAAGACCGCCAATCAATCCAGCACACAGGTCACTAGGGACAGAAAAACATTTCAAAGGACACTTTGAGAAATAAAACATCTCACCTAGCACCCAGATTTTAGTTTTGAAATACCATTCTCCACCAAAACGATCCAGGGTTCCTTGAAAAAATGGCTGATTCCAGGGCTAAGGTTAGCACATTAAAGATGAGGCTGGAGCATTGCACTGGGCCAGAAAGCAAGGCGAAGCTCAAAGAATTAAGGGCCCTGTCCAAAGGACACAGGGGACAGTGAAGGGATCCCCACTGGTCAAGTTGGGACAACTTGAGCATCAGTATAAATGATAATAGTGATGGATACACTACTGAATAAAATAGAAAACCATGAACCCATATTGATATGGATAAATAAGTAAACAAATAAATAAACAAGAAAGGGCTTGTCCTTACAGTAGACTGCCAACTAATAAACGTACAAGGAATGACAGGCCTAGAAAAATCACCATTTGGCCAACACCTTATGTTGGGGGGGTAGGGTGAGGAGGGTGGGGGAGAGACAGAGGCAGACAAAGGAGAAGGAGGAGGAGGAAGAAGAAGGAAGGAAGATGGAAGAGAGGGAAAGGGAAAAGAAAGAAAGTGGGAAGAAGTAACAAAGTAAACATGGTGAAATGTTAACATCGGGGGAATCTGGGTGCTGAGTATAAGGAAATTCTTTGTACCATTCTCACAGCTTTTCAGTTAGTCTGAAATTATGTCAAAAGTTATAAAAAAATTGTATAAATGACCACCCATCTACCTAGCTATAAAAAACAAAATATTGAAATTAATAAAGCAATCAATAAAACATCTGAAAAATGGGAAGAGTGAACTAATTATAGGTATAAATAGCCCAGCATCGATTTGCAAATAAATGAACAACCTGCCCAACATGTAATCATTGATATCACCACTGGAATTGTTAAAATTCAACTCATATCTTATAATAAATGCTATACTTTATAATACTTGATTTTAAATTTTAAGCTATATTTTAGGAATGTTCATAAATAACCCATAGACTAAAGTAAAAAGGGTGCAGTCAGACTCACCTAAGGATGTCTCCATACAAATTTGGCATAACGAGAACATCAAATTGGGAAGGATCTTGCACCATCTACAAGGAATGCATTTGTGTATTCAGCAATCAAAAACTGCATGGTACGCACGTACTATTCACCATAAAAAGTAGCAGGTAAGTGAATATATACTTACATTCAAACATACTGTATCAAGGTACATCTCATTAAATTTAATATCTTTACAGTTTTCTGCAACTTCCCTGCATTTTTGCAGAAAAAGCCCATCTGACATCCGCCTGTATTTAATCAAATAAAAACTGCTGAAAACAAAGACTTGCATAAAGCAAACAATCGAATCAAAGAAGTAAAGTAAGTTCAAGAAATTTAAGTTCCAGAAGCCAAGGTGTCTGACTTCAATTGCAGTAAAATTATTTCTTAGGTAGTTAATAAATTGCAAGTTGAAAATGATTCGCGACCCTTCTTCAAGCACTAAAGGGCAAAAGCGTGGAAATAGGTTGATCCTAAGAGAAGACTATATTTTTACAGTGTTATTAGCAAGACTAAGAAATATCCATTAATATTATTAAAATTGCTTTCAAAGGTTAACTTAAATAGTTTTATTATTTTACATGTTCGACATTTTTCTTGGGTTAGGAAACCTGTTTCTTAGTGTATTTGGAGACGGCCTTTAACTGACTCTGGATGAGGAGAATTTGAAGTGCTAGCTTAACACATCAGGTAGTGCCAGCACCCTTAGCACTGACTATGATAAGCCCCTGAGCACGTGGCCACTTCAGAAACACTCCCGCTATTCCAATTCTAAAACATAAACTACGTGGCTGCTGGCCACAGCATCTGGGGACCCAGAGTCTCCAGCTTCCTTTTCTGATAACCCTCGGTCCCTCCTGAAATTTCCAAGACCTGAATTCCTTCCTGCCCCTCCTCATTTGCTCCTGTCATTCACCCAGTGAAGTGCAGAAAGGAGATGATGACAGAAATGCCAGACTCTCTGACTGTCACGAGGTTCTTTTCCAGAGATATCAGGAACCAGTGAGCGAGCTGGCGAGAAGAAAGGGAGGCTCCGTCACTGCCTTCCCCACAACAAAGCAAGGCAGGGCGCCGGCCCCTGCAGGTACTCACATGATGTTGGCTTTGTGCACAGCCGTGACATTGCTCCGGTGATTGTTCCGGGCATATTCAAAGGCAAACTCAGCGATGCGCTTGCTTGCCGCCTCGGTGATGAGCTTGATACTCTGCACGACTCCATCAACGATCTGAAAGAAAGGAAGAATCGCCTCACTGGAAAGGGTATGGCAACAGCAGCTGCGGCATGCTTGCACAGTACCAGCTAGCATGGCTGGCATCACCCACACAGTACGTCAATGGGCTTTATGTTAACCCTAGCCCCATGAGGTAGGTATTCTAAGTCCCACTGCACAGATAAGGAAAACTGAGGCGCAGGGATGGTCACTGGCCCAAGAGTATACCTGTGAAGTAGGAGATTCAAAATTCAGAAAGCGTATTCCCAGGCCCGTGTCCTGAACCACCCACACCCTGCTCCTCCTGGTACCTACGGGAGCACTGTTGGCCAGAGACTCAGCACCAAGACACATACAACTCCTCATAGAGGCAAAACCAATCTGTCTTTAGAAGATATTTTCCACTGGGAGTTTGAACAACTGTCCCAACTGCACAGAAAGAAGCCCAACAGGGAATAAAAAAGGATCTGAGGTGAACATACCACATGCTCAATCCCACTGTATTCTCCTTCCGTGTTCTCTCGAATGGTGACAATATTTACATCGGTGTAAGGGGTTTTATAGCCTTCAATTGAGACACATGGTCGGACATTCGCATAAAGGTCAAATGTTTTACGCAGCAATAAATTCATGGACGGGTGACCGGCTGCTATTGGGGTCTTTAAAGGGCCTGTAATAAAGAAGAACACCCAGATGATAACAGAATGCATTCTGGTCTCGTGACCTACTAACCCACCTGGGCTACTTCGCAAACTGTGTTCTGTCTCTCACTTCACCCTCTCCATCAGATTCAAATGAAGGAGGAAAATTTCCTCATGGAAGCCTTCTGGAACATTAACTGCATTTCTCATTTTGACAACTTCCTGAGGACCAAGCATTGTATTAACATCATGTGCTTGACATTATCTAATCCTCACCATCATCCTACATAGGCCAGGCCTTATTTAGCTTAAATGCACAAACTTTCAAAAATTTAACATCTGTGGCAGAAATCAACCATGACTATCGTCTCCCTCCAGTGCTACCTTTCAAGCCCATCTTGTTCTTATCCATGGACTCTTTGGCTTCTGAAGGGATCATCCACTTTCCTCCCGGTCCTTGAATGGCCGTGACATTCCGCTCTTCCCACTGAATAGGCGCCTAGAAGCCACCACAGAGCACAGTGAGCTGGAAAGACTCAAGTGAGACTGACATTCATACTATGGTGATAAAGAAACTTCTTCAACTCTGGATGTGACTGGTAAACACACGTACACTGAAGGTCCAGAAAGTTCCTGGCATGCAAGAAGAGAGGTCATTCTCCAGCAAGCCCAGAGGGACTCTCCACATTACCCGCACCCAGTCATCACGCCTAGCCACCACCTGCCCACTTATTTTTTTCACAGGGACTCCTAAGGTGGCTATAAATAGAACATCACAAGCAGCAGTGGAATATGGTTCATAGAAAACATTACACAATACTGATACATGGATGAACCTTGAAAACATGCTGAGTGAAGGAAGTCTCATATATTCTAAGACTCGATTCATGTGAAATGCCCAGAACAGGCAAATCTACACAGACAGAAGGTAGGTGACTGGTTAGTTGTCTAGGGCTGGGCAGGGAAAAGGGCGAGGGGTGGGTGGGAGGAGGAATGAGGAGTGACTGACTGCTATGGGGTATGGAGTTTCTTTTTGGGTGATGAAAATGTTCTAAAATTAGATTGCAGTGATGACTGGATAACTCTGTGAATGCACTAAAAACCACTGAATTGAAACGTTTACTTTAAATGAGTGAATATATATCACAATAAAACTATTTTTAAAAAACCAATATTATATAACCTATGAAGGTACCAGTTTAAGGTATAGTGTCCCCCTTCTTTCAACCTACATCCTTCATCTAGGTATGCACACATCTGACAGCCAGCACACTGACTGAGCATGTTCTGGGAACAGAAGCACAGACTGAGATACAGTGCTGTTCACAAGGCCCTTACAACCGAGTCAGCAATCATACTGCAGTTCCCGTGCAGAACCTGCCACTTGACAAACATCACCTCCTCTGTTGGAGTTTCAATTAGAAACTCATATAGAAAAAAAATGTTCAATAGTTTAAATAAATTTCATTCTTCAACTTACAGCTGTTGGTGTCATAACCATCACTGATTTAATCTTACGTGTTATTGCACCTAACAACTGTAAATAACAACAACAAAGCATCATGTCAAACAAAGGCCAAGTGCCCTAAATCCCAAAAACAAAAATATTTTAAAATATCTACCTATATTGAAGGCTGGGCTATTAGAAGTAATAACACCTCATTTTTGATAATACATCAGAAATTTTTTTTTTTAAAAGATTCTTTCAAAAGCTCCTACATAGATGTTTGATTCTATTCCCTTTTTGCAAAAAGGTAGAATGAGCTAGACAGGTGATTTGGAAGGATTTAAAAGACCCTAAACCCAAACAGGGCTCAAAGAGACACAACACTGCAGTATTGCTTTGTTTACTTTATATGTAACTCATGCCAATGTAATAGCTTAAACTACCAACAACGGCAATAGCAAATGGCACTGAGACACAACGCTGTTAAAGTGACAATCTGTGGATTTTAATGACAGACTTTACCAACTTTTATAGAAATGTGTATAATTCATCATAAGAGTTCACAGAATCCAAGTGGCTAAGAAAACTCTTCAAGGAATTATTATTAAACATAGTTTTTAAGCCCACTTACTTTGGCAGCATCAAAAATCTTCATAACTGCAGCTGAAATTTCTGGGCCAATACCATCTCCTGGAATTAAAGTTACTGTCTGAACCTGAATATAAGAAATCATCAAAGAAGACAATGAGAACTTATTTTTGAAAATTTAAAAAAAGAATATTATTGACAGAGAAATCCACATTATGGGGTGTCTCAAAAAGATTCAAATGCTGTTAAGAAAACAGCCCTACCTCCCCCAGGATCATCAAAGGGGGGCAGGAATCCACAGATAAGAGACTCCACGATTCTACTCTTTACCTGAGGTCAGAGGTTTAAAAAGAACTCAAATGATGCTCTTTACATAAAACAAAAATAAATTAGATTACCAAGTAGACTTCCCAACTGATCGTTCTTTTCAAACAAGCTATAAAAAGACCAATTAACTCAAATCGTTAAAGGCAAAGACAGCAAAAATATTAACAATGTTCTCTACCTAAAATCTAGAGAGTTTCTCATAAAGGCAAGTGCTTTCCTTTCCATTTGATCCTGAAAAGTGTTTCGTGCAATTTCTTCAGTCTTAAAAATACTTTCAGATACATTTCCAGAATATCACTGAGGTCTGCTGTAGTACTCAGAGAAAATCAGACTTCACATCAAGAGAAAACCCTCTTTTTTTGTTGTTCCTCTATAAAATTGACTCCTTTAAGATAAGAGTAATCTAAATAAGCTCAGCAAAGTTGATTTGTAAGAATAGCATATGTGATCATACTTGCGAAGCCTGAGTCACACTCAGAATGACAGTAAGTGCATTTATAATATAACATCAATGATTTCTTTCAAAGGCTTCAGGCAAAATGAAACCAGCATTTCAAACATAGAAATAAAAATATGGAAGGGGAAAAGATCAGAGGATTTAAATGAGATAAGATCATTTTCAGACCTCCTCTCTCCATTTGAGAAGTATACATTTTATTATTTGGGGGACTTTCCCCCACCTAGGAGTTTGGCCCAGACAATGGCTCCTGGCCTTTTTCAGTTCCAGTTGCTTGAGCTACATTTTTAAAAAATCACCAATCAAGTTTCCTGGTACTCTCCCTTCTGCTGATATCCCTTGGACAGGTGGACTAATTATTTCTGAAGTTTTCTGTACAACTGAAGAAACCTTTTTAAAAATTAGTGTCGCTTCTTATTTCTTCAAAAATAATCCCCTCCATCAGGCTAATATTTTTTTTTTTAATGAACAGCCTGAAAATTAAATTATAGCAGAAGCAATGATTATCTCATCAGCTTTAGGAATGTGTTTGAAATGCTAGTTTTGCTATCCTTGAGCTTGAAGTATAAGCCTCATTCCATATTTTTTGCATAAGCAGAGTCAAAAGAATGCTTTGGCTACTTCTTCCTGTTTTCCCAACATGTAATAATAAATGTCATCAAACTACCAGAAAATCTATGAATACTTTTCTTCCACAGTATAGAAAGTAAATGGGAAAAAAATGTACTATGGGCTAATAAATTCCTCATGGCCTAAGACTTTATATGGGAGTACAGGAATTATGAAATCCAAATCAGATTCCCATAAAAAGGGGGTAAAACAAAAACAAATAGGAAGTCACTGACCCACAGTCTTAGAATGTTCCAAAAATGTGGTGTCAGCTTTTAAAGCACAGAAATCCAATGCTGGGAATTCTAAAAGCAGCAGATTTAATGAGCAACAGATGATCCACTAACATGAGACTCTATAATGACTGCATAAGGCAAGTATAAGCCTACAGGGCTTAGAGATGTTTCAAGCATTCCTAATTGACAATCAATCTACTGTTTTTAGGGAAGCTCACAAAATAAAAATGCAAAGCAGGTTTTGAAGCTTCTCAACAACTTTCTCTCAACTTGTACTAGTTTTAAAAAAGCTATCTCACCAAAAGGAGATTGTGAAATAAAATAATGGACACAAGGGTAATTTCTATCTATTTTTAACACAGCTCCTTCAAGATATTAATGCAACTTTACACAGCCAGCTATAATATAATTCTTTTACAGATGCAAGTGATCTAACAGATTTGTGCATGTGAGCCGATAATTTCAATACACATTATAAGTAAGGCCAATTTTCCCTAGTTTTAAATAAAGGGAGATAAAATTCTAAATAATAAATATATTAGAGCATCTTTCTTGAGAAACTTCTAAAACAAAAAAATAAAAGACATAATTATACTCACGCCACCAGCAAAACCTCTGGTCACCTGTTTTGGGTTGTGGAATGCCCCCAGCAGCCGAGAGACCTATATTAACATCAACAGAGAAATGTCATGCACAGAATTAAACCACATACACCACCAAACAGTGGAGATGAAGATGAAACCATGCTGACGGCTGATAATGCTGCAAATCTGCACAGATGTATTCAGCAACTTTCCAGGAACACTTTTCTCACATATTAGCTCAAAGTGGCAAGGTATTTCAGATTTGAAAACCTAAATATTCAGTTTTTTACTTTTTTTTTTTTTTTAGACAGAGTCTTGCTCTGTCACCTGGGCTAGAGTGCTGTGGCATCAGCTTAGCTCACAGGAACCTCAAATTCCTGGGCACAAGTGATCCTCCTGCCTCAGCCTCCCAATAAGCTGGGACTACAGGCATGCGCCCCCATGCCCAGCTAATTTTTTCTATTTTTAGTAGAGACAGGGTCTCGCTCTTGCACAGGCTGGTCTTGAATTCCTGACCTAAAGTGATCCTCCCACATCAGCCTCCCAAGAATGCTAGGATTACAGGCGTGAGCCACCACACACAGCCCAGTTTTTTACTTTTGATCTGAGAATTTAAGTACTACATATTTTCAAAGTCTATTTTAAGAATATGTATTGTCAAACTAAAGATACTTTTTTAGCTCAAACACTGGATTTTTCTTCGATGATCTGGAAGGTTTTATGTCGACATTCTTGACTACCAGATCAATTTGGGGGTAACACATACTCGAGGAAAATTATCACAAATTCTAGAGCCAGGAGGTCCTTATGAAACCCAGAACACAACTCACTTATTTTGTAAGTGGAGACACTGGGCTCAAAGAGTAAGGATTTGCATAAGGTCACACAGTGAGTAACAAGCAAAACAGAAACCAGAACCCAGGTCTGATTGTTAGTCCAGCAATCTTTCAATGATACATTGCGTCTAGTCTTCTCCCATGAATATTAAGAAACTACCTTTTATACTAAAATCTAAGAAAGTTCATTTAATACCTATGCTATACAGAATGAAGATTTTTAAATAATTTATTTCTTCTGATAATATAGGTAACATGGTCATTATTACTTGCTGGGACTGGGGAAAGACATAAAAAAATCAAATAAAAATTACCCAATAATCCCACCATCCCAAGATATTACCATTGGTACATTTTTTTCCCAATGAACACTAGCATACACCAGAAATAAATTTTATTTATTTATTTTTTTGAGACAGAGTCTTGCTCTGTTGCTGGCTAGCGTGCCATGGCGTCAGCCTAGCTCACAGCAACCTCAGACTACTGGGCTCAAGCGATCCTTCTGCGTCAGCCTCCCGAGTAGCTGGGACTACAGGCATGCACCACCATGCCTGGTTAATTTTTTCTATATATTTTTAGTTGTCCAGCTAATTTCTTTCTATTTTTTTTAGTAGAGACAGGGTCTCGCCCTTGTTCAGGCTGGTCTCGAATTTCTGACCTCGAGCGATCCTCCCGCCTTGGCCTCCCAGAGTGCTAGAGAAATAAATTTTAAAAGGGTATTTTGAACTTTAACAACTCAGTCCTTGAGAATTGGTACAAAGTCATATTATATAAAAGTCATACTATATCATAATAATATAAAAAAATTGGGTACATAGACCAAAAGTATTAATATTCATTAAAAATTTTAAAGGTAACTTTTTCTCATGCTGGATACATGAGCAAAGACAGAACTGTTCTACCCTGTCTTCCTTTTTGGGGCCTGAACCTTTGCTGAAATAGTGGCTACTGCTAATGATGAGATACCAATCAACAGGCAAAAAAGGTATGAACTAATTGTGTCCTCTAATCTTCTGGTATTTATAGTCATGTCTCTGGACTGAAAATAAAAGGGCCAAACCCAAAAGAATACTCCATGCTGAAAGCATTAGCCAAAATCTTAATACTAGGACATGATTCATCCACCAGCAAATGGGCTATGGAAAGGAGGCCATTTAAAGGCTATGTTGTGACAAGCCTAAAACTTATATCAAGTATAAAATTGACATGAGTCCTTCTGCTAACTCCGCCCCAAAAGAGGGAAAAGCCATTCACACAAAACAGATTCATGTCCTTGTGACAGAAGACCTGACCAAAACAAATGATTTAAAATGCAAACCCAGAAGTGCACGGATTTTTATGTTTTGTTCACTGTTTATCTCCAGTGTCCAGAACGGTGCCTGGCTCATAGTAGATACTCGATGGTTTTTGAAAAAACTGAGTGCAACCTCAATCATATCTCTATCTGAAGAGTTTCCACCGCAGCAAACAGCCTTAATACCTGCCATAATTTTAACAACCAGTTTTTTCCATATTTGTCATCTCTCCTCCATGACCCTAGAATAAAGCAGTACTACATCTAAGTCATTAGAATGATGCAGAATTTTAAGTAAAAATTGTTAAAGCATAGACTGTTTCCTACTTTATACTATACTTATACATATATCATTTTATTTCTGTAAAATCTGGAGAGACAGGTATCAGTGGCCCTTTTCAGATGAGGAAACTGAAGCCAGGGTCACAGAGCCTGGACAAAACCCCCAAACTTCTGACTTCATGTCCTGGGCCATTTTAATCCATAGTTCCTCATTTCCCTTTTTAGCTTCAGATTCCAACTTAAAAACATATAAATATAGCGTTGGATGTATGGCAGGACTCAATACATGCTCGCTGATGGGGAACTGGCTCCTTACAATTATAGTATTTTAGAGCCAGAAGTCTTTGGAAACTCACTATTTTCTCTATGTGAAAAACTTTTTAAAGCTGCAGATTCTTTTTCCGCCCCCCAAATAAAATTTTAAATGGAAACCCAATAGAAGAACTGCTGCGATTGAAACTGGCATCTGGCTCAGCACCCCCACCATCCTGGGGTCAGCCTCTGAGGCACCTTCTGCTCCAACCCCTAAAATGAGAAACTGGCCCAGAAGTCAAATGACTTTGCCAAAGGTCACACAGTATGTCCATGTCAAAGGAGAACCTCATCTTCTGACTCCACAACCCAACCCTTTCTGAACACCTACCATGAGATATTTTTTTCTTGCAGAACACACTAAAGGTAAAACAAATTTACCAGCACATTCACTAACAGTGTTGCTTTAGTCCCTGATTCTGAAGGCTTAATGTATCTACCAAAAATGAATTAGGTGTTAAGTGTAAGCTCAGTTATTAAAGGATGGACTTCTGTTTTCAGTGACACAAAAGTTGCTTTACCTTTAGAAGCAAATGTGACATAGATACTATCTTAAGCAAATCCGGTCTCAAGAGGGTGACAAACTAGAATCTAGTTACTGAGCAAAAACTCCAGTTATTGGTGCTTAAGAATCATTGCCTGCGTGATGACCACAAAGATAAATATATTGATAGCTAAGAAAGCTCCAGATTTTTGTCTTCCTTCCGAACACACTAGGTGTGCTTTCACATACTTTGTGTGTGTGTGTGTGTGTGTGTGTGTGTGACAGGGCTTTAGCCCAGACTAAAGCGCAGTGGTGATATTATACCTCACTGCAACCTTGAAATCCTGGACTCAAGTAATCCTCCTGCCTCAGCCTTCCAGTGCGCTGGGATTTCAGGTGCACACCATCATGCCAGCTAAGTTTTCAATTTTTTTTTTTTTAGAGATGAGGTCTCACTAAGTTGCCCAGGCTGGCCTCAAGCAATCCTCTTGCCTCTGCCTCTCCAAGTGCTAAGAGTACAGGCGTGAGCTACTGCGCCCAGCCCACATACATTATTTTATTTAATAAACAACTCCATGACACAAGTATAGCGATTTCACAGATGGGCATACTGAGGATTCTCTAGATGTTAAGCAGTTTGCTCAGGGTCACACAGCTAATCAGTGGCATTGCCAGGATTTAAACTTGAGACTCCTAAATTCCAGCACAGAGATCTTTTCACTAAATAACAGTGCTTCTCTGGACCTCTCTTTAAATTGAAAACCAAGGAGAAAAGTAGTATAAAACTTTATAGAAAAAAATTAAATTGCTTATGGTAGATTATAGCAACAGGAGACCCTAGGCCTATCTTCCCCTGTACCCATAATTTGCTATGGGACCCTGGCCACAGAACAGGCAGAATGGAACTGAGAACTGGGAACCAAGACACTTAGGTTCCTCTCCCAGCTCTGGCACCGACTTCCTGTGTGACCTTGAACAAGTTGGTCTACAGGCACAGGTCAGCTCCTCAGAGAAACCAAGAAATCACATAGATGATCTGAAACCCTTTCCAGCTCCAGTTATTTGAGCTGCCGAATAGAGCTAAAGCTCTCTAGATCGCAGGATCCCCACGGATACAAGGAAGAAGGCAGGCGCTGCTGGTTAATTCCCTCTCCCGGGGGTTCGGATGGTTAATTCCAAGGTGTAAGATGCCCTATGTCCTTCGAAGGGGAAATAGCTACAAGAGCACCAGAGGTCAAACTAGAAAGAGCTCCAAGAGAAAAAAAATCTGGCAGGAAAAGGGGCCCCGGGATTCCCTCACCTGGGCAATCGTCCCAAACCCAACGCCCACGGTCCCTGCGGCTACCCAGTCCAGGGACCAGACACCGGAGGAGAGGCCTGAGCGGTGCTGGGGGGTCTGTCCGCGCGATCAGCACGGCAGCAGGGCCGCAGCCTCGGGAGCGGCCGGGATAGCAGAGCCGAAGGAGACTCGCGGGACCGTCCCCGGCTCTGCGCGAGGCCTGGCCTTTGGCCGGGCGGATGCGAGGGGTGGCTCGGGTCTCATTAGGAGCATGGCCGGCGCCCCCGCCTTGACCTTGACGCGGTCCCTGCCTCAGGCGCGGCTGTCCCGGGGCAGGGCTCCTACGTACTGCGCGCCGGCCACGGAGTGCGCTGCACGGGCGGCCAGGACAGGCTCCCAAACTGTCCCCGCGGGCCGCCGCCTCCCCACCGGGCCCGCGCACTAGCCCCTGTCCAGCACGCGGCTTGCTCACCGGCCCGAGCCGCCCGCCACCCGCCGGCCTGCCAGCGCTCACCTTGGAGATCCACGCGGGGCCGGCCATCGCGTCCCCTGCGCTCACCGCGGCTACAGCGGCGGCAGTGTGCGCAAGCGCTCGGCCCGCCCCCGGCCCCGTGGCCACGCCCCCTGGAAGCCCGCCCCCGCGGGCCCGCGCCTCCGCCGGCCAATCGCCGGGCTCGGCTCGCCGCGACTCACGGAGCTGCAACCCGGAAGCTGCCTGGCTGGGATCCGCGGGAAGCTTCCTTCTTCTCCTGCATTCGTGTCCCGCTTCTTGGCCCAGACGTTTGCTCCGCGCCTGCCAGGTGCCCGGTAATTTTCTAGATTTAGGGGATATAGCGCTTCTCAGGGAGCTTACAATGCCGTGGAGAAAGACATAATTTTCTCATTCCACAAATACTGATTTAAAAAATTTTTTGATCTGGCCTTACCGAATCCGATTTTGATTTTTTAACACCTTCATTGAGGTATAATTTACATATCATAAAATTCACTCACTGTAAGTGTACAGTTGGATAATTTTTAGTAAATGTAAACAGTACACAACCATTACCACAATCCAGTTTTTGAACATACGAAAATGTTCCCCATGCCCATTTTCAACCCTCCCATCCTCAGTCCTAGGCAATTACTGATCTGTCTTTGTAGCTCTACAAATACTTTTGAGTGCCAACTAGATGCCAGGCACTGTTCTAAGTGGTGGGGCTTATGGTCCATGAGGAAAGACAGGCATCGATCAAGTATCACACAAATACATGTCATTAAAACTGTTGTGTCAAGAAGCAAAAAGAGCAAGGAGCTATGGTATAATGCCAGCGTGCAGCAGGCACTGGAGGTCCAGCGATTCTCCCCAGGGTTTGGGCCTAGAGTCAGAAACGCAGTGAAGCCCACAGGTCCACCCGGTTGGTGAGACACAGCACTGCCTTCCACACAAGGCTTATTTCCTAACCCCCTGAGGACCAGGTCATGGAGTCTGGGCCTCCCTGCCCTACCTGCTCAAGCCCCTGTGGGGGTGCAGCTCCATCTGTGCTGCCAGAGCCCCCCACTGGCCCTTCTTGTTCTCTGGGGTCCCAGCCGGAACCTTCCTCCCAGCCACCCCGGAGTCCATCCTTCCTCAGCCAGGCTCCTCTGTGTGTGCACCTTGGTACGTAATTGATGGCAAAGAAAGGGCTGGATTTTCAGCTCCCAGGACCTGCCTGAGGAAGACCTCACCAAGGGGCCCCCAACCCCACTGTCCCCAGCACATCAGACTGGCCAGGAGACATCCCAGAAGTGGTGGCCTCAGCCCAAGTTTCAATTCCAAAGGCAGTAATTGTCTTGACTTTTCCTTGGTGTTTCACTTGGGACAGTGCCAGACAGCCTGGACCTTTTCCCCAGCTTGGAGGCTGTGACCTAGCAGACACAGGCTATTTCTCAAAGCCCTGCTTATGAGCAAGGTCTATTGTATCAAACTTTTCAGAATGTTGTGCATTATTTCATTAAAACTAACATTAAAAAAAGAGCCATGGCAAGGCAAAATCAGGCACCTAACCTGGAGGCCTCTCTGAGGAAATAACATCCATACTCACCTTCCCCCTCATCCTCTCCCTTTCAATCACAGACTGTCCTGAGCTCCTACGGATCGCCAGACCCCTGGCTGGGTGCTAGGGGGAGGTTGGTTGATTTAGATCAGATCTCCCTCACCACACCCTGGAAAGTGCTCTGTCCAGAGAGGAGCTGCCCACCTCTGAGCTGAGTGCGGTGGAGAAGTGCCAAGGGCTTTCATGAAATAAAGTAATAAACTGCAGCTAAATCTGTGGCCTTGTCAGGAAGGAGGGCTCTCATCAACCTCTTCCTGTTGGGGCCCTTCCCCTCATTAGGCCCTGGCGGTGTCACCCTGAAGTGTTCTCCCACAGTCCTGCCATCCCCACTGTCACCCTTGCCCTCCTTCAGACCTGACCACCTCATGCCCAGACTCTTACAACAGCCTCTTCCCCCGCCAACCTGCCCCTCCCGTCCTCTCTCCCTATAGCCAGCCCGCGCCCCGTCCTCTTGAAGCACAGCTCTGTTCAGGGCTCTCTCACCCTGGCTTTCCCTTGCATTCTCTTCCCACACCGTTGTCTTTTTCCGGCTTCATTTCCCACCACTCCTTCCAGCCCCAAAGACATGTAGCCCCAGCCAACTAGGGCTGCTGACCAGTTCCCAAATGCTCTCCATATTTTACTGCTCTGCACCTGTGCTCGTGCCCTTCCCTGAGTCAGAATGCCCTTTTGCCTCATTTCTTCAGTTGAAATTCCAGTCACTTGTCAAGACTCAGCTCAGATGTTGATTCCTTTGGGAAGCCCCAAGGCCTACCCATGTGCCCGCTCTCTCTACTCAGAGTCCCCTAGCACTTGGCTCCAGCCTCTCTTGGGAATCTATTCATATTCTCTCCTGCTGTGTGCCACTGAGAAGATATTCCTCAAGCCCAGAGATGATCTCTTACGTCTTTATTTCTGGGACAGAGACTAGTACACTAAGAATACTTGCTGCTCAGGGATTATAAAATAAACGTTGTCCAATTTCCATTTGATCTTCACCACAACTCTACAAGGAGACTGAGGTACAGCTGTTACTGAACCTGCAGGGGGGTTCTGGCCTAGGTCCAGTTACTTGCCACACAGAAAGCCAATTACTGAGACATGGAGGAGTGCCAAGGAAGAAAGGGAATTTATTACGAATAACATCAGCTGGAAGACCGAGAACTGCCTCAAATCCATCACGCTGACCAATTGAGGGTAGAGATTTTTATAAGGGGTTCAGGAAGGCAGCTGTGTGCAGTGCAGCGGGTTGTGTTGAAATCAACACGTGCAGGAGTCTAATCCAGAAATCACAAGTTAAGCTGGGCTCGGTGGCTCACACTTGTAATCGTATCTAACACTTTGGGAAGCCAAGGCAGAAGGATCCCTTGAGGCTAGGAGTTCAAGACCAGCCTAAGAAACATAATGAGACTCCATCTCTATAATTTTTTTTTAATTAGCCAGGCATGGTGGTATGCACCTGTAGTCCCAGGTTCTTGGGACAGGAGCATCATTTGAGCCCAGGAATTCACAGTTGCAGTGAGCTATGGTGACATCACTACACTCTAACCTGGGCAATAGAGCGAGACCCTGTCCTTCCAAAAAAAATCAATCACAAGCTAGTGATAAATGGTGAGTCTCAGCATTGTTATCCTGCAAAGAATCCACTGTTTCCGGAAAACAACTCAAAAGGTAAAAAGGTTAGCTAAACGTTCTGGTCCTGGTCATAGAGCCCTATTGGCCTGGGAATCCAAAGCATAAGAAAGCTACAATTAAGGAAGTTACAATTAGAAAGCTACAGGGGACTGGGCCCAGTGGCTCACGCCTGTAATCCTAGCACTCTGGGAGGCCGAGGTGGGAGGATCCCTTGAGGTCAGGATTTCGAAACCAGCCTGAGCAAGAGCAAGACCCTCTCTCTACAAAAAATAGAAAAATTGGCTGGGCGCGGTGGCTCACACCTGTAATCCTAGCACTCTGGGAGGCCGAGGTGGGTGGATTGAGCTCAGGAGCTCGAGACTAGCCTGAGCAAGAGCAAGACCCCATTTCTACTAAAAAAATAGAAAGAAATTATATGGACAACTAAAAATATATGTAGAAAAAATTAGCCACGCATGGTGGCGCATGCCTGTATAGTCCCAGCTACTTGGGAGGCTGAGGCAGAAGGATCGCTTGAGCCCAGGAGTTTGAGGTTGCTGTGAGCTAGGCTGACGCCACAGCACTCTAGCCTGGGCAACAGAGTGAGACTCTGTCTCAAAAAAAAAAAAAAAGAAAAGAAAAAGAAAAATTAGCCAGGCGTGGTGGCATGTACCTGTAGTTCCAGCTACTCGGGAGGCTGAGGCAGGAGGATCCCTTAAGCCCAGGAGTTTGAGGCTGCAGTGAGCTATGATGACATCACTGCACTCTAGCCCAGGAGACAGGAAAAAAAAAAAAAAAAAAAAACCAAAAGCTACAGGGAAAACATATATAGGGAGGTCATTTTGTGTTTGTTCGTGGAGCCACATTCAACAAAGGCTTGCCAAACTGAGTCCCTATCAAGTGCACTGGTGAAAACAAAGTAATGAATAAGACCCAGCCCTGCCTTCCAGGTCAAGTGAGAGAGGAACTCAGAAGTTTCAGATGGGGGGTTGGGAAGGGTGTTGATTCCACAATGGGGATAGCATTTGAATCTGTCCTTAAAGAGGTAAAATGTCAGCAGCTGGAGGAACATGGGGGGAGTGACTGAAGTGACCTCACTCTGAGCTCAGCTCTGTTCCCTGAGTCAGCCCTCAGGCTCCAGAGGCCCCAGTCACATTCCTCACGCGTGTTCTAGAGTTCCCTCAGGATACAGGTCTCTCCTCTGGACAAATCTTTTGTCTTTGACTCTTGCACTGTGTCGTGTCCAGAGATACTATCAGCAGGTATGTTTGGATTATACTGGGAAAACTTTGCCACTGAGAAGGATCTAGAAGATGCACCCTTATCCATGACTACAAGCACTGTCCAATCCAGATGTGCTTCACTCTAAGGAAAAAAAATTCTATAATCAAGATAGAAATTTTTATGCATTGGTTCTGTGCCTATTTAAAAGAGAAAAAAATAGCAGTTTTTTTTTTAAGAGACCAAGTCTCACTCTGTCACCCAGGCTAGAGTGCGGTGGCGTCATTATAATTCACTACAGCTTCTAACTCTTGGGCTCAAACGATCCTCCTGCCTCAGCCTCCTGAGTAGCTAAGACTACAGGTGTGTGCACCACACCCAACTATTTTTTTTTTTTTGTAGAGGCAGGGATCTTGCTATGTTGCCCATGCTAGTCTCAAACTCCTGGCCTCAAGTGATCCTCTCACCTCAGCTTCCCAAACTGCTGGGATTACGGGCATGAACCACCGTGTCCAGCTAAAGATAACAATTTTTAAATGAATAAATCAGCAAAATAGAATACAATTATTTACATACCAAATGCTTTTTTTTTTACAAAAGGAACACAAATTCATTTCAATAGAGTTTCCCTAGTTTATTTAAAATATTATTTTCATTAAAAATTTGATTGGCAGAGGTTTCATACCTATCTCCTTTTTACGAAAAGGTCCACAACTTGGTAAGGAAAATACTAGGACTTTCGTAAATAAATGGGAAAAGGATCTGAACAGTCAATTCACAGCCAAAGAAACAAAGAAACTGAAAAGAAGTTCAACCTTAACAGTAATCAAATACATGCACGTTTTTAAAAATTACTTTTTTACCCCTTTTATTAGAAAATATTAATAATGTGTTAATACTCTATACTATTCAATTCATGATGAAACTACTACACTCTAAATTTTGGCTGGTCTTTGACCTAGTAAATCCATTCCTCAGAATTCATCTCTTCCAAAAAAATCCAGAAAGAAAAAAAGTCATCAAAACAAAGATATTCATTATAGGATTATTAAAAAGTCTAAATTAAAAAGTCTAAATGATTAACAGAGGAAATGGTTTATGTAATTTAGGGTAAATGAATTGAATGGACTACCACACAGCCCTCAAAAGTGAGCATTATGAGGACTTTAGCATCTTAGTAAATATTTATGGTTTCATGTTCAGAAAAGAACATCAAACTTTAAAATGTTACCTTTGCTCTGCTATAACTTCTTTCTGTATGTGAACAAGGAATAGAAGGGAACCTGCTCCCTCCCACAGTCTTCCTCCACTCCTTAAAATCCAATTCCAGCCTTCTAGTTGTGCAGGCCAAAAGCTTGAAGATCAGCTCTATTTTCATAATGGATCCAGAACTGGACACTTCCCCCCACCCCCACTGCTCCCACCTGGGTCCAAGTTAGAGTCATCTCTTGCCTGAACCAATGTAGTAGCCTCCAAACTGGCTTCCCTGCTTCTACTCTCAGCCCTTGTCTCCTGCCAGAGGGATCGTGTTAAAACATAAGACAAGTATACTCTGCTCTGCTCAAAACTGCCAGCGGCATCCTGTCTCTCTCCAAGGAAAAGCCAATGCCCTGACAGTGGTCCTTAAGGCCCTAAATGGTCTGGTCCTGCAATCCCCCGCTCAGACTTCATGTCCCACCACTGTCCGCCTTGAGGTATACCTGCCTCTTTGCTGTTCTTTGATGAGACCACACTTTCTCCCACCTCAGGGCTTTGCACTTGCTGTTCCTAATGCTTGGAATGCTCTTCCATATGGCTTGATCCCTCAGCCACTCTCTATCCCCCCTCCCCAGTCCCTGTCAACCACCAATCTACTGTATGTGTCTATGGATTTGCCTACTCTGGGCATTTCATACATGTGGAATCATACAGTATGTGGTCTTTTGTGACTGGCTCCTTTCACTTAGCGTGTTTTCAAGACTTATCCATGTCATAGCATGTATCGGTACTTCATTCCTCATTATTGTCAAGCTATATTCCATTGCACGGATAAAGCACATTTTATTTATTCATTCATCAGGTGACGGACATCTGAGTTATTTCCACTTTTTGGCTAGTATGAGTATTGCTGCTATGAACCTGTGCTTTTCTTTTTATTTCTTTTATTGTTCCTGAAATGTTACTTTTGCAATAAAAACTACATGTTCTTAAAAAATATCCTCGTACCTTGACCTTCTGGCAGCCGGATGTATTGCCTAAAGCGCATGCACACATACACACCCCAGATGAGATTAGAGCCTGGAATTGTACCCTTGCCTGGGGGAGTGAAAAAATGCCTGAGATAAATCTTCAATCCGGAGGTTTTCCCCTTGGTCATACCTTCCTGTTAGTAAATGGGAGGCCACCCACGGGCTTGCCACTCTGGAGGCATGACAGAGCCTGGTGGGGAGGAGCCGGGCCCTGGGCAAACTTGCTCCCAACTGCCCCACTGCGCTGACTTCGGCTCAGAGAAAGTTGCCCTGAATGCTTGTATTTGCACAGTTGGGTTTTGCTGTGTGGGTCCCTCCAGCAATCACTGCTGAGCACCTACTGTGTCAGGCTGGGGCTGGAAGCCGGGAGCGCTAGAGATGAAGGAGCCCCTACCCTCTGGAGTTCTGAGCAGGTACACAAACCACCACCTATATTGTGAGCCCCTCGTGGGCAGCCCCCACTGGTCTGTTCATCCCACACAGATCTGGCACGTTTACTGACCAAAGAGATGAATTGCTACTATGGCTTTCCACTTCCTACTCTCCCATGGCATTTAGAGAGGAATCAGGGCCTGCAGAGCCACCGTTCCTCGGGCCACTCCACCTGGAATGTCCACGGCCCTCCAAACTTCCACACTAAAAACTGAACTCACCACTTTCCCCCACAACTGCTTTCTCTCCCGTGTTCCCATCCCAGAAAGGGCCCCGTCACCTACCTAGTTGGTTGCCCAAACCTAAAACCAGGATATCACCCTCAATGCATCATTCATTCAAAAAGATTCTCTGTGCATTTACTATATTCCAGGCCCTAGGCTAGGCACCGGAGAGAAGGTAGTGACACGGGAGGTGAAGTCCCTACCTCTTGAACTTCAGAGTGGTTCTCAGTGCTGTCAGATGCCCCTTTTTATAGTAAATATTTTGAATATCTTCTTTACCATCCTGAAATGAAATGCATGGATAGTATAACCCACTATACACATAATGCAAAAACAAAATCAACATCATAATGCTGCAACTGTAATAGGAAAGAGAAATAAAAGGAGCACTATAATATCTGTTTCAATATGTAAATGCTCAGGTCTAACACTGTAAAAGACATAATGAAGCAGCCTCATGCTTGTACGTACTTATAACAAATAAATTTGGATTTAAGAAAGGTAAGATAATATTCAGGCCACACTTTTTATTTTTGATATATCTATTTTTTGAGTCTTACTCTGTTGCCTAGGCTGAAACATAGTGGTCCAATCATAGCTCACTGTAAACTCGAACTTCTAGGCCCAAGTGATCCTTCTGCCTCAGCCTCCCGAGCAGCTGGTACTATAGGTATGCACCACCATGCCTAGCCAGTTTTTTTGGGGAGAGCGGGCAGCGTCTCACTCTGTTGCCTGGGCTAGAGTGCAGCGGTGTCATCATACCTCACTGCAACCTCAAACTCCTGGGCTCAAGGAATCCTCCTGCCTCAGCCTCCCAAGTAGCTGGGATTACAGGTGTGTACCATGACACCCAGTTAATTTTTCTATTTTTTGTAGAGATGGGGTCTTATTCTTGCTCAGGCTGGTCTCAAACTCCTGACCTCAAGCGATCCTCCCACCTCAACCTTGTAAAGTGCTAAGACTATAGGTGTGAGCCACTGTGCCCCACTATAATTTTAAAAAAAAAATTTTTTTTGGAGAGACAAGGTCTCACTATGTTGCCCAAAGCTGGTCTCAAACTCTTGGCCTCAAGTGATCCTCTCCCCTCAGCTCCGAAGTCACTGGGATTACAAGTGTAAGCCACTGTGCCTGGCTCTGGCATTTAAAAATAAGAGCTAAAAAAGTAAATTTTAATATACCATGGATCACAGTGGTGGCAACATCCAGAAATGCAGAAGAATATAGGTGTATCGCATGGGGATTTACACCACGGTGAAGCAAAATTCTCAGTTGCCAGCAGGCATCTGAGCTAATTTCTTCTTTCTCAATCACAAGTCATGTTGCCATCACTGATGTGATTTTCCAACCCTTGCTAAAGTTTTGAACAAAGTATAGTCTTCCCTTAATTTACATAGTATTTGCATTCCTGGGCAATTCAGCATATGTTAAAAGCATGCAAAAAGTACTGAGTTTATTTGTAAAAACACAGTTAGGTTCCAAACTCAGATCATCATAAACAGGTGTGCTACCTACGCCGAGTATGTGGTTGAACTTCGCAAAGTCCTGCGGGACATGAGACATTCTCCACTGGGCAGGACTGTCCCAGCATTGCAGGACACCCAGCATCCCAGCCCCCATCCACTAAATGGAAATAGCATCCTTTTGTCATCGCCTCCACAAAACACCCTATTCCATTCAAAATAGTCCTTAGGGAGCAGTATCCTTTCCATAAGAGCACTGGTCTAGAGGGCAGATATTCAAACAGTTGATCCCAATCCACTGTAACGTGCTGCAACGTGGACTCCAGGGTGTGCAGGTGCTCTAAGCCTGGGGTACCTCTGGAACTAGGGGGGAGGGGACAGAGTAAGATCGGGCTTTCAGCAGACAGAGATTGTTACAAGCAGACAAGACTTAAGGGAGGCCCATTTTCCAGACAGAAATCAGGGAAGGAAAGGGGTGCGAAGCAGAAGGGACAGCATGAGCAAAGACATGGAGGTGAATGACAATCATATAGCATGTGAGGAAACCAAGGGCTGGAGAGCAAGGGGCCAGGTGGGAAGAGGCTGGAGAAAAGCTGGGTCCAGACCCTCACACGCCTATCATAGTAAGCTGCTTGGACTCTGTCCTGGGGAGATAATGGGGTACTATCTGACATGTGCTTTGCTCTGTTTGCCCAGGTCCACAGGTCAAGTTCAGAGGCCGGTATATAAACAGTGATAAAGCCTCCCTCAAAGCAGATAATGACTCCCAGCCAATGGGAATTGGCTCTTCCTAGAGTAGCTGAGCCTCAGGCTGCAAGGTTAATGGAGCGAACACCTGAAAGATTACTTTCAAAGTCTCTGGGGTGGACAGAGGAACTCATTGCCACTTTCAAAGGGATAATGCCCATTCTCAGTGAAGGTGCCTGGGCAATAGTGGAAGGTCCTCAGGCAAACGTGGGTCCCAATTCTCGTTCTTTTGAGACTCTCTGCATGTGTGAACTTGAACTTCCATTCCCTCACCTGTAAAATGGACTTAACATCCTGCAGAATGTTCTGAAGATTCTATGATTAATATAAGTGACACCTTGTGACATCTTTAAAAATGCTTGAGCAAGCAGAAGCTAATGTAATGGCAAAAAAACTACTGAATCCCCTATTCTCTTGGGTTAATCAGAAAGATGCAGGGAATTGAATTAAATTAGAATCCTCTCAACACAGACTTCCGAACAATCCTCCAAACACAGAAATAAATATCTAATCATTCAGAGTCTGCCTTTGAGGAAACCAGAGTCACCTGGGAGAGCTACAAAGATAATTCTGGAAGGTAGTTCAGTTCACGTTAGGGTGAATGCTTTGGAGGCACTGATGTTGCCCTTGTGATGAAGCTTGGGAAGGGTGAGGGATTCCTAGATAGATTCTTTTGTTGTTTTCATGTAAATCGTAATGTCAGGGCCTCTCTACAACCACAGAAACCCCAGCTCACTGCGGTTCTCCCAGAGGTCTTCTGGAAACACCTTTCTGTGTGATTAAGAGTTCTTCTCAGCCAGAGTGAAAGCAACTTGCTCTTAAAAAGTATGGAGAACTGAGGCATTTGGGGTTCTATTTTCACCCCCACAGACACTCCACCTTCCTCTCCGATACTGAAAGCTTAGGAAGGACCATAAAGATTATTTCCCAGCTAAAGAGGTAGGCAGTGGATGCTCAGAGAGGGACAATGACTTGCCCAAGGACACAGTGAGCAAGTTGGGATTGGAAACCTAAGCCCAGGCTTATCATTTACACCCTAGACCACATGTAAATATGTTTATGAAAGTCCTCCTCGTCCCCAGGGCAGTGAGCTGTCTCCAAGTCATTCATACAGTCATCAAATGAATGTTCTAGGCTGTGCTGTCCAATACTGAAGCACACTAGCCAAGCCACATGTGGCTATTGAGCATGTGAAATGTGGTTAGTTCAAGTTGAGATGGGTGCTTAGTGTAAAATGCACACTGAATTCAAAAGACTTAGTTGGAACAAAAGAACGTAAAATGGTTCCTTATTAATATTTTATATTGATTGCTTATTGAAATGACAATGTTTTAGATATATATGATTAAATAAAAGTATAATTAAAATTAATTTCACCTTTTTTAAACTTTTCAGTATGTGGCAACTGAAAATTTTAAGATTATAAATGGGGCTTGTGTTATATTTCCATTGGACAGAGCTTCTATAGACATTGAGAATAGAGCAGAGGACAGAAAAGACCAAAATCGCTGCCTTCCTGGAGTTTACCCCCTGGGGGAGGAGACAGACAATAATTAAACAAATGAAATATACATGGTATGTCAGATGGTGACAAGTAGATAGAAAAATAAAACAGGAAGAACCCATGGAGAATAGGGAGGAAGGGTTGTCACTTAATATAGAGTGGTCTTTTCCAATGTCATCCGCACATCCATATGTCTCCATACTTCCGGGATCAAGCACACCCTGGACTCCAGGATCTGAATTCACACACACCCACACTTACAAGAATCTTGTAACTAAAAAATAAAGTGAGACTTAGCTGGAAAATAAATAAATAAGAGTGGTCAAAAACGGCTTATCATTAAACATCAGGAAAATGCAAATTAAAGCCATAAGGAGAGACCATTTCATACCCTCTAAGATGAGTGCAATCAAAAAGACAGATAACAAATGTTGGAGAAGATGTGGACAAATTGGAACCCTCACACACTCCTAGGGGGAATGTAAAGTGGTGCAGCCACTTTGGAAAACAGTTGGGCATTTCCTCAAAAGGTTAAACACAGAGTCAGCATATGATCCAGCAATTCCCTCCTAGCTGTATATCCCAGAGGAATAAAAACATAAATCCACACAAATACTTGTATATGAATATTCATAGCAGCATTATTCATAAAAGCCAAAAAGTAAAACAACCTAAATGTCCATTAATTGATGAATGAATAAGTTGTGGTATATCCATACAGTGGATTACTATTAAGCAATAAAAAGGAATGGAGTACTGATACATGCTGCAACATGGATAAATCTTGAAAAAATGCTAAGTGCAAGAAATCAGTTACAAAACAGCACATATTGTCTGATTCCATTTACATAAAACCTCCAGAATAAGAAAATACAGTCATACGTTACATGATAGCATTTTGGTCAACAGACCACATACAATGGTGGTCCATAAGATTATAATGGAGCTAAAAAATTCCTGTCGCCTACTGATGTCACAGCCATCATAATGTCATAGTGCAATGCATTACTAATGTGTTTATGGTGATGCTGTGACCACAAGGCTTTAAGTGCTAAAAAAAAAAAAAAAAAAAAAAGTTTTTTTGCCACACCATGAAGCAATTATTCTCATACTTTTTGGTTTCAGGATTATTTTTCACTGTTAAAAATTATTACAGACCCCAAATTTTGCTGATAGAAATTATACCTATGATTATTTACCATATTAGAAATTAAACTGTTTAAAATGTGTATGAAATATTTTAAAAAATAACAATAAACCCATTGTATATTAGGTAACACATTTTCATGAAAAATAATGATACATTCAAAGACAAAAAATATTTAGTGAGAAGAGAAGGCCTTTTTACATGCTTGCAAATGTCTTTAGCCTGGCTTAAGCGAAAATGCCTTTATTCTCCTCTTAGAAGCTTATGAGGCCTAGGAGAGAGTCAGGATCTAAAATGCCAATGCATGCAAACTTCCTAAAAGATGCATCTCTATGTAACTTCTTTTACTAAATGGAGGAGTTTGATAAAAAACAGAATATACTGCTCCAGTTCACAGAGTTAAGCAAACCTGAAAACAAGTGAACATGTAGTTGCTTTCTTTCAGTGAGTAGTAGTGTTTTCATACGTAAGATCTTTCCATTCTAACAGTACATTATTCTTGTGAAAATACCTTTCTTCTCCTCTTAGAAGTTTATAATGTACATGGTAGAATCAGGTTCTAAAACCCCAATGCATGCAAACTTCCTAAAAGATACATCTCTATGTATCTTCTTTTAGTAAAAGCAGGTGTTTGATAAGAAACAGAAATATACTGCTTCAGTTCACAGAGATAAGCAAACCTGTAAAAAACCTAACATCTAGCTGCTTTTTTTAAGTGAATGGAATAGTTTTCATATGAAACATCTTTCCATTCTAACATCACCCTCTTCCTGCAAAACGCCTTTCTACTCCACTTAGAAGCTTATAAGGCCTAGGGGAGAATCAGGTTCTAAAACTCTTATGCATGCAAACTTCCTAAAAGATGCATGTCTATGTAACTTCTTTTACTAAATGGAGGTGTTTGATAAGAAATAGAAGATACTGCTTCAGTTCTAGCTGCTTTATTTCAATGAAAGTGTTTTCATGTGAAACATCTTTCATTTCTAAAATCACCTGTGAAAGGCATTTCTAAAAAATATCCTGCCAAAGGCATTTCTTCTCTAGCAGCTTCTAAGGTCTAGCAGAGAATCAGTTTCTAAAACTCCAATGGATGTTAACTTTCTAAGTGATGCAGGGGCTGATTCTGCCCACAGATCTGTCCTCAGCCCAAAACATGTCTGACAGGGACATCTGGTCAACCTGAGGGCCATGGTGTCTGCAGCCCAGGCCCAGACAGAGCCATGAGCCAAAGTCTGCCGCCCAGCAAGAAACAGCTGGTCAACCACGAGATGACCCCCTCAGACTCCACTGCCTGTGTGACCCACACCCATGAGACATTTCTGGTCAACCCAACAGTGCCAGAGTGGGGCCCAGGGCCCCCTCATCCCCTGGAATGAAGACAAGAGCTGAGGGAAAAAATAGCAAATAAGACAAAAAATTAGAAACAGGAAAGCTGAAAAAAGTAAAAAAAAAAGTCACACCGCTGTTCTGGAAGAGGGACATCAGGAGCATCTTCCCCCTGTACGGAGGAGGAAGAACACTGACCCTCGGGGGACACCGAGCGACAATGGCGCCCAGGAGGCCAACTGCCACTGGGCCTGTTCTCGAGAAAAGTCATACAAGATCCCTTTATAGTTCCTAAGAGGGATGACTCAGTGTTCACATGCACGTGTGACACAGTGTGTCACCCCTCTGAAGTAGTAAAAAGGAAAAAATAGGAAAAAGAAAAAAAAATGGAAAACTAGCAAAGACAGAGGAAGCAAAAAAAAAATTACAATAAAAAGAGAGAATAAATAAAAAGAAACGAAGAAAACTAAGTCACACCACTTGTCACATAGTAAGGAAGTAAGAACAAGTCAAAATGCTGCAGACATAAACTAGGACAGGACACGCTGGCGCATCTTCCCCCTTTTACCGAGGAAGAAGAATACTGACCCTCGGGGGACACCGAGGGACAATGGTGCCACAGAGGCCAACTCTGCCACCAGATCTGTGGTGGACCCACAGTCTGACAGAAACATCTGTTCCACACGTGGGCCATGGAGTTGAGAACTGAGTCCCAGGCAGACAGATGACCTTGGATGAATCATCTAGAAAAGAAACAAAAAGAAAAAAGAAACATAGAATAGAAAATAGCAAATTAAAAATCTGAAAAAAGAAGAAGAAAAAAACATTTAAGGCTGGGTGCAGTGGCTCACACCTGTAATCCTAGCACTCTGGGAGGCCGAGGCGGGAGGATCGCTTGAGGTCAGGAGTTCGAGACCAGCCTGAGCAAGAGCGAGATCCCGTCTCTACTAAAAAAAAAAATAGAAAGAAATGATATGGAGAGCTAAAAAAATATATGTAGAAAAATTAGCCGGGCATGGTGGTGCATGCCTGTAGTCCCAGCTACTCGGGAGGCTGAGACAGGAGGATCGCTTGAGCCCAGGAGTTTGAGGTTGCTGTGAGTGAGGCTGACGCCACGGCACTCTAGCCCAGGCAACAGAGCGAGACTCTGTCTCAAAAAAAAAAAAAAAAAAATTTAAAAAGTCATACCAGAGGCTGGGGGCGGTGGTTCACGCCTGTTATCCTAGCACTCGGGAGGCCGAGACGGGTGGATCGTTTGAGCGCAGGAGTTTGAGACCAGCCTGAGCAAGAGCAAGACACCATCTCTATTTAAAAAAAAAAACAGTCATACCAGAGCCCTTGTCATTCATAAGCGTGATGACTGCAGGTGTGGGATGTACCTCCCAGAGTGTTTGCACATCGGCCATCTCATGGGGAAAAAAAATGAAAAGAACAAAAGAAAGGGAAAAAGAGCTAAAGAAAGAAAGAGCAAGAATAAAGGAAAGGAAAAAAGAGAAAATAAATGAAAAGAACAAAAGGAAAAAAATGTCACACCATCAGTCACAGAGTAAGGAAATATGTTCAAGTCAACAAGCTTCGTTGGAATTTAAGTGAGGTGGTGTCTCATGGTGATTTTGATTTACATTTCCCTGATTATGAGTGTCTGTTGTTTTCACATCCACAGTGTCCATTTGTATGTCTTTTTTTGAGAAATGTGCATCTAGGTCTTGTCCCCATTTTACAACTGGGCTGTCTTTGTCTCTGTGTCTGCTTCTCTGCCAGTACCAGGCTGTTGGGGACAGTAGGGCTGTGCAGTATAATTGGAGCCCAGTAGTAGGATGTGTCCAGTGTTGGTGGTTCTTTTGTTCAAAGTAGCTTTGCCTATATATTTTTTCTCATTCGATATGAATTTTAGTCCTGTTTTTCCTATTTTGGGAAAGCAAGTTATTGGTCCTTTCATAGTGATTGCATTGAATCTATAGATCACTGTGGGCAATATGGACGTTTTAACGATATGAATTCTGTCCGCGAATACAGGATATCTCTGTATTTATCTGTGTCTTCTTCAATATCATACATCAGTGTTTTCTAGTTTTCATTGTAGATAGTTTTCATTCCCTTGGTTAAATTGATTCCTATGTATTTTAGGGTGTTTTGTGGCTACAGTAAATGAAATCAGTTTCTTGAATTTCCTTTTTCAGATAATCGGCTATAAGCACATAAAACTGTCACTAATTTTCCTTAAGTTCACTTTGTATTCTGCAACTTCACTGAATTTACCAGTTCTACTGGTATTTTTGGTGGTATCTTTAGGGATTTTTACATAGAAGATTATGTCATGGGTGAACAGGAACAATTTGACTTTCTCCTTTACATTTTGGGTGCCCTTTCTTTCTATTGCCTAATTGCACTGGCCAAGTTGTTGGTGATGCTTCCAAGTTTGGTAATATGCATGTATGCTTTGCACTGGCTACTCAGGGCCTTTTTAGTATTGATTATTTCTTTCTTTTTCTTAGCAAGATGGGCTTAGCTCAGGGCAGTGCGGAGCATTCTTGGCTCAGAGTGGAATGGGATGGTGCCGGGGGCGTGGAGCAAACAGTGTAGTGTTGGCCGGACAGGAGCTGGGAGCTGGGCAGAGCAGACACTGAGGCAGATGTCAGGAAAGGAGGCAGGCCAGGCAGGGAGCAGCCATGAGGAAGCTGCAGGAGGCTGGGCCATGCTGCGGTGGGCAGCCTGTGTGCAGAGTAGCTGGGCCTGAGCGTGGGACTGTGATGAGCTTCATGCTCATCCTGGAGCAGTCCCGGGGCCAGGGCCTGAGCCTGGGTGCCCCAGGCAGTCGCCATGGGCTGGTGTTGGTGAACCTGGACCTCTTCCCCATGCCTGACCCGCCCTTGAGGGGAAAGAGTCCTTCTTCCTGGTCGGGGAGCTGGAATGTTTGCTGGGCTGAGACATGAAGGGCCACGAAAATGTGATCTTCTTCCCATACTTGCAGAAGACCAGTGGCACCACCTTCAGATGCCAAGTCATGCAGAAGGTATTGTGACTTGTTATTTCTTGTCTATTCAATAACAACCATCTTAGCAGATGTGAAGTGATATCTTTTTTTTTTTTTTTTTGAGACAGAGTCTCGCTTTGTTGCCCGGGCTAGAGTGAGTGCCGTGGCATCAGCCTAGCTCACAGCAACCTCAAACTCCTGGGCTCAAGCGATCCTCCTGCCTCAGTCTCCCGAGTAGCTGGGACTACAGGCATGTGCCTCCATGCCCGGCTAATTTTTTCAATATATATTTTTTAGCTGTCCATACAATTTCTTTCTATTCTTAGTAGAGACGGGTTCTCGCTTTTGCTCAGGCTGGTCTTGAACTCCTGACCTCAAGCGATCCACTCGGCTTGGCCTCCCAGAGTGCTAGGATTACAGGCGTGAGCCACCACGCCTGGCCTGTGAAGTGGTATCTTACTGTGTTTTATTTTGTTTCTACTTTCCCAGCATTCCCTCTCTGGATTTTACTGAACAGGTAGTTGCAGTCACACCCTTGAGCTGGGTCACTTTCCTGTGGTCAGCCAGGGCCTGGGCCAGCTCTCACTGTGGTTTTGAATGATAGTTGGAATTATTGAGCACCTTTTCTTTAACCTCTTGGACATTTTTTTTTTTTTTGTCTTCTTTGGATAAATATCTATTCAGGTTGATTGTCCATTTCTTGCTTATAGTTATTTTGTTGTTGTTGTTGCTGTTTTTTACTACTCAGTAGTGTGAGTTTCTCAGATGGTTTTGAGAATAACCTCTTCCCAGCTATAGGATTCCCAAGCATGTTCTGGGAAGCTGTAGGGTGCCTGCACATCTGGCTGTGCAGAAGCTATTCAGTGTGATGTTGTCCCACATGTTTCTTACAGTGTTTGTTGCTAGTGATTTTGGTGTCCAATTAAATAAAAATCATTGCCAAACCACTGTTAGTGAGATTTTTTTCCAAGGTTTCCTTCCTTCCTGCCTTCTTTACTTCCATTCTTCCCTCCCTCCTTTCTCTCCATTCCTCTTCTCTCTCCCTTTCTCTATTTTGCCCTTTTTATTTGCAACCTGGGAATAGTTTGACGTTGCTGTGAATGCACATTCTCCCTGTTTTCTTATAGTTTTCTGGTTTCAGGTCATGTGTGTAGGTATTTAATACATCTTGAGTTGATTTTGGTGTATTGTGTGACATAAGGTTCCTATTTCATTCTTTTGCAAATGGATATCCAGTATTCTCAAATCCATTTATTAAACAGACTTTTCCTTCCACATTGAGTCTCTTTGGTGCCCTTTGAAAAAGGAGTTGACTGTATATATTTATGAGTGTGTGTATGTGTGTGTGTGTACACATACAAGGGCTGTCTGGAAAGTATCCAGCTATGTAATATGAAAAATGGATATTAAAAATGGCTGGATACTTTCTTAACAGCCCTTGTATTTATATACATATATATGCATCTATATTTATGTGTGTGTATGTGTGTGCATATATGTCGGTTTATTCTTTGGATTCCCTTATTTAGTTCATTGATTGATCTATGCTTCTGTTTCTATGAAGAACCATATTGTCTGGATTACTATTGCTGTGCAATGTAATTGAAATTGGCGTGTGTGCTACTTTTAACTTTGTTTCTGTTTCTCAACATTGCTTTGGATATTCAGGGCCTTTTGGGGTCCTGTATGAACTTTAGCACGGTTTATATCTGTTTCTTTCCTTTCTGGGGGGGGGTTAGGGTTGGGATTAGGGTCAGTGTTAGGGTTAGGGTTAGCTATATCTGTTTCTTTTTTAAAAACGTTTTGACATATAATAAATGTATATATTTAGAGGGTCCAGTGGGACATATTGATACATGTATAGATTGCATAAGGATCAAATTGGGATATTTAGAAAATCTATTACCTCATGCACTTATTCTTTCTTTGTGGTGTGAACATTCAAAATCCTCCCTTCTAGCTATTTGAAAAATATAACACAACATTGTCAACTATAGTCACCCTACTGTGCTATAGAGCACCTGAATTTATTCCTCCTATCTACATGTAGCTTTGGACTCATGACCAGTCTTTCCACATCCCCTCCCCACCACTCTCTGGGAAAAGTAGTCCACTTTCCACTTCTATGAGATCAACTTCTTTAGATTCCACATGAGTAAGATCCTGTGGTGTTTGTCTTTTCTGTGCCTGGCTTATTGCACTTAACCTAATATCCTCCAGGTTCATCCATGTTGCTGGAAATGTCAGGATTTTCTTTTTTGATGCCTGAATAGTATGTGTGTTGTGTGTGTGTGTACATATATATCCAGCACATTTTCTTTTTTATTTTATTTTATTTCTAAATATTAAGGGGGTCAAATGATTTTGTTACATGGATAAATTTTGTAATGCTTGAGTCAGGGCTATAAGTGTCCCCATCACCTGAATAGTGTTGACTGTACTCGTTTGGTAGGTTTTTGCCCCTCCCCCCATCCCCCTGCTTCATTGCCAATGACTTTTACTTCTCTCTGTGCACATGTGTGCCCATCATGTTAGTTCCATCCAAATGGCTGCCAAAGTCATTAATTCATCCTTTTTCATAGCTGAGTAGTACTCCATGGTATACATATACCACATTTTGTTAATCCAGTCATGAACTGGTGGGCACTTGGGTTGTTTTCACATCTTTGCAATTGTGAATTGTGTTGCTGTAAACATTTTGACTTCTTTTCCTTTGGGTAAGTAAGTACCCAGTAGTGGCATTGTTAGGTGGAATGGTGGGTCTGATTTTACTTCTTTGAGGAATCTCTACACTATTCCATACAGGTTGTACTAATTTTCAGTGCCACCAGCAGTGCACAAGTGTTCCTTTCTATCTGCATCCACACCAGCATCCATTGTTTTTGGACTTTTTAATAAAAGCCATTCTAACAGGGGCAAGGTGATATCTCATTGTGGTTTCAATTTGCATTTCCCTGATGATTAGGTGATGTTGAGCATTTTTTCATGTGCTTGTTGGTCATGTTTCTATCTTCTTTTGAAAAACTTGTGTTCATGTCAATTGCCCACTATTTAATGGTTTTTTTGTTTTGTTTTGTTTTGTTTTTGTCTTTCTTGCGGATTTGCTTGAGTTCTGTATAGTTTCTGGATATTAGCCATTTATCAGATGTGTATCTTGCGAGGTTTTTCTCCCATTCTGTAAGTTGTCCTTGATATTATTGATTATATATTTCCTTAGCTGTGCAGAAGCTTTGTAATTTGATCAAGACCCATTTCTTTATTTTTGTTGTTGCTGTGACTGCCTTTGGGGTCTTAGTCATACATTCTTTGCCTAGGCCAACATCTAGAAGAGTTTTTCCTACGTTTTCTTCTAGAATACTTACGGTCCCATGTCTTGTATTTAAGTCTTTTATCCTTCTTGAATCAGTTTTTGTGAGTGTAGAGAGACAGGGGTCCTGGTGCATTATTCTGCATGTGGCTATGCGATTTTCCCAGCACCAGTTGTTGAATGGGACTTCTTTCCCCAGTGTAGATTATTGTCTGCGTTGTCAGAGGTCAGTTGCATGTAGGTGGATGGTTTAATAGCTGAGTTCTCTGTTCTGTTGCATTGGTCAATATCTCTGTTTTTGTACCAGTACCATGCCGTTTTGGTTATTATTGCCCTGCAGTATAGTTTGAAGTCTGGCAATGTGATGCCCCCAGCTGTGTTCTTTTTGCTCAAGATGGCTTTGTCTACTGGGGCTCTTGTCTGGTTCCCAAAAAGGGTAGAATTACTTTTTCTAGATCTGTGAAATCTAATGTTGGTATTGTGATGGGGATTACATTGAATCTGTAAATCACCTTGGGCAGTCTGGACATTTTAATAATGGTGATTCTACCGTATGTCCCCCACCTTTTCTTCATCTGTTCATCCACTCGTGAACACTTGAGGTGATTCCAAATTCCGGCTGTTGTGAATAGTGCTGCAGTAAACAAGGGGCTGCAGGTATCGCTTCAACATTCTGATTTAGTTTGCTTTGAACATGTACCCCGTAGGGGGATTGCTTAATGATATAGTAGTTTTACTTTGAATTTTTCCAGTTGGCTCCATAGTGGTTTCCACAATGTATGCTAATTTATATTCCCTCCAACAATGTATAAGATTTCCCATTTCTCCTCATCCATACCAGGTTTTTTTTTCTGTTTTTCTTTTTGGTAATAATCATTGTAATTAAAGTGAGGTAATGTCTCACGGTGGTCTTGATTTACATTTTCCTGATGAGTGTCCAATTTTTTGTATTCACAGTGTCCATTTGTGTGTCTTCCTTGAAAAATGTTTATTTAGGTTTTTTGCCCATTTTAAAGTTGGGCTGCCATTTGTCTCTGTCTTCAGAAAGTTTTGCTTTCAGTCTGTTTCTTTCAAATGGTTTTTTTTTTTTTTAGAGCTCTAAAATATATTATCATAAACCTAATTCTAACTTCATAAAATATCATGTTGACTTCTTTTTTTTTAAATCATGAAGCCATATTTTATATTGTATTTTTCGCTGCTGGTACTACTGTTCTGTTAGATGTTGTCTGGATTACAATGTTTTCCTAAATGCTTTAATTTTTTAAGGCTGGTTCAAATTACAAACCTAAATTAACATATAATCAAAGCAATTATGTTGTTTTTAAATATACCCTTTCATACATTTCATGTTAATCCCCACACACACCACAAAAATACCACTACTTAGGAGTATAAGAAAACAAAGTTCTCACACATTGTTTCTCACTCACTGTTTCTCACATTGAGTCTATTTAAAGGTAGTTTTAACTAGAGAGAAAAAAGAAATGTTCAGATAAAACACAGTAGCTTCACTTAAACAACTTACTCAAGACTTTTCTGATTATTGTACAGCTAACATAATAATGTCACTGGGAACATGCACAAAAGAATGAATTAAACAGAAATGCTAACAGAGCTCTTAATTTCCCTTCCTCATGGAAGAAGTGACAAAATGTTTTTCTGTTCCTAAGGTGCCAACTTTTATATCACCAAACTTTCCTTAGTACCTCTCTACCAAAAATAAAATTTAAATTTCCACCCCAGCACAAACATTAACACAATCCTTCCTATGTAACTTATCAGTAGTAGGTTACTTCTAAGGACTAAATGTTAGATAACACAAATCCCCATCTAATTTTGCTATTTTTATGTCTTTCTTTCTTCTTTAAAAACAAATGAAATGTTTCAAAAACAAAGCAGATACAGTTTTCCTAGTAGAATTTATTTGTTCACAGATGTACTGCCTACGTGGCTAATGTCCAATCTCTCTCTTTTTTCTTTTGAGACAGAGTCTCACTCTGTTGCCCAGGCTAGAGTGCCGTGGCGTCAGCCTAGCTCACAGCAACCTCAAACTCCTGGGCTCCAGCGATCCTACTGCCTCAGCCTCCCGAGTAGCTGGGATTACAGGCATGTGCCACCATGCGTGGCTAATTTTTTCTATATATATTTTTAGTTGGCCAGATAATTTCTTTCTATTTTTAGTAGAGACGGGGTTTCGCTCTCGCTCAGGCTGGTCCAATCTCTTCATTATTCGAGTAGCACTGCTTGGGCTGCAGAATGTTCAGGTGCATGTAATTATAAAGTCTTTGTGACATATTTGAAGGGTAAATTGCTAGGCAAACCCTGTCAGCTCTCCCCCTGGAGAATCCATCTTTTGTAAAGTCAGTGATAGTATTGAAAGCAGAATATGCCATTTGGAACCTCTCTATAAGCTCAATTGGAAATGAAAAAGGAGAGATCACTATAGACATCATGGAAATACAAAACATTATCTTTGAATACTATAAAAATCTATATGCCCAAAGACTACAAAATGTGGAGGAAGTGGACAAATTCTTAGCAACACACAGCCTCCCTAGGCTCAATCAGGAAGAAATGGAATTCATGAACAGACCAATATCAAGCACAGAAATTGAAGCAGAAATTAAAAATCTTCCAACTAAAAAAATGTCCTGGACCAGACGTGTTCACACCTGAATTTTACTAAACTTACAAAGAAGAATTCATAAATATACAGCAGATATTATTCCACAACATTGAAAAGGATGGTATCTTTCCCAACTCATTCTATGAAGCCAATATCACCTTGATGGCAAAGCCAGGAAAGGACACAACAAAAAAAGAAAAGTATAGACCAATATACCTCATGGATATAATTGCCAAAATCCTCAACAGAATCTTAGCAAACAGAATCTAACAGCACATCAAAAAAATAATTCATCGTGACCAGGTGGGCTTTATCCCAGAGAGGCAAGGATGGATCAACATATACAAATCTATAAATGCAATTCACCACATAAATAAAAGAACAAAGACCAGACAATTCTCTCAATAGATGCAAAAAAGCATTTAACAAAATCCAGCACACTTTTGTGATAAAAACTCTTAACAAAATAGGCATAGATGGGACATACCTTAAAATTATTAAAGCCATATACAACAAACCCCCAGCCAATATCATACTGAATGGGGAAAAAAAGAAAACATTCCCACTTAGAACTGGAACCAGACAAGGCTGTCCACTATCTCCACTTCTATTCAACATAGTGTGGAAGTCCTTGTCAGAGCAATCAGACAAGAAAAGGGAATTAAGGGTATCCAAATGGGGGCAGAAGAGGTCAAAGTCTCACTCTTTGCTGACAATATTATATCATGTCCAGAAAATCCCAAGGATTCAACCAAGAGACTCCTGGAATTGATAAATGAATTCAGTAAAGTCTCAGGATACAAAATCAATGCACACAAATCAGTAGCATTCATATACGCCAGTAACAGTCAAGTCAAAAATCAAATCAAAGATGCAATAACTTTTACAATAGCATCAAAGAAATTTAAATATTTAGGAATATATTTAATGGAGGAGATGAGAGAGCTATATAGGGAAAACAACAAAACATTGAGAAAAGAAATTGTAGAAGATGGTAACAGATGGAAAACCCTACGATGCTCATAGATTGGAGGAATCAATATTGTTAAAATGTCCATACTACCTAAAGTGATCTACAGAATTAATGCAATCCCTATCAAAATACCATCATCATTCTTTACAGATCTAGGAAAAACAGTTCTACACTTCGTATGGAACCAGAGAAGACCTTGGATAGCCAAAGCAATCTTATGCATAAAGAACAAATTGGGAGGCATCAGTCTACCAGACTTCAAGATTTACATTAAGGGTACAGTAACCAAAACAGCATGGTACTGGCACAAGAACAAAAATATAGACCCTTGGAACAGGACTGAGAACCCATATATAAAACCATCCTCATACTGTCATCTAATCTTTGACAAAGCAGACAGAAATATACATTGGGGAAAAGAATTCCTGTTCAATAAATGGTGCTGGGAAACTGGATATCCACATGCAGAAGACTGAAACTGGATCCCCACCTCTCACCTCTCACAAAAATCAACTAGTGTTGGGAAACAGACTTAAACCTAAGGCATGAAATCTTAAGAATTCTAGAAGCAAATGTTTGGAAAATTGTTATAGACATCAGCCTAGGCAAAGAATTTATGAAGACCCCCAAAGCAATCACAGCAGCAACCAAAAAAATAAATGGGACCTGATCAAATTAAAAAGCTTCTGCACAGCCAAGGAAACTATTATTAGAGTGAACAGACAGCCTACAGAATGGGAGAAAACGTTTGCTTTCTACACATCCAATAGAAGGCTGATAATAGGAATCCATATAGGACTTAAGAAAATCAACATGAAAAAAATCAAACACCCCATAAAAAAGTGGGCAAAGGACATAAACCAAAACTTTTCAAAAGAAGACAGAATAATGGCCATCAAACACATAAAAAATGCTCAACATCTCTAATTATTAAGGAAATGATAGTCAAAACCACAATGAGATATCAACTAACTCTAGTGAGAATGGTCTTTATCAAAAGTTCCCAAAAAACAAATGCTGGTGAGGATGTGGAGAGATAGGAACACTCTTACACTGCTGGTGGGACTGCAAATTAGTACAACCCCTATGGAAAGTAATTTGAAGATATCTCAAAGAACTAAAAATAGAAATACCATTTGATCCAGCAATCCCACTACTAGGCATCTACCCAAAGGGAAAAAAGACACTCTATAACAAAGACATCTGCATCCAAATGTTTATAGCAGCAGAATTCGCAATTGCAAAGATGTGGAAACAACCCAAGTGTCCATCAATACATGAGTGGATTAATAAAATGTGGTATATATATAACATGAAATACTCAACTACAAAAAACAATGGTGAACTAGCACCTCTTATGTTATCCTGGATAGAGCTTGAACCCATCCTTCAAAGACAGGTATCACAAGAATGGAAAAACAAGCACCACATGTAATTGCCTTAAAATTAGTACTAACTGATCAACACTAAGGTGCTCACATGGAAGTAATATTCATTAGGTGCCAGTCAGGTCGAAGGGGGTTGGGTGAGGGTGAGTAATGTCACAACTAATGGATATGGCGCACACTGGGAGAAGGGTAAGCTTGTAGCCCTGGCTTGGGCGAGGCAAAGGCATTATATGTAACCAAAATGTTTGTACCCCCATAATATGCTGGAAAAAAATGTTGGTGCAAAAGTAATTGCAGTTTTGGACCATGAAATTTAAATTATAACTAGGCTCAAACACACCTTTATTAATCAAAATGGGAACCATTATAATCAACACATTTCTTGGCAATAAGAAATAAGTTTGTTTATTCCTGTAGCATAAAAATCCATGCTTCAGGATTCAACGAACTCTTGGAAAGCATTTTCTGCATTCTGCTCATGGTTGAAGTGTTTTCCCTGCAAAAAGTTGTCAAGATGCTGAAGAAGTGGCAGTCGGTTGGCAAGAGGTCAGGTGAATATGGCAGATGAAGCAAAACTTCATAGCCCAATTCATTCAACCTTTGAAGCATTGGTTGTGCAATGTGCAGTCAGGCATTGTCTTGGAGAAGAATTGGGCCCTTTCTGTTGACCAATGCTGGCTGCAGTTATTGCAGAATTTGGTGCATCTCATTGCTGAGCATACTTCTCAGATATAATGGTTTTGCTGGGATTCAGAAAGCTGTAGTGGATTAGAAGGGCACAGACTACCAAACAGTGACCATGACCTTTTTGTGGTGCAAGTGTGGCTTTGGGAAGCACTTTTGAGCTTCTACTCAGTCCAACCACTGAGCTGGTCATTGACAGTTATTGTATAAAATCCACTTTTCATTGCACGTCACAATCCTACTGAGAAATGGTTCATTTTTGTTGTGTACAATGAGAGAAGATGACACTTCAAAACGAAGATTTTTTTTGATTTTCAGTCAGCTCATGAGGCACCCACTTATCAAGCTTTTTCATATTTCCAATTTGCTTCAAATGCTGAACGACCATAGAATGATTGACGTTGAGTTCTTTGGCAACCTTCTTGCGTAGTTGCAAGAGGATCAGCTTCCATGAGTGCTCTCAACTGGTTGTTGTCAACTTCTGATGTCTGGCCACTGCAATCCTCATCTTCAAGGCTCTCGTCTCTTTTGCGAAACTTCTTGAACCACCACTGCACTGTATGTTCGTTAGCAGTTCCTGGGCCAAATACATCATTGATGTTGCAAGTTGTCTCTGCTGTTTTATAACCCATTTTGAACTTGAATAAGAAAATTGCTGGAATTTGCTTTTTTTGTAACATCATTTCCATAGGCTAAAATAAATATAAACAGCAAGTTATAAGTCATTAGCCAAAAAACATAAAGCAAGAAATGTACATTAAAATGATGTATAACATAACCACATTTATTTAAGAATGTATTCTAATATCAAAGGGCAAATTTCATTTATTTATAGTTCAGGATATTATGGGGATACAAACATTTTGGTTATATATAATGCACTTGCTTCACCCAAGCCAGGGCTACAAGTGCGTCCTTCCCCCATACAGTGTGCTCCACTTCCATTAGCTGTGAGTTTGCCCGCTTACCCCCGACCTGACCGACACCCAGTGAATATTACTACCATGTGAACACCTTAGTGTTGATCAGTTAATACCAGTTTGATGGTGAGTGCATGTGGCACATGTTTTTCCATCCTTGTGATACCTCACTTTGAAGGATGAGGTCAATCTCTATCCAGGATAATATAAGAGGTGCTAGTTCACTATTGTTTTTTGTAGTTGAGCAGTATTCCACGGTATACATATACCACATTTTATTAATCCACTTATGTATTGATGGGCACTTGGGTTGTTTCCAGATCTTTGCAACTGTGAATTGTGCTGCTATAAACATTTGAGTGCAGATGTGTTTATTATGGAATGTCTTTTTTTCCTTTGGATAGATGCCCTGATCAAATTAAAAAGCTTCTGCACAGCCAAGGAAACTATCACTAGAGCAAACAGACAACCTACAGAATGGGAGAAAATATTTTCTTTCTACACATCCAATAAAGGGCTGATAACAAGAATCTATACAGAACTTAAGAAAATCAACAAAAAAATCAAACAACCCCATCAAAGGGCAAATTTCAACAATGCTAAGACAATGCAATTACTTTTGCATTAACCTAATAAATCCACAGTAAGCAGAGGAATCTAAAAAGCAGAACAGAAATCAATGAAATTAAAAACAAAATCAATTTTTAAAAAATCCAAGCATTGGTTTTTTGAGAGGCTCAATTAAATTGATAAGACTCTAGCCAGGCTAATCAAGAAAAAAGACAACACAAATTACTAATCAGAAATTAAAGAGGAGACATCACTACAGATCCCATGGATAGTAAGAGGATAATAAATATGATGAACAAATTTATGCCCACAAACGTAATAACCTAGATGAAGTGGACTAATTCTTTGAAAGAGAATCTGTCAAAACCTATGCACGAAATAGATATGACTATTGAGATCGTCTATTAATGAAATTTAAGCAATAAATAACCTTCCAAAACAGAAAGCAACAGGTAAATATGGGTACACTCGGGAATTCTACCAAGTACTTTAGGAAGAAATGATATTAATTCTTTACAATTTTCTTAAGAGGACAGAAGCACAGAGAGTAATTCCCAACTCATTTTATGAGGCCAGCATTATCCTAACATCAAAATCATATGAAAACATTACAAGAAAACTACAGACCAATATCCGTCATGAACGTAAATGTGAAAATCCTCAACAAAATATTAAAAAATTAAATCCAACAATGTATAAAAAGAAGTACAGCCAAATGGGGTGTGTCCAATTCTTGCATATGAAGGTATGTAAAGTCTGGTTTGATACTGAAGGAATATAATCCATCACATCAACAGGCTGAAGGAATATAATCCATCACATCACATCACATCAACAAAGAAAAATCACATGATCTTATCAATAGATGCATAAAAAACATTTGCCCAGATCCAACACCTATACATGATAAAGATTCAGGAAACTAGGAAGAGGGGAACTTCCTCAACTTGGTACAGAGTACCTACAAAAAGACCCCAGCTAACATCATATTTAATAGTGAGAAACTTGAAGCCTTTTCACTGTAAGATAAACAACAAGGGTACCCCTTCTCACCACTCCAATTCAACATCATACTGAAAGTCCTTACTAGTGTAATTCGACACAAAATAAGCAGTAGAGAGATTTGGGAAAGAAATAAAATTGTCTTTGCTTGCAGATGACATGATTTTCTACGTAGAAAATCCAGAAGAATTGAGAAACACAACTCCTGGAACTAATAAATGATTATAACATGGTTACAGGATACTACTTTAATATACAAAAGCCAATTGCTTTCCTGTATACCAGAAATGAACAAGAGAGGAATCTGAAAGTGGAATTTGAAATTAAAAACAAAATATCATTTATATTAGCACCCCTCAAAATAAAACACTTAGTATCAAACTAACATAATATGTACAAGATCTGTATCAGGGAAAATGCAGAACTCTGATGAAAAAAATCAAAGAAGGTCTCAGTAAACGGAGAGCTATTCCATGTTCATGGATAGGAAGTCTCAATACAGTCAAGATTTCAGTTCTTCCCAATGTACTCTATAGTTTCACTGAAACTCCAATCAAAATCACAGTGAGTTATGTTTTGGATATTGACAAACTGATTCTAAAATCTATAAGGAGAGGTAAAAGACCGAGAATAACCAACACAATATTGAAGGAGAAGAACAAAGTGGAGGACTACTACCAACGTCAAGACTTACTCAAAAACTACAGTAATCACGACTGCGGTATTACTGAAATAACAGACAGGTAAATAAATGAAATGGAATAGAGAGACTAGAAAGAGGCCCACATAAGTATCATTAACTGATCTTTGACAGAGAAACAAAGGCAATGCAATGGAGCAAATATTGTCTCTTCAACAAATGGTGCTGGAACTGGATATTCACATGCAAAAAGCAAAAGAATCTAGATGCAGACCATACACCTTTCACAAAAATTAACTCAAAATGGGTCACAGACCTAGATGTAAAATGCAAAAACATAAAAATGCTAGAAAGTAACATAAGAAAACCTAGATGATCTTGGGTATGGCAATGACTTTTTCCATATAAACTCAAGGGTATAATCCATTAAAAACGGATAAGCAGAACTTCATTAAAATTAAAAACATGTGCTCTGACCTAGGACACTGTCAAGAGAATATGAAGACAAGCCACAGAATGGGAGAATATTTTTCCAAAGATACATCTGTCAAAGGGCTGTTATCCGAAATATACAAAGAACTCTTAAAACTCTATAAGAAAAACAAATTAAAATATGAGCCAAAGACTTTAGCAGATACCTCACCAAAGAGGATAGACTGGTGGCAAATAAGCATATGAGAATATGCTCCACATCATATGCCATCATGGAAATGCAAATTAAAATGAGTCACTCCTAAACACCTAACAGAGTGATCAAAATCTGGACCACTGACAACACAAATGCTGGCTAGCACGTGGAGCAAGAGGAACTCTCACTCATTGCTGATTTAAACGCAGAATGGTACAGCCGCTTTGGAAGTCAGTTTGGCAGTTTCTCACAACACTAAACACACTCTTACACCACAGGATCCGGCAATTGTGCTTCCTGGTAGCCACCCAAAGGAGTTGAAAACTTGTCTCACAAAAAAACCTGCACCTTGGATGTTTATAGCAGCTTTATTCGTGATAGCTAAAGCTTGAAAGCAACAAGCTACTATTCCGTGAGTGAATGGATACACTGTGGTACATCCAGGCAACGGGATACTATTCAGTGTCAAGAAGAAATAGCTATCAAGCCATGAAAATACAAGGAAGAGATTTCAATGCATATTACTAAGTGAAAAGTGAAGGCCGAAAAGGCTGCATACTATATGATTCTAACTACATGACAGCTTGGGAAAGGCAAAACTGTGGAGATAGTAAAAAAAAAGCAGTTGCCAGAGGTTATCAGGGGTTGGGAGTAGTGGGAAGGGATAATCAGGTGAACAGAATACTTTTAGGGCAGTGAAAATATTTTATATGAAACTATAATGGTAGAGGCATGTCATATACATTTGTCCAAACCCACAGAATGTGTGACTATAGGAGTGAACTCTAAGGTAAACTACAGGCTTTGGGTGACTAGGATGTGTCCATGTAGGTTCATCAACTGTAATAAATGTACCACTCCAGTGGAGGATGTTGATAGCGGGGGATGCTATGCACATGTTGGGGGCAGAGAGTATGTGTGAAATCTCTCGACCTTCTCTTTATTTTGCTACCAACCTAAAACTGCTCAAAAGTCTCTTTAAGAAATTCAGTTTTTTAGAAACTGGGAACTGGTTTTTAACATCCCCTCATCCATTCACATCGAGTCGCTCATTGCCGTGCCTTCAACCTGTGTCCTGATAGACACAAACCATACATCACAAAAGCCCATTTTAAGGTTTGTTGACCAGAGCAGATTAGACTTTATTGATATACTTTCACAGTTGTGAGAAAGTGACTGATCCTTACAATTTAGTATTTCAGTTTTTCTACTTTCACATTGCTAACAACTGATTTGCAAATTCGAAGTAATTTCTGTTCTACTTTGATTTCTGCTGGTTGCATGGTTATGCCCATTTGGGGTATGACCATCTGTAGCCTCCTTAAAGAGGTTGCTGTGTACTCTCTCCTACTAGAGAGCACTAACCAATGACCAAGCCACATTGCAGTCAGTAAGTGAGTGTACTCTACTCGTTACTGCTGACTGCTGTCCTTATTGTGGATGGACATTAACCTAAAAAAGAATTACAAGACTAAGTATAAAATTTTAAAGATCAACATTATCCAAGGACTTGTCCTTTGTAAATTTGTGCTATTTCCTTTTGAAATGTTACAATTATAAACTTAAATATTGGCTGAATATTTTCCATTAAGATATAGGTTAGTAAAACTCAAATTCTATCATAGGTGTCAGAAATTTTTAATCGACAGCCCATGAGGCTGGGATGGCTCCAGAGCGTTAGGTTCCTATGTAAGCAAACCAAAGCCCAACGTCAACAGTAAGATGAAACTTGAAGCTTTACCAGTCAGAAACTGCCAAGTAACCTCTAACTAGGGTCTTTCCACTCTAGCCCATCAAATATATTTTTTGTCTTGCTTCTGCGTCAGCCTAGAAAAGCTCGCTGCCTGGGCTGCTGCAGTGGCCCTCTCTGAATCTCTTCTGGTTCTGAGTCCTGCATAATTTATGAATCCATCTTTGTGCAAATAAACTGTTAACTTTATTTTGTCTAACGTTATTTTTAAACACGGGTTATTCTGAATTATTTTGATTCTATGTATTTGACTCTTAAGAGCAGATTTTGCCATGAGCAAATATCCACAGTATTAACTGGATAGAAATGTAATACAAAGGTCACCATGTGCCAATCACTTTACATGCACTCTTATTGAGTGTTGCTTGTTCTCTCAACATAGAAAGAATGGGTAGTCTGAAAAGGGAGCTGAAGTCAGCGTTATTAATATGACTGAGTTGGTTTCTTTTTGCATTCCTTTTTGACTCAACTGTGACAAGACAATTTTGAAACTGTCTTACCATTCTTCCCCTTTGGATTTCTACTTCTTTTAAAAATCCTTCCGGAGAAGGACAAAAAGTTGAAATCAAATTTCAAATCCCAGAGTTGAAGCTCCTTTTGCACACTCTCATTTCTGAAAAATTATCACATTTCCAGCATGATCAAAGACAATAAGCAAAAAGCTGTTAGCCATTTGGGAAAAAAAAAAAAAAAATCTCTACTCCAAGGTTCATTATCATTTGTCCTCAGAAATACTGCAGATAAATTCCCTGAAACTCTGAAATCATCTTTTGCTTGCTCTCAAATTCATACAGGATCCTGGAGCCTTTCTAGTTCATTCTTCCTCTTCTTGGCCTGCTAATATTTTAGTGACATAATGCTGTACTTATATGCAATCCACTGGGGACAAGATGTCACTCAAAAATGGTTCATGAGTAGCCTTACCATTCTACCTTCTGAGCCTGCAAAATTGAGCCAATGTTAATAATGAAACCAAGTGACTGACTGGATCCAAAACAGTTTGGACACTACAATATTAAGAGCCAAAGTCAGGTCAAACAAGGAGATAACTAAACATCTGTATGCACCTGATATCCAGAACACCTGACTATCAATTTAGGTGAACCCTCTTATGCAAGCATACATTAAGTTTAAATGAGATTGAAATATTGAACAATAAAAGTAGACCAACAGCAAAACAAAACCTTTGTGGAAAAGAGTCATTGTGTATAATGCTGTTTAATTAAAAAAAAAAAAAATCAGTGCACCCAAAGAACGATTTTAGGAGCTACAAAGGAAAAGAGAAAAATAGAGAGTCCATCCAGGATTCTATGACAAATTGTCATTTCTGTGAAAGGGAATATTATCACAGAAACATATGGGGGTGAGAATGAGGTACCCCTACTCACAGCGATGGTATGAAGCTTTATAGAATCTCTTAAATACAAAGTTGTCATCAAGTTTAAAATGAACAGCTCCATGATATCGAGTTGTTACAGGCTGGCATACGTGTTATTGAGCATCTAACGTGTTCCAACCTCTGCCTAGGATTCAGCACCAGGTCTTGAAAAACATCAGTCCTCCTCCCCTACAGCGATGCTGTCTGTAATCCAGCTGCCAGCTCAAGTTCTTCTACAAATGCACAGGTGTAAAAGCCATGAATTTATACAGTAAAAAGGGAACTGTAAATAGAAAGGACAGTATTAACCCCCAGCTCTTAAGTGAAACGGTCAAGGTTGTTGGAGGTAGAAAAAATGCTCCCTAAGGACCCAAACATTTCAGTGATGTGTTGCCAGAAAAGGGTAATGTTACCTAGAAACCTTTCCCAATGAGTCCCAGTCCACACCAGCGGTTGCCTCAGCACTTCATTCATTCCTGCTACAGTATTTGCCCTCTTTTATCAGGTATTTGTTCACATTAAAAGATTCTAGAGACCTTGGTTCCAGCTCTACAGCTTTAAGCCCATCCCCTGGCACTACACTGCCCCCTAGTGGGAATTAGAAAATGCCAAACAATCCATTAAAAAAAAAAAATCTATGAAACTGGCTTTTGGTACAGAATGACTGATCTAGCCTTTCTAAATCAACTGAGGAAGGATCCCATACTATTTATTATTACATTCTGAAGTTTATATAGAATTAAATATTTATTCTACAAAATCAACATTTGAATGATAGTGCAAAGCAGTCTTCCAGTGAGAAGTGTGGCATTGCGAAAGAAAGAAGATTCATGTTACCTGTAAATCTGGTACCCCTGAATGGCCAAGACAAGCCACGACTTGGGTTGCCACAATGATTTTCCTCAAAATGTTAAATACTTCTGGAAGCTGCTTCTGGTTTATGATGATCTTATAAAGCATTCGTCTCTCAATTTCTATAAAGAGACTAACTACATTTTATACATAAAAGTTAATACAATTTATCAAACTTTCAACTAGTTCCAGATACATCCAGCAATCAAACTCATATTAAAGTTTCAGTGAAAAAAAAAAGGCATCGTATATTGGCACTTGGGACACACCCTGTTCTTTACATATATTTAATCACAACATTTCAGAGATATGATCAGATGATAAATATGTTTCAGTTTTATGTATTAAAGGGTATATAACTTCATTTTATGAGTTCAGGATTTTGTATGATTTTTGTCATTAAAATATTTACCTACAATTTTTTTTAATGTTTAAAGCTTTGACCCATCAAAAGCTATTTTGCTGTAAAAGCCAAGGTGGAAAATCAGGCGTGAAGTTTAATTGCATTAGCCAAAGCCTTAGCAAATGACAACATCTGAACCTGTGTGCTTACCTGTAGAATGAGGATGGCCCGTCACCCATGAGGATGGTGCAATGTAGGGAAACACTTAGATGGGCAAAGAGCTGCCCAACCTTTCGATGCAGTGATTTAAGAAGCCAAGAAAATGGTGATATTCCTAGAATTCCCAGTTAACTGAGAGTTATCACATGCAAATGTAGTATTTAAATTAGAAAAGCAATTACATTGAATTGGCTAGTCAAAAGTCATCTCCGGCGCGGGTGGATTGTTTGAGCTCAGGAGTTCAAGACCAGCCTGAGCAAGAGCGAGACCCTGTCTCTACTAAAAATAGAAAGAAATTATATGGACAGCTAAAAATATATAGAAAAATTAGCCAGGCATGGTGGCACATGCCTGTAGTCCCAGCTACTCGGGAGGCGGAGGCAGGAGGATCGCTTGAGCCCGGGAGTGTGAGGTTGCTGTGAGCTAGGCTGATGCCACAGCACTCTAGCCAGGGCAACAGAGTGAGACTCTGTCTCAAAAAAAAAAAAATAGTCATCTCCTTTTCTTTTCTATAAGTTTTAAAATATAAGGTGGAGAAAACACTGACAGCCAGATAATCCACTGCAGGAAGGGAGAGAGTTGCAAGCTGCACAAGCTTCCCATCCTGCCAAACCTCACGGGAATCTTTGGCTCTGTCTAAAACTTTCTATGGCTGTGGTGGACCTTCACACGTTAACACCTCCTGCCCCTCCTCATATCTCCCTTCCCTCCTTTCACCTGGAGGCCGGGATCCTCCTCCTGCTCCTCTAGGTGGCTCAGGCTCTACCACTGGGCCTTCCTCTTGCCATGTCCACAGTGGGGGCTGGAATCAAGCAGGCTGCTGGGTGTGCATGTTTTCCAAGACAGAAATAAGAAGTCGTGTTCCCTGTGTGTCCATTTGCCCTCCAGATGGCACCCTCAGGGCACAAAGCAAAGGACCATCCTCTGCAAAGCTCATAGTCCAGGCATATAAAACAAATGTTAAAAAGTATAATGCATGTAGCACCTCACGTGGTAACTGATAGGGGAACAAAGAAACTAAAAGTAAAATGAAACAAAGTAAGGAGAACCGGGAGTTACTGGGACAGGGGTGTGCAGGGGACAGGACATAGCAGTCAATGGTGGCTTCAGTGAGAAGGTGCCAAGGAATAAATTACTTGAAGGAGGCGGGCAAATTCATGAAGCTGCACAAGCCAGAAGGCGGGGGTGAGAAAGAGAGCAAAAGTCCTCAAGGAGTAGTGTTTATGGAAGAACAAGGACGCCCATGTGGCTGGAAGAAGGTGAGCAAGAGAGTAGACAGCAAGGGCAGGGAAGGGGCCGCTGTGAGGAACTTGCCTCTGACTCTGAGAGCGTGGGGGCCCTTCCCGGGTGCCAGGCAGAGCTGAACTGCTCATCAGCTTCTGTGTTGGGAACAGACTGAGAGCAGGACAAAGATAAGAGCAAGGAGACCACTGCAGTGTCGTGTCCAGCAAGGCTTGTTTGTATGGGGCAGGTGAGTACTGGGTTCTTCTCACCTCCCGGGCATCCCCATAGCACAGAAAGGAGCCCAGTGTCCTCTGGACCCTCCCACCCTACCCTCACACCTGAGCCGCTGCATCTCCAGCAAGCCCTCTTCCCACCCATCTCCTCTCTTGGTCCTTTGGGCTCCGCTCCCACAGCTCACCTGCCTTCTTCCTCAGGAACTAGGCTGACCTGTGTGCCATGCAGTGGTACTCTCTGGGCCCCAGTCCCTTTCCCCAACTCCACAGTGTCAGAGCCCTGATCTCCGTGGAACTGGAGGCGCCAAGCTCCTTTCCAAAAGAGAGACCACCAGGTCCTGCAGCCTGCTCCCAGCCTCCCCCGGGACACAGCGCAGTGCCCTGCAGTGGTGGCGAAGAGGGGAGGGGTAAATGGAAGTACCAGCCTGGCCTCCCCGCGAGAGGTGCCGCACGCTCAACGGGGCAGATGCCAGCTCTGAGCCCACTCTAATTTCAGTCTCAACCCTGCAGGCCCAGCCTCTTCTGGCACCGCCTCTATCTCGCCCAAATGAGGTCCAACTTGAGCTGCACCTGGACTGTAGAAGGCTCAGAAGGCTCAGTGCAATGGGAGTGGGAGGTGGCTCTCAATGCCTTCCTGCATCACCTGTTAACAATTCCCAATATACCTTCCAGGTGACTTTACAAAACAATGTACACTTGGAGTCCCAAAATGTAGCCATTATCACTTAATAGCTTTAACCAAATCCCCAGTGTTGCCAATATTATTAATGCAGCTGCTACAACTGTCCTTAGATCCAAACCTAGATGCATGTGTAATTGTCTCCTTGGCACAGATCCCTACAAGTGGATTACTCTGACTTGTAAGCTTGTATTTTGGATCATTTTTTATTTTATTATTTTATTTTTTTATTTCAGCATATTACGGGGGTGCAAATGTTTAGGTGATGTATATTGCCCTTGCCCCACCCGAGTCAGAGCTTCAAGCTTGGGTCATTTTTTAAAAACTTACATCTGTTAAATCTGTTTTTCTGTCAGTCTTTGGCCTTGCCACTGAAATTTTATTTTTTTTTTTAAATCATCAATTCTTTCTTTTAATATGTTTATGGTTGCCTTGTCTTGCATTCAAATCCTTGATGCACACAGTGAATACCCATTAAATTAAGAGACAAATAGATATAAGACACATTTTATAGACTGATTTTTATCCTACCAACTGCTTTGAAATTCCACCATTATCCTATAGAAACCTGTGTGTGTCCTTATCGGTAATTCTAAAATGTGCGATTGTGTGTGGTGTGTCTGAGTGTGTTTGAGTTTGTGTGGGTACGTGTGAGTGTGTGTCAGTGTCTCTGCATGTGTTTGAGTGTTTCTGGGTGTATGTTTTAGTGTGTGTCGTGACTGGTTGTGTGTGAATGTGTTGGTGTGCCTGGGTGTATTTGAGTGTGGGTGGGTGTGCGTGTGTGTTGGTGTCTCTCGGTGTGGTGGAGTGTGTGTGTGTGTGTAGGTGTGTGAGTGTTTCTGGGTGTGTCTGGGTGAGTGTGGGTGTGTGTGAGTGTATGTTGGTGTCTCTGTGGGTGTGTCTTGGTGCGTTTGAGTGTATGGGTGTGTTTGAGTGTGTGTATGTGTGGGCAAATCTGGGTGTGTCTGAGTGTTTCAGAGTGTGTGTGGGGCTGTGCCTGGGTGTGTGTGTGTTGAAGTCCCTGGTTGTTTGTGTGTGGGAATGTATGTGGCTGGGTCTGAGTGTGTGTGGGTGTGTCAGGATCTGAGTGTGGGTGCATGTATTTCTCTGGGTGTGTGGGTGTGTTTGAGTGTGTGTGGGTGTGTCTGGGTGTGTCTAAGTGTATTTGAGGGTGTTTTAGTGTGCCTTGGTGTGTTTGAGTGTGTGTAGGTGTGTGTGAATGTGTGAGGGTGTGTGGGTGTGTGTTTGTGTGTGCATGCGTGTGAGGGTGTTACAGAGCATGTTGCTCTGTTTGGGTGTGTGTGTGTTGGTCTGTCTGGGTTTGAGTCTGTGCGAGTCAGTGTGTGTAGGTGTTTCTGGGTGTGTTTCACTGCATGTGGGTGTGCATGTGTGTGTGTGTTGGTGTATCTGGGTGTGTTTGAGTGTGTGCAGCTGTGTGTTAGCATGTGTGGGTGTGTTTGAGTGTGTGTGTCTGGGTGTGCATAAGTGTGTGTTGGTGTGTCTGGGTATATTTGAGTGAGTGTGGGTATGTGTGTAGGTGTATGTAGGTGTGTTTGGGTGTGTTTGAGTGTGTCTGGGAGTGTGTGTAGAGTTTATTGTCAAACACACCTAAGAAACAAAACGTCATTTCATACGGAGAGGATAATTTTTAGCCAGAAAGGAGTTACATATGAAAACTCTTACATTCACTTAGAGAAAGCAGCTAGACATTCAGTTGTTTATGTTTGCTTAACTCTGAGAACCGAAGCAGTGTGTAGAGTTTCTTGTCAAACACTCCTAAGAAAGAAAAAGTCATTTCGTACGAAGAGAGTAATGTTTAGCTGGAAAGGAGTTACATATGAAAACGCTTACATTCACTAACCCTAACCCCTAACCCCTAACCCTAACCGTAACCTCAACACCTAACTCCAACTGGAATCCTAAGCCAAACTCAAACTGGAACCCTAATCCTAACCCTAACCCTAACCCCCCAAAATACCTAGGCTGCTTGGATTCAACAAATCACAACTGCTAAAAATGAAGCTAACATCCCAGGAGAAACCAGTGAAGGAATAAAGAAAGAAAGAATTGTTTTTATTTATTTTTTTATAAATGTTTTGTTTTTTTGTTTTTTAATTATTATTTATTTTTTGAGACAGGGTCTGACTCTTGCTCAGCCTGGTCGGAACTCCTGAGCTCAAGGGATCCTCCCGCCTCGGCCTCCCAGAGTGCTAGGATTACAGGCGTGAGCCACCACGCCCGGCTGAAAATAATTAATTTTTTAAAAATAAAAAAAAATGAAGCTAACAAAAAAGTTTTGGAACATGTTTATGTCTCAGAAATGGGAAGAGACAACAGGCTGATGGATAAGACCTAGGAGCTGTCCAGCATCTGAGAAATATGCTGAATGAGATTTAAGAACAGTCACAGACTTTTAAAATTGCAATACAATGTGTCTCTTTCTTTTGCAAGAGGTGATAGGTAACTGAGAGTACTGCTGGGGGCTAGACAGCAGGCCTGAGGCTTAGCAAGCCTCCAGGGAAAACGCCCAAGCCACCTGCACAACTGGCCTTGGAGCTTGATGCCACAAAATCCCTATCAACAGCCTTGTCCAGAGAAGACTGCATGACTGCAACTGCCATGGGTAATTTTGAGGAAAAACATTAAAAATTAAAATAACCTTGTTTTTAACTATGATTTTTTTTTTTTTTTTTTTTCAGAGACAGGGTCTCATTTTGTCACCCAGGCTGGAGTGCAGTGGCACAATCATAGCTCATTGCTGCCTCCAACTCCTGGGCTCAAAGGATCCTCCCACCTCTGTCTCCCATGTAGCTGGGACTACAGGCGCCACCATCATGCACTGCTAATTAAAAAAAAAAAAATTTTTTTGTAGAATTGGGGGTCTCACTATGTTGCCCAGGCTGGTCTTGAACTCATGGCCTCAAGCGATCCTCCTGCCTCAGCTTCCCAAAGTGCTAGGATTACAGGTGTGAGCCTGTAGGATTTTATGTTGTTTCAACTTAAATAGGGATTCAGTAGAGAAATAAAAAATGAATAAGTATTGTTCATTTTTTAAAGTAAATTAAAAGTAAAGATAATGACATTTTCAATTTAGGAAAATTTCCTTAGGCAGAGTATTCCTTTTATGACTTAATATAAAAATTTTCAAATTACAGTAAAGAGTAGCATAATGAATAGTACACACACTTAATAATTACTGATATTTTGCCATATTTGCTTCATGTTTTTGTACTGTGAAATATTGTAAGTTGCAGGCATCACAAAATTTCACCCCGAAGTACTTCAGTATGCACCTATAAAAAGTACACATGATCTCCTATAAAAGCACAATAATGTATTGTACCTAAAAAACTCAACAGAAATTCCTGCTTATCATCAAATACTTAGGAGGGGTTTTCCAAAAACCAATAAACCTCAGAAGGCAGGGATGCTGGGCCACGAGCACATGCCCATGAGAAACAATATTTACACGGCCGAGAGTCTATGAGTTTCCTTCGAGAAACAGCAAAAGAAATATCCTCTTTGCACAATGAAGGGAAAAAACTATTTTTTCCGTAAAGCCATAAGGGTGTGGGCAGTCTAAACCTAAAATGATGCAGGAGAGCTTCCCTGTAGAGCCATGTGGGCGGAGCAACGTGTCCTAACTTCCAACACGCCTGCGTTTTGGTGCTGGGAACCCGTAAGGATCACGGAGCCTGACGCTGCATCTCTGCTCTGCCCATCGGTGCGGGCAGCATGTGAAGTGTCCAGATCATGAGCACCAGTGACAGACGCCACCTCCCACAGGCCGCGGCCTCCAGCAGGCCACATCTGAAGCTGCATTTACTGTGACGGTTGCACCATCTTGGCGAGACCATCACGGTGGTCCTGGCCTTCAAGGCCACCGCACCTGGAGGAGAGCGAGCTGGCGGGCGTCAGGGCACCTGTGTGCCACCCCATCTGCTCCTCACCCGAGTGACGCTCAGTGGGGTGTGGCTGGGAACCCCACCCTGTCCACTGACACAGACACACCCCCAAGCCTGGACATGTCCTCCTCATGCGCAGTGAGGGCTGCGTCACCACCTGCTGCTGCATCCTGGGACACCTGGGCTCCTTGGCCCTGGGGAGCTTCACCTCGACTTTCCTGGCCCGGAGCCTGCCTGACACCTTTCATGGAGCCAAGTTCCCGACGTCCAGCATGCTGCTGTTCTGCAGCATCTGGGTGACCTTCCTCCCTGTCTACCACAGCACCAGGGGAGGTCACAGTAGCCGTGGGGCTCGTCTCCGTCTTGGGCTGCCATGTAGGACTCCCCGGCGCCTCCCTGCCCCCAAGTGCTGCATTCCCCTGCTAAGGCCTGATGGGAACACTCACAGGTGTAAGGAACAAAACAGGTGCTAGGTGCAGATAAAACATTGTTAGATACTTAAATCATCCGTTGCAAAGAGATGTTCAATAAAAAGCTAACTTTACTCTACCTTCCCCTTGAAGAAGTAAGCTCTGTGTGCTCTGTAACAGCTACAGGGACCCCAGCCCCTCAATCATCAGTTTCAGGAGTGTGGCCCCCACACGCATGGGCCTGGTTCATGCCAGAGGGAGCAGTGTTGGGCCTACAGGACCCAGGGAGTGCAAGGGGACTTCCTACAGGGGCCCCAGGAACCCTGGGGACGTGTGCAGCTGGGAGTGGCACTGCTGAGAGGGGAGGGCTGGAGGGCAGGGGTCCTGGTCTGGCGAGGAGAGGGGCTCTGAGGCCTCAGGGCTGGAGCAGCGCCCAGAGGGTTAGCGAGAGGAAAGAACAGGCTGCGGGAAAGGGGGTGAGGAGTCACGCTCCAGGCCACACCCTGTGTGTGATCCCAGCCAGAGGTTCTACGTGCACCTCCTGGAAGCTGCCCCCCGAGGCTTGGCGCCCAGCCGGCCAGCCATGCTCTCACTCCTATCTGCGTTTGTGGCCTCAACCAGGGGAGCCTTGGGCCTTCCAGGCCCCTCTAGCGGAGCCTCCTCACTGAGGGGAACCTCAGGGCCGACTCAGCACAGGCTCTTCCTCCACCGCACCCCCCTCAGCAGCGAGACGACCCGAGTGCTGACCCGGTGCCGTGCCAGGGAGTGGAAGGGGCTGGGCAGTCGGCCTGTGGCTCCTACGATCACAGCGAGTGGACGCTCCTTCGTTCTGGCGCGTCGTCTCATTCAGCAGCGAGGCGACCCCTGGGCTCGCTGAGCCCCCTCTGCCATGGGGAACATTGTCCTCAAAAGGGCCATAAGAACAGAGGCACTGATACCATTTGTCAAACAAATGCCCTATTTTACTAAAACTCCACATGTACATTACATCTTACAAAAACAGCATCTATCTACTCTCTTGGTCCCTTCCCTAACCCCATAACAGAAAGGGGGTATTCAGGGAGCTCTGAGGACGGACCCCCCCAGATACTCAGGGCTGGCCAAGCACCCCAGACCCCTGGTCCAGTGCAGAGGGTGGGCAGTGGAGCCCGCTCACTGCTGCCATCAGTCCACCTGTCCAGAGCCCGCGCGGCCTCACCAGGGCAGGCGCCGGGCCTCCGCCGGACTCACAGCCAGTCCCTGCCTGGGCGGGTCGCCCTCAGGAGGAGAGTGGGTACCCGTAGTGGTTGTGCTCAGCCTCGCCCAGCGTCAGCGTCAGCGACAGGCTGGGCTTCCGCTCCAGCTCCTCCTCCTCCGGGCAGTGCTGTAGGGGCCGGACTTTGAAGAAGTCTGAGACATAGCGGACCTGGCAGAGGGGAGGAAGGTGAGAAGCTGGGTGGGGCTGGGCAGGGACTAGGAGTGAGGTCTTGGGTGGGGGTGGGGGGCCGAGAGGAAGGGTTACCATGGGTGGGCAAGAGGAAGAGAGCCTGGGATGGAGGAGTGGGACCCTAGGGGAAGATGGATGGAGAGGATGGGGGGAGGGGGGGGGGGGCCCAGGGATGGACTTGGGGGGAGGGGGCCAGGGAAGGAGGGGGGAGGGGCCAGGGCAGGACTAGGGGGAGGGGGCCAGAGAAGGAGGAGGGAGGGGGCCCAGGGAAGGAGGGGGGAGGGGGCCCAGGGAAGGACTGGAGAGAAGGGGTCAGGGAAGGAAGGGATAAAAGGGACCAGGAAAGGACTGGGGTGGGGGTGCGGCTCTGGACTAAGAACGGGGGTCCAGGAGCTCACCGTTAGGCCAGCCACCAGTGCTCCCTGCAGGAGGCCAACAAGGACGTCACTCCAGTGGTGTTTGTGGTCAGACACTCGGGTGTAGCCCACGTAGAGTGCAAAGGCCACCAGGAAGAACTGAACTGTGGGCCGCAGCAGCCTTGCCCACTTCCAACAGAGCCGCGCCTGCACATAGAGCTGGGACAGGGCGCGGGTGCGTCAGCCTGGGCACCGCCAGGCACCCCTACACCCACTGCACAGGCGGCAGCGCCAAGGCCAGGAGAGCACGGATCGGGCGGACCCAGGGCCTCCAGTCCTTATGAACAAACCAGTGAGCCTCTCATCACCACTCCCACCCACCCCACCTTACAGATGGGAAAACTGAGGCCCAGGGAAGGAAAGGGAGTGACTTAGCCTTGGTTCCCCGAGCGACAGACTCACAGCCAAGAACATCATGCAGTACATCCCGAAGGAGGAGTGTCCCGAGTAGAAAGACAACCTAGGGAAGAAGGTAGTGGGGTGACATCTTTAAGCCTCTCCCTGGTCCCGCCCCTCTGGCTGTTTTCCCCAAAGTCTGAGCGCTCCTCACTTGGAAGCCGCTGGTCTTAGACACTTTCGAATCCCAGGGGAGACAGTTTTTCCCTCCTCCGCTTTCCAGCAATCTGACAATGGAATAGAGTTTCTACCTGAGGACTCTGAGGCCTGACTGCAGAGCCAAGGCCGATGACCGTAAACTGAAAGTAAAACCCCAAGTCTCTGCGAACTGAATGGACCCCTCTTGGCCAAGGGGACCCCAGAACCCTCACAACCCAAACTCAGCTCCCAGCCGTGTCGGGATGGGAGAGAGAAAGCACAACTGCACGTCTGTGGTTCCCTCATAAACATCCAGGACTCCTCCTGCAGCGTGTTAAGTGTGTGCATTGGCCGCCCTGCTCGGTGTAAAGTCCTGTTGCCTGTGTCCTCTTTGAAGCATGTGTGCCTGGCTCTGGCCGGCTCAGCCTGATCCCCTTTATGAGAACTAAAGCTCTCCTTTTCCAGAAGCATAAACCTCATCCATAATTTTTTAAATTAACACGACTGCGCCAAGCAAACAGTTAACACCAGTTTTGTCTGTGCGCTTTCTTTTCAGGATTATTTCCTGTCCGTGGAACTGAGGGAAGTTTCACATTTTCTTTCTATATAAACTCGATTGAGTAAAGGACATCAATGCAAGTGGAGAAAGCAGAGCAAGGAACTGTAAGGCTGGTGGCAGGCACCGTCCCTTCCCTAATGAAAAAGAAGCCCCTCCTCTGTCCGTTACGGGAGGTGGCGGACGCCGAAGGGCTTGTATGCGTACACGCTCCCTTCTCCCTTCCTGACCTTTCTCAGATTGAAAAGCACCTAGGTTCGTTTTCTAATGACCCTACAGCCCACACCAAAGAATTCCGTTACTTGACACAGGCATATGACCTTACCTGGCACGATATTTTTGTTATACTATCCTCTACGCTTACTACTGATGAAAAGGAACGCGCCTGGACAGCGGCTCAGGAATATGCTGACAATGTCCACCTCACAGACCACTCTGTGCCAGTGGGGGCCGAGGCTGTCCCTCACAAAGAACCAGAGTGGGAATACCAACTCGACACCCCGGCTGGCCAGGAGGGCAGGAAACGGCGGGACTGCATGTTGCAGTGTGTCCTTGCCGGCCTCCAGGCTGCGGCACATTGCACTGTAAATTATGACAAACTCAGGGAAATCACTCAAAGGGCAGATGAAAACCCTCTGGCCTTTCTCAGCCGCCTTACAGACGCCCTTATCCAATATACCCACCTAGAGACTACCTCCCCCACAGGGACTACTGTCCTTGCAACTCACTTTATTACTCAGTCCTCCCCTGACATCAGAAAGAACCTCAAAAAGGCAGAGGAGGGCCCTCAGACCCCTATCCGAGACCTCATGAATATGGCATTTAAAGTCCTCAATCCCCAAGATGAACAGGCAGAGGCCCAAAGGGAGGCCCGTGTCCGCCAAAAGGCACACCTGCAGGCCCAAGCCTTGTTTGCAGGGAGACCCAAGAAACCATCGACCTCGTCTAAGGTGACCAGCTGCACTCCACCAGGCACCTGCTTCAAGTGCGGTAAGGAAGGCCACTGGGCCAAGTGGTGCCCGCAGCCATGTTGAGCCACCAAGCCTTGCCCAGCATGTGGTCAAGAGGGACACTAGAAAAGTGACTGCCTCTTGGGACAGAAGTCCGGAGGGCCAGTCCTTCCATCCCTAGACCTGCCGATGGCAGCTTGGGGTCTGGCTGCCAAAGACTGAAGAGACCCCGACTCAACGACCCCATCACCCTTGCCGAGCCCAGGGTAACAATCAAGGTAGCGGGTAAGGCAGTGTCCTTTCTGGTTGACACGGGGGCTACCTACTCTGTCCCGCCTTCCTTTTCAGGCCCTACCTATCCTTCCCAGGTGTCGGTCGTGGGTATTGACGGCAATCCCTCTCGGCCCCCCACCACGGGTCCCCTAACCTGCCTAATAGATGACCGTCCCATCACCCATTCCTTCTTTATCATGCCCTCCTGTCCTGCTCCACTATTGGGAAGAGATTTATTAACCAAGCTGGGCACAACCTTCTACTTTTCCTCCAGAACTTCCACCCTCCTTCTTCTCTCTCTCTCTCCAGATTCCTCAGCTCCGCCCACAGCCTCTCCCGCTTTACCAAGTCCTACATACCTCCTCCCACCAGAACTCGTAGACCCCCAGGTTTGGGACACCTCCACCCCAGTGGTGGCCACACACCACACCCCCATCCTCATTCGACTCAAAGTCCCCTCATTCTTCCCTTCCTGGCCACAGTTCCCTATTTCACCAACTCACCGCAGAGGTCTAAAACCCATCACAGAACGTCTTCTGCGTGAGAAACTTTTAATTCCAACCGACTCTCCCTATAACACACCCATTCTCCCGGTAAGAAAGCCAAATGGCTCCTACCGGCTAGTCCAGGACCTCAGACTCATTAATGAGGCAGTTGTCCCCATACACCCCGTGGTGCCTAATCCCTACATTTTACTCTCTCATATTCCACCCTCCACCACCCACTTTTCTGTCCTGGACCTCAAGGACACTTTCTTCACCATTCCTTTAGACCCAGTCAGCCACAATCTCTTTGCCTTTACGTGGGAAGATCCCGACACGAACATGTCTCGACAACTCACTTGGGCTGTCCTGCCCCAGGGGTTCAGGGACAGCCCCCACCTCTTTGGTCAGACTCTCGCCCAAGATCTTCTTCAATGCCCTTTACAACCAAGCACTGTCCTCCAATATGTGGACGATTTATTACTCTGCAGCCCCTCATACTCCTACAGCCGCACACACACTGCCTCTCTACTCAACTTCCTTGCCTCTAAGGGCTACAGGATGTCCCCCTCCAAAGTTCAGCTGTCTAAGCCTACTGTCACTTACCTTGGACTTAGTCTCACCCCCACTTCCCGTCATCTCACTGTTGATTGCCAGCAGGCCCTCCGCGACCTCCAGCCTCCCACCACTGTGGAACAAATTCTATCCTTCCTTGGGTTTGTTGGTTTCTTCTGACCCTGGATCCCCAACTTCTCTCTCCTTGCCAAACCCCTCTATGAGGCAGCACGTGATGCCTCTGCTGGTCCTCTCTTAAACCCTCAGGCTGTCTGCCGTGCCTTCCTAAAACTTCCCGACTCTCTCCTACAAACACCCCTCTAAGACTCCCTCATCCTGAAAAACCCTTTAACCTCTACACGGATGAGAGCCAGGGCCTGGCCCTCGTCGTCCTCACCCACCCTCTGGGACCTTACTCCCATTTCCACCCCAGTGGCCTACTTATCCAAACAGCTGGACACCACGGTCCGTGGCCGCCCTGTCTCCGTGCCTTAGCTGTGGCCGCTACTCTCACCAGGGAGGTCCTGAAACTCTCCCTGGGACAGAACTTACATGTCTTCTCCACCCACCGCTTACAGGACCTTCTAACTCACCGCTCTTTAGCCCTCCTCACTCCGTCTAGACTACGGGAATTCCATCTCTTATTTATTGAAAATCCCACCATTACTTTATCTCAGTCCCCGACTCTAAACCCTGCCACTCTGCTCCCCATTCCCTGCCTAACCCTGTCCTCACACTCCTGCTCAGAAATGGTTAAAGCCTCCACTACCCCTAAACTCGATCTGTCGGACAAGCCACGTCCTACAGCGGACTTAACTTTCTTTATTAATGGCAACTCCGTCACAGGTGAGGACGGCAAACGCCAGGCGGCCTATGCCATTGTCTCTGCCTCTCAGGTAATAGAAGCCACCTGTCTTCCGGAGAGCACCACCTCCCAAAAGAGAGCCTTACACCTAGCCAAAGGCAGGATTGTAAATATTTATTTACACAGACTCCAAATATGTATTTATAATAACTCACTGCCATGCTGCCATATGGAGAGAACAGGGCTTTCTCTCCACCAAGGACTCCCCTGTTATTAACGCCACCCTTATCTCCCGTCTCCTCGAGGCCCTTCAGTTACCCACCCAATTAGCTATCATACACTGCAAGGGACACCAGTCGGACTGGTCCCTTGTCACTAAGGGAAACAACTATGCTGATACTGTCGCCCGCAGCCTAACATCCCCAAAACACCCTAGTCCGGCTCCTCTTCTTTTCCTTTCCATTCCTTCCCTCCAGCCTCGCTACACTCCAGAGGAGCGCGACAGCCTTCTCACCCAAGGGGGATCAAACACCACTGAAGGGTGGGTCCTTCTTAAGGACGGCAAGCTGGCTCTCCCTAAGGCACAGGCCCCGGAACTCGTTGGCCAGGTCCACTCTTCACTTCATATTGGCACTAAGGGCCTCTTCCACCTCTTACAGCCTCTATTTTCACACCCTGCCCTATATTCTCTCATCAAAACTGTTTACTCGAACTGTGACATCTGTGCCTCTGTTAACCCTCAAGGGGGCTTCAAACCCCCTATATCCACCCACCAGATGCGTGGTCACCTCCCTGGACAAGACTGGCAGGTCGATTTCACCCATATGCCACCTCACAGGCGTTTCAAATATCTTTTAACACTGGTAAATACCTTTACGGGATGGGTTGAAGCCTTTCCCACTGCCAATGAAACTGCCGCTACTGTTGCCTCCACTCTCATTACGAAAATTATCCCACACTTCGGCCTTCCTTCCTCCATTCAGTCTGACAATGGCCCTGCTTTTGTTTCTAAGGTTGTTCATCAGGTCTGTGAGGCTCTCCATGTCGAGTGGAAACTTCATGTTCCCTGCAGGCCTCAGTCCTCAGGAAAGGTTGAAAGGGCTAACAGATTAATCAAAGACCACCTCACCAAACTCATTATTGAGACCCGCCAAGCATGGCTTGACCTTTTGCCCTTAGCTCTCACCCGGATCAGGGCAGCCCCTCGACATCCCACCTACCTTAACCCTTTCGAACTCATGTACGGCCGGCCTTTTCTCATTAACCACCATCTTCCAGCCCAGCCCCCACCTTTGGCCTCCTGTCTCCCATATCTCTCCCTGGCCAGGCAACTTCTCCGGGCCCACATAGACAGATATCTGCCTCAGCCTCCAGAGACCGACTCAGATATCTCTCACACAGATATCCTCGACCCTTGAGACCAGCGTTGGAAAATTAAAGTCACAGGCAAAGCATACTGAAAAATACACGACTATTACCCTTCAGCGACTATTCACGTCAGCCGTGAATATGTCCTGGCCCACCAGACACAGGTTCAAATATCTATCCATATTCTGGAAGCAGAACAAACTCTAGCAGGACAACTTTCCTCCCGCCCTAAACATCCCCCTCTCACCTCCTGGCTAAATATTATTCAACATACCCTCGCCTTCCTAAACTCTTCTAAAATAATCTCTAATGTCTTCCCACTGTTTCCTCTGTGCCTCCCTTCAGCGACCCCCTACTGGCCGCTGTTCCCCTAAACTTTTCTAACCCCTAAAAGACTCCCTCATCAGGTCCCTCATGCTCCACTCCACTCACTCGAGTTCCCCTATGGGAACCTGAGCCCACAGGCCAACCTTACTCAGATGACATGTGCTATCTCACCTCCCTCACTGACCCCAACCTACAACTTCATGGACGCTGTCTCACTAACCATACTGTGACCATGACCACCTCTTCTGCTCCGGGACAGTTCTCCTGGTACAACGGAACACTTACCCGCTGCGTCAATACATCCACCCCGGGTCCTTGTTTCCCTGTCATGGTCGTCCCTCAATTAACTCTATACGCCTCAGGACTTACAGGAGGCGCCCTGGGCCACAGTGTCATTTCTGCCCAAGACTTTGCAGATCGCCTACAGCTATCCCTGGAAACCACGTCTGAGTCACTAACTTCCCTGCAGAGACAACTGACTTCCCTGGCTCAGTTTCTCCAACGCCGCCTGCAGGAATTATCCAGAGTAGCAGTAAACCACATGCTTCTTCACCCCTACTGTCCCCTTCCAGTCACCCCTCCACCAGCCGACTCCAGCCCATAGCCCCCCACTATGCCCCTCAAAAGCAGGAAGTAGCCAGAAAGACCGCGGCGCCCTATTATCACTAAAAGGCCCCTATTATCACTAAAAGGCCGGAATGTAAGGCTGGTGGCAGGCACCCCTCCCTTCCCTAATGAAAAAGAAGCCCCTCCTATTCCTGAATACCCACCCTAAAGCTGAAACAAAGAAATTCCTCACTCCTTGATCTCCTGACCAAAGAAGCTCCCATCCCCCATCCCTAAAAACGTATATAAACCCACTCAGACTTCTGGGCGGGGCAGCTTCTCTAGTCCCACTCGTGGGTCTGTGAGCCTCGCCCGGGTCCCTCTTGGGTCCCTCTCTCAGGGACTCGTTATCCCCACCTGGGAGCGCTCCAATAAAGCCTCTTTACTTATCCCTTTCAACTCTGCTGTCTTTCTTTCTCTGGCGCCGGCTACTTCAAAAAAACCTTACACAAACTCCAAAACCAAGAAAAAACTCGTGAAGGGTCACAATCCACGTTTTTGGACCTACTCGGAAGCTTGCAGCAACCAGAGGAAAAGCCTAACCCTAAACAGATGAAGATAAGCCAGTGGAATCTCAGAACAAACAGCTTTGTGGCATTTTAACTCTTCCTGGTCCCCGCCCCCAATGCCCTAACTGGTCTGACCCCAACCCTAGCAGACGACATGCCCTCCTGCACAGGCACCAGAGCCAGGTTTGCAAAGAACTGCAGCTATTTGTTTTGACTAGTCTGGTGGCTAGAGGGCCTTTATACCACCCAACAGCGCATTCTCTCAGTGTGAGGTGTGGGGGGTGGGACATTTATAGCAAATGCATCAGTCACCGCTGCCTCGGGCCATGGCAAGCACTTGAGGCAGCGAAGAGACAGGCTGGGGAATCAGGTGCTCTGAGGGCTCGGAATCTAGAAGGCCAGAGCTGGGCGGGGGCTCAGAAGATACCGCAAAGGCCCTGAGTGCACACAGCTCACTGGCTCTGCACACAAGAAGAGGTGCGAGCTAGGGCAGAGCTGCACACTTGCTCACCTGTTGAATTTTTGTCCCAACATAGAGCCTTCCTGCAAACCCTGGGAGTTTTTTGTGGGGGTTTCGGGTGTTTAAGGAAATTGTGCACTCACTAGCTGACCACTAAGCTAACAGAACGTCATGGGCACACCTGACAAAGATTACAGACAGTACAAAATTCGTTCAGAAAAGTCATTAAACAACAATAACTACAGCAAACAGCAATAACACACCCTACAGAGGGAGGGGAGTAGAATCCTATTTCCAGAGTTGCTATATTATAATATTCAATACACTCAGTTTTCAAAAAATTAAAAGGCATGTGGTAGAAAAAAAAAGTGTGGCCAATACAAAGAGAAATAATCTATTAATAGAAGCTGTCCCTGAAGAAACTCAGACGTTGGACTTACTAGACACACACTTTTTATTAGCCATTTACAATATGTTCAAAGGGCTAAAGGAACTGTAAGAACAATGTCTCTGGCCAGGCACGTGGCCCAGATCTGTAATCTCAGCACTTGGGGAGGCCAAAGCAGAAGGATCGGTTGAGGCCCAGAGTTCGAAACCAGCCTGGGCAACATTGTGAGAGCCCATCTCTACAAAAACTAAAAAAATTAGCCAGGCGTGGTAAGGCACACCTGTAGTCCCAGCTACTCAGGAGGCTGAGGCAGGAGGATGGCTTAAGCACAGGAGTTTGAGGCTGCAGTGGGCTGTGACTGTGCCACTACACCCTAGCCCGAGCGACACAGCAAGATCCTATCTCTAAAATATATATATATATATATATATAATATAATATCTGAAATAAAAATCCCCAACAGCATGTCTGAGCAAGCAGAAGAGAGTGAACTCAGAGATAGGTCAACTGAGATTATTCAGTCTGAAAATCAGAAAGAATGAAGAAAAATGAAGAGCTTCAGTCACCTGTGAGACACCATCAATCATACCAATATACACCTAACAGACATTCCCGGAGAGGAGAGAAAGGAGCAGAAAGGATATTTCAAGAAATAATGGCTGAAAACTTCCCAAGTTTCATGAAAAATATTAATCTACACATCCAAGAAGCTCAATAAACTCCAAGTAGGATAAACCCAAAAGGACCCACACAGAGGCACATGACAATGAAACTATCAAAAGATAATGCCAAGGCCGGGCGCGGGGGCTCACGCCTGTAATCCTAGCACTCTGGGAGGCCGAGGCGGGTGGATCATTTGAGCTCAGGAGTTCGAGACCAGCCTGAGCAAGAGCGAGACCCCGTCTCTACTAAAAATAGAAAGAAATTATATCGACAACTAAAATATATATAGAAAAAATTAGCCGGGCATGGGGCGCATGCCTATAGTCCCAGCTACTCTGGAGGCTGAGGCAGGAGGATTGCTTGAGCCCAGGAGTTTGAGGTTGCTATGAGCTAGGCTGACGCCATAGCACTCTAGCCCGGGTAACAGAGTGAGACTCTGTCTCAAAAAAAAAAAGATAATGCCAAAGAGAGACTCTCACAGGCACAAGAGCCAGGGGCAACTCATACTGCACAAGGGTCCCTCAATAACACTGGCAGCTCACTTCTCATCAGAAGCCAGCGAGATGCTACATTCAAAGTGGTGAATGAAAACACAGCCTGTCAACCAAGAACTCTGTATCTGGCAAAGCTCTAAAAATGAAAGAGTAATCGAGACATTCCCAGATAAACAAAACCTGAGAGAATTTATTGCCTAGTATCCTTGCCCTACAGGAAATTCTAAAGGGAGTCTTTCAGGGAGAAATGAGGACACTAGACAGTCACTTGAATCCACAGAAAGAATAACAAACACCAGTAAGGGTAACTATATCATGAAAAGTCAATATTAATATATTTTTGATTTGTAATTTCCCTTTTATCCCTATATGATTTCTAAAAAACAACTGCATAAAACAGTAATTATAAACTTACGTTGATGGGCGTACAGTGTATAAAGATATAATTTGTGATAATAACATCACTGGGGACCGGACCTATAGAGTATAGTATATACTATATGGTAGCAAACTTTGTGCATAATATTGAAAATTAACTGTCATTAATCTAGATTGTTATAAACTAAAATGGTACTTGTAATCCCTACTAAAAACATAACTCAAAAGACTCACTTGAGATCCAAAGATGCAAATAGGTTGAAAGTACTAGAATGGAAAACAAAATATTCCATGAAAACAGTAACTAAAAGAGAACCAGAATACGTATACTAATATTAGACAAAATAGACATTAAGACAAAAATTGTTATGAGAGACAAAAAGTCATATGTCACTCATAATGATAAAAGGGTCAATCTGTCAAGAGAATATAACAATTACAAAGAGGTAAATACTGAACAGAGCCCCAAAATACATGAAGTGAAACTGACACAACACTCCGATACGGACCGACTCTGCCAACACAGAAAATAGGTTAGTGGTTGCCAAGGGTTGGGGGTGACAGCAAATGAAGACAGGGTTTCTTTGGGGTGTGATGAAAATATTCCTGAATTAGATAGAGCAGACAGATGCAAGACACTGTGAATGTACTAAAAATGAATTATATTCATTAACATGGATACAATAGTGAATTTTATGTTACGCAAATTTTATTTTAATTTTTAAAAAGGACATCAATTAGATGAGAAGTTTAACGAGCTATCAGTAGAGATGGTACGAAGGCGGGGCAGAAGCCAGTGGGCAGCGCCTGAAACTCAGGGAGGGGCTCCCCTCCCTGTGGCCTCCCGGGGTCTACAGGACCCACGAGCACCCAAGGTCTTGCTCCTGCCCGGCCCCTGCCTGACCAGCGCCTCGGCACTCTTCTCGATGCGGCTCCTGGGGCTTCTCCAGCCCTACCCTCCCACAGGAGAGGGGATGTCTGGCTCAGGCTCCCCCAGCATCGCCCAGAGTGAAGGCTGCCGCTGCCGACCCACACTTACCGGGCCTCGGTGACATTAGTGGGGCTTCCCCTGCACACCTTCTCCACCTGCACGTAGACAGAGCAGTTGACCCGGCTCCAGTCGGGGTCACAGACAGCCAGGAAGTTGGGCCGCAGACGGCCAGTCATGTACTTGGCCAGGTCTGTCAGAGACTGGCTCACAGCAGCTCCGAACAGGAACGTCCCCAACACCTTGTACAGGGCAGCCACGTAGTTGTTGAAGTCAGAGCGGGAGTAGAGGCGGTCCGTGTACACCAGGTAGGCTTCCCCCGCAGAGACCTGCAGAAGGCAGCCGAAGGGCCACCAGGCTGGGCTGGGGTGGCCATGGGGACTGCCAGGGGTCTTGGCCAGCCCCCGGACCACCCTCAGGCTGCTGGGGGCTTGGGGACTCCAAAGGGGGCCCTGTCCCCACAAGTACCACCCAGGGCAGAGTGGTGCCATCGGGCCCCACAGACCTCCAGGGCAGGGCTGTGCCCCTCCCCACCCCCAGCCCCTCCCGCCTTACAAGGACCACGGTGACTGTGATGGTGACCACGGCCATGAGTCCATGGGTGATGGTGTCTGGACGGTAGGGGTACCGGATGGAGTCATCTCCACAGTAAAATCCTCGCTTGTACGGGGCATTCACCAGCGTCAGGATGGTGAAGGGCAGAGAGGCTGGGGTGAGGGAGAGAAGCCCAGGAAGCCGCGTGGTTCTCCCACAGCTGAGCCTTGGCTTCCGGTCCCCCCACCTCCACTCCCATCACACAGCTAGGAGGAGCTTCTCTCATGCAAACGGAGGCTGCTGCACCATTCAAGCACACGTGGCTCCCCTCGCCCTCAGACAATCACCAAATCCCTCCCCAGGCCCTCGTCCCACCCTCACCCATCTATACCCTCTCCCCTCGCTCACCTTCCAGCCTCCTTTCTGCTCCTTGAACAAACCCAGCAAGCACCCAGCCCAGGGCCTTTGCACAGGCACTTCTCTCTGCCCTAGATATCTTTGATACCTTCTAGTCTCAGCTTCATCCCCCCTCCCGCCTGTCTACCCCTGACATCACTCCCAGAACAAGAAACGCCTGTATTCATATCCCTTGTCCCCATGTGTAATTATGCAATCACTTGTGTGACACTTGCTTGAATTTCCCCGTCCATCCGTGAGCACCAGGAGGGGCCTGTCATGTGCAGGGCTGAGTCCCTGGAGCCTGCTTGGGCCTGGCCAGGGCAAGTGTTAGACCAGGACAGACACAGCCTTGGCCTCAGGGAGCCCAGTCCAATAGCCCAGGGGTCAAAGACACCACGTAATGAGCCCAGGGAGGCAGGAGCCAGCTACAGAGACTGGGGCAGAGGGCAGCTCCCTACTCCATGGGCAGGTGCACAACCAAAGCCTGGGCCAGCTTCCCCGGAGACAAACCAAGGTAGGACACCTGTGCCCCGCACTAGTATAAAATAGTGTGGCTTCTCAGAACTGTGGATGCCAGGCGGGGAGCAGGCGTCCTCGCACTCCTCCCCATAGGCCCACTGGGCAACACTGTCGAACACTTTCGATGCTGAGTCTGAGGACATAACCCAGTAAGGAAAGCAAAGAGGTCCACCTCACAGCCTGGGACAGAGAGGCTAGGGAACGAAGACGAACAGGACAGGGGTGCGGAGCAGAAGAGGAGGTGGCAGTCTGGGAGGCAGCTGTTAGATGGGGCTGTGGGGTGGGCTGCGGGAGTGGGGGGTGCCTGAAGGAGGTGAGATGGCTCCAAGGAGGTGGCAAGAGAGCAGCGGCAGAGGGAGCAGGCAATGGGGCCCAGGGTGGAACTGCACCTGCGGCGGGCAGGGCGTGCGGGAGAGGCTGGGCCGCAGTGTATTAAAGGGCCAGGGTTACAAGGTGCTGAGAAAGGAAGCCCTGCCCCTCCCACAGCGGAGTACGGCCGTCTCCCACCCCCCACCCCCGCCCCGCCCCAGCACCTTCCACCGGAGATTCAGACACCCCCATCGGCGCGCCCCAACACAGACTCCCCCTCTTCATTCAGGCACCCTGAGAGCCTCCCTGCCCTCACACCACCTAAAACCCTGGATGGTGTATGTATTCGAGCTTCTCCGCCTGGGCCACCACCACAGGGCACACTGCCGCAGTACCCAATCTGCTCTCCGCTGGGCCGCCCGCTGCGGTGTGACCTCCAGCAGGCGGCTCAACCTCTCGGGGTCACAGTTGGGAAGGATAGCAGCACCTCCCTCAGACTCTTTAAGGGGAATGGTTTCATTATTGTAATGTTGCTTAACGCCTAGCATACGTTAAGTGCCACATAATGTTTAACACAGGTGCTCACGAAATGGTACCCAGGGCTGGCTGGCAAACGCCCCACGGGGCCTTCTTGCTGTCACCTGGCCCACCCCAAAAGGGGTCTCCTCCGGGATCCGGAAAGAGGGCCCGGCCTGTGCTAGCCCTGGCGGCAAAGCAGGAACCACACTGGGGGGGAGGGAGGACGGCGAAAGGGCACCTGCCCACCACCCCTACCCCCATCCCCACCCAGAATTCCGGGGCCATTGTCCGCTGGGCCACAGAGCAAACACTCGGCCTTTGTTCCCTGGACCCTGGGGGAGGGACGGGGGAGGGGCCGCTGGGGATGCCCCCTCCCCCAGCCTGGCCCGCAAACCCGCCGGACAGGTTTGGCTCTCGCCTGCCCCGTGTCCCGGTGCGCCGCAGCCTCTCCGTCTCTCCCAGGCCCGAGGGGAGGGCGCGCTAGACCCACCAGCCCACGCGGGGGTTCGAATCCCAGTGCCCGGGTTCCAGGCCAGGGTCAGCCAGCCCTGGGGCGGAGGAGTGGAGGTCCTCGGGGGTGACCCGCGGCCGCGCTCCCGCCCGGGCCGCCGCCCGAGTGAATCACCGCGCAGGCCGGCGGGGCGGCGCGCGTACGCCCTTCCGCGGCCCCTTCCTGCCGGCGGGCGCAGGAGGCTCACCCTTGCGCCTCGACCCCTCACGACCCTCCTGAGCCTGGCACGCGGGGAGAAACTGAGGCGGGGGGCGCACGTAGGCGCAAGGGCGCGCAGAGCGGGGGGCGCACGTAGGCGCAAGGGCGCGCAGGGCGGGGAGCGAGAGGGTCCTCCGCCGAGCTCCCCCACCTCCGGGGGTCCTCTGAGAGTGGGGTGCAGCAGTCTCCCCTCCCGCCCTACAAACTTTTGCGGAGACTGGGGGCGTGTTCGTCCTGGGAAAGTCCCCAAAACACACCCGGGTCCCCGCGGCTCTTACCGACCAGCAAGCACAGCACGTCTAGCAGCACGAAGACCCACCTCCGCTCCATATCGCCCCCGCCCCGGGCCGCCCCCGCGACCCCAGACGCCGGTCCCAGCGCGTCCCGTCGCGCCTGGGCCCGGCCGCGGGGTCACGTGGTGGCGGAGCCCGGCCCAGCCGCGGAGGGCAGGGAGCGCGGGGAGCGGCCGGGAAGGGCGGGGAGCGGCGGGCGGGGCGGGGAGCCGGCGGACTCTGCCCTGCAGGCAGGGGCGGGGTGGGGCGCGTGTGCCGGGGGGTGGGGGGCGGCCGCAGGGAACCCCGCGTCCTCCCTGAGTCCCCGGGTCCGGAGCGGGCAGGGGTCTCCGAGCTGGGCGGGGTCGGCGGAGGCTCGAGGCCACCGCGGGTTGGGCCGGCTGCGTCCCGGCGCGGGGCGCGCGGGGAGGCGTAAGAAGGAAGAGGGGAGGTCGGGGCTGCGGGGAGGACGGCTCTGGCTCCCGCAGGACACGTCCCCCGACCCCCCCCCCGAGCCCCGGTTTCCTCCTCGGGAAATGGCGCTCGTGCCGCGCATCCTAAAACGCCCGAAAGCAGGAAGTACCTTAACACTGACGGGGCGCCGTGGCTTCCTGCAGAGGTGCTGCTCCCCCCGCAACACCTGCGGTCCCGGGCACTTTAGGTCAGGCTCATCAGCGCCCACCTGGGAGGGTCCTCCCGGCACACCTGCCGTCCCACTGGACGGAAGAGCACGCACAGGCGCCGAGATGGGGACCTGACGACGTGGTGCCGGGGTCTCGCCCCCCCCCCCAGGTTCTGGGGAGCCTTCAGGGTCAAAGGCACCTACGGTAGGGAAACCAGGGCCCGAGGGAGCCGTCCCATCCACTCAGTGACCTGGCGCCCATGCGGGGTCCTCTAGGCTGGGACCATCCCGGAGGCCCCACCTCCTCAGCATCCCTGCCGTGATTTTCGCGGACCTTCACGTTGGTTCGGTCACTTAAAGTCACACAGTAGGACGTGGCAGGGCTGGGACTGGAGCCCAGGCTGCCGTGCCCCGGGGTTCACGCCGGGACCTCCTTCCCACCAGCAGCTCCCTCCCCAACAGCCCTAAGACAGGGTGTGTCTTGGCCCTTTTTCACGCATGAAGGGAGTCAGAGAGGGGCGCCCCTCGGCCCAGGTCCGCCAGCAGGGACTTGAGCTCAGGGCCCTTGAGTCCTGTTTCCCGTATAGTCAGCGGTGCTAGGTGGGGCAGCATACGGCTCATCTGGGGCCCTCCAGAGGACAGGCTGGGGTTGAGGGTACTTCTCTCTGGCCAAGGTCTCCCGCGCCCAGGACAGCTTCCTTTTCCCAGGCAGATGAAGATGAGCCCCCCACCCCACACACAGAATAGCTCAGCACACCCGCAGGGCGTGACGAGACCCTGCGTGGAGACTCTGGTCCTGGATTTTCTGTCTGTGGTGTGCAGAGAGCGTAGAGGGGCATCTCGCGCCATCCACAGGCCCAACAGCACATCCCGAAATGCATGGCTTCCGCCCCCATCCCAGGCTTCCTCCAGGGCAGTGGGGTTGGACCCTTTGCAGAAGGGACTATTTCTCAGGGTCCCCTCCACCCCCCGCTGCCACTCACAGGGCGGGTGGGCCAGGCTCTAGCTCCAGTCATTCACTTGTTCGTTCGATCATTCATGCAAAGAATATGGAATTAGGGTTGTGAGAATTTCCCCCACACACCCCTGGCCAGCCTGGCACAAATGCTACATGCGCACATGTAGGTTAGCTGCCGTCATTACTGCACTTGCCCCACCCCTCAGTGCAGTCCTGAAGGCCCATCCACACTTTCTTCCAAGGTGCAGAGGCCATGACACTACTCCAGTCAGGAAATTCGAGGTCTTTACTGAGCACCTACTGTGTGCTGGGCAGGAGCAGGTAAGGGGGAGGGGGCGGCGTGGTGAGGGCTTCGGGGTTGGGCACTGAGGCAGGAGGAAGAGACCCAGGGGAGGATCCAGGGAGGCCAGAGGGAGGGGCTGAGGCTGGAGGGTGTCCCCCCCTCACCTCCCGCACTTCCCTCTGCTCAGGATTTGCGTCAGTCCTTAAAACTGCTGGGCAGGGACAGGATTAAAATCTGGTGGGGGCAGCAAGAATTAGGATTAGGGTTAGGATTGGGGTCAAGGCTCCTACGTGTGCTGCCGGGGTCCTGCAATCGTCAAGGAACTTCTTGTCAGAGCTTTCACAGCTGGGATCTACTGGCCCCCAGCTGCCGGTTCTTCCCTTTACAGGAAGAACCTAAGGCCAGCGTGGCTTCTCCCTCACCTGCAGATGGCAATACCTGGGCCCCAAGCTGGGTCCTCTGGAGACAGGACCAGCTCCTGGAGCCAGCTGGTCACCACCAGGCAATGAAGCTCAGGGCACTCTTGCCTCTGGGCCAGCACTGGCTCTTTGTTTCCAGACTGTCATGAAGATCGATATCCCTGGGAAGTGGGCAGAAAGGTGCTGGGCATATAGCCACTGCTTATGCTTTCTGTACTTCTCCTGGGACCCAGAGAGGTGAAGTATCTTGCCCAAGGTCACAAGGGAGTCATCTCCCAGATTTGTACCCTGGAGCTCTTGGGCATTTCCCCCCCCCACCTCAACCCCGCCTCAATGGTTCTGAAGCCGAGCAGTTGCCCTGGGCAGGGAAGGCTACGTGGCTGGATGGTTGGGAGTGACACCTTGGTGTGACTCCCAGTTTCCATGTGCCTCAGTCTTCCCATCTGCACAATGGGGACAGGACAGGACCTCCTGCCTGGGCTTGTAATGAATAAAGTTTGTGAAATGCTTGACCCAGAGCCAAACTCATTAGGAAACATCATTTAAGGGGCAAATGAATGGTGGGGGTAGGTACCATGACATCTTCCTGGAGTCTAGGTTAAAAAGGGCCAAAGACCACTATCTTTTTCTTTTTTTTTTTGAAATAGAGTCTCGCTTTGTTGCCCGGGCTAGAGTGAGTGCCGTGGCGTCAGCCTAGCTCACAGCAACCTCAAACACCTGGGCTTAAGCGATCCTACCACCTCAGCCTCCCGAGTAGCTGGGACTACAGGCATGCACCACCATGCCCAGCTAATTTTTTCTATATATATTTTAGTTGGCCAGATAATTTCTTTCTATTTTTAGTAGAGACGGGGTCTCACTCTTGCTCAGGCTGGTCTTGAACTCCTGAGCTCAAACAATCCACCCGCCTCAGCCTCCCAGAGTGCTAGGATTACAGGCGTGAGCCACCGCGCCCGGCCGAAAAAAACCACTATCTTGAAATTCAGAATCCAGCACGTTTTGCAATCCCTGGAGCACCTCTTAATTTAGGGTCATACAACCTGAGACTCAGGGATAGGGTGCCCTTCCAGTCTCAGCACCGAGTCTGGTGTCCCATGAACCGCCTCAGTCCTGGGTGAACAAAGCCTCCTCATACAGACAACCCTGACAGCACAGCCCCCTCCCGCCCATCACGGCCCACACCCCGAGTCTGTAAACTCCGAGATCACCTGTCTCCTCCCCAGTCTGAGCTCTGGGACCGCAGGACTGGCACACACTTGGTGCTCAATTCATGCTTACTGAATGAATGCCTGAACTACTGAGTGCTGAATGAATGAATGATGCTAGGGCCCGAGCCTGAGGTCATCAGGGATATTACAGCTCCAGGGAGCTCTCAGTCTGTGACGAAATTTCATGGGGTCACAGCAAAACAGGACATACAAGCAGCACTGGGACAGAGCATGTTCTCAAAGGGAGAGGTGGTTTCTAGCTGCTTCCTGCACAAAATGAGGAGGGAAGATGGTACGGGGCCACCCTATGAAATACTCAGTGAAGTCCCCATTACACCCCTTCCTGCCCCAAAACCAGGATACAGTGAAGCCAAGGAGAGTGACCTGGAAAGCCTGAGATTGTCTGCAAAGCTGCTGGACGTGCACAGACGCAAAGGCCCAGTATCCAACTCAAGAGGGAGAACGACCAGGGCAGTGGTGGAGGGGCTCCTGAGAATTCTGAGTGCCTCTGTGACTCCATCACTGTCCTGCATCACCCTGACGTGCTGGTCCCAGGGCAGGGACCCAGGCATTTCCCAAGTGCTCACTACAGGTGACGTTTCCAAATCTTCCCTGCACAGGCTGTCTTGTGGCTCTGGCATTCTACACTGGGGGCTTGGGAAGGTTTTGTGTGAGTGGGGACATTTGCCGAGCCACCACCCCTCCCTCCCCGTGGCCTTCATTCCAGGAGTGGGGCCAGATTTGCAGCCTGCAAGGACCCCAGGTGCTGGGCTCCGCCCAGAGGGCAGGTGGGCTCAGGAGCGCCCTCTGCCGGACACACAGGCAAAGCACATGGAGCAGGCGCTTTGCACCCACAGCCTCAACAGCCACTTTAGAACAGCCCAGGAAGAGGGTTACCAGATTCAGCAAATAAAAACACAGGACATCCTAGCTAAGTTCTGATGCCTGTGACAAATAAATAATTAATTAAAGATACAGGACACCCCATTAAATTTGAATCCCAGCACAGCAACCATTTTTTTGCCTAAGTGTGTCCCAGATATTACATGGGACGTACTTAGGTTAAAACATGTTTGTCTATAATTGGCATCTAAGTGGGTGTCCTGTATTTTATCTGGCCACCTGACCCAGGCACCACAAACCAGGAAGACAAGGACCACAAGGGAGAGATGAGCAGGCTGAACCGTGGGATCAGGCCAGTGGGATCAACAGTCACACTCCAGAGCCCACACCTCTTCCACATGGCCTGGGCCAGGAGGCTGAGCCTCTGGGGACAGCAGCCACCAGGACTGCCACCTCTGGCAACTTTCCCCTAGCCCCACAGAAACTGCCCCAGGAAGTCCAATCTCCAGATGGCCCAGCTGAGGCCTGGCTCCCTCAGGCCCAGGCGCTCGAATCCCCTTTGCTTCCTGGCATCTCCACTGACTCTTTCCAGCAGATTTCCACATGTGGTTACAATGCAAGTCACAGAAGATCTTCATCCCACTGTGAAGAGAAACAGGCAGGTGCGGTGGCTCATGCCCGCAATCCCAGCACTCTGGGAGGCCGAGGCGGGAGGATTGCTTGAGGTCAGGAGTTCGAGACCAGCCTGAGCAAGCGTGAGACCCCGTCTCTAATAAAAATAGAAAGATTAGCCAGGTGTGATGGTGCGCGCCTGTGGTCCCAGCTACTCGGGAGGCTGAGTCCAGGAGTTCGAGGTTGCAGTGACGACACCACTGCACTCCAGCTGGATGACAGAATGAGACTCTGTCTCAAAAAATAAAAACAAAAGAATAAAACAAAAAACAAATAAAAGAATAGCAAGATTTAAAGTAATTACTGAAAAAGTTTAAAGACTGTAGAAGACGGGGGGAAAGGTGAAGAAATGAAGAATTTCAGCAGAGAAATTAAAAAAACCCAAAAGTACAAATACTGAAAATAAAATAAACATTTTGAGAATTTAACACTCTGAGGGATGGACTAAACAGCAATCTGGAATATTGGAAAAGAGGCTAGGTGACCTCAAAGACAAGTAAACACAAATTGTTCAAATTGAAACAGCAAGCAAAGAATAAAACTTACAGAGACCCACAGGATGGCACCCAGGGCGGTAACACGCGCGACCGAGATGTGGGAGGACACCCAGGCCCCACACGTGTGAGGGGAGACCTGTGGGAGGACACCCAGGGCTGTCACTCGTGTGACTACAGACCCAAAATGAAGAAGGAGAGCATGGCATCAGAAGTAACTCAAGAAGGACAGGCCAAGACTCCAGGACCTGGTGAAGGACATCCGCCACCAGGTCCACGTCGCAGTGCAGGAAACTAGACCCAGGCATGTTACAAACCACTGAGGTCCAAACATGGAAATTCATGTATGTATATTCAGAGGAAAGAGATCTCAGAATCAGAGGAATAAAAGAGTGACAAAATTTCTCATCAGGAAAAATAGAAACCAGGAGTAAAAGGAATATCTTTAAAATGTTCAAAGGAAAAAACAGTCCACCTATAATTCCATATTCTGCCAAAATGTGCTTCAAAAATGAAGGTGGAATTAGAGCCTTTTCATCCAAATTAGAGCTAAGAGAGTTCACTGGCAGCAGACCTACAGCACAATAAATACTAAAGGCAGGCCGGGCGCGGCGGCTCACGCCTGTAATCCTAGCACTCTGGGAGGCCGAGGTGGGTGGATCATTTGAGCTCAGGAGTTCGAGACCAGCCTGAGCAAGAGCAAGACCCGTCTCTACTAACAATAGAAAGAAATTAGCTAAACAACCAAAAATATACAGGAAAAAATTAGCCGGGCATGGTGGCGCATGCCTGTAGTCCCAGCTACTTGAGAGGCTGAGGCAGGAGGATCGGCTTGAGCCCAGGAGTTTGAGGTTGCTGTGAGCTAGGCTGACGCCACAGCACTCTAGCCCGGGTAACAGAGTGAGACTCTGTCTCAAAAAAAAATAATAATAATAATAATACTAAAGGTAGCACTTCAAGACCAGAAGAAAGAATCCCTCCTTGCAACCTGGGATCTGCAGGAAGAAGTGAAGGGCACCAGAAACGTACAGAAACACACATCTTCAAAAGGCTGCGGAAAACCGCATTTCAAAGGCCAAACTGCAAAACAGTGACACCACCAAATGCTGGTGCAGACGTGGAGCAACAGGAACTCTCCTTCACTGCCAGCGGGAACACAGCATCATACGGCCACTTTGGGAGGCAGCTGGACAGTCTCTCGACAAACATACCCGTACTGTATGGTCCAACAACTGCACTCTTTGGTGTTTACCCAAATGGGCTGGAAACTACGTCCAAACAAAAACCTGCACATGTGCTTTATAGGAGCTTTACTCATAACTGCCGAAACTTGGAAGCAACCAATGTCCTTCAGCTGGTGAGTGGATAAATTGTGGTGCAGCCAGCGTAGTATTATTCAGTGAGAAAACAGCTAAGCTGTTAAGCTGTGAAGAGACATGAGTGTGAAGAAACCAGTCTCAAAGGGCTACGCACTGCATGCACACATCCAGGCATGTCCTCAAAACTGCTCAAAACCAGTGACAGAAAAATCTTAAAGCAGTCAGAAGAAAAACGTCAAGAGAAGACTTGCTGCTGGGAGTAGGGCAAACCAGGAGACAGAAGACCTGTCCAGTCCTGAGGGAAACCGTGAACGGCGAGGCCCCCGCCTCTCCCACACTGGCCTACCCTCCCTCTGCCTCCCAGCGGGCGGCCGCCACAGGGAGCTGTGGAACCCGCAGGCCTCCAGCGGCCCCACAGCTGCCTGCTGTCCCCGAGCCTGCCCAGCTCCTCCCGCTCCGCACCCTCAGCCCCTCCCGGCTCCGGCTCCAGTGTCACTTCCAGGAGGCTGCTGAGCACCTCTGCCCATCACGCCCAAGCTTTCCTCACTGACGCACACACTTTGCAACCTGTCACATCATCTCCCCACGGATCCCGCCTGCTGGTCACCACCCATCCCAGATCCCCGGCAGGCCCAGGGCCCACTGGAGACAACGACTGACCTGCACTCCCAGCCCATCCTGACCCAGCACGAGGCACCCCCGGGCTTCAAATCAAGTTTAATAAATAAAACAGCAAGACGGGTTCAAGGCAGTTATCACTTCACAGTGTGGTCCTTGGTGGGGGTGAGGGGTGGCCGAGTCCAACTCTGCAAAGGGCTCGAGCAAAACAACACTCTGGACGATGCCAGGCCGGGCAAGCTGCCCTGCCCCCAGGACCTCACTCCAACTTGTAAACAGAAACATAAATAAAAACAAAGGAGGCGGGAAAGAGGAGGACAAGGACCCCAAACCACCTTGCTGGGAAGCTTCCAACAGAAAGACCTACAGGGTCAGGAGAACAGGCTGGAGTTCTGCCCCTCGGCGTCGCTTCCGGAGGCTCCCTGCCTTGGTGCCAGGGGAGGGGCAGCGGGGGTGCAGGTCACCCGTCTCCTTGACCCATGCCAGGGCTGCCGAGGGGCCCCCAGCCCGACTGTGATCGGGACCAGGGCTGGAGAGGAGAAGGAGGCAGGTGGGGTGTAAAGTGCGGCTTTTCCTGAAGTGGAGACGACAGGGGTGGAGGGTTGGGCCGGGTGGGGGCGGACAGCGAGGTATATGGCTCTGTGCCCCCAGGATTTGGCACTGAGTAGCAGCTGCCCGCCGACCCCAGGGCTGGGGTGGCCCACAGCCCGGCCGTGGTGGGGAGACAGAGCAAGCAGGGCTGAGGGCGCCCTGGGCAGAGGCTGCTGGTGCGGGTAGGGCGTCCTGCCGTCTCCCCTCGCCTCTGCTGGCTGGACGGGCCCAGGCGGCAGCTCTGCTCTGCATCCAAGGACCAAGCCCTCTCCGTACCCACTGCCAGGTGGTGAGTCCCGTGGGGCGCAGCCTGGAGCCAGGTGGCAGTGCCGGGCGCTGATGGCAGGGGCCCGCGTGGCCCTGGTCCAGTCTGTAGGGAGAGGGGCACCACCTCGCCCTGGTCCTGACGTGTTCTGAAGCAGAGAAGGTGCTGCCCGAGGCCCGAGGGGGGAAGGGGTCAGGAAGACTGACAGGGGCCGGCTCGGTGGCAGCGCCAAGTCCAGTCCAGGCCACACGCGCCCACCCATGCCAGGAATCAACAGGTCATCACGTTACAGCTGCAGAGGAGAAACCGAGAGGATAAGAGAGGTCAGCGCAGCCCCCGCGCAGCCCAGGCCCCAGCCCCGCCTCCCCCGAGAGCCTCAGCAGGCCAGGCACAGTGCCCAGGAGCCCGGTTCACCCCACTTCTGCCCTCTGCATTCTGAACCCTATGAGTACGTTATCTAGTCAAAAATATAAATACATCAAACTAAACACAGAAAACTAAAGAAACAGAGCTTGCTCCATGTGGCCACACCTCCCCGAGGCTGACACCTCCCTGGCTCCCCTCAGCTCAGCCTCCGGACAGGGGCGCGGCACTCACTGTGACAGGGGCTCCGCGTGCAGCCCGGGCGCAGGGCACGCTGGGTGGGCGGCCAGGAAGGGATTCACGTCCCCAATGCCGATGAGTCCGAACTCGGTGACCGACAAGGCCACCTGTGCGGGGGCCACGGCCTCCTCAGGATCCCCGCTTAGATCCACACGGCTGGAGATGAGGGGCAGCTCCTCAGGCAGGGCGAAGTCGACGGCCAGTCTTGGGCTGGCGTCTGGCTCTGGATCGTCGGTGGCTGGCGGGTACGAGGCCGGGTCAGCCAGGGCTGGGGGCCGCCCAGGCAGGGGCACAGCAGGGGGCTCATCCAGCTGCTGCAACGGGCAGGGCTCCGGCTCTGAGGATGGGAGGCCTGCGGCGCCCACACCAGACTCGCTGAGACCACCGGCCGTGCCGTCCGCGTTCAGTGGCTCTGTGGAGAGAGCACAGCTGAGGGCCGGGCCAACCACGGGCATCAGGCCCCCCAAAGCCTGCTGAGGTGCAGAGGGTCCCAGAGGACGCACCGCTCTTAGAATCACACTTGTGCTCCAGGCTGTGACCCGTGCAGGGCTTCTGCCTGACCTCGGTCGGGTCCATTGAAGCCTCTGGACCTCTCCTCAAAAACGGTGTCCACACATACATAAAATACGCACAGGCACAAAAACAGCCCGTTATTCTGAAATCTGCAGACCCCCCAGGTTAGTGGCCCCAGGTTTGGAAGGCTGTAAAATCAACTGAGTGGGTCATGACCCACATCTTTAAAAACAGAACAGAATATGACAGAGATTTTAAAAATGCCCGATGCGCCACCCAGAGAGGGCGAACATGGATGCTGCGGCCGTTGTGTTCCAACATGCAGTGCACAGGTGCCTTATATGCAGATCTGGGAACCAGGCAGTCACGGACACCTCTGGGCAAACCACGGGACCGACCGGGTTCTGGAAACAGGTGTCCCTCACCAGACTCGACTACCTAAGCAAACAGACCCATTTCCCTCTGCAGGTCACTGTCAAAAACTGAGCATCCACCTGCAGCCAGGTCTCCCTCCTGCATGGCCCTCGGGCCCCAGACGCTGGGCAGGACTCAGAGATATGCTCTGGGCCTGCCCCCACGGCCTCATGCCTGGGGATAAGCACCCCCACCTGGGGGCAGAGGGGCCCTCTGTGGAACAAAGCCTGAAGAGGAGCCCCCACTCCGCCTGGGGCCTCAAAGGGTGGGGCCTTGCAGCTCCCTCCAGCAGGCCCAGAGGATGGCGCCCGTGATCCATCCCTCCTCACAGCAGGGGTGGGGGGCGGCACTGATTCCTGCCAGGCGGACACCCACTCCTCAGGGTGCCAGGGAGGAGGGCCCCCGTCCTCACAGCTCCCAGACCAGCTGCTGCCCCACAGCTCACCTGTGCGCAGCCCCACCAGGGCGTCATGCTCAGGGCGTGCACGGCCAGGGCCATCAGGGTCACTGCTGTCCAGGTCCTGGTCAGTGTCCCTGTGGGGAAAGGGTGCCATGAGGGGCAGGGTGGCAGGGAGGTGGGCACCCCACTCGGGAGGCCGCCCAGGCTCCCCGGGGGGGGGGGGGCAGCCGCCGCGTCGTTACTGCTGAGAGCAGCGCTGCACGCACGTGGTTCCGGACGGGACGTACTTCCTCCGGCCCAGCCGTGTCTGCTGGGTGAAGTAGTCGTAGCGCTCCGACTTCTTCCACAGGTAGTAGTACTCCACACACTCGCCCACCGACCGCGTGCGCACCTGTGGGGATGGGGTGGGCATCGTCGCGGCCCCTACCTGCCAGCCCCCACTCCAGGACAGCACCTCGGGCCCCGAGACAGCACTCACGGGCAGAGCACCTGCCGCTCAGACAAATGAGACCCCCCCTACGACTCCCTCAAGCCTCATCTGGGGGTCACAGGTGTCCCTGCTGCAGGGGCTCGTCCCTCGCCTGAAGCACTCTGGTGCTGTCTCCTCCCGTAACCCCCACCAGAGCCCCCTCCTGGCCTGGGACCCCCTCCCTTCCTTTTGCAGCAGCAGCAACAACACAAATGAACCCTCCAAGTTCCCCTGTCCAGGGCCTGCCTCCTGAATCCCAGACCAGGGCTCCCAGGACAGCTGTGCCTGCCTGCTGCCCCCACAGGCCCAGGCTCGGGGTGGCAACGAGGACCCTGGGGCTCACGCTGCAGCCCGCCCAGGGAGCCTGCTCTCCTGCTGCCCACGTCGCCCTGGCGCTGAGTGAACTTCCTGAGTCCACACAAGACACCATCAAAGGACACACGTGGGTTCTGTGAAGCCCAGAAAAGTCCCATTTATGATGTGTCATATACACACAGCGAGTGCGTGTTCAGGCTCAGTGTGTCTGACAAGGAGCTGGACGCACACGTGGAGACACCTCCTGCGCCGTGTGGGGTGTGCAGGGCGGCCCCGGGCGCTCGGTGTGTCTCCACGCGGGAGGCTCGTGCCACAGCAAACCCAGGGCTGTACCCACAGCTGGCAACCGCAGAAAAGGTCTGCGCTTGGACAGCCCCTGGGCTGACAAACCTGCTGCTGCCAACCAGAATGAGGGATGACGACACTGGGACCAACCTTGGAGAACCATGCAAGGACCCGTCTGGCTTAGCCAGGCCTGCTTGGGAACAAGTCTGAGGCAGCCTCTCTCACGGGCATACTTTAAAGGCACCAAGGGAGTCTTTCCACAAAGGGCCAAATTGGAAATACTTCAGGCTTCATGGGCCACACGCCCCCCGCCAATGCGCGAGTAGGTGTGCGGCCAGCGCATCCCGTCACAGGTACAGCCGGTCTGGCTGACCGGCTCAGCGGATGTGCCTCGCTGAAGTCTGACAGGAGGGTCAACCGTTGCCTGGCACGGCACTGGGTACCGTCACCCGAGCAACCTCTGTCCACTACAACCAGGTCCTTGGAGGAGAGAATCAGACCCGGGTCCTCCGTCCCCAGGGCATTAGGCAGAGGCAGGGTCCAGGCTGGGCCCCCACTGTGGGGTCAGTGCCAGGCACTGAGCCAGCAGGCTCTGCTCTGAGGACATGGAGAGGAAGACGCGGTGCCCGTGACCTTGGGGTAGAGCACAAGACAGGAACGACTACTAGAATTCGCCTTTTGGGGTGGGGAAGGGAGGGATATATACCTACATGATGGGTGCAGCACGCACTATCTGGGGAACAGACACGCCTGGAGCTTTGACTTGGGGGGAAAGGCGGTACATGGGCAACATATGTAACCTGCAATTCTGTATCCCCCATAACAATAAGATGAAATAAAAAAAAAAAAAAAAAGAATTCGCCTTTTGGCAAATTCTTTCCCAAAACTGAAGGCTTGCTCTCTTGGTGACTGGCAGGGGCCCAGGAAAGTTGGCAGAGGAGACCTAGGCAAGAGACCAACAGGCACATGGCAAGGTGTGGACACAGGGGCTCCGGGCCTCGGCCGTGTCTGCTGTGAGCCTGCTGCACCCCCACCTGCTGCCAGGAGTGGAAGGTGAGGGTACTGGGCCCTCCCCGGACCAAGGAGCCCTGGTGGAGCCACACAGGGGCGGCGTGCTCACCTTGTTGGCCTGGATCAGGTGGAAGTTCTTCCCGTGCACGCGGAAGCCGTGCTCAAAGCTCCCGCACTCCTCCTCACTCCAGGCACACAGCCCATCTGCAAACAGGGCCAGGCAGGCAGGTCAGCCATGCCCGGGGGCAGTGCTGGGGGGGGCCGGGCTGTGGCTCACCTCTGACCACCTTCACGTTGAACCGCAGCCTCCGCAGGGCCTCCTCCACGTTGAAGTTACATTTTACCAGCTCGTACAGTGCCTGGGGGCAGATGTGGTCTTCCTGATCACCCCAGGAGCCAACAGCAAGGGGCACCGACACCACCACCCCAGGGGTGACACAGGGGTGTCTACACCACCATCCCAGAAGTGACATCAGGGAGCATCTACAACTCCTCCCCAAGTGAATCTGAGTAACGCCCATGCTGGACACCCATGCAGGTGGCCCCCTCCCGACCTGGCATAGCTGCTCCAGCCCCTGGCCCACCCCCAACCCGGCCTGTCCTATCCCCTCACTCCGCCCTGCCTGGCCCCTGGAGGCAGCAGCAGTGTGACCCCTGGCTCAGGGTACACCAGCCCCACGGCACCCAGTGCGGCCCCCACCTGCTCACTGTCTTTCACGGCTTCTCCCTCTGGGAGCTGAGACCCAGCCATCTCATGCCACCTCCGCTTCACTGCCCTGTACAGGAACTCCTCCACCTCCCTCTCGGGAAGGACGCTGGGGTCCCAGAGCAGTTGGTCTTCGTTCTCATAGACTGTACAAGAAGAGGGCAAAGGTCACGTTGCGGGCACACGCTCTGCACCCAAGACGAGCAGGGTGTGCCATCTCAGCAACTCCAGGCAGGGGACAGGTACTACTGTACTCCGCCCTCTTCTGCGGCCTGGGCCTGGTGCTGCTGCACTTGATTCAACGGAACCAGCAGGTCCAGGGCAGGCTCTGGGCACCCAAACACAGGCTGAGAGGCCATCAGGCCCAGGGTGGTCAGGGTGACAACACCACTCGGGAAGCCGTGGGCAGCCAGCAGGGCTGCCTGATCCAGCCAGGGGGTCAGAGGTGACTTCTGAGCAAGGACTTTGGGGAGGGGCACATCCCGAGCTCTGTGAGGTGAGACTGGCTTAAGGCTGGACAGTCACGGGAACACTAGAAGCACAGAGGCCTGAGGGAGCAGCAAGGAGACGCCAGACTCAGTTAAGGCAGCTGAGATCTGGATCCCACGGACAAGTAGTCTAGCTTAGGGCAGGAGCTCCCACAGGGACTGACATCCCAGCCGCAGGCACAGGAGCCACTCTAAGAGTGTGCGTCGCCACGGGGAAGATGTCCTGCCCACGGTGGCTGGTGGGGGTGGCAGACGCCCTAAGAGGGGAGGAAGAGAAACGAACTCTGGGTGCAGCTGGCTTTCAGCACGGGGGGGGGGGGGGGGGGGGGCAGCCTCCTGTTGGGGGCACTGACTGGGGACAAGACAGGAGGGAGAGCTCCAGGCCAGGCCTGGGAAAGCCCAAGTGCCAGCCCCTCTCGATCACCCAGGAAAGAGTCACAGGAATCAAAAACTAAACCAGACCAACCAACCAAAAGCAAACAAACAAAACCAGCGCATTAGAAGAAAAGTGAAAAATACATTCAAGAAAACTGCTCCACACTGGAAAGTCTCTACTGCTGGGGAACTGATACAGTGATAAACAACTCCTGGGCTGGTGCCACGCCAACCCGAGCAGTGGCCTCTCCTGGTGCCCACAGCCCCTGTGGGACAGCGCACAGACTGGCCACCTCCCTCATCTCCACAGGCAACACCTGAGCCCCTGCCTGGACTCAGTGGTCCCCAAGAAAAGAACAGCACATCTCTGGAGAAGAGTAACATCACTGCAGCCTGGCACGTGGAGGGCAGGAAAATGTGCAAGAAAAAGATGAACAACACAGGCAGACCCACAAACGGCGACGTTAGAGCCTGCACACAAGGGCTTTAACGTAACTACAGCAATATGTTAAGGACCACAGAGAAAAAGGACAAAACAGATAAAAAGCTGGAGAATTCCAGTAGAGATCTGAAATTTATACAAAAATTTCTTCTAGGCTGGACAATACAATACCCGAACATATGAACCCACTGGGCAGCTGTAACAGCAGCCTGGGCACAGCACAAGACAGAATTAGTGAAATCAAAAAGAAACTAATTTTTAAAAAACCACAAAACTGAAGTATAAAGGGAAAGAACATAATTTAGGATATGCATAAGACAGTCAAGCACCCTAAGATGTGTGTAAATGACTTAGAAGAAGCAAAGAACGAGGCAGAACAAAATCTGAAGAGACTAATGGCCAAGAATTCTCCAAAATTTGATGAATGACACCAACCCACAGAGTCATGAAACTCGGAATAAACAAAAAGAAAAACAAGGACGCATGTGGATGGGCATATCATAGTCACGCTGCCAGAAAAAGAAAGAAAAAGAATTCAAAAGAATGCAGAGGAAAAAGGGCACAATTTCAAAGGAAGGAGTAAGACAGACTTCTGACTTTTTAACAGAAACAGCAGCAGCCCAAAGACAATGGAATGAAACTGTTTACGTGTTGAAAGAAAAAAACCCTTCAAACCTAGAAAAATAAGCCCGTGAAAATATTCTTCAAAAAATGAAAGCAAAATCAAGACTTTTCAGACAAAGTTGAAAGAATTCATCACCGGCATCCTAGCATGAGGAATATTAAAAAGTAAGCTCTTCAAGCTGAAGGACATGATCCCAAATGGAAGTTGGAGGTAGTACGTGGATAATACAAAGAACGTTTACTGTTTAAAACAACGTTACGATCTTGTGCTATGCAGAAGGAACAACAGTTAACTGAGTTACACTGCTTCTTGCATTATAGGGGAACTAGAAAGTCCTTATTTAAAATAGACTCTGATAAGTAAAGAATTTATACTGCAACCTCTAGGGTAAGTACTAAAAAAGTTAATACAAAAACTAAGACTTATGAGCTGAAACAGGAGGACAAAATAGAGTAAAATTGTTTGATTAATCCAGAAGACAAGAAAAAAAATAAAAGAACAAATGGAACACACAGAAAGCAAAGAACAAGATGGTAAAGTAAGCCCAATTGTTTTCATAATTACACAATACACAAGTAATCCAAAAAGTATAAATGGACTAAAAACGCTATTAAAAGACAAAGATTATCAGACTGAACAAAAAATAAGATTTAACTGTGCCATTTATATAAAATACACTTCAAATATAACAGAAGGAACCAGGAGCAGTGGCTCATGCCTATAATCCCAGCACTCTGGGACACTGAGGCAGGAGGATCACTTGATGACAGGAGTTTGAGACCAGCCTGGGCAACATAATGAGACCCCATCTCCACAAAAAAAATTAGCCAGGCGAGGTGGCACATGCCTGTAGTCCCAGCTACTCAGGAGGCTGAGGCAGGAGGATCGCTTGAGCCAGGAATTCACTGCTGCAGTGTGAACTATGATCATGACACTGCACTCCAGCCCAGGTGACAGCAAGACCCTGTCTGAAAAAAACAAACAAACAAAAAAAAAAAGAAAGCGAGAGAAAGACAGACAGACAAGAAAAAAAGAACACGGGATGGCAGACAGTGAAAGGATGGGAAAAGACAAACCACACAAGCACTGAACAAACCAGTAAAAAGCTGGCATGGTCATATTTACAGCAGACTAGGGATTTCTTTAAGGCAAGAAGTATTACAACACAAGGAGGGACATTTCATAATGATAAAAGACAACGCAACATGAGGACAAAGCAATCTGAATGTGTATGCACCTAGTAATAGAGCTTCAACATAAAGTAAAAATTGACAGAACTAACAATCTTTCTCAGTAGCTAACAGAACAAGCTAGAACTAGCCACCAAAAAAAAGTGAGAATAAAGATGACGTGACCAACAATCAACCAAGTTGATGTAAGAGAAATCTACAGAAGATGCCACCCAACAACTGCAAGACACACATTCTTTTCAAACACATGGAACATTTACCAAAATAAACTAAATATTGGCCACAAACTAATTTCAAAGGGCTGAAATCAGAGACTATGTTCTCTGACCACAGTGGGGTTCAATTAGAAAGTAGTAAAGAGGGAAAACTAGAAAAACTCTAATGTTAGGAAATTAAACTGAACATTTCTAATTAACCTGTGGGTCCAAAAAGATAATACAATGGAAACTAGAAAATAACATTAAATTGAAATAAAATGGAAGGAAATACAGATAAAAATAAGAATCAAACAGAAATCAGACAATAGAGAAAAATCAATAAGGCTAAAGTTAGTTCTTCATAAAAAGAAAGAAAATTGATAAACCCCCAATAAGATTGATCAAGGGGGAATTAAAAAGGAGAAAATGCAAATTGCCAGCATCAGGAACCTCAAAGGGGACACCCTGCAGACCCCACGGACACCAAGATAGTAGGAGGGCATCGTAACAGCGATGCCAGCGTGATGAACTCCGCAGAAATACAGGCTATCAAGACAGAAACTCTAAGGAGACCTGTACATATTAAATAAATTGAATTCATAATTGAAACCTTCCACAAAAATAAAACAAAACTAAACCCCAGGCCCAGGCAGCTCCAAACCATTTAAAGAGATGTCACATAGATTCTTTCAGATGTTAGAAAAAGGCACACTTCCAAAGACATTTCATGAGAGCAGCATAACCCTGATACCAAAATCTGACAAGGACAAAAAAATGAAAGTACAGGCCAATATGTCCACGAGTATACCTGCAAAAATCGTAATTAGCAAATCAAAATAAGGAAGGAAGGAATGAAATATATGTCTGTGTTCATCAATCAAGGTAGCTGCGGTCTACAAAGTCACTGCAAACCAGTCAGTCACTACTCCATGGCGAATACAGGGTTGGGTTCCAGTGAGCATCTAATCAAAAAATTACCATTAACCGATCAATACATAAACTTGTTTTAGGTTGTTGTTTAAAGATACCTTATTGAGTATATATTGTTAATTCATTAACATTATAACTCATGCCTGAAGTTTACCTAGCACACGTATTTTCTCTGTAAGGCACATCACAGCCTTCTTGAACTTAGGACACCAGGTGACCTTCAGTACTACACTTAGGGGCCATTTTAAAAAATAAAATTGCCAAGACAACCCACCAAGATGTGAGAAACAGCATTGAACATACTGCGAAAAGGCACTTGCTTACAGAACGAGCAGGGAGAGAGAAGGAAGAGCACCACCTGTTCACCTCGGCTGGGAACGTGCACGCTGGCACTGCACTTCTCCCACTCTCCACCCGTGTGTGCCAGCCAACAACCTGAAAGTGCCGCAACTATCGATACTGGAGTCACAGGTAAGTTCCAGCAAGTGGGTGAACGTGAAAGGAGGACTGACTTGACTGTGTGTGATGCACACACACAAGAGAAGGCACCTCACAGCCAGGCGGGGTTTCACTGAAAATCAGTCACTGTTCTGCAGCGGTGGCCAACATTTTTGGCACCATGGGAGGGGGCAGGGGCGTTTGTGTGTGTGTGTGTGTGTGTGTGTGTCTGATGTGAGCAATGGGGAATGGCTGTAAATACAGATGAAGCTTCCCTCACTTGCCCACCGCTCACCTCCTGCTGTGAGCCCTCCCCCCCTCTGCCCCCCCAAGTTTCATATAAGACAATTTTTTCATGGGGGTGGGGGCTGGGGGAAAGGAGGGGTATCAGAGCTCTGTGGCCCAGTCCCTAACAGGCCACAGACTGGTAGGTAGTTGGGGACTGGGGACCGCAGACATAATCTACTACATTAACACAAGAAAAGAAAAAAAGACAGTCTCAATGAATGCAGAAAAAGCATTTAAATCCAACATTCATTCATGGCAAAAACCGTCAGCTAGTAGGAACAGAAGAGAACTTTCTCATCTGATAGAGTACCTACAAAACTTTACTGCCGACATCATACTTACTGGGGAAATAGTGAACACTTTTCCCAAGTCTGGGAATAAGCCAAGGATCTCTTTCATCACTACTTCTTTTCACCCTTGCACTGGACTATCCAGTACAATAAGTCAAGAAACAAGAAATGAGAAAGGCTGGGCAACACAGCAAGATCCCATCTCTACAAAAAAACAAAAAAACTGGCTGGGTGTGGTGGCCATGCCTGTACCCCAGCTACTTGGGAGGCTGAGGTGGGAGGATCACCTGAGCCTGAGAGTTCTAGGCTGCAGTGAGCTGTGATCACTATGAGCTATGAGGTAATGAGACCTTGTCTCAAAAAAAAAATAATAAAATAAAATAAAAAAAGACAGAAAGAAAGAAAAGATATAAAAAAAATTATAAAGAAAAAAGCAAAGCTATTGTTAGCAAATGAAATGATTACGTACATAAACAAAAAGAATCTACAAAGTATTGAAATTAGTATTTTAGCAAAGTCACTAGGTACAAGATCAACTAAAACAATAAACTGCATTTCTACTAGCATAAAGTAGAAAATGAAGTTTTAAAAAATATCCTTTATAACAGCACCAATAAGTAAGATTAATGAAATGCACAAGACTGCTACACTGAAAACTATAAAATACTGCTAAAATTAAAGAGCTTCCTAAAAAATTTCTTTTATATACAATGGAATGTTTAAGTTAAAGATCTTAATAGAAAGGTAAACCATATTCATGGACTGGAAGTACCAACATTGTTAATATTTTATCAGTTCTCTCCCATATTAATCTAAAAATTCAATGCAAGCCTAATCAAAATCCTAGGTTTTTCTTGAGGCAACTGACAAACTAACCTTAAAACCTATGTAGATATACAATGAAAACTTACAAAGTTGGAGGACTCGCACCCCCTCAGACTTACTTCAAAGCTGTAATTGAAACAGTGTCATGATGACTCAGGGTTAGACAAGAGACCAAAGGAACAGAAGCCCCCAAAACACACACGTTACAGACAATTGATTGATCACAAAGGCACCACTGCAATTCAGTAGGGGAGAGAATGGCCTTTTCAACATGTGATGCTGGCGCAAGTGCATATCCACACGGGGAGAAAAAGAACCCTGAGCCCTACCTCGTGCCATACATTAAAAATTAAACTAAGTTGGATCATAGCCTTAAATGTGACAGGAGAACTACCAAAGATTCTAGAAGGAAACATAGAAGAATATCTTCAAGACCTTAAGGGTAAACAAAAACTCAAACACTATACAAACACATTATCATTAAAATAATAAGTTGGGCTTTATTAAAATTAAAGACATTAGTGAATGAGTTCAAGGCAAGCCACAAGCCGGGAGAAAACACTGGCAGTGCACACAGCCAACAAATGACTTGTGTCCAGAACATGTAAACAACTCCTACACATCAGAGAGAGAAAGACAACCCAAGTTAAAAACAGGGAAAATCTTTGAGCAGGCACTTCACAAGAGAATATCCGAACAGCAATAACAACGTTATTACTCATCAGGGAAATGCAAATCAAAGCCACAATGAGGCATCAGCCCACACTCACCAGAAGAGCTAAAACCAACAAGGCAAATACTATCAAACGTTGATGAGGATGTAGAGCAACTGGAACTCCCACAAAGTGCCAGCAAGAAACTCTTGAACCGGTTTATAAACCTTGACGTACGCCTGCCACACTCCCAGCTGTCCAGCAAGCATTGAGTGCACATGTACAACAACAGACAGGCAAGAACACTCAACCCACACCTGGAAACAACCACAATACTGACTAACTGTAGGATGGATATGCAAATGCAGTACATCCAAACAGAAGAACATGACACAATGCACAAGATACACACAACCATGTGAATGTAACACGCAGTGAGAGGTCAGCTTTCGTCCCATGGGATCAAGAAAGACTGGCTGCTCCCCGACAGGGCACACTCATGGTGGGTGAGGTGGAACAGGACAAAGACCCAGATAACAGGTTCTAAGACTGGGGTTCCAGACTGAGATCTACACAGAGGCTTGGGTCCCTGAGGGCATAACTGAAATGAAGGTCCTATGTGTCCCCTCTGACCCTGCCTCTTGAGCCTCCCAGCTTGGCTACATGCTCTTATGCCATCCTATGTCTGCGTGAGCACATCCCACCACCCACAAGCCAACCCTGGCCCAGGAGGATTCCCTCTTCTCTGAGGGTGCCAATCTACCTGACCCCAGCACTTGTGTCTGGGTCTGTCCCTTCCACCCCAATCCCAGCCGCCACACCATCTTGGAAAAGGTTCCTGAGCCAAGAGTGCTGCCCCTGTAGGGATCCAGGGCAAAAAGAACAAGACCCAAGTCAACTGGCAGGTGATTTCCTATCTCAAAGGAGTAGCAGAGGCTTGGCTCTGAGTTTTAGTGGGAAGAGACAGACGCCAAGCCAGGAAAGGGAGTGCCTGGTAGGGCACAGGGAGGCAGCAGAAGGTCTCTCTGCAAGGAGGGCATCTGCCTGGGGACCTATGAGGAGGAACAGCCACCCTGCAGCAGCCCTGGGGCGGGGAAACGAACAGGAAGGGTGGCCAGGGCCAAGGCTGGGCTGCCGGGGGTCTGGCTGCTCACGGTGAAGAGAGCAGACCCTGATGCAGGAACAGGCACTGGCAGACCCACAACAGCCACATGGGCCACGCCACCTCTTCTAACATGGCCTCAGCCACTGAGCCCCAACAGGCTGTGCAGGGCGGGCTCCTGACCAGGGTGGGCCCCTCAGGCTCTCTGTGTGCCCTGCTGGAGTGGGCCTCCTCTGCTCCCGAGCCTACTTACTCTTCTCAGCCTGCCGGTGCAGGTGCAGCTTGCTGAGGTCGGCTTGGAACTGGGGCCCAACCATGATCTCCTGCAAAGGCAAAGGCCCAGGCGTCAGGGCACTGAGGAAGTGTCTGGCCACACATAAGGCAGCCGCCACGGTGCTGCGGGGGGCTCCAGGTGCAGGGCCACTGGCTGGACCCCAGACCCATCTGAGTGATCTGCCCGCTGTCACCCAGCTCTGCAGCCTGAGGACAGGAAGCAGAGGTCTGGGTGTGTGAGAGACTATCCTGACACCTGGCCAGCGGCCCCCAGGCTCCAGGTCTGAGTCCTGGCCCACCCCAGAACCGGGCAGCCCACACCCTCCTCTGAGGAGGGGCACGAACAGCAGGCCCAGCTGCGGTGTCCCAGGCCAGGCGGAGGCCAGAGCCACGCACCTTCTTACACTTGTTGGCGGGAAGAGAGTCCTCCTCGGTGTCGGAGGAGGCAGAAGAACCCGGTTCTTTGTCTTCATCAGCCAGGAAACGAGCTTTGGGAAAAGGGAAGGGCTTAGGTGTGTCTGTGCGCTGTGCAGCCTGGCCCTTGCTCTGCTGCGGTGCTGGGTCTCCCCAGGGTCTCCGCTGGCCACGGCCTGCACACCCCTTTCTCTGGGCAGCGACCCCCCCCAGTCAGCTGGCTACACCCCAGGGCCCCGCGCTCCCAGCCACCAGGGAAAGCTTGCAGAGAGGCAGGCAGCCCCAAGAAAGGACAGCTCTGGGCATGGGATGCTATCCCTGGATCTGCCACAGGAACCAACACATCCCTTCCCCATTTAGACTAAAACCACCACGAGTCTCAGCCCGTGGGCCAGAGCCAGGGGTCTGGGCAGATGCGCCACCTGTGCGGTGCCCTGGGCACACCCCAGCCCCGGCGCCTCCATCTGTACCACTGGTGCCTCACGTGGGCCGCGGAGTGGGGGATGGGGCCAGGGACACCTACAGCCGCTCTGGTGAGGGAAGAGGTCAGAGGCCTCGTGGGAGGTCACAGACGGGGTAAGGTCATCCGCAGAGGACTGCGTCTCTTCCTCCTCCTCTCCTGAAAGCAAATCCTTCGCTATTTGTTCCTTTAACAAGAAAGTAAAGAATATTTTGCACGTTAACAATTTCAAAGCACTAATACCAGTAAAGTCAATGACAGAAGCCTCCCTGGCTAGAGAGCCCTAAGGCTCCCGTGGGCCGTCATTCCCATTCTGCAGAAGAAACTGAGGCTCGGGGACAGGCCAGCCACGGGTACACAGGGGTGGGGTGTCGGGGCAGAGCCCATACTTGACCACCAAAGCTGGGGACAGGGAAAGCTGCCCCAGGCGCCCACGTGGAGCATGTGGCTCTCTCTCTACCTGTGCTTTTGGTTTTAAACTCCCACAGTAAAGCTCTCCCTGACCCATGACCTCTGGGTGAGGGCGTTAGAGGCTGGCCCTGGGAAGTGGGTCACTGGCTCATCTCCCCTCCCAGCTGCTGTCCCTCCATCCACCCAGTCAGAATGATAACTGGCCCGTGGGCAGGGTCTCTCTGTTCCAGCCCCGCGATGGCCATCCTAGCCCTGGGCAGCTGGTCACAGGGAACACTGTAAGCTGGCCTGCTGCTTCCTGACAATGTTTCTATTTGCTCTGGGGCCTCTGTGGTCCTCTCATCAGTGCCCACCCTCCAGAGCAGCCAGGGGCTCCACACGGGCTCCCTACTTTTGCTGAGGGCCAGTTCCAGGAAGAGACCTTGCTCACCTTGTCCAGGGTCATGTCCGGGAGGCTGGGCGCCACATCACCACCCTCGCTCTCCCGTTCTGAGATGGGATCTGACGCCTCATAGCCGTAGAGGGCAAGCAGCTCGTCAAGAGGCATGTCGCTGCTCTGAATGAGGGAGTAGGATAGGGCCCCATCAGGAGGGACTGCTCTGGGGGTTCTGGGCCCCTTCCTCCTGCCTGGGTCCTACTGGCCACCACAACCAGGATCACTGTCGCAACCCACGTGGCAGCATTCAGTAGCCAGACCCAGGCCAGACCTTCACCCAAGAACTCCCTTACGACCCCCAGGAGAGGTGCAGAGGACACACTTGAGCCTACAGGTCACCAGCCAGGGAAGGGTGCAGCCAGGACTAGCGTCCCGTAGGCACAATGCCCGCAGTGCCTCCTTGCACAGGCCTGCGCATGGTTAATTCTAGGCAGGCAAGGATGGCTCAATATTTAACTCTGCTACCACAGCTTGTGACACCAATAAACCAAAGAGAAAAAAACAAATCTGAAAAAGGCATTTGGTAAAATCCAACATCCACTCCCGACTTGGGAGAAAAACACATCAGTAAATACATAAACAGATGCTGCCTCATCAATGCAATGGGGAAGCTGCCAACTTGCACTGGATCAAACGTGAGAGCCAGAGAGACCCCACCACGATCTGGAACAAGAGCACCATGGCTAACAAACACTGAGCCAACACAATAAGGAAACAGAAATGAGGTACTTAATTCCCTGGAAGAAAGAAACACAAACTACGTTATCTTCCTCTCCAGCACTGCTTTCAGACCATTCTCTTTCTCCACTCTCTACTCCTCTGAGGCTAGTGCTGCCTGCCCACACTCCTCCACAACCCCTGGGGGTCATGACTGGCTGCCCACACTCCTCCCTGACCCTTGTGGGTCACAATGGGCTGCCCACACTCCTCCCTGCCCCTGTGGGTCACAAGTGGCTTCCAACTCCCTGGACTTTCCCTCTCATCCACCCAAGATGTCAGCAGCTGCCCCCCCACCCCGCCCCACTCCTGCCCTGACTCATCTTGGGGGACTTCAAGTCCACACAGAAAATCAGCCCTTCCTCAGGGCGGCACCCCAACCTTCTTCCCATCAGAATCAAGTGCCCCCTTTCATTCTCCGGTGGAACCCCATGGACAGAACACACTCAGCGCCACACGGTTCCTGCCCGCACATTTGCTGGGGAGGTAGACACGGTGGTCCAGAGGCCCCTGGTTCCCTGGGAACTTGCCAGGGTAACCCAAGGTGAACCCACTTTCCTGACGGCACCAATGCATTATTTCCGTTTTCAGCTGTGCTGACGCTGCACCGATGGCACAGTCAACAGCCAGCAAGAGGCCAGCGCCAACCTCCCAGGCTGCCACCGTCTTACTCCTCAGAGACAAAGAGAGGTCAGTTTCACTTATGAACATCCTGGATAAAATTAGTAATTTTGTTAAATCTCACCCTGAGCAGATGTTTTGATTTTATGTGTGAGGAAATGGGAAGCACACATAAAGTACCTGCTGTATACCAAAGTAAGGTGGTTCCCCCAAAGCAGCACACTGTGAGACTGAGTGGTGAGGTGGGGGCCACTCTTCTCAGTTTTACTAGGAAGAACAGCTAGTAGACCTCAGCCACCCGGACCTCGGCCGCCCAGACCTCGGCCGCCCGGACCTCGGCCGCCCAGGCCAGCACTGGGCAGACACAGTTTCATACATGAGCCAAGTGGGCTGTTACTTCAATGGAAACGATTGACTGTGCTTGCCACAAAGGTAAAACTAAAGCATTAAAAAAAAAATACTATAATTTTGGAAAACTGAATGTGACGGCATGAACTTAATAAATTCTCTGATTTTCTGATGAGACTACTGGTAATAATAACTGTTATGAGCAACCCTGATCCTCAACATGACTGCATTTGGAGATAGAGCCTTTACGGAAGTTCAGGTTCAAGGGAGTCAAGGGTGTCATGAGAGTGGCGCCCTCATTCAACAGGATTATTGTCCCTGTAAGAAAAAAACACCTTGGCCAGGCACAGTGGCTCAAGTGCGTAATCCCAGCACTTTGGGAGGACAAGGCAGGAGGATCACTTGATGCAGCCTGGGCAACAAGCAAGACCCCGTCTCTACAAAAAATTAAAAAATTAGCCTGGTGCAGTGGTGTGTACCTGTAGTACCAGATGCTGAGTCGGGAGGACTGCCTGAGCTCAGGAGTCCCAGGCTGGGTAACAGAGTAAGATCCTGAAGAAGAAAAACAAGAAAAAGAGAAAGAGAAAAGAAAAAGAAAGAGAAAGAGGAAGAGGAGAGGAGAGAAGAGGAAGAGGAAGGAGGAGAGGAGAGGAGAGGAGAGGAGAGGAGAGGAGAGGGGAGGGGAGGGGAGGGGAGAGGAGAGGGGAGGGGAGAGGAGAGAGGAGAGAGAAGAGAGGAGGGGAGGGGAGGGGAGGGGAGGGGAGAGAAGGGGAGGGGAGAGAAAAAAGGGAAGAGAAGGGAAGGGAGAAGGGAAGGGAAAGGAAGGGAAAAGGGAAGGGAGAAGGGAAGGTAAGGGAAAAGGGAAGGGGAGGGGAAAGGGAAGGGGGAAGGGAAGGGAAGGGAAGGGAAAAAGGAAGGAAAGCGGAGGGAAGGGAGAAGGGAAGGGAAGGGAAGGGAGAAGGGGGGAGAAGGGGAGGGGAGGGGAGGGGAGGGGAGGGGGAGGGGTGCGGAAGGGAAGGGAAGAGAAGGGAGAAGGGAAGGGAAGGGGAGGGGAGGGAAGAGAAAGGAAGGGAAGGGAAAAGGGACGAGAAGGAAAAGGAAAAAGAAGAAGAGAAAAAGAAGAAAAAGAAAAAAGACCAGAAAGCTCACTTGCTTTCTGTCTGCCATGTGAGGACAGAGTGAGAAGGTGGCTGCCTGCAAGCCAGGAAGAGAGCTCTGACCAGAAACCCACTCTGCCAGACCTTCGCCTTGTACTTTTCAAGCTCTTGAACTGCAAAAAATAAATTTCTGCTGTTAAAGCCACCTAGTCTGTGGCATTTTGTTATGGTAGCCCTAGCAGACTGATACGTTAACAAAGTTGCTTTTTGATTTTGTATTGGAAGATATACATGTGAACCAATTATTTTGCAAACAACAGAACAATGCAGAATGTGACCAGATCACACTCGGATAAAGACCCACTCCACCTGCAAGACCAACAGATTTTAACAGAACCCAGCACAAAAGGTTCATTGACACAGTCTTGAATTCCACTCCGCAAATACTCTTTACAAAACTACCATTTGCTGAGTTTTTGGTGTATCCACAGTTATCTGAAGAGGCTGTGGAACACTCCTCCCTTTTCCAACAACAGGTCTGTATTTGAACCGAAGAAACCTACCACGACAGATTAACGTCTGCCATAAAAGACAGCGCTGCATTCTTGTATCTGTTTTTATGTTCAAAGAGATTTGGAAAAATCTCCCTAAGATTTTTCCTTTGAAAAACAAAATTGTTTTTTTATTTTCATAAAAATATATCATTTATATTAACATGTAACCGATTTATTGTTATTGTTAAATGTATTGGTAACTAAGTATTTTTTTAAATGTCAATTTTAACTTTTAATACAGTAAAAAGCAATAGATAAACCACATAAGCAAAGCTCCTGGGGACCCTCAAGAATGTTTACGGGCACAAGGGGCTTAAAGACCAGCACGGTGGTTGGTTTTGGCTGTTGCCACTGGTGGGTCTAGAGCCCTCCAGAGGTACCCAGTACCCCGCTGAGTCACAGCTCCTAGCACAGTGCTCAGAACTCTGCGAGCAGGTGTGAAAGTGGTGCCCGCCAACATGGAACCCGCCTAGGAGGTGAAGCTTGCCCAGGAGAGCCCCACCTCGAGGGCACCGGATCGCTTGGCCCAGTACCTGGGAGATGAAGTCTTTCTCCAGCTCTCCCTCGGGCTTCTCTGGGGACCTCGAGGCCTCCTCGCACCCGTCCCGGATGCTGTAGTCCTGCGACAGGATCTCTGCGAGGTTGAACTGGGGGTCGGCAGAGCCCATGGACACCACTGTGGAAGAGACACCAGCCCAGGTGAGCACCTGCCTAGCGGCTGCAACCACCATACTCAGACTACGGACATCTGGAGCAGGGGAGGCAATGGGGCCCTGCCATGCCCAGGGGCGAAGCCCTTCTGGGCAGCATGTGCGCACTGGCACAAGCAGGTTACTCGACAGGCTCAGCCTCCCTCGCATGGCTCAATGGATGGCAACTGTCGCCAGATCCAGGGTTTCCTCCAGAGAACCAGGATGTGCTCGATGCTGGCTCCCTTCAGGAATAGTCTTCAATAAGCCAAATTTTAAAACAAACCAACAAAAAGGAAACAACTCCTACTCAATCAGTCCAACGCAGAGAGCAGCGAAGCCCAAGGCTCGGGTGCTGGGAGCCTGGGGGTACAGGGCAGGAGGCCCCCAGGGGGCAGTCCCACTGCCTGCACGGCTGCTCAAGTGGGTGTGCACCACTGCAGAGCCCAGGCCAGCACAAGGCCCACGCAGCAGACACCAAGCTGCGGGGGGGCGGGGGACCAGGCACTCCGGGACCACTGGCTCCTTGCAAGAGGAGTCGTGTGGGCAGATGGGAGATGCCTTCTCTGAGGGCCAGGGTGGAGGCTGGTTCAGTTGCTGGAGAGAGATGTGGCCCCACACTGGCCTGCAGCTGGACACAGTGAAGGGGAGCACATGCGCAGAGACCCAGCCCTGCAGCATCACCTCCTCCCCATAGGTCTCTCGCAGGTGCCACCAGGAGAGGCTCGGGACCTTGATCCCAACTGGGTCAGGGGGCACAGGGGACGTCAACAGCCCAGCACCTGCCCCACCTTCTCTAGCCGCGAGGGCCATGAGAACCCTTCCGCACACCACCCCTCCCTGATACTCCAGCAGGCTGACCCAGCCCTCAGCCTCACGCAGGTGTGTGCCTGGGCATGGGCAGGACCTGCCAGGAGAGAGGCACTGTGGTCCTCTATGGGGGTCTCTGAGGACAGTCTGGGGCTGCCTGGCTCCCTACCTTGCTAGAGAAGAGGAAGACCATCCTGACCACTCTGCCTCTACATCTCCACCTGACTGGGTGGAGGCTGGGCCACCCCGGACTCCGGGAGCCAGTGTGCTGGTCCCTGGCTCAGCCAGGCTGAGCAGGGATTCTGTCTCTTACGACCACAAAGGCCCTGGCAGACCTGGGCAGGAGGAAGAGGGCGAGGAAAGGAGGACGGTACCTGCTGTTGTCTGCAAGCCAGGCTCCCCAGGGCACAGGCTATGCGCAAGGCAGGAGGCCACTCGAGGACTCTGCCTCCCCAGCGAAGAGGCCTGTGAAGGAAGAGAGGCAGCGTTAGATCAGCCAGCCCAAAACCCACCGCTGGACCTCACGGCGTGGCGGCCAACAGCAAGCGCTGGTCACAGCCCAGCCCCTGGTGAGCCTCTGCCTCTAGGGCCTGGGGACACTGAGAGCAGGACACGCATGCAGCCACTGCTGGCTATGCCTCTACCAGCAACCTACTCACAGGGTCCAAGCACTCCACTCAGGGCCAGACACGCCCCATGTAACACTAAACACTGCCCACGAGCAGTCCTATGGTCCTGACCTAGGCTACGTGGACGGACCCTGAACACACTGTGCCCTGTGAGAGATGCCAAACACACAGGCCACACAGGGTGTGACTCCACTTACATGAAATGCCCAGAATAGGCAGATCCACAGACGGGAAGTGGATTTGTGGCTGTCAGGGGCTGAGGGAGGGATGGGGAGTGACTGCTGATGGGGACCCGGCTTCCTTTGGGATGATGGAATGTTCTGGAATTAGATAGTGGTGATGGCCGCATGACTGTGAATATATTAAAAACCAATGAATTATATACCTTTTTTTTTTTTTGAGACAGGGTCTTGCTCTGTCACCTAGGCTGGAGTGCAGTGGCATCATCATAGCTCACCACAGCCTCCGACTCCTGAACTCATGCAATCCTCCCACCTCAGCCTCCCAAGTAGCTAGGACTACAGGTGCGCATCATCACACCTGGTTAATTTTTTTACTTTTTGTAGAGACGGGGTCTCACACTTGCTCAGGCTGGTCTCGAACTCATGACTTCAAGCAATCTTCCTGCCTGGGCCTCCCAAAGTGCTAGGATTATAGACGCGAGCCACTGCACCGGGCCTAAATATACACTTTACATGGGTGTATTTTATGGTTTGTAAATTACCTCAAATTTTTTAAAAAAGGCAAACCAAAAACCATTATAACAGCTACCATTATCACAATATTCAAAAGTTTATTAAGAACAAGAAAACTATAGACCAATATCTCTTATGAATATAAACAAAATTCTCAACAAAACAGTAGCAAATTGAATCCAGCAAAATATAAAAATGATTATAAACCATGACCAAGTAGGATTTATTGCAGGGATGCAAGATTGGTTTAACATCCAAAAGTCAATTAATGTAATACACCATATTAATAAAATAAAAAACAAAAACACATCATCTCAACAGACCCATTTAGCAAAATCCAACACCCTTTCATGATAAAAACACTCAACACACTAAAATAGAAGGGAGCTTCTCAACCTGATAAACCCACAGTTACTCCTGTATTTAGTGGGAAAAGACTGGACGCTTCCCCTGGATACCACGGACACGGCTGTGAGGTCCACTCCCACCTCTCCTACTCAACACAATGTCGCAGGTTCCAGTCAGAGCAAGAAAACAAAATAAAAGAATCAAGATTGCTAAGGAAGAACTGTCTCTTGTAGCTGGTGACATGATCTTGCACATGAAAAATCCTAACTAAAAAACTATTCAATGCATTCTGAAACTAGGGAAATGAAAAAAACAAAAAGGCAAAAAAAAAAAAGACAAAAAACCCTACTTAAGCTAATAAATGAATGAGTTCACAAAATCAATATATAAAAATCAATTTTATTTCTATATGCAAGCAATGAACAATCCAAAACAAATTTAGGAAAAAATTCCATTTACAACAGCATCAAAAGAAGTATAAAATGTATAGCGTACTCTGATTGAACAAAGCAGTGTTCAAAGAAATTAAGATCTAAGTAAATGAAAAGACATCCCATGTTCATGGCCGAGAAGACTTAACAGTAAGATGGTGATACTCCCCAGCTGACTTACAGATTAAACACAATCCCTCATCAGACTCCCGGCTGGCTTCTTTGTAGAAACAGACACACTAATTCAGAAACTTAAGGACTCAGAATAGCCAAAACAATCTTGAAACAGAACACTTCCTGATTTTAAAACTTACTACAGGCTGAGCACAGTGGCTCATGCCTGCAATCCCACCACTTTGGGAGGGCAGGGTGGGAGGATCGCTTGAGCTCAGGAGTTGAGACCAGCTTGAGCAAGAGCCAGACCTCATCTCTACTAAAAATAGGAAAAATTAGCCAGGGGTGGTGGCACCTGTAGTCCCAGCTACTCGGGAGGCTGAAGCAGGAGGATCACTTGAGCCCAGGAGTTGGAGGCTACAGTGAGCTGTGATGATGCCACTGCACTCCAGCCTGGGCAACAGAAAGAGACCCTGTCTCAACAACAATAAAAAAACACTTACTACAAAGCTACAGTAATCAAAACAGTGTGCTGCCACCACAGGATAGGCATACAGATCAATGGAATAGAACTGAGACTCCAGAAATAAATTCGCACATTCACAATCAATTGAATTTGGACGAAAGTGTCAAAATAATTAAATGGGGAACGAACAGTCTTTTTAACAAACAGTGCTGACACACCTGGATATCCCTGTGCAGAAGAATGAAGTTGGACTCCTATCTCATAATATATATTAAAATTAACTCAAAGTGGATCAAAGACCTTAAATATAAGAGCTAAAACTATATAACTCTCAGAGAAAAACATAGGGATAAATATTTGTGACCTTGGATTTGCCAATGGTTTCTTAGATAAGACACTAAAAGCACAAGTGACAAAATAAAACAAAAATAAACTGTACTTCATCAAAATTAAAAACTTTTGTGCTTCAAAGGACACAATCAAGAAAGTGAAAAGACAACACACAGAATGGGAGAAAATACAGGCAAATCATGTATCCGGTAAAGGATCTGTACCTAGGATATATACAGAACTTCTACAACTCAGTAATAAAAAGGCAATCCAATTTAAAAATAGGCAAAGGATCTGAATAGACATTTCTCCAAAGAAGACATACAAATGGCCAAAAAGCACACAAAAAGATACTTAATATCATATCAGGGAAAGCAAATAAAACCCACAAAAAGATACCACTTCATAATCAGAGAATGATTATGCTTAAAAAGACAGATAATAGCAGGCATTGACAAGAAGGTGGATGAATTGGAACCCTCATACACTGCTGGTGGAATGTAAAACGGTGCAAACTCTTTGGAAAACAGTCCAGCAGTTCCTCCAAAATTCAAACATAGTGTTATCGTATGACTGAGGTATAAGCTCTTAGGTGCATATCCAAGAGAAAAGAAAACATATATCTACACTAAAACTTATACATGAATGCTCACAGGATTATTCATAACCAAAAAGTGGAAAGAACACTAACGTCCATCAGCTGATGAACACATACACAAAAACAAAACAATGAACCATCACTCAGCCATGAAAAGGAAGGAGGCTCTGACACGGGCTATAATGTGGATGGGCCTTGAGGACATCGTGCTCAGTGAGAGAGGCCAGACACAGAAGGACACACATTGTATGAGTCATTTTATATGAAATGTCTAGAACAGGCAGATCCACAGAGACAGAAAGTGGACTCATGGTTGCCAGGGGCGTGGCGGACGATGTGGTGTTTGAGGAGTTATCACCAAGGAGGGCAGGGTTCCAGGTGATGAAAACATTCTACAACTGGCTGTGGTGGTACCTTCACAGCTCTGTGACTGGACTAAAAACCAATGAACTGTGCGCATTAAAATGGGCAAATTGCATGCTAGATGGACTGTATCTCAGTAAAGCTGTTGCCAAAGAGTAGATTAAAATATTTGATAAAGTTTAAAAACTTGTTTAGTAAGAATTTCAACACTGCTTTCCTGAGTCCTCAAGAAAAACCTCAGAGGTGGTCTAATCATTCTCATGAGAGAAGCAAGCAGACTGAAACTCAAAGAGTCACTTCCAGGCTCACACAAGAGGTACAACTACAAACTCAAGCTCAGGCCGAGCTGACTCAGAAACCCTTTCCAGCCCAGCACTCTACTCAGGAGTCGACCCTTAAACAACTCGGGGCTAGGGGTGCTGACCCTCTGTGCAGTTGAAAATCCATGTATAACTTTTGACTCCCCAAAAACTTAACTGCTGATAATCTCCTGTTGACCAGAAGCCATACCGATAATATAGTCGATGAATGCATATTTGGTGTGTTACATGTATTATATACTGTATTCTTACAATAAAGAGAACAGGAGAAAAAAACGTTATAAAGAACATCATAAAGAAGAGAAAATATATTTACTATTCAGTAAGTGGAAGTGGATCATCATAAAGTTCTTCATCCTCATCGTCTTCGTGTTGAGGAGGTGGTGGAGGAAGAAGAGGGAGGAAGGGTTGGTCTTGATGTTTCAGGGGTGGCTGAGGCGGAAGAAAATCCGCATGTGAGTGGACCCGTGGCGCTCAAACCGGTGTTGTTCAAGGGTCAGCTGTACGTAAATGTACAACAAAGCCATGGGCGGGAGCAAGGAGGCACAGCAAGTCCTGGCCCTGGAGTGCCAAGGCAAAGAGGCTACAGGGACCAGGGTACAGAGACAGATCATGGGGAGGAGGCATGGGCACATCAGGAGCTCCAAGTGGGAGCGACAGGTCCCACCAGCTCTCAGAAATGCAGCCCTGCTGGCGGAGGGCAGCCAGGAGAGGAGAGAAGGGAAGAGGGGCCTGCAGCCCATGGTGGAGTAGGGAGGGGCTGTAGGGACTGGGAGTGGACAAGGGAGGCTGAGCTGGCGCCTGTGGCACCTAGTCCCTGCCCTGGGGCTAGTCCAGGCCCTGTGGGGTAGGGTGGCAGTGAGGCCCAGCCCTGGTCGCTGCTTTTTCCAGAAAACGGCAGGTTGCCACCAGCCCCAGCCCACAACCACATGCGGCCTGAAGTTCTGGCAAGCATACCCTAAGTGACCTGAGATCACCCCTGGCGCTCTCTGGGACCCTCTGGGTAGGGGTAGGGGACGCTCTGGGCAGCCTTTCACATCTCAGCCAGGGGGCTGGCTTTCTGTTCTGGCCACCAAGAGCCCTGACAAACAAGGGGGCTGACGACCACACCAAATGAGGCACCAGTCTAGGTGGCGAGTTGACAACAGCCCCCACAAGCCCAAGGTCCAGAGTAGCAGAGGATGGCACCTGGCCTCAGGCGAGGCAGGGTGCTGGGTCTGAGGAAGAAGTGGCCCTTATCTGACTTGCCATTTAACGGGGAGCTCAGGCAGAGAGGGGCAAAGAGAGAAGCAGCTGAGAATGGCAGAAGAGCTGCCAACGTGGGGGCCCCCCCGGCAGCCTCGGATTCCCAAGTGCACTTCCAGGTGACTCCAGGTTCCTCAAACTTACCAAGGAATACAGAGTCCAGGAACTTCCTTCCCTGCCCTGCCCTAGTGTCTGACGTCCAGGGGCAAGCCTACTCAAAAGCAGATTCTTTCGCTCACTCAGGAACTCGGGTTGTTGCCACCAGAGCTGAGGGCCAGCAAAGCCAAGTGGAAAGAGGAAAAAGACGGGGTGCTGGCCAAATGTATTCCAGGCAGGTATTCCAAAAGGAAGAGAAGGAAGGACAACAGTGCTCTAGAGACACGGTCCCAAAGGAGAGAGGGCCACAGACCCAAGTGTCCCATCAGGGTCTTCTGGGAGTGGAGGCAGCAGCAAGCTGGTCGGCATAAAGACTGCAGGTGGCCCTTCTCCCCTGGCAGCCTCTACTTCCCGCTCACCACCCTTCAAAGCAGAAGCCAAAATAACACAGTGGCTACACCCACACCTCCCATCATCCCACAATCTCTCCCTCCAGCGTGAGGATGTTGAGGCGCCTGCCCTGAGAGATGGGGTTCTTCTCCCTCTCCCCACGAATCCGGCCAGGCCTGTGACTGTGGTGGAAAGGATGCTATCTGACTTCCAAGGCTAGGCCATAAAATACGATCCAGTTTCCATCTGGTATCTTTTGGGACACTCTTGGACCTGGTCGCCATGCCGTGAGGAAGCCCAAGGCACATGGAGAGGCCACATGCAGGTGTCCCAGCCAACAGCCATCGACAGCCAGCTGTGAGTGAGGAAGCCTTTGCTGCAACTGCAGCCCTAGTCGCCAACTGACCACAACCGCATGAGGAACCCTGAGAGAGAACTGCCTCGCCGAGCACAGTCAACCCTCAGACTATTAAAGATAATAACAAAACGATTGTTGTTGTTTTAAGAAACTGAGTTTTTGTTGTTTTTATTAATAAGGAGGGCCTCACTCCATTGCCCAGGCTGGAGTGCAGTGGCGCGAACACAGCTCACTGCAGCCTCGAACTCCTGGGCTCAGGCAATCCTCCTGCCTCAGCCTCCCAAGTGGCTGAGACTATAGGTGCACCATCGACCTGGCTGAAACTCAGTTTTGAGGTGATGTGTTATGCAGCAACAGTTCCTAAGAGTAATCCTTGACCTTCCCTCCCACCCACATCCAGCTAAGGGGGCTGGCTCCTCACTGGACTGCCCCAGCATCTCACTCCTCCACTTGACCAATGTGCACGGAGTGGGCGCCTACTCCGGGCCAGCTAAGGCAGCAGCATGCTAGTTAACCCGAGGAACAGGTTCCGCCTGTCGCCCACACAGAGTTACTAGTTTGGTTTCGGACACAGATAACAAGTGGATGTGTACGGTACTGAGAGGAGAAAACAGGGTGAGGGGCTATACAACTAGGGGTCAGGGAAAACCTCTAAGGGGCCTGAGGGGATGCAGAACAGGTGGCAGGTGGCACCCAAGGGGTAGAGAGCACCAGAAAGTGGAAGGAGCCCAGTGGGACCACACATCAGGGCTGGGGTTGTGGTGAGGAGCTGCATTTTACCCTGAGGACAATGAAAAGCCATGGAGAGTTTTAAACAGAGCAAAAGGTGATGTACTCAGGTTTTTAAAGGATTATTCTAGCATCCCTGAAACAGTGTGATGCACTCCCTTGTCTTCCACAGTGATGCCGATGATCATTTTGAGATGACAATATGATAATAAACCAGCTACTACTCATCTAGTGCTATTAGGTTATAAAAGACCATTTTTATGGGTTAAATACAGCTAAATATCAGCAACGTCATAAGGTTCAACTTCTATGGGCAAGCCACTGTAGGAACATCTCATGAGACTGCTCAGTTCTGAAGATAGACCATTAACTTCCCATTTTAGAGATGAGGAAACTGAGGTTCTGAGTCGTTTGGCAACCTGCCTGAGGTCACACAAACAGGAGGCTCCAGAGCCAGAAGAGGCCTCCTGGGCAGAGGCTGGCCATGGCTCAGCATCCGCACACTTGGTCCTTACTGGACCCCATGGCTCTCTCTCTGACCAGACTCTAAATCCCTTTGGGACAGGCCCTGTCTATCCTGGCCTTTGGCGAGACCCTCAGGGCCTAGCACGGAGGGGAACCTCTTTAGAAAATCAAACTCACTCCACAGCACCACCCCAGGTGTAGAACAGGGTAACAGAAGCACCCAGACAACTAGATGAGTGACCATATGGGAGCTCGGCACAGGGCAAGGCAGCTTTCAGGGGAGGCCAGCTGGGGGGGTGACCCACGCGTCCAGGACACACAGCTCCCTGACAGGCCATGTGGCTGCCCAAATGCCACCTCGCTCCCAGGGGCCGTGCCTGAGTTGGAGCACACCAGACACACACACCCACTCGACCGCCATGCCCCTACAGGATCATCAGGAAACCTGGCTTCTGCTTCCGATGCTGGATGCCAGCCACCATCCTCATGAGAACTCAGTTTCCCTAAATGCACTCCCCTCTCTCCCCAGGAAGGAGAGCTAACTCTCTAAGAACCCTCTGGATCCAGCCACCCAGCACAAGGCAGGAACTGGCTGGTGAGGCCTGGCCTGGCACCAAGTCACCTACACCCTCTTTGGCACAAACACAGCCTGTTGATGCCCCAAGAAGGTCACTGGTGGGAGAGAATGGCCAGTTCCGCCTTTCACGACGCCTACCCATGTTGTACCAAGACACAAACACTCAATGTGGCCCCATGACCAGGCCAGATTTCCAGTCCCATCTTCCCACCAAGCAGCTGGGCCTCGCTGGGAGGGCACCTCATCCTCTCTGGGCCCCAGCCACCCCACTCATGAGGTAAGGACCAGCTCCTGAGTCTGTGGACCTGTCAACTTCTGTGTGCACACAGCAGTCATGCACTGAGTAAGAGTCACACTCATCGAGCCCCTGTCCCACGCTACACCTGCAACTACACTTATCTCGTTTCATCTTCACCAGGACCCTATGAGGTAACAGCAGTCACCCTTCAGAAATCAAAAAAAGCTCCAAAAGTGAAAGTTTTTTTGCTCCTAGTTTGATCTGACATGAAGCTGCCTTTCTTGATCCTGGACAGTCCTAGGTGAGTTTGATCAAACATTAGGGTGCAAAACCCCACAGATCCTCAGATCGGAAAAATTCTGGATTCCAAAGCACAGATAGCCCCAAGGATTTCGGGTAAAGGGGTCTCGGACTTGCTTTATGGACAGAGGAGGCTCGGAGAAGTAACTTCATGCTCCGCACAGGCTGATCTAACTCTGCCCTGACATCAGCCCCAACGCTCTCTAGGCCCCAGAAGACCCACCCACCCGCCGTGCCTGGTTTACCCGAGACGGGTCCCAAGTCTGGTGTTCAAATCCCGCCCAGGGTCTGACCTGACCCCCGGGGGGCTCGCGGGAGGGCCGAGGCTCCACGGGTCCAGCCCGGTCCCGACGGGGAGCGGCCACGGCACTCGGCAAAGTTGGCAAAGGCGCAGGGGAGGCTGTAGGGCCGGGGCCGGGGCCGGGCCATGCCGTGCGCCCACCCGCAGCCCCTGGCTCAAGACCCCCGCCCCGACCCCTCCCCTCCTGTCCGCTCCTCCGGCTCCCCAGCCCGCTCCGCGCCGCCGCGCGTGCGCACTGCGACCCGCGATGTGGCAGCGGGAGGGGGGGGGCCGGGCCGGGGGCGGCCGCCGACGAAGCCCAGCGCCCCTCGGGCCCCTGACGCGCCAGGCGCCCCGGGCCCGGCCTCGGAGCTCCGAAGCGGGGGTCTCCGCCCCCGGGGCCCCCGAAGAAGCCGAGCCCCGGCGGCGGGGGGCACGGGCACGCGGGGGCGGGGGGCAGGCTCCCCCGGCCCGCTCACTCACCTCCGCCATGGCCGTGTGTGCGCGGGAGGCGGCGGCCGCGCCGGGATCCCCGGATGCGGCGCCGCGTGCCCATTGGCTGAGGCTCCTGGGGGCGTGGCCGGGGCGGGCCTGGAGGGGGCGGGAGCGGGCCCAGGCGCGTAGTAGGTGCGCGGGCTCGTGGACCGGCGCTCTCTATGTGCTGGGGTCCCTGCTGGGCCCTGGCCGTGGCCTTGGCCGTGGAAGGTGGAGGATGTTGTTAATAAAAATACTGAGCCCTCATAACCACACCTGCGTGGGGAACACGTGGTCCCACGTGATCCTTCTGCGCCTGTGTCTACACTCTGTTAGCACCTGAGTTACAGAGAAGGAAACTGAGGCCCCTCACCCAGTGCCTCGGTGATGGAGCAGGAATTGGAGTCTGAGCAGCGCGGTTCTGGTACTTCCTGCACTTTTGCATCAGTGATGACCAAATTAGTGTGCCAAGGAGTCAGTTGGGGAGCTTCCGAGAATGAACCCGGAAAAGAGCTTTGAGAAACGTGGCTACCCTATATTAGGGAGCCAAAGTACTGACTGGAACAAGAGAGGTGGGGTTTGAACCCACAGCCATTGGGCTCAGGAGTCCATTGTTTTTGCTTTTATTAAATTAATTGATTAAGTATTTGTGGAACACTTGCACATACTGATCCTGTGCTAGGTGACGGGGAGGGTTTGAACAAGACAGTCCTAAGGCCTGTGTTCAGGGCTCTTAGAGTGGGGGAGCGGAAGGCAGGGATTCACCACACTTTAAAAAATGCAATGATTTTATCCACTCATTCGGCAGGTGCACTGTGGTCGTTTCCCTCCCTATCTTCAAGAAACATTACTCAGCAATCACCATATGCTCTGAGCTAGGTGCCCAACCTCCTTGAAACTCATTTTATTCTTGTACTTGATCATTCTTGATCAAGTACTTGATGATTCTTATTCTTGATCATTCAAGATGATCAGGATGGTTTTTTTAACCTTTCACTTCTGAATGCCTGTCCAGGTCTGGACGTATAAGTACTCAATGAATGTTCTTTAAATTATTTTTCATCATTAAAACTCAAGAGAGTTTTAGGGGCCAGGGTCTCCTGCTTACCTCTGACCACCCAGGAAGCTCTTCTTGGCACCCAATATCCCAGTGCTGGCATGGAAGGGTCTGCAACAGCTGGTCAGCTTGGCCGACAGTTCTTCCAGCTCTGGCCAGGCTTGGGACTGTCCCTTGACGTCTTCCTCAGTGTGCTCCTTCAGGAAGGTTGCTTTGGATCATTTCCAGTGGGTCGAGTGCAAACACAGCACCCAACCTGCTGATGTGAACACTCGCTCATGGGAAAGACTGAGCACAGGAACATTTTGCTCCCTCATCCCTGCATTGCCCGCCTTCAACTTTAATGACAGGTGGTAAACACGCTCTCTGCAGGCCCATGTCGTATGCGGTCAGGTGAATGTTTGAAACCCCATATTCACAATCTGCTCCCAAATTAATGGGTCTCACTTCCACATCTTCCCCTCTTCCTCTTGGGTTCCTGTGCGGTAGTTAGGTGCTTGTATCCTCCACTGCCATGGTGGGCTTTGTCTTGTAGTGCGTGGGCACTCCACAGAATGCCAGCTGCAGAACAGATGGGATTCTCCCCTGAAGTTCTAAACCCTAAGACAGAAGAGGCTTGCTTAGAAACGGTGTTGTTCCTCAGGCACACACCCTTCCGTTAGCACCAGGTAACTTCATTCAGCAAAACAAAATGATATTCTTAGAAAAAAATCTAGGAGGGGATAACCAAATACAAAAAATACAAAAATAAAATCACCTGCCCAAGACCATACAGTTTGTCAGGACCATGTCCTGTGTGTGGCTCACCACTTTCCAGGCACTGGGTAGAGAGGGTGGCATGGCATGGGTCAGTGAGGCTGAGTTACCCAGGGCAGAGAGGAGATAGCACAGCCCCTTCAACTTTGAGGCAACATATGCTGTTCTTTACATTATTGAGTGACTAAAAGTCCTCAAAGAACTTATACTCTGGTAATAACTTTGGATTCTCAGACTCATGGCTCAGGATCTGACGCTCGGTAGGCTCTGAAAAAAAATACTTGCTGATGGGTTGGCCCAAGCCAGTCAGCACACAGCACTGTCATGACCCAGCAGCTGGTTCTGGAGGGACCCAACCAGAGCCAATGACGTGTGAGACTTTGTCTAGGGTCTCAGAGAGAGTGAAGAAGCTCTTTCCCACTGTGGTTGGCTGAATAACAGCCCCCAAGGACATCCACATTCTAATCCCTGGGACCTGAATACACTATGTTCCCTTACATGGCAAAAGGAATTTTTGTCAAAAGGTGGGGTTTAAGGTTAAGGACCTTGAGATGGGAGATCATCCTGGATTATCTGGGCGGCCCAACGTATCACAGGGTCCTCATCAGAGGAGACAGGAGAGTCAGAGTCAGGGGAGGAGACGTAACAGTGGAAGCAGGGGATGGAGCAATATGATGGCAGGTGGGAGGGACCACAAACCAAGGCACATGGGCAGCCTCTAGAAGGTGGAAAAGGCACGGGCACAAAATCCTCCCCTGGCATCTCCGGAAGGAGCCAGGCCTGCCTGCATGTCAACTGCAGCCCAGTGAGACTTAGTTAGGACTTCTGGTTTCCAGAACCAGAAGAGAATAAATTTAAGTTGTTTTAAGCCATGAAGTTTGTGGTGATTTGTTACAGCAGCTGTAGGCAGCTCATGCAGCCTGGGTGGACTTTGGGTGGGCTGAGATTGGGAACAGCAGCAGCATCTGGGGGCACAGGCCAAGGCCCGTCTGAGAGAGCCAGCAGAGGGGACAGAATTGAGTGGCAGCAAAGGGAGCAAAGTCCCAGCTTGCTATGAAAATTTATGGGCAAGTTTTTATGTGAATAGCCCTAGGAAAATAGTGTACAATTCAAATGTCCATCAACTGTTGAGTGAATAATTCAAATGTGGTCTAAAATGGAATATCACTCAGCCACGAAAGGGACGAGGCTCTGACACAGGCTACAGCATGGATGGATGTTGAGGACATCGTGCTCAGTGAGAGAAGCCAGACACAGAACACAGTGTGTGACTCCATTTATATGAAATTTCCAGAACAGACAGATCCACAGAGATGGGAGGTGGATTTGTGGTTGCCAGGGTATGGGGGTGGAGGGGAAGGGGAGTGACTGCTGATGGGTACAGAGTTTCTTCCTGGGGAGACAAAAATGTTCTGGAACTAGATAAAGGTGATGGCTGGAAAACTGTGAATGTACACTACTAAATTGTACACCATAAAGGGATGAATTTTATGGTCTGTGAATTATATCTCAATAAAAATGGTAGTGACATTTACTGAGATGGGCAAGGTTGAGAGAGAAAAGGGTTGTGTGTCTATTGGGGGCAAGAATCAAGAATTCTGTTTTAGACATGTTAAATTTGAAATGTCTGTTAGAAATCCAAAACACATAGCTTATCTATAACTGCAGCTTGCATTGGTCTGTTCTGTTGCTTATAACAGAATACTCAAAATGGGGTAATTTATAAAGAAAAGGAGTTTATTTCTCACAGTTCAGGAGACTGGGAAGTCCAAGCTTGAGGGGCCATATCTGGTGAGGCCTTCTTGCTGCTGGGGACTCTCTGCAGAGTTCCAGGGTGGCACAGGGGAGCAGCACATGGCGAGGGGGTCCAGCGAGCTAAAGTGCTAGGTCAGGTCCCTCTTCCTCTCTCTTATAAAGCCATCATTCCACTCCCATGATAACCCATTAATCCATGAATGGATTAACCCATTCATGAGAACAGAGCCTCTCAACACTGCCACATTGGGGCTTAACTTTCAGCATGAGTTCTGGAGGGGACCACCAGTATTCAAACCTCAGCACAGCCCTTTTGCCCTCTCTCGACAAAGAAGAGGTGCAGTCTGTCCCCGCCGTGCTGTGCACCCACCCCCATACCTTCTCAGCAACCTTTGTCTCCCCACCCCCCAGCCCCTTACCCAGTGTCCCCCCTTGTTTTGTAAACATGCTCTGATCTTCTCCACTCAATAAGAATGAAGCTCTCCCTGCTGCATGTTCCCTTGGAGACACCACCTGGTCACTCTCCTTGACCAGCTTCTTTTTTTTTTTTTTTGTTGAGACAGAGTCTCACTTTGTTGCCCAGGCTAGAGTGAGTGCCGTGGCGTCAGCTTAGCTCACAGCAACCTCAGACTCCTCGGCTTAAGCGATCCTACTGCCTCAGCCTCCCAAGTAGCTGGGACTACAGGCATGCGCCACTATGCCCGGCTAATTTTTTTTTTTATATAGATTTTTAGTTGTCCATATAATGTCTTTCTATTTTTAGTAGAGACGGGGTCTCGCTCAGGCTGGTCTCGAACTCCTGACCTTGAGCAATCCACCCGCCTCGGCCTCCCAGAGTGCTAGGATTACAGGCGTGAGCCACCGCGCCCAGCCTGACCAGCTTCTTGAAACAACTGTCCACACCCACTGTCTTCATCTCCCCAGGCCACGCCAACCTGTGCCACAAAGCACGTCCCTCAGGTGCCCAGTGATCCCTATGGCCCAAAGCTGGGGGCATCTCAGCCCTCGATCCTCTCCAGTTCCAAGTGCCTGACACTGATGGCCGTGCCTCCTCCCCGACTGTCCTACAGCTCTACATGCTGCTTCCAGGCTCCCTGGCTGGTCATTGTCTTCCGCCTGCCCACTGGGTGTTGGAACCAGGCCTTTTCTCCCTGCTCTCTCCTCTCCCCAAGTGAGTTCATGTATTCCTTCCTTTGCTCACACCTGCACTGACCTGTGTCTACACCTACACCTGTGCCTGCATCTACACCTGTGCCTGCACCTAGACCTGCACCTGTGCCTACACATACACCTGCTCCCACATCTGCACCTACACCTGTGCCTGCATCCACACCTGTGCCTGCACCTACACCTGCATCTGCACCTGTGCCTACATAAATACCTGCTCTGACATCTGCACCTACACCTGTGCCTGCACCTACACCTGTGCCTGCATCTACGCCTGTGCCTACACCTACACCTGCATCTGCACCTGTGCCCACACAAACACCTGCTCCTACATCTGTACCTACACCTGTGCCTGCATCTACAGCTGCATCTACACCTGTGCCTGCACCTACACCTGCATCTGCACCTGTGCCCACACAAACACCTGCTCCTACATCTGTACCTACACCTGTGCCTGCACCTACACCTGCATCTGCACCTGTGCCTACACATACACCTGCTCCAACATCTGCATCTACAGCTGTGCCTGCACCTACACCTGTGCCTGCATCTACACCTGTGCCTACACCTACACCTGCATCTGCATCTGTGCCTACACATGCACCTGCTCCCACATCTGCACCTACACCTGTGCCTGCATCTGCACCTGTGCCTACACATACACCTGCTCCAACATCTGCACCTACACCTGTGCCTGCACCTACACCTGTGCCTGCATCTACACCTGTGCCTACACCTACACCTGCATCTGCATCTGTGCCTACACATGCACCTGCTCCCACATCTGCACCTACACCTGTGCCTGCATCTATATTTATACTGCCACATCTTCAGAATAACTCACAAAGTATGTCTCAGCCCAGGTCTCCTCTCTGAATCTCAGAAGAGTGCTCCCAACTGGTGTAGGTGCAGGTGTAGGTGTAGTTACAGTTATAGGTATAACTGTAGGTATAGGCACAGGTGTTGGCGTAGGTGTAGGCTCAGGAGAAAGTGTGAGTGCAGGTGTAGGCACAGGTGAAGGTGTAGGCATAGGTGTAGGTGCAGGTGTAGGTGTAGTTACAGTTATAGGTGTAACTGTAGGTATAGGCACAGGTGTAGGCGTAGGTGTAGGCTCAGGTGAGTGTGAGTGCAGGTGTAGGCACAGGTGCAGGTGTAGGCACAGGTGCAGGTGTAGGCATAGGTGTAGGTGCAGGTGTAGGTGCAAGTACAAGCAGAAGTGTGGATGCAGGTGTAGGCACAGGTATAGGTACAGGCACAGGTATAGGTTCAGGTATAGATGCAGGTGTGGGCACAGGTGTAGGCACAGGTATAGATGCAGGTATAGGTTCAGGCACAGGTGTAGGGTCAGGTGTAGCTGCAGGTGTAGGTTCGGGCACAGGTACAGGTGCAGACGTTGGTGTATATTTTCCCTTAGAAATGTCAAAGCACCTCCAAACCCAACAGTTTTAAAAATCATTCGTCACCCTCCCCCATGATTACAAGAAAGGGTTCCCTATCAGTGAATGGTGATACCATCCCTAAGAAACAGTGTTCTCCCCTTCTTCCTGCACACCCCACACCTGATCATTTGTTGCACCAGTTTGACACGACTTCCTAAAGGTCTCTCAAATTCAGCCCTGTCACTCTACCTCCAGGCTACAGAGTAATTGAGAGTGACAGACTGTCTGTCAGACTGTCTGTGGGTCTGTGGTTGGCAGAATAATGCCCCAAGGACATCCCTAACCTAGTCCCCAGGACCTGTGGACAGGCCACCTCTCACGGAAAAAGGGACTTTTCCCTTGTGATTAAGTTGAGGACCTTGAGATGGGAGGTCACCCTGGGTGACCCGGGGGCCTGGTGTCAGCACAGGGTCCTCGCACGAGGAGGCAGGGGGGTCAGAGGCAGAGAGATTGGAAGACGCTGCGCTGCTGGCTCTGACGGGGGAGGAAGGGCCCCGAGCTGAGGGATGCGAGCAGCCACTAGACGCTGGGGAAGGCGGGAGACACGTTCTCCGCTGGAGCCCCCAGGAGGGACCAGCCCTGCCACACCTTGATTTTATCCCAGTGAGACCCACTTTGGACTCTGACCCTAGAACTGTGACAGAATAAATATGTATTTTTTTAAGTCACTCTGTTTGTGGTCATCTGCTGTACCAAAGTACCATAGACTGGGTGGCCTATACACAACAGACGGTTCTTTCTCACGGTTCTAGAGGCTGGAAGTCCAAGATTAGGGTGAGGCCTCCTCATGGTTGCACACTGCCCATTTCTGTGTCCTCACACAGTACAGGGGGGCCAGGGGCATGTCTGGGGCCTCTTTCACAGAGATGTCAATCCCAGGCATGAGGGCTCTGCCCCCAGGACCTCCCCAGGGCTCCACCTCCTAAGACCATCCCCTTGGGGTGAAGATTTCAATATATGAATTATGGAGGGACACAAATGTCCAGACCACAGCAGGGACTGTGGGTCTTTTCCTGACCTCCTGAGCCTCAGTCTCTACTTCTGTAAAACAGGACACTTCGAGTCCTCCACCACCAAGTCACTGTAAAGATCAGTGAGTCATGCAGTGGCACTAGCTGGTTTTATTGTGGGCATCGTTGTGACTTGGAGGTGTGTGTGGATGCCCAGGAGGCTGGATAAGCAAGGGTGGATGTGAGGGGTCCAGAGGGAAGATTCTGAAGTTGGGGGGGCTGAAGTCTAACTCCAGAGGAGATCAAGATGGTCGACAAAAATGATTTGGGAAACAAAAGGGCTGTACAAATCACAGGTTGAATGTGAAAATAAATATTATTATTCCTCCTCACCATTCTTTTGGCCTTCCAGCCTGCCCACCCTCCTCCAGGCCAAAAGCTCAGAGCAACCACATACACAGGGTTAGGATGCACTTGGGTGTTTACTGGGCGCAGAGGGCTCAGAGGCTGGTCATACTTTTTTGGTGATGCTCTTGGGGGTGGCAAGCTCATAGAGGCGCGGAGATGCCTGGGCCACCAGGGAGGCCGGGGAGATGTGATAGGGGTTGTAGCCCTCGTTGAGCTCCTTGCGCACTTTGGGCTGGGCCAGGGAGATGATCCGGGGACTGGCTACCGCCTTCTTGGTGACTTCTAGTACCTCCCAGCGAGGATCTCGGTCAGGAACGCACTTGTCCGACTGGGCTTTGGGCACTAAAGGGGCAGGAGAGAGAGACAGCACCAGAGCTCAACCCTCTCAGCCACAGCACCCAGTTCAAAAGACCTATGCACCGGCGGAAGAATGGAGAACCAAAGCATGGCCAGCCGTGTAGTGGAACACTACTCAGCTGTGACGAGGAAGGAGGCTCTAACACAGGCCATAGTGTGGCGAACCCTGAGGACATCGTGCTCAGTGAGAGACGCCAGACACAGAAGGACACACAGTGTATGACTCCATTTATATAGAATTTCCTGAACAGGTAGATCCACAGAGACGGGACATGGATTCGTGGTCACCAGGGGCTGGGGAGAGGCAGGGAAGTGACTGCTGATGGGGAGATGGTGGCACATCCTGTGTACATACTAAAAGCCATTGATCCGTACTCTTTATTTTATTATTATTATTATTTGTTTGAGACAGAGTCTCACTTTATCGCCCAGGCTGGAACACAGTGGCATCATCACAGCTCACTGCAGCCTCCCACTCCTGGCCTCTATCGATCCTTCTGCCTCAGCCTCCCAGAGTGCTGGCATTACAGGCTTGGGTCACCTATACTTTAAAAGGGCAAATAACAAAGAAAAAAACATTTCAAGGCCGGGCACGGTGGCTCACGCCTGTAATCCTAGCACTCTGGGAGGCCGAGGCGGGAGGATCGCTCGAGGTCAGGAGTTCGAGACCAGCCTGAGCAAGAGTAAGACCCCGTCTCTACTAAAAATAGAAAGAAATGATCTGGACAGCTAAAAATATATATAGAAAAAAATTAGCCGGGCATGGTGGCACATGCCTATAGTCCCAGCTACTTGGGAGGCTGATGCAGAAGGATTGCTTAAGCACAGGAGTTGGAGGTTGCAGTGAGCTAGGCTGATGCCACGGCACTCTAGCCTAGGCAACAGAGAGAGACTCTGTCTCAAAACAAAAACAAATATTAAGGGAATGAACAAACAAACAAACAAAAGACCCCATAAGCAAAGTTAAAAGACAAGACACAGACTGGGAAGAAGTTATTTTGTAAAGTGTTCAACAAAGGATTAGTAACCATCTTATATAAAGAGCTGCTCCAAATCTATAACCCAGAAAACCAGGCAGCAGGAAAATGGGAAAACGATATGTTAATAGAAGAGTAAACCTGAATGGCCAATTGACTTCTCTGGCAACTGTGGCCAAGCACAGGGGATACACAGTGAATTTTCCCAAGCCTGTGACCTCGGGGGCCTGGCACAGAACAGACAGACACATAAATATGCCGTAAGTATGTCAGAAGGCTCACAGGTACCCAGAGGTGGGCTCAGGTTGTAGGACACAATGGGGCACTCAGAGCAGCCTCACGAGTGGGAAAATGTGAGCCCAGCCCCAATGGAGGTGGAGGTGCAGCGGTCAGGCCTGCAGGAGTCTGGGCTCCAGTGTTTCGGGCAGAGCGAGCGGCCAGTGCAGGAAGGGGGAGCCCTGGGAGGCCGCGTGCATGCAGAGGGGATCCAGTCAGAATCTGGCAAGGCCCCACTGGCTACCCCGTGGGAAATGGGCTGCAGCAGGTGAGGGCAGCCCCGGGCCGGGCAGGCAATGGAGCTTGGCCAGGTGGGGGACCGTGGGGCATGCAGCTGTGGGTCCCAGGTTTCTGAAAGTGGAACCCGGGGGGTTTCAGGACAGATTGGATGTGGATGTGAGAATGGGCAGAGACAGGCCAGGAGGAGACATGGGGCCCCTGGCACAGCGCCTGGAAGGATGCAGGTGTGAGCTGGAAGGATGCAGGTGTGAACTGAACCCGCCCGCTGCACACTCACGGCTGCATGCACTGGCACATCCTGTGTGGACCCCTGGGGGACACAGCAAAGTGCATTACCTTCGGGTGGTGGCATTAGAGGTTATTTTTACTTTCTTCGTTATGCTTTTGGGTATTTCCCAAAGTCTCTACAATTAGTACATATTCCTTTTGTCATTGGGGGAAATGGGCACTTAATTTGTTCTAAAGGAGGGGCACAAGGCCAACAACCTTGATAAAGCTGCCTTGAACCTCGGCTCAGCTCTCTAGCCCCTGCACGCAACCCTCCCTGCTAGGAACCCCCTCAGACAATACCCTCTGCTTCTGGACCATACCCCCTCTAATTTCTGCTTCTCTTCCCTGGGAAGATGTTACTTCTGCCCACTTCCAGACAGGGCTTAAACTGTCCACAGGGACTTGGACAAGGGTATCCTAAGGAACTGAGCCCTGGGGACCTCCTTACTGGCCAAGTGAAGGAGGCGGTTGTAGTCTGACGCGTGCGGCCTGGGCTTTGGCATGGGGTCCCACTCTTCCAGCAGGGTGGCCTGGGCTCTGGGCTTTGACAACCGGAGGATCCGTTGACTGGGGACGGCCATCTGGGCTGCCCTGGACACCCGGGACACCTGGAAACAAAAGCAGAGTGAGGGAGTAAAACAGCCCACGACGCCTAATGGGTCCTGAAGCAAAAAGACCCCATAAACAGCACCGAGACCAGAGACTTACTGGGAAGAAGCTAGTTTGTAATGTGTTCATCAAAGGATTAGTAGCTATCATATATAAAGAGCTCCTCCAAATCAGTAATTCTAGAAACCAAAAATGAGCTAGGCAAATGACGTAGGAGAGTAACCCTAAATGGCCAATAATCCTTTCTTTGACTAGGGAAATATAAATAAAAACAACAGAAGACCACTCCACGCCCACAAATTTGGCAGAAATGAAAAAGTCTGACATCAAGCCCTAGTGAGAATGTGGGAGAAGAGAAACTCTAATGCATGGCAGGTAGGAGAGTAAGTTAGTACAAGCACTTTGGAGAGCAACTTGTCCACCTCAATTAAAGTCAAACATGTGCACACTCGATGACCACGACGTACAAGAGACTCCCACTCCTGATCGGAGGAAACGAGCACAGTGATGTGCACTGCCACTTACTTACCACGCACATCCCAGAAACCAGCCAGCTGCCATCAGCTGGGGACTGCGTGGGCTAATTGTGTATATTCACATAACAGAATGCAACCCAGCAGGAAAACTATTTTTGCTTTCTTTTCTTTTCTGTCTCTTTTTTTTTTTTTTTGGAAACAAGGTCTTGCTCTGTCACCCAGGCTGGAGTGCAGTGGCGTGCTCATAGCTCACAGCAGCCTCCAACTCCTGGGTTCAAGCGATCCTCCTGCCTCAGCCTCTCAAAGTGCTGGGATCACAGACATATGCCACCGTGCCTGGCTGAGTATTGTGATATTAAGGAATTATTGTTAATTTTTTAGCGTGTTCATTGTTATTGTGATTGTGTTTTTTTAAATGTCCTTGTCTGTTAGAAATACATACTGAAATGTTTATAAGAGAAATTGTATGACATCTGGATTTACTTTAAAATTTTTAAAAGGTGTACTCCAGCAAATAACCACATGGAAAAATGCATCAACATATTATTAGGGAAATGCAAATTAAAACCACAATAAGAAACCACTACACACCCATGAGAATGACCGAAACTTAAATGAATGTAAATGAACAGACAGACAAAGGGACGGACACCAACTGCTGGTGAGCACGTGGACAGCTAAGCCCTCACACACTGCTGCTGCACGTGAGCAGTGGAACAGCAACTGTTGGTCAATTTCTTAAAAAGTCAGACATCCCTAACAAGTAGGAAGTCCCACTTCTGGCTATTGACCCTTGAGATATGAAAACTCGCCACCACAAGACCCTGTACACGAATATTCAAAGCAGCTCTATTTGCAATGATCCAAAACTGGAGACGACCCACACGTCCTTCCAAGGTGGGCGAACATGCTGCAGCACAGTGTCCAATGGGACAGGACCCAGCAAGGAACAGGCATGAACTACGGACACAGGAGGGTCTCACAGGCACCGTGCCAAGGGAAAGAAGCTGGGCTCAAGCCACAGGCTTTGTGGTCTTGCTCACACGACACTCTGGACAGGGTGGAGAACACATCGGTGGTTGCCAGGGGCTGGGGGAGCAGCGAGAAGAAAAAGCTTTCCACTGGGTGAGAGATTAGAGATTTGAGTCAGAATAGACTGAACTTTTAACAAAATACCTGAAATGAGATTGTTCTAATGCCTGAGTGTGGGCAGGAAGTGTTGGGATCCACTCTGAACCGACATGGCCAGGGAAGGATGACCCCTGAGCTGGTCTGCAGATGGTGCGAGGCGAAAATGCAGTTTTCCCTGAACGAGGGCTGGCAGGTCCTGCTCGTGCAGCACTGCGGTAATGCTGGTCTTGCTCTGGTCCCCCGGGGTCCCCCGACTCCTAAAGGCCTCGTTCACCGCCCACACCTTTCCCAGCCATGGAGGGTGGGTGCGGGTCCCAGGGAGCACAGGAGCCCACCTCAGACATGTTGATGCTCCAAATGTTGTTCCGCATCTTTGGGGTGGCCAGTTCCTTCAGGCGACTGGACGCTTGGTATTCCAAGGTGGGCCGAGAAATGGGCCAGACGGGAGTGGTCCTAAGGGGGGCGGTCCACATTTGAGACCCCAGCCCAGCCAAGGGGAGAATGCGCATGCGTGTGTGTGTACACGTGTGCATGTGTGTGCGCGCACCCAGGTGTGTGATCTCTCTCAGCTTCTGTTTCTGGGGAAAAGGGAGAACCCAGGAAAGGAGGGCATTTTGAAGACATCTCCAAGGGGGTTCGCAAGGATCTCCCAAGAGAAGGTCCCCTGAGTTCTTGGGGACAGAGCTGGCCTCTGCCGAGGTTGCCCCAGCTCAGTGAGGGGGTTTCTGGCCCTCCCCACCCATGGTGGCCACAGGGCTCTGAGGCCACCTCCCACACCCCATTGTCCGGAGCCCAGATGAGGACGAGGACCCCAGGATGAGAGTGCATCCTGGAGCCCAGGTGAGGACGTGGACCCCAGGATGACAGTACATCCTGCCACTGCCTCGGAGAAGGGGAAGGTGAAACCAGCCCAGCTCGCTGAGCCGCGCCTCCCAAAGTTGGGTCTCAGCTTCGCCTCTGCCCAGAAGTAAAGCCGTATTTGTGGATTCTAAGGCAGACTCTTTTCACGCTTCCACATGTCTGAGGTTGGGACAGCTTAGAAACACCGCCAGCCAGACGGCAGACACGCCGTGGCGATCGCGCCTGTGTGTGCTCAGAGTGGCTGTTCGCACTGAAAGCATTTCGGCCACGTCATGTGCATTGTTGGCTCCACAGGAGTTAAGTTTAATTGCAGTTTAAATAAATTGTCTTCAGATTACAATGTGATTCAGAATTAAAATAAAAAGTTATTGTGCACAAATATAGGCGTGAAGCCGGCATGTGGAAGAACACCCACATCAACATCTCCGAGCTGAAAGTGATTCGAAACAGTTGGGCACGCTTTGCCTATTTCACTTCTCTCTTCCTTTATATGTGTGCATAAAGATGGATAATTAAAATTTGTGTCTAAATAACTCTAAAGATCACTTTTAACAAGCATGGAGGTTCTAAGTGCTAAGAAAAAATGGTGTACGTAAAATAACAATGTCTTGTAATTTCTATCTTTTCAGAGTCAGCAGACAGTCCTAACAGTGATAACATCTGAGTACTTACCGTGCCAGGCAGGGCGCTAAGCGCCTTGCACGTGTGATCTGCACCCTCGCCCACTCAACAGGTGGAGAGGAGGTTAGGGGTGGAGCAGCCCGGGTGAGGAAGCGGCAGCCCCAGTCTGAACTCAGGCTACCTGTCCCCGGGACCTGGAGCCCTGCCCACGCCACACCCTGTCCGGGGGAGGGAAGGGCTTCTGCCAAGCTCCGCCTACAGAGAGCTGCCAAGCCCTCCTTCCCCACCTGTTGTTGTTGTAATACTCCAAGTAGAATCTCCTGGGCCGGGCCAGTTCGTCCACGCGGCGGGAGACCGCTGTGCAAAATGGGAAACAGGTGGTGAGCCCTCACTTAGGCCCACCCCAGAGGCTCGCTGCCTGTGGGGTTCAGCTCTCCAAGGCCAGGGCAGGAGGTGCAACTGGTGTCCCTGCCCACAGTTCCTCAGACACTTTGTAGAGGTGACTTTGGCTGTCCCATTTTGGGGACAGTGGGCTCAGAGGCCTGAAGGGAGCGGGAGCGGCAGGGCTTATGGGGAATGGAGGGCCCCGCTCCTCCCTGGCTCAGTGTGGATCCCACAACCCGCAGGCTGGGAACGTGGCTTTGGGTCTGCAGTTAGTACAGACCTATGTTTTCTGGGGCTCCCTGAGCACAGTGGGGAGGGCCTAACCCCCAGGAGAGAACTGCCTTGAGACCTCCCTCCTATAACGAGCTTTCTTGAAATGTCTGTGTGAAGGTACCCAGGCTCTCACAAAAGCGTGGAGATCAGGAGGAAGGGAAGGGTCTTCTTGCAGAGTAAATATTGGCCCCATTCGGACTTTTCCTGGAGTTCTCACCCTGCATCCTCACCCTGACCAGGGCGGAGTCCAGAGTGTGTGTCAGGGGAGGGGATGTTGGCTTGGGGGAGGGGAGGTTAGAGGTGGAGGCCAGCACCCCTCCTAGGTGCCTGAGCTCCAGGAGGATGTGGTTCCCTGCCCCTGGAGGCCACGGGCGATGTCCCTGGAGAGCGGCCAGACCCTGGGGTTGCTCGGGCTACACCTACCGGGCACGGTGATAGCCAGGGTGGTGTCCTCGAGGAACCGCTCAGTCCAGTACACGGAGGGCCTGGAACAAGCAGCAGCTCAGGGCGAGAGGGGCAGAGGCCCGGGCCCTGTGCCCTGCCTGAAGCAGGAGACGGCTCCCCTAGAGCGAGTGCCATGGGGCGGCTGGGGGAGGGAGGGCGGTGGGTGGGAAAGACAGTGAGGGAGGCCTGTCTGGGGGTCTCTGGGACGTGGAGACTGTTTTGAGCAAGGCTGATGCTCAGAGAAGGGGTGGCTAGAAAAAAAGTATAATTAAGAAGAGGGCCCAGGGCCATCTCCCAGGAGCAGCTGCTAGGGTTGAGCCCAAAGCACAAGGGTGGCGTCAGGAATGGCCCTTGGGTGAAGGAGCGCCTTCCCCCATCCTCGCCCTGGAGACAAGAGGGTGGCTCCAGTGAAGGGTCCCCCTGGAACCTGGGCAGATGGAGGAGACCCCCAGACTTACCAATAGAGACAGAACTGCAAGCTCATCTTGCATGGGGAAATCCAGGCATAGCCCTTACAACGGCATCCCATCCTGCGATGAGACAGGGTCCCAGCCCCCACTGCCTTTGCTCCCAAGCGCCTCACTCTCCTTTGGCCACCCCCAGAGGGCCACCAATGGCCACGGTTCCCAGCAAGTCCCCACCTCTGGTGTCCTGACTTCTCACCTCCCTGGGCAGCCTCCTTAGCTGGCCAAGCCCCGCCTGCCCGGAGTTGACGGATGTGGTGTCGCTGGGAGAGGGGAGCCCAGAAAGAATGCAGAGGGGACCACGGGAGCCCTTGTCCTCTGGCCTCCCGCCCACAGCAAGGCCCTGGCCCGGCCTCACCTGTCCTTCAAGACTTTCCAGTTGGGCTTGGGTTTTGCCAGCTCAAAGAGCCGCCTCCTCTTCCTCCCTTTGGCCATGGAGGTGCTGGGGAGCCTCTGAGTGATGGACAGCCGGCTTCGGGAGAATTGGGTGTTGGGTTGGAGCTGCTTTTCCACCCCAGCATGTTTGGGAGCCCAGAGAAGCCAGCCTTGCTCTGCCCTGGCCCACCCTAATTTCCTTTCCCTCAGGCTCTCTCTGGGGGAGAATTTCTGAATCACAAAGGCCTGTACTGACACCCCAGCTGGACTGTTTGCTAGAGGTGAGGCCCGGGCCAGGACATCTGAAGTCCTCACAGGCATTTATCAACTAGCTCCTGCATGCCAGGCCCCAGGCTACAAAGAGAGCAGCTCCTGGCTCCCAGAAAGCAAATAGACCATGAGAGAAAAAGGGGCAGCTGACGATGACAAGAACAGGACGTTAAATGCCAAGACATCTGCCTGTCTCCTCACTTAGCTCAGCTCTTGGCTCAAATGTCCTCCCCTGAAGGCCCCTCACGCTCCTGGCTGTTTTCTCCACAGGTTGGGGTTCGGGCTGGGGTTAGCAGAGCCCCATGAGCAGGGACGTTGCTTGTTCATGGATGGCACAGGTCCCTGTGGCCTGAGAGATGGCACCACGGGAGGGGGTGGGGAGAGCGCCCCAGGCCTGCCCGCCTCAGCCCCGCCCTACACTGCAGCCGGAGGGAACAACGGCCAGGTACAGTCCCAGAAGCGCCAGCTAAAACTGCACCCCCGGCGACCAACGCATCAGGTTGTTAGTTCACCTAAAACGTTTCTCCTGACCATTTCTGGCAATTTGTGGAGCCCGGAATGGTTTCAACTTTTGAGTTGAGAAACTTTTTTCCATTTCCTTTTCTCTCTGACTTGAGGGCTGTCACTCTGGCATCTGCAGTCTATCTGACTCTAAAACTGGCACATTCTACCTCCTGCCACCTGGGTAGGGTTGTGTTTGCTGCCTTTTGCCTCAAAGGCCAGTGAGAGATGCTGACCCCTGATCACCCTAGACTGACTCTGGAGGGATCTTCGGGGACAGCAAACCAGTCAACAACCCTTTCCATGGCCCAGGGACCTGCACAGGTGAAGGGGGCAGGGTGGGAACTGCTGCTGCCTCCTCTCTGCCATGGTCTGAGCCCCACCCACCCCTCCTAGGCAGGCCCCAGTCCCCGCTGCCCACCTCATTTCAGGAACATCGTCCTCTAAGCCTTTGTCCAGAACTCTCTCCAGCTCAAAAAGTGCCTCCTCCGGATTCTGGGTCTCAGGCTCTTCCCCAGCCACCTCCTCAGGGGGAATCTCCTCCTCCTGGCCATCAGCTCCCAGACCCGCATCATCTAGGTCCTTGACCCGCCGGCTCTCATACACAGTGCTCTGGAGGCCAAGGGGGTCATCGTCCTGCCCTCTTTCTGACGCACGCCTGGACTCAGGGATGAGGTGGCTGTTGAGCGATCCTCGCCAGGTGTCCCCCATGTGCTGGGTCCCCTCCCCAGACCCTGCAGCCTTGCTCCCTCAACATCCAAATGGATCTGTGGTCACCGCGGCGACAGAAGAAGGTCCCGCCCATGTGTTCCGCCACCCACATTCTAATCCCAGACTGTCCATAAATGCCTGCCACCCCACCTCCAGCACACCCACCTACGGCCTCCATTTCTTCTTAGTAAAAGGCCCCATTTGTGCTGGGGTCAGGGGTCAATTCTGGTGGTCACAGCTCACCAGGGGTCCCGCCCCCTCCCAGGATTGCTTTGGGAATGAGACCTGAGGGGGAACTGCAGAGGCGCCTGGGGGTGGCTTCCCCTCTCTTATGCAGAGGCACAAGGAAGAGACCACGCCTGTTCCTCCTCGTTGCCCTTGGGCATGTCGTAAGGTCTGGAGCTCAGCAGCCATCTTGTGAGCGTGAAGCCTGCCGGTATGAGGACAGGCGGGCTGAACGCTGGGTCTCTGATGGCATTGTTGAGGCTCCAGACGCAGCAGCCTGGAGTCTGCTCTGTGTCTGGGCTTCCGTTACTGGAAGCAATTAACTTCCTCCGTGCTAAGTCGCTGTAGCTGGGTTTTTAGTTACTTGCTCCCGATTTGGCCTCGCCACCACCTCCGTCAGGAAAGGGGGTCTCCTTGAGTGTTCCATACAGAAAGTCCTGTGAGAGTATCTGGTGCGATCCAGGAGACGCTTGGAAATGCCCCTTTTGGACCTGAAGTCTCCTGAACCCTCACCTTGCACTTGATGATTTCTTTTTCTCTCAAGTTAAATCTGACCACGGTCTGCAGGTGCCTTTCACAAGGAGACCAATTACACGTTGTTGCAATCGGAAGGAACTGTCACCACTGCAATGTTTCTATAAGAAATCCTTGTTCTGAACAAAGGCGCTGTGCTCACCAAACCTACCTCAAATGCGGTGGAGCTCAGTGTCTGGTGAGATCTAGCCTGCACCGTGCGCCAGCACACAGCAACTGACAGGCGCCACTCCGAGCTCATTCAGTCTACAAGCTCGGTTGGTCCTCCGTTTGGTCCTCGTGACAGTCCACTGCAGAGATGGGAACGCTGAGTTCCAATGCCTTGGAGAAACTCCCCGGGCCACACAGTGGAGGGGCTCCACCCTGCCCCTTTGCACCAAATGGAGTAAAGGCTGGACCTGCTCACAGCGGAAGTCAGAGGAGACCGAGGGCAGAATGCCCAAGGGCAGAGCTCAGATCGCCCTTGGAGGGAGATTTGGAGGCCCCTTTCTGCTCAGACGTGTGGAGAAGGGGCCAAAGCCAGTGTGGTGGTTTCTGGGTGCTGTGTGAGTTGTTCGGAGTGGAAAGTAAAGGAGAACCAGAAACGGGCTGTGGGATGTGTGGGGGTCTGAAAGCCGATGGTGGGAGGAGAGACGTCCTCGTCACATGGTGCTGGGGCCCGGGTATCTCTAGGTCAGGAAACACAATCGGGTTCCTACTATGTCTATTTTCTGTTGCTGCCATAACACATTACCACAAATTGAGAGGCTTAAACAATGCTAATTTGTATCTGACAGTGCTGGAGTCAGAAGCCCAAGGCGGATCTCATCGGGCTCGAACCAAGGTGTGGGCAGGACCGGTTCCACCTGGGGCTCCAGGGAGGGCCCGCTGCTGTGCTGCCCGCCCGGCCGGCAGAATCTGGGGCCGGCGACCACGTCCTTGCAGGCTGTGAGCCGAGGGCCGTCCCAGCTCCCAGAGGCCTCGTGCTCCTTCTCCACAGCCAGCAGCAGCCAGTCAAGTTCCTCTCACACCGTGAGTCTCTGCTACTTCTTCTCATCTCCCGGACCAGAACTGGGAAAGAGCCTCATCTTGCCTCATCTTGTAAACTAGACCCCTCTGGATAATCCAGGCTAATCTGACTGTGAGCCCCATCAGGCTGTCATCTTAACCACACCGTCAAAGCCCTCTTTGCCCTGTGAAATAACATGCTCCCAGCATCAACGTCAAACAAAAGTAGAGACGCATTTTTATGTAAAACGTTTTATATGGGAAAATACGTAAAAAATAGAATTGTGATTTGGAGCATACACACAGACCATGTGGTCTCTGGAGTGTTTGAAGAACAAAGAGAAGGTTGAGGGTTTTATTAAAAAGAGAAATGTTACATATTGTTTTGAAAGAAAACTTACGTGCTCTAGGGAAGCTTTTGGGAGCTGGCAAGCTCCAAGGGGTGACAGCGGTGGTAGAACGGGTCTCCGAGCTGCGGCAGGTCGTTTGGGCAGCCGCCAGGGGAAGCTGGCCAGAGAGCAGGCCATCGGCAGCCGGCTCGACGCAGCCCCCAGGAAGGTGCCTGTACCGGAGTGACTGAGCTGGGTGTGACAAGGTAACTCCAATTCACATGGTCAGTTTTCACACCAGGTTCCAGGGCTTAGGACATGGACACCTTTGAGGGTCCTTATTCTCCTGCCACACCTCACACCACACACACAAACCAATCCGACGTGGATTGGGGATTTGAATGCCAAAACAATACTTTAAAACGTACAGAAAACAGTCAACGTGACCCTCTTTTTTTTTCCTTTTGTGACCATCTTTTTGCTGTTGAGGTAAGGAAGTTTTCTTTATCAAGACATATAAAGTGCTAATCATAAATGAGCGATAGATTCAACCATATTAAATTTGCACTTGTGATGATCAGGCCATATGGGAAAATGGGAAAATAAGCCACCAATTAATTGGAAGACGATATTTGCCACATACATAACTGATAAGTGCCAAGCCATAGCATAAGTGACTCCTGTAGGTCAATAAGAAAAAGGTCAGCCTCCCGAGTAGCTGGGACTACAGGCATGAGCCGCCACACCCAGCCTGGAGCCCATATTCTAAAGGGATAAAAAGACAACAAATTCATTAATAATGCAATACAGAGGCACTCTGAGAGGCTGAGGCAGGACGATGGCTTGAGCCCGGGAGTGGGAGGCTGCAGTGAGCTGTGATGACACCACTGCATTCCAGCCTGGGTGACAGAGCGAGACCCTGTCTCAATTTAAAAAAAAAAAAAAAAGAAGAAGAAGAAGAACATGGGCTGCAACAATGTAGAGACTCTGCTTATCTTGTTCATGCCTGGACCCAGCGCCCAGAACAGAATTTCGGGAAATATCCTGAATGAGTACCTGGAGAAAACCGCAATACCAAATGGTGACCACAAGATGCCGCCCCACTCCAGCCAGGGCTACATTTGCAAAAATTAGTGGCACAGAGACTTTGGAGGATGCTAAGAAATCAGTCTGGACAGGAAATGCATTGAACAGAGACCATGGATGAAGCGGGGCCTTCCTGGGTCTAAACTAACTTCCCTGGAATCCAGGCACAACTATGCCCTTCCCTTACTCAATAGCCTTCTGTGGCTCCCACCTTCTACAGAATATTTCCCAAAGGAGTGACACAGACTGGTGTATGCAGGGTGATTTTAAGTGGAATACAAGGCCTAGGATTAATAATAGCAAATAATGTGATGAGGCCTCCCCCCCCCTTTTTTTTTTTTTTTTGAGACAGAGTCTGACTCTGCTGCCCAGGCTGGAGTGCAGTGGCATCATCATAGCTCACTGCAGCCTCCAACTCCTGGGCTCAAGCGATCCTCTTGCCTCAGCCTCCCGAGTAGCTAGGACTACAGGCACCACCACACCCGGCTAATTTTTCTACAGGCTGGTCTTGAACCCCTAACCTCAAGCGATCCTCCCTCCTCAGCCTCCCTGAGTGCTAGGATAACAGGTGTGAGCCACCATGCCCGATCCCTTTTCCTTTAATTCCAATCCTCTGGCTACCTCAAGGAGAAAGGCTCAGCTTGGTGCTAATAAAAGTTTAACTTTCCACAGTATTGTTAATTCTTTTTAACAAAGAGAACAGGCCCAAGCCTGAGGTAGGCCATAAAGGCTAGAATTTAAATAACCTGTTAAAACTTCATTGGTGTTTGCACACCTTTCTGGCTTGGTTGTGTTGTTGTTGTTTTGAAATAATTGCAAATTTTCCAGAAAAGTTGTGAGAGTACGCTAAGAACTGCCACCCACCCTTCACCCAGAGTCATCAGCTGCCGTTTTGCTGCGTGGCTTTACCCTCTGTCTCTGTGTTTGCTCTTGAACACCTGCAGCCAGGTTGCAGGCATTGCGCCCTCTACCCCGGAACACTTTAGGGTGTGTTTCCCTGAACAAGAATGTTCTCGTACAGAACCACGGCATGATTATCAAAACCAGAAAAAAGTAGCATGACTAAATACTGTTACCTAATCAAGAATTCTCACTGAAATTTCATTGATTGGCTCAATGACGTCCTTTACAGCTATTTTCCCTGGTCCAGGAGCCAGTTCATGTTGACGTTTATGTTTGTGTGTCTGTTTGATCTTTCGATCTGGAACAACTCTTCACTCTGTTTTCACCAGCTGAACACGTTCGAAGAGTACCACCCAGTTATGTTACGGGTGATCCTTCCATTTGGGCTTTCTAATATCTTCTCATGGTCACTTTGCGGTTGTGCAGTGAGCAGGGAGCCTGCAGACATGACGTGTTGTGTCAGGGGCACGTGTACGACCTGTCACATCACCACTGCTGATTTCGATCCTTTGATTCAGGTGCCTCTGTAGGTTTCTCGGGTTTTCCATTCGCAGGGTCCGTTTATGTCGGCTGACACAGGGAAATACATTAGGCTGTAGGAAGACGGAGAATACAGCAAAGTCACGACACCAACACAGGAACGAAGGACGCTGGGGTGCGGTGCTGCATGTCCCTCTCCACAGACACTTCCGCCCACCTGCCCCCACACTCCTCCGGCGCGCAGGGCATTGGCTCGCCCCAGACCGTGGGCTTCTCAATGGCAGTTTACAGTCACGAGCCGGCTCTGGCAACTCATGGTCTCTTGAGCATGCACTCTGCCGGGTGTGACATCGCCCGACGGGGGCCCAGCTTCCCCCGCAGAGCCTGGCACCAGGCGGGTACCCACGTTGGCTTCCTGGTGCTGCTAGAACAAGTCACCACAAAGGTGGGGCTTAAGACAACGCGCATTCACCCTCTCCCGGTTCTGAGGTCAGAGTCCAGAATCAGTCTCACTGGGCTAAAGTCAAGGTGTGGGCACAGGGCCAGTTCCCGGGAGGCTCCACGGGAGAGTCTGTCCACATAGAAGCCAAACGGGATGGGAAGCAGCCCAGAGACTAGCAACAAGGAGCCACCGCCAGCACAAGTGGCTCGAGGAGAGGCCACCGGGAGGGAACAGGCGGGCCCACAGGAGGCTCATGAGGACGAGGGAGGGCCCAGAGAAGAGCCAGCAGCTCCCACCTGCTGCGGGCAGGGACCAGCCGACTGCGCTGGGCCCAAATGGGCAGCGACCCACACACCAGGCCAGGCGCATCAGCCACTGGAGGGGCATCTGAGAGCTGTTTTACGTCCTCAATCCTTTTGTGCATGGCAAGATGTATTAGTCATAATAATTAAAGTAGATATGCCCCCACCAGGCCAGAGTTTCCAAAGCCATGTGACCGAGAGAGACTGCACGAGGGGACCAATTGCTCACCGTCCTGGGCCACGTCCTTTGCTCTGTGACTGTGGGGTTCGTTCCCTGAGGCAGGCTTCCTTCTCCACCAGGACTCACCTGGACAAGCAGTGCGGGGGGAGATGGCTGTGCCCGTGTCAGCTCTTGCGCCTGGGCCGCCTGCCCCAGACACAGGGTGGGCCCAGCCTAGCCGGCAGTGACACTCGCACCGAGGCATCCTGCCTTGTCCTGCGGCGGCAACATCCGTCGCCTCGGGGAAAGGAGGTTCCAGAGGAAGCATTGGCAAGGCTTTTGAGTATCAGAATCCTCCACTTTTGAATTTGGAAAGAACAGTCCAGTTCCTATGGAGATGCGAGGAGTGGCTCACACAGGAGCAAAGCTTCCCTGCCACGCCCTCGCCCGGGGGCTAAACTGAGTTCTCCCCAGGGAAGGAGGTGGCAGCAGGGAGTCGGGGAAACCAGCTGGGAGTGGGTCCACACAGGGGTCCCTGAGAAAGGCTGACCAGGGCCCACCCCGCCACGGTCTGAGTTCAGCTGGTGAAGACGACAGAAGGCCCGAGGGCCCGTGGACGGAGAGTGGGGTGGAGGGCGCCTCGGGTCTCAGAAGAGCCCTGGGGCAGGCGGCGTGGGCACTGTCCGTCTGCCATGTGTTTCGTTAGTATCTGGCAGGGTTTCTGAACCTCGACACTGTTGACGTTCGCTCATTCTCTGGGGTGGGGCGTCCTGGGCACTGCAGGTGCTGAGCAGTGTCTCCGGCCCCACCCACCCCGTGCCAGGAGCACCCCCAGTCTTGACAACCACAGATGTCCCCAGACGTCACCCCGTGTCCCTGGGGGCAAGGTCACCTCCAAGTGAGAAAGACTGATGTGTAGGCGAAGCCTGGTGCGGATGTCCCACCAGCTGGCCTGCAGGACCAAGCACGTGCCACCTGCTCTTGTCTGCAACAGGCAAACACTCTTCGCTCACATCTAAGTCGCTTTGACTCTGAAAAGGCCAAACCCTGGGGTCTGAATTCTCTGGCTCTAGTGAGGGGAGTCTCTCTCTTTCCCACAGCAGCAAGACCCCCAAATGAGGAATGGCTGCGGGTCCAGGCAGAGAGATTTCTTGAGCACCAGCAGGTTGTGGGTGAGATGATATTTACTCCCGTGGAGGGGAAAGGGCCTGGAGTTGCAGGGACAGCCAGACCACAACGGCCTAGAGCATTTGGGATTTTGGCTTCACGGCTGCAGCGGAGGAGACCCTGAAGGGTAGCGGCTTCCTATTATGAAATAGACGTTTGTTTCTTTCTCGCAGAAGTCTGGCAGTGCAGTCCACACCCAGTCCAAGATAGAAGCAGGGGTGGTGTTTTTTAACTTGTTAGCATCGAGTGGCATCTCTCCGGTGTGGAGCTGGGTGGGTTTTCACAGCCGACCACACGGGGTGGGGGGGGGGCCAGCCCAGCCCACCCCGGGAGCAGACCCTCCCCTCCCTGCCCTTCCAGCCCCAACCCCCACAAGAGCAGCCACTGCCCTGGCTGCTGACAGCATAGATTAATTTTGCCTGGTTTTGAACTTTATATAAACGGAATTTTTTTTATATTTATATTCTTTTCTGTCTGCCTTCTTAAGCTCAAAATATGCTTGTGGAATTCATCCACATTCACTCTCACTGCTAGAGGGTATTCTGTGGGTATGCCAGGACATGCTAGCCGTCCGACTGTGGGCAGGAGTGTGGCAGTGTCCAGGTCTTGCACCTCCTCACCTTTGAAGGCGCGGCCCGGAAGCGTGCGACACATGCGTGAGCCCTCCTTGGCTGAGGGAGGCTGGGAAAAGTAGTCTCTGTGAGACGTGCACCCTGGGCAGTTGCAGAGACGGCTTCTGAGCTGGAGGGTCTGTTTTCAGCCTAAAGAGCTGGTCTCTTGGAAACAGCCCAATGCTCTTGGAGGAGAGGCTGGGATGAGCCCCAGCACCCAGAGCGGGTCTCCCAGGTCCGGGGACACATTCAGACCCTGGGATCCCGGCAGGAAGACCACCTGGGCAGAGTGAGGCAGGGCCTGGCTGCATGCCAGGGAGAGACCCTTCTCCATCCCTGCCGTATGGCTGGTCCTGCTCGGTGTCCTGTCTGTCTCACTGGACCTTGGGCCACTTCTGCCCTCTGGGCTCTACCGTCCTCAAACCTGTGTCCTCTGTCTCCCTCTATCACCTCCGGGCTTGGTGGAGCCCTGGACCCAGAGCCAGCTCTCAGCTCTCAGCGTCTCCGTCACTGGGCAGCAAATGTGCAACTCGGCACCGCCACCCAGGCCAGCCTGGGGCAGATGTCATCGGCCAATTCCCGATGGCCACACTGCCCTCTCTGAGCCCTGACAGGGACACAGAATCCTCCCCACCCTTTGCAGAGGCCCAGCAAGCTGAGCATCCCCAGGGAACTGCACGCTGTGGGGTCTCCGGGGCAGCACTGTCTCCAAGCCTGGTGGAGGCTCCTGGCGCCCCCACCCCTCCCCCAGGTACACTTACCCTGGGCCGGCGCCCGGCCCTGCTGCTCTGGCCGCCAGCATCTGTTGCCATGGCACCTGCTCAAGTACCAGGGCCCTTGCCAGTGGGACACATCGGAGCAGCTGGTGAGATTGGAATATAGACAGTGAATTAGATGAGTATGGATGTGAAATTTCCCAATCTTGATAATTGCATCAGGGTTATAAAAGAGAATCCTGATTTTAGAAAACATACGGTGATGTGTTCAGTGGTGAATGGGCATCACACATCCAACATGGCCTTAAGTGGGTCGGAAAATGCACATAAATATAAACACATATACAGTATATGGGCCATAGATAGCTACAGATACAGGGTTAGGTACAGACACCTAATATGACAGAACACAAGGGGCAAAATCCATCCCATTGGTGGATCTGGGTAGAGTCTGTGGGAGCTCCTGGTACTGACCTTGCAATTTTTCAGTGAGGTTGAAATTGTGTCAGTACTAAAGGCTAAGTGACAACCAGCTCCAAAGCACAGTCCTGGTCCTGGGCCAGCCCTACCCCCTCCTCCCTGCCCCCTGTCCCCCGCAGAGACCTCAACTCTGCAGGTCTAGGCAGCCCAGAATTCAACGTGGCCAGTGCCGGGGGGCAGCTGGAAACGGAGGGTATATTGGGGTGAATTGTGTCACCCCCAAGCATGTTTAAGCCCCGACTCCCGGTGCCTGTGAATGGGAACTTACTTGGGAATGGGGTCTTTACAGAGGTGATTAGTGAAGACGAGGTCACACTGGAGCAGGGTGGCCCCAACGCAGTGACTGGTGTCCTCGTAAGCAGAGCAGAGACAGACGCAGGAGAGACGGCCGTGTGTGGACCGATGAGTGACGGCGTGAGCGACGACGTGGCCACAAGACACAGGACGCAGAGGCTCGCCGGCAACCACCAGAAGCCGGGAAAAGCGCACGGAACAGTTCTCCTCAGCCTCCGGAGGGAGCCAGCCCTGCCACGCGTTTCTGCTTTTCAGCCCCGGGTTGTGGTCGTTTGGAGACTCCTACAGAGAGGTGTCTGGGCAGGGAGAAGGTGCTGTTCCCACTCAGCCCCCGAGGAGGGTCCAAAGCTTCTGGAGAAGGTGGCCGTGGGAGGCACAGTCGTCCACTCATGCAGACGCTGAGCACCGACTGTGTGCCACGCCCTGGGGACCCAGCTGTGAACAAAATCGACAAAAATCCCTGCCCTCCAGGAGCCGAGGTCTTCGTGGGGACGATGAGAGGGTCACAGAGTGTGTTAGCAGGGAGAACACAGTGGGGACGAGATGAGAGATGGTTGGGGGCAGAGTTAAATCAGAGAGGCTTCTCAGGAAGGGGCTTTGAGCCAGGATGTGTGGGGGGAGAGGCTATAAGGGGATGGGGACAGTGAAGGCCTGGAGGGGCAGCCGGGAGGCCCTGAGCCCAGTGGGGCGGTGAGGAGGTCAGCACAGACCCCACGCGTGGGCCTGTGGCTCTTCAGGACGCCCTGCCGCACCGGTGTTTGGGTGGCCACATGCTGCCCCGGGGCAGCTCACTCTGGGCTTGCAGCGGCCACCCACCCGCTCCGTGGGGGCCCTCCCTGGTCGCAGGGCGTGTGTGCGGTGGACACGTGGAGCGCCACGGGGGCCCTGTTGCACATGCCATGTAATTTGAGGATTGCTCACCCATCGGCCTGCCCTTATTACTGCACAATTAAAACGCTTGAGGCGGAGGATGACTCAGTTAAAAATAGCCCTTCCTGTCAGCGGGAGAGAGCCCGTGAGTGTGAGTGGGTGTGAGGGCCCAGGGCGTGGTCTGCCGTTGCCTCTGACGGTGGGAGGCCTGCCCCTGCCCCCACCTTGCTGGCTTCCCCGAAAAATGCAGCATCTTAGCCTGCGGATCATCATTCACTGAGTAATTCATTCAGCAGGAACTTGTTGAATGGCGACGTGTGCCAAGCGCTGCTCCAGGCCTGGGAAGACAGCAGGAGGTGGCGCGGGGGCGGGGAGAGGAGGCCGCAGGGCTCTCTGAGGGGAGGCCCTGAGGGTGTCCGGCATGCGGACCTGCAAAGGCCCTGAGATGCCCCCGCTTGGTGTGCAGAGGGAACTGCAGGAGGCTCACGGGGCTGGGGCAGCGTGAGGAGCGGAGGGGAGGGAGGTGACAGGGCAGGGCCTGCAGGGCCTTGTGGGGATGGGACGACGTGAGTTTTCACTGAGAGGGAAGTGGGAGCCATGGAGGGCTGTAGGCAGAGCAGGATTTCGCCTGACTTGGAGCTGACAGGCGCCCTCTGGCGGCTGCAGACCATGGGCAGCACCAAGAGACCGGCGGGGAGGTCTCTGGACAGGGCCGGTCCAGAGACAGATGACGGAACGGGTGATGAGGATGGTGGGAGGATGGTGGGAAGAGTGACGGGATGGGTGACAGGAAGGGTGACTGGTCCCACCCAGGTGGGGGCTGCCGAGGGGGTGAGAAATTTGTGGGTTCTGGGACACTTTTTTCATATTTTTAATTGAAGTATAATTTTTATACATAAAGTTCACAAATCATTAAGCATATGGAGATCAGTGACCTTTTTCATTGTATACGTTACATAAAGTAATAGTAACCATTTTAAATTATCAAATCAGTGTCATTTAAGGCCTTCACAGTATTTACAACCACCACTTCTCTCTAATTCCAGAACATTCCATCACTCCAAAAGGAAGCCCGTCCCCATCAGCAGTCACTCCCCATCACCTCCCCAGCCCCCAGTGACCACAAAACCATGTCCCGTCTCTGTGGATCTGCCTGTTCTGGACCTTTCATATAAATGGAGTCTCACGCTGTGTGTCCTTCTGTGTCTGGCGTCTCTCACTGAGCACGATGTCCTCAAGGTCCATCCAGAAGCCTGTGTCAGAGCCTTGTTCCTTTTCATGGCTGAGTGATATTCCACCAATAAACCACATTGTGGCTTATCTACTTATCCATTGATAGACATTTGGGCTGCTTCCACCTTTTGGCTATTGTGAATAGTGCTGCTGTGAATATTAATACACAAGTGTTTGTTTGAATAAAGTTTTCAACTCTCTTGAGTATACCTAGGTTCAGAATTGCTGGGTCATATGGCAATTCCGTGTTTAACTTTTTTTTTTTTCTGAGACAGAGTCTCACTCTGTCGCCCAGGCTGGAATGCAGTGGTATCATCACAGCTCCCTGCAGCCTCCAACTCCTAGGTTCAAGCGACCCTCCTGCCTCAGCCTCCCGAGCAGCTGGGACTACGGGAGCCTCCACACCTGGCTAGTTTTTCTATTTTTAGTAGAGATGGGGTCTCGCTCTTCCTCAGGCTGGTCTTGAACTCCTGGCCTCAAGTGATCCTCCTGGCTCCGCCTCCCAGAGTGCTGGAATTACAGGTGTGAGCCACCGCGCCCAGCCTGTGTTTAACATCCTGAGAGCTGGCAGACTTTTCCACAGCAGCTGCACCTGTCACAGTCCCAGTTTCCCCCCAGTGTCCCTGACACTTGCTGTTTCCCACACTCTATGGCAGCTACCCCCGTGGGTGCAAAGTGGCACCTGGCTGTAGTTTCGACCTGCATTTCCCTAATGCAGAGTGATGTCGGGCAGGTTTTCATGTGCTTCTTGGCCATTTGTGTGTCTCCCTTGGAGAAAAGCCTTTTGCTCGTTTTTTAATTGGGTTGTTTGTCATTTTGTTGCTGAGCTGTAAGAATGTTTCATGTATTCTGGATACTTGACCCTCATGAGTTCAATGAACATTTGTAAATAAACTCATCACAGCAACCTCCACCCAGATGACAGTGTTGGCCGTGACTCCCCAGGGGCCCTCCTGGTCACTCTCCCGGGTGGCTGCCATCCTGACTGCCGCTGCTGTCAATTCGTGTTGCCTGTTCTTGAACGTCTCGTGAACGGGGCTGTGTGCACAAGAACAAAAGCGTGTTCTTTCGTGTCAGCTTCTTCCCTCCACACTAAGTGGAGGTTGCTCATGTTGCCGCGCGCTGCGGTTCGACCTTCTCTCTGCTGGGAAGGATCTGGGTGTGCTTGGAAGGCAGAGACTTCTAGGTTTGCGGGAGACGGAGTGCGGCTGAGAGAGGGGAGCCAGCAGGTCCCTCGCCCCTCATCCCACACACCCAACCCCAGCACATCCCAGAGGTTCTACAGCACCTCTTCCAAACACATCTCCCTCACCTCTGCCCACCTGGTGCCAGGCACCCACCTCACTAGCCGGACACACCAGCAGTCCCCTCCTGTCCTCTGCCTCTCCCAAGAGCTCTCCAAGGGCAGAGCTTCCAGGACTCGAACTGGGAACCCCCAACCCTATTAATGAGAAACAGCCGTCTCCTGTGCTGTGGGTTTGGTCAGTCGGGAACGTGGGCACAGGATGGCCGTCCCTGCTCCACAAGGTCTGGGCGTCCACAGGAAGACTGCAAGGCCGGGGCTCCCTGGTCTGCCAGCAGTACCTGCCCCTCTGGGCCCATTTCCTTTCATGACCTGGTCTTGGAAGTAGCACAGCGCCACCCTGCCCTCCTGCTGCAGGGAGCAGGCTCACGCCCATCGCGTCCAGGCTCCACCTCTCTCTGCAGAGATGGGGCTCTGGAGAGAGAGGGACGAGGACCGTCACCCCAGGGACACCTCTGCGGCCTCAGGATTGACTTCTAGCACGAGGCTCAGGACACACCTGCCACATGAAAGAGGAGCAGCCAACACATGTTGGGTGCTTACTGTGTACAACCGCCTTGCTGTGTACTTTCTATTCCTAACTTCATTTCATCCTCAGGTTAAGAAAAATTATCTAAAACTTGGAAAGGCGCAAAAATATCATTGTATTGCATGCCTTTTTTTTTTTTTTTTTCTTTTTTTTTGAGACAGGGTCTTGCTCTGTCACCCAGGCTGGAGAGCAGTGGTGTCATCATAGCTCACTGCAGCCTCCAACTCCTGGGCTCAAGTGATCCTCCTGCCTCAGCCTCCTTAGTAGCTGGGACTACAGGCACACACCACCATGTCTGGCTAATTTTGCTATTTTTAGTAGAGATGGGGTCTCATTCTTGCTCAGGCTGGTCTCGAACTGAACTCCTGGCCTCAAGCAATCCTCCCCCCTCAGCTTCCCAGAGCGCAGGGATTACAGACAGGTGTGAGCCTCTGCGCCAGATGTCATTGCACGCCCTTTCAGTATCATAGACCGTGGTCCCTGCACCTGGGCACTGTGGACACTGGGGCCAGATCATTCTCCAGTGGGGCATCCTGGGCTCTGCACCCCCAGCCTCCACCCATCCCACGCCAGGAGCACCCCCGAGCCCAGTTGTAACAACCACAGATGTCCCCAGAGTTCACCCAGGGTCCCCTGAGGGCAGAATTGTCCAGAAGAGAACTGTCCCAGGAGGCGCTTTGTGGACCTGCTCTTCCTCTTGCCCCGGCTCCGAGGGGGAGAAGGTAACCGGAAGGACTCCGTCCCCAGGCCGCAGTGGCTGCTCTTGCTCCGCTGCACTCGGCATCTACACGCAGCTTTCCTCTTCTCCATGACCGTCAGGCTCCAGCCTGGGCCTCAGCAAACACCTAGACAAACCTGTGCCATGTGCTGGCTGGATGCTGTGAATGTTTTGGAAATTCTATTTTGCCATCACCCAAAGCCCAGAGGACACTGCACACTCAGCACCTCATCTTACACATGGGGAAACTGAGGCTGGGGGAGCCCACCCAGGGTCCTTGGTGGGGAGTGTGAGGAGCCAGTTGTCTTCCTGATTTGAGCAGTGAGGAGGGAGCTCTCCGTGGCTCATCTGGGAGCCAGGCAGGAGGGAAGGTGGGATGAGCAGGCATCCAGGGCTGGGCCACAGGCAAAGGGTGGCCTTATTCGGGGGCTTTGGGGTGACAGGAGCGAGAGAAAGGGGAGCCTGGGGGGTGTCATATGTCACCATGGCAACTCGGGCACCCTCCCAGTGGGGGAGGGGCTCTGCAGCCTGGGGGCCTGGGGTGAACCAGGCTGAAAGGAACAGAGAGCACAGTGCACACAAAGGACCCCCACTCTGATGCCCACAGCATGCGCGGGGGCCCCGAGACCACCCTCTGCTCTGATCACCTGTTGGGACTCCCAGGACCCAGAGAAAGCTGCTGTCCTCACGGCTGCAGTTCATGACGGGGCTCAGGGAAGAGCGTGTGAGGCAGAGTCCAGGAGAAGCCCAGGGGGTCGGGAGCCGCACGACTCACAGGGAGGCTGGCAGCCAGGAGGCTCAGGCCAGCTCCGGGGTCCAGAGTGCTGCTGGGCCTCCCTCACGCAGGCGTGATTGGCGACTGATTGCCGCAGGGCTGTCTCAGTCAGAGTGGCTGCCCCAAGTCACACAGTGGTCTCACTGCCATGGCCGTCCCTCCCTAGACCAGGAGCCAGGGCCTGGTCAGACCCCTCTCTGTCCAGGAGAGAGCCCTCCACGCTCGTAGCCGTCCAGCCAGGCCCTACCAGCAACCAGGACTGACCCAGCCCCACCAGCAGGCTGGAGGATTCAGGGTGCCAGAGAGGAAACTGAGTCTCAGAGAAGGATTCGCACCCAGGGCTGGCAGAGTACAGCCCCACCTACACGTGGAGCCACAGGCAGCCCTGTGACCTGAGGCAGGGCCATTTGCTCCCTGTGCCTCAGTTTCCCCAGCTGCAAATGGGGCTCGGCAGTGCCTTGGTGAGAATTCAGTGCGTCATCCTACACGCCCACCCGGTGCAGGCCTAATAAACAGGCCCCACGTTGTGTGTGCAGTGTCATACATAGCCCTCGGGGACGGCTGGCAGCACCTGCATCGTACAGTACTGTGAGCTGCGGCCCAGGAGCTGGGGGCCCCCGGGCACTTGCCTGAGTGGGGAGGGGAAGGATCGGACCCTCTGGGGAGGGGGCATACGTCAGTCTGCTCCCTCCTGCTCCTGTTATTGAAGTCATTTTTCTCCTCCCTCCACGCAGAGGACCTGAGAAGAAAATAAAAGCTTAATTGAATCCCACGTTGAGGGGTGGTTCAGAGAAGACCTTGCTCTAGCTGGAAAGAGGGGGGATGTAGGTGAGGGTGGGGTGGGGTGGGGTGGGGGCTGGGGAGCTCCACCCGAGGGGTCTGATGGCACCGATGGAATCGCATTGCTTCCCTCCACCGTGTTCTGCCTGTCTGAGCCTGCGGGTCCAGCTCTACCTCGAACCAGCCCTCCAGCCTCAGCACAGAAGGAGCCTGAGACCCAGAGAAGCCACACGGCCTGCCTGAGGCCACACCACCAAGTGCAAAATCGGGCTTGGATCCCACCCTCCAATGGTTCCCTCGTGTGGCAGTTAGGGTTTCAAAGCCCCGAGAATGAAGTTGCCGGGAGGCAGGCACCGCACAAGCAAAGGTAGGGGTCCTGGCAAGGGGGGTTGGGCTGCAGTGTGGGGGCCATAGGGAGCCATGGAAGGTTTCAGAGCAGGGAAGCAGGTGAATGCAGGGCCCAGGTTTGGACGGGCAGGAAGGCTGAGGCTGTGGCAAAGTGGGATGGAGGCCCAGGGTCAGGGCTGGGCTCCGGGACCCCTTCCCTTCACCCCTGGAACACCCCTGCTGCCCCAACGCCCCTCCCCTCCCTTCCTCAGGCTTATTGCAGGAGCCATACAGCTCTCCTTGGTTAACTCCTGATGGGGGGCTCACTGTCTCTCTCTGGCCACCTTCCCAGCTCTGTGGGATGCACAAGCCCAGGCCTCAGGGCCTCCCTTGTCTGTTTGTCTTTCCCACAATAAACCGCGGCACCCTCGGCAGAGGTGCTCCTCCTCCCTCAGACTGGGGCACCCTGTGTCAGAGCTCTTCCTCCTCCCGCAGGCTAGAGACTCACTGTACCAGTGTCTTTTGGCTGCCAATATATATATTTTTTAAAAAGTCAAACTGGCTTGAGCAAGAAGGGACTTTATTCCCTCCCCCCCACCGCCCCCGGCTGGTGAGCTGTTATGAACTTCAGGCACAGCTGGATCCAGGTGCCCACAGTGTCACCAGGCATCTGACTCCTCATCCCCTGGCTCTGCTGTTCCTGTGTTGGCTCCATTCTGAAAAAGGGGGCATTGTTTTGTAATTTGCACTGTAGGTGCCCCTGCCTGTGGTGACCCTGAATGCCATGGCCTCCTGAAGATGGGAAGGCTCGGGAGGGCAGCCAGGCTGGGAGGAGAGAATGCTGGCATGTGCCCGCGCCCCCTTCATTGCACAAGACTTGCTCGGGCCGAGCACTCTGTGGCACCAGGACGCTGCGGGTGCAAGCAACAGGCGCGCTCTGCTTGGGACGGACAGCAGCGGCAGCATGTGACAACAGCAAGGAACGTATGGGTGTCTGGCTTCGGCTGGGTGGGGCTGCCCTGAAGAAGGGGCGGTGGGCGCAGTGAGACACCACGGGCGAGGCGTTCCCAGACAAGGATCAGCTTGGAGGGTGGAGGGAGGAGGGAATGGGGCCTTTTGGCATTCGGAGGACTCAGGACAGCCGCAGCCAGACACAGGCACACACGTGGGACACACAGGCACACGCAAGCATGTGCACAGTTACATCTGCATGCATAGCTCACACAGTTACATAGGTGCACACATATGCACATCCACACGAATATGCAAATATACATACGTGCACAAACCTGGTAACACACACGGCTACACTCATGTGCATGCAGGCACTCACATGGTTAGACATCGCTGTTACACACTCACACACACATAATCACACTAACATGCACACACACACTGCAAACACACAGAGGCACATGGTTACATGTGTGAACCTATCTGGCACATGCATGCACACAGACACACATTCAAGCACACATTCGGGCGCACACAGGCAGCCCAGTGATGAGTGGCTGGTGGGGAGAGGCGAGAAGGCGCCCGGTTGCCTTGGCAACACATCCTGGGACCCGATCAGGCCTCGTTAGCGCAGCTCATCTGGCGGGCTGTCAGCGGGCGGGGGGCTGTTCAGACCCCAACTCTGCACAAAGGCTCCTGGAGCCCTGACAGTCTGGGCCTGTAGGGGCACAGGCAGAGAAAACAGCCCAGCCTGAGTCACAGCAGGGAGACAGGCCCTGTCCTGGGGGCCCACGGGGGAGATGGGTCCCGGCGGTGGAAGTTCATGATGGAGGTTAGGACAGCACCCTGCACCCAGACCTGCGAATAAACGTGAGCCATGCTCATCACGGGGCCTGGGGTCTTGCCCGCCACCCCACCTCCATCCCAAGCAAGAGAGTCTAAGGGGTGAGAAAGGACTTTGCCGACCTTGAAGGCTCCCCACCGTCCTCCCCAGAATTCACGGCAAACTCCTCTTGTTATTAAACAGCCAGGCAAGCAGACCTCCACCCCCGCATTCCCGAAACACCTTTATTGCACTAAAAACAGCATTTATAAACAAACACATTGGGGAGGTGTTTTAAAGATTTATCCACAGTTAACGTCAAACACCTAAGATATCAAACACTGCGGGGGGTATGTGAAATGCGGGACCCCCCGGAGAGCAGGGCTGGGAGAGATGGGGAGGTGGAGGTGGTGCCGAGTTCTAACTCCATGCAGGGCCCCTCCGTTCCCACCTCCCCCAGCCTGACTCGCTGTAGCCCTGGATGCTCCCAGGGTCCAGAGAAAAGAGGGAGCGCCACAGCGCCAGGTACAGAGGGGGGCCCAGATCCGAGGGCCCCTCCTTCTAAATCTCCAGGAGGTGCAGGTGCGTCTCACCAGGCATGCAGCAGGGACAGCTTCCTCAGCTCCTTCACCCTCCCCCCGTGGCGGCAGGAGGCAGAAATCTACTCAGGAGGAATGCAGTGTGACAAAGGGGGTGACAGCTGCACCGGCAGGGACACCCCAGGACGCCACGGTGTGCCTGGGTGTGCCTGGCGCATTAGGCCAGGCCGGCAGCCCAGGAGAGGTGCAGGGTCTGGCCTGGCCGAGCCCTTACTTTGAATATACCATTTCTGATTCATTCTGAGCTGGAAAACCCCCACAAAAATCATTCACGGACCCACATAACCAACACACCCAGCAGCATGAAAAGCCACAAGCAGGGTCCCCCCAGCTGTCCTTTCATGACCCCACCTGCCAGCACCGAAACCTAGTTACACACTCAGCATCCATCATGGGGGCACTCCCAGCCACTGAGGGCGCCAGGCAGCAAGGCGGACGGGGAGGCCCCGCGTGGCAGCCCCAGGGGGGACGGACAGGGAGTTTGGGCTGCTCTCTGGGCACCTGTGAGCAAGACCCTCAGCCGGGGTGGCTCCAGACCCAGCAGTGAGAGGGGCCAGGCAGGCCTGCGCACGAAATCAGGCAGAGACGGCACTGGAGGAAAACAGCGACAGGAGAGCTGCCGGGCTCCCCAGCCGACCAGAGCAAGTCGCTCTCATCTTCTCTTCCAAGACTCCCTCTGCTCCGAGCTCCGAGCTTGGCAGCCGCTGCTCCCTCCTTCTCCACCTTTGTCTGGCCAGGTACGTTGCCCTCAGAGATGGGTGAACACACTCCTCTGACCTCTCTCAGCTTGGCCCCGGGCCACGGGTGCCTCCCAAAGCCTTGGGGACGTGCTCTCCCTGGGCACCTGGCTGGAACAGTGGCAGCAAGGCTGTGGGGAGGGTGACATTTGGCAAGGAAGGGACGGAGGCTCCAGCTCAGCCCCACGACCTGCGGCCTCTCCATCCTGCCCGGCCTCAGCCCCTTGCACAGATTCCCGGGCCCCTGAGAACCTCTTTCCAGAACTCTGAGTCAAGGGGCGAGATGGGGTCGAGGGACAAAGGAGGGTGTTTAGCCCTGCAAAGTGGCTCTTCCTCTTCCCCAGAAACCCCTCTCCTCTTCCTCCTCCTCTGAAAAAATTAATTCATGAAAAGGAATATTCCGGTGACTCAGGAAAGCCCCACGTCAGCTGCAGCATCAGGGCCGAGCCCAGCCTGAGTTTGGACCCACCTCCCCACCCCAGCCCAGGACCCAGGATGGGTGTGCAGTGGAGGTGGGGGACCGTCCCTGGGGCGGGTGGCCCTACAGGAACGGCAGCAGGGAGGTCAGAGGCAGCTCCTCCTCCCCGAGCAGCGTGTCCCGTTTGAGGCTGCTGCCTTTGTTGACCACCTTGATCCTGAGGGCCAGCTTTCGGACACTGGCCGGACCCAGGCCATCGAAGAAGAAGTCCTCGTTGAAGACGGGGTTGCGGCTGTTCTTGATGATGGTGCTGCGCTGCTTCTGCAGCTTGCCGGGCACGAGGCACAGGCCCACGCAGCAGTTGATGCTGCGGGCATCACAGAGGCTGTCGTACAGGCCCTCGGCGGCCAGCAGGCGAACCCGCAGGCGGGCATGGGCCGCCTCGTACTCTGCCAGCAGCCGCACACTGCCCCTCGGGCCCATCCGAACCGTGTGCTCCCCGCGGGGCGTCTGGCCGGACTCGGGGCCTGGCTCCGGGGTGGCCCGGCGGGTCAGGCGGCGCCGGATCCCTGGGCTGGTGTCCGGCGTGCTGTCGTCGGCCGACAGGGAGCCGTGGCGGCCAACTGAGTGCTTGAGCTGGCTCACCTTGGCCTGGCTGTCCTGGGCAAAGCCCTTGAGCAGCGACATGGAGCGGGAGAGCAGAGGGGACCCGAAAGGGGAGGACTCGGCCGAGGACCCGGTGTCACTCTCCCCGCCACTGAAGTAGCGGCTGGGGCTCATGAGAGCCCCGCCAGCCTCCCTGGACCCCCCATCAGCCCCATTGGCCTTGGCCCCAGCCCGACGGCGCCCGGTGCCTGGGGAGCCCACCTGGGCCAGGGCCCCATGCTCACTGTGGAACAGAGACTCCTTGCGACGCGTGTGGGGGCTCTCGGCCAGTGTGGCAAAGCCATAGGACGTCTGGGCCTTCGGCACTGAGGGCAGGGACATGGCGCCCTGGGCCTGGGGGTCAGCGTTGGTGGCCTCCTCAGATGGCCAGTCCTCCGCACTCTCAATCTGGATCACGTGCCGGGTGGCTGCCTTCAGCAGGCTCTTGCTCTCGGCTGCCAGCTTGGCCGGCAGCCGGGGGCTCCGGGGAGCACGGCAGGGCACGGCTGAGGCCAGGTTCTGTTCTGACGTGGACGGGCCCAGCGTGGCCTGTCCCTCAGCCTCTGTGGGGCCCGAGGGCAGCTTGGGGGGGATGAAAAAGTCAGGGATCTTGTCGGGTGTCAGCACATTGCTGTACAGGGGCCCTTTGGAGGCCTTGTCCCCCGACTCGCCCCCCACACCCCGGGTGGCACCGTTTTCCCCAGTCCCCCGAAGCCGCTCCAAGAACCACATGTTGGTTTTTCTCATGGGGGCGGCAGGCAAGAGTCCAGGAAGGGCTGCAGCGTCTGGGAAGAGAAGCAGAGGGTCAGGGGCCCTGGGGCCTGGCTGCCGGGTGGGGGAGGCCCTGGCCAGTGCGCTGGCCAGCAGGGGCCCAGCTGGGCCCAGGACAGGGGCGGGGCAGGTTGACTCGTTCCCTTCCTGGAGAGATGGCACTTAACTTCTGAGCACCCAGCCATGGAAGCAGGGGTGCCAGTGCTCTCACTCCTAGGGGAGCTCCCCAGGGAGGAAGCCCCTCTCCAGCCCCCCCACCCCGTTTTGAGGATCTCGTATCCCAAAGGGTTCCCCACTCAGTCTCAAGGGAGGACACCAGGGGTGTGGGTGGGCCCCCAGGGCTTCCCAACTCCGCCCCCCAAGCTCCCACCCACCTGTGGCTCTTCCCTGGACTCGGGGACCAGGCATTCGGGCGGGGAAGGGAGGGGCACCGAGTCTGGGGGCCGGCAGCCGGCGAGCTGACCCCCCCCCACTCCCCCCACGGACTTAGCTCGGGTGGCGGTGGGGTCCCCGCAGCCCCCGCGAACGGGGCGGGTCCCTGAACTCACCCACCCGGGCGACGGCCCCAGGCTGCGGGCGCTCCCGCGGGCTCAGGGGTCTGGGTGCGGGGCTGGCGCGGGGCGGCCGGCTCCGACGCGGGCGGCAGCAGCGCAGTCGGACTCATTCACCCGCGGCCGCGGGAAGCCGCCCAGCTCCGCCGCCGCCGCCGCCGTATTCCTCCTAGTACGGCCGCGCGCTCCGCCCCCGGGCCCGGCGGGGCGTCGCCGGGAGGGGCCTCGCGGGCCGGGCGGCGGGGCACGGACGGAGCGGCGGCCGGGAATGCGGGCCAGGCCTGGCGCGGGCCCCCACCGACCCCTGCCCGGCGCACGGGAGCAGGGCCGTAGCCCCCCTCGCTGCCGGCCACTTCTCGTCGTCGGCCCCGTTCCCGTCCCACGAAACAGGATAAACAGTCACAGCGATAATAAGCGCAGCTGGGTTTATCGCCCAGGGTCCTCCCTGCGCGTCTCTGACTTTAAGGACCCGGACCCAGGCAGGCAGGCAGGGCCCGCTGACACCCCAGCTGTGGCTGAGTAAGGTGAGGGCCACACAGCCCAGACCCCCGCAGTGGACATCCTCTCAGCAGAGTCCCCTAGGAGCTGCTCCTTCCTTCCAGGGACCCACATTCACTGAGCGTCCACCCCGCGCTGGACGGTGACCTGGGCGCTGAGGCCCCGACGGAGGGAGGGATGCAGTCCCTGCCCTGGTGATGCCCACAGAGGACCCAGGGCCATCACACAACTGTAGTCGTGGGGCTCCCAGGACAGAAATACAACAGGACACGTGACGGTGCAGGGCAGGGTGCAAGGGAGAGGGCACCGCGCAATCCGCAGATGGGGAAACCAAGACAGCCCAGGCCCGGGCTCCCTGCAGCTCCTGAGACCACAAGGTCCCTCCGCAGCTTGAGCCCCGCTCCTGACAGCTGCGGGAGGCCTTGCCAGCCCAGCCCTCACTGCATCCCGGATGTCACCCTCCCTCTAGCCTGTCCTCTCTCCTGGAACCCAAGGCTGACCAGTCCACGTCCAGTCTCAGCTTGTAAGGGGCCAGCAAGATGACGTGTTGCCAGGACCAACCCTGGGCTGGCGGACGCCTGGCACTTTATTAAATTATCGATTGTCCAGGAACCTCCCACGTTCCGGAAACATCCCCAAGTCACTGAGATGGGGGCTGGGATGAGTGAGTGCTGGTGCAGCTGCAGAGGAGGGGTGCAGGCAGGTGAGGGGGAGCTGGGCCACCCTTGGAGTGGGGGGCCAGGGTCCTATTGGCCAGAGGGGGAGCATGGCTCAGAGCAGCTGTGACTCCCCCAGGGGCCATCTCAGCTTTGTCCACCGAGCAAACTCATAAACCCTGCTTTGTGCCGGGCAAACACCGCACAGCCCCACAGTGCCACAGGGGAGGCAGACTGAGGAACCCACCGCTTGACTGCTGCCCCAGGGCACCTGGGCAGGCCTGAGCCCCAACCTCGGCTGTGTGAAGAATGCCCCCAGGCAACTGCGTGAGGGGTGTCCCCTGCCCTTGCTGGGCCCCACGCTGAGGAAGGGTCGTGGAGGTCTTGTCCCTGCGCTGTTCCCGACGCCCAAGTCGGGCAAGTTGGGGGCTCCAATAAACGTTTGCCAGACCAACAGAGAGCACTACAATGGGAACGGTGACTCCTAGAACAGTGCTCTTTCCTGCAGCAAGCAGCACGAGGCCTGAGATGGAGGGAGGGCCTCGGGCCACTGAGCCACTTTTTGCCACTGCACAGTCAGGGACAGGGAGGCGCAGGGATGGAAGGACGGCTCCGGCTGCGGAGGGCAGTTCTAATGAGCGGCCCAGCCTGGGTGTTGAGGTCCACTCCCCACGACCCCTGCCCAGCTGGGTGCAGGCCCTCGCCCCCAAGTGGGGTGGGAGGAGGCCCCGGGTGTGCGTGCAGTTTTCGTACTGAGCAATTAGACGCTCCTGTGGAGCTGCTCAGTGGGGCTGGAACCCTGGGCCAGTAGTCCCTGCTGTGTGACTGCAGGCAAACACCCAGTTCTCTCTGTGCTTCCAGCTCCTCATAGGTCCAGGCACAGAGACAGTCCCTGCATCCCAGTGTCGCGTGAGGTTCCTGTCTGCAAAAGCACCTGCAGCCGGCTCTGCAACCGGCGAGGTAAGTGTTGGTAGGGGAAGGTCTCAGCTGGGGGAGGCACTTGACGGCCTTGAAGTGAATCCCAGAGCCAGACCCCTGACCCCCACAGCCTAGCTCAGCCAGCCCTGCCCCTGCCCCCACCCCCCATCACATTCGGGGGCTGGGGAAACTGAGGCCTGGAGGATAGTCCCCATCCTGGGTGGGGCGGGGACAGGGAGGCCTGTCCTTCCAGCGGGTTGGCTCTTCTGCCTCCCTCTGCACCAGCCCTGGCGGCAGCCCCCCAGGACCACCCCTGTGCCCTGAGCTGCAGCCTTCCTGGAATCAGAGACTGGGGAGGCTCAAGCTGGAGGGACCGGTGGTATCAACCAGAGCCCCTCCCAGCCTGAGTCGTGTGCTTCATGCTGAGTGGCCTCATCCTCAGTCTCCCCCAGGTGGAGGCTCAGCAGGAGGGGTGCCTCCCAGGAGCCAGGCCTGAATCCTAGGCAGCCCCAGGGTAACAGGCTTCCAGGAAGTACAGGGAGGTGGTTTAAAGCAAAAAGGGCTTTAAAGGGGACAAAGGGCTCGGGTCACAGCTCTGCCACCTCCTGGTGGTGTGGTCTCGGGCAAATCACTCTGTGAGCCCCTTTCCTTACCTACAACACGGGGCGAATCTGAGCACCCTGTGTTCACGTGGGTCTTAGCCCACGTCCCAGCAGAGTGTCAGGTAAACGGGGGCTCCAAAGAGGACGGGGCGTGGGGGGAGCCTGGGCCTTGGAGGACCCAGAGCTGTGAATTGTCAATGAATGAGGTGCATTGAGATACCTCTCTGGCCCAACATTTCTGGAATCTGACACTTCTCCATACTCCCCTGGCCCAGGGCCAACCCTCAGCCCTCCCCATTCCTGTCCTGTCCCCAGCAGCGTAGTCTCATCTCACTGTGAATGCACACACATCACCCCTGTGGCCCTGCCAGCTCTCCCTGACAGGGAGCCTCACCCCTGCTCTGCTCTGATCTCACCTGACACTGGGCCACTTCTGCTCCCTGAGTGTGCTGGGCACCATACACCACAGAGCCTTTGCACGTGCCTTCTCCTCTGCCCAGAACTCTCCTCTCTTCACCTGGGGCCCATCTTACTACAGCCCCTGTGTCATTTCCACAAAGAAACTCTCCCAGATTGCCTGGGATCTCTAAGCTCCAGCACTCGACTTTTCACAGCTGTCATACATTTAGTGGTGATTTGCTGATTAATATCACTTGACTGTTAACTCCACAACAGCAGGTCTGTCGTGGTCACTGTTACATCCTGGCTGCCTACCAGAGGTCCTGGCAGATAAGAGGTGCCCAATGCAAGCATCCTAAAGGTGCTGGTAGTGTGGGGGTTGGTGGATGGATGCATGGATGGAAGATGGGTGGGTGGATGGATGCATGGATGGGTGGGTGGATGGATAGATGGGTGGATGGATGGATGGGTGGGTGGATAGGTGGATGGATGGATGGGTGGATGGATGGATGGGTGGGTGGATGGATAGATGGGTGGATGGATGGATGGGTGGGTGGATAGGTGGATGGATGGATGGGTGGGTGGATGGATAGATGGGTGGATGGATGGATGGGTGGGTGGATGGATAGATGGGTGGATGGATGGATGGGTGGGTGGCTCTCAGTCTCCATGTCTCTGAAATAAGAGGCATGTCATCAAAGTCCTCTGCCAGCCCTGCCTTCTGAAGGCTCTGTCCTAGGTAAGGGCAGACCAGAGTAGTTCTACTCCCCACACCCTTTCCAGACATGTCCCCGGGGGCAGGGGGAGGGGCCGCTGACTGCAGACAACACCCCCCCAGGGACCCAGACCTGGGCACCTCTGCTCTCAGCCTGGGCAGACGTGGCTGGCAGGATGTGGCAGGCAGGACGTGGCAGGCAGGGGCACCTCTTGGGAGAGATGCTGCCGCGTTCGTGGGAGGAGTCAGGGAGGGTCCTGGGGAGAACTGGGGGTCTCTGGGAGGCAGAGGCTCAGAAGCAACACGAGGGCAGGTCTAAGGAATAGAAGTTGGGGGTCCTGAGAGTGAAGCTGGGCATGGGAGGAAGTGGGGGCACTGAGCAATGTCCCGACAAAGCAACGGGACGTGGGGAGACTGAGGAGGCCGGGCTCAGGGGCCGGTTCTAGGCATCTTGGGGAAGAAAACAGGCAGCATTTGTCAGATACAGCGGGTGTCTGGAAAGAGCGGTTTGTGCACTCGGGAGATAAACGAGGGTGTCTCCAAAGTGAGGCTGGGGATGTGTTTAGCAGGGGGCTGACATGTGCTTTATCTCGGGATCAGACAGCGGTGTCTGAGGGAGGTGGGGGCATTCTGGGAAGAGGGGCCCCACTCCCCGCCCAGCACAGGCACATCTCCCTCTCTCCCAGTCCAGGCCCCCAGGGAGGCCAAATCGGGGTCCTGCAAGCCCCTCCTGGGAGACTCATCCTGGCCCCCAGCCCTGCGAGGGCCCCTAAGTGTGCAGGTGGGCTCACGCTCCTGTGGTCACTCCCAAGTTTAATTACAAACAGATTCGAATGTCCAGTCCCGGTCGACAGCTGGGGGGCACAGCCCGGGCAGGCAGCCACGTCCTTCCTCCTGCTCATGGCTGCCCCCGTGTCAGCTGTCTTGAGCGGCCCAGCTGCCCCGTCGTCCTGGGCGAGCACAAGGCTGCCCCACCTCAGAGTCTGCCCTGGCCTGAGAGCCCCAAAGCACCTTAATTTTCCCCCCAAAAAGACAACTGTGCACCCAGTTTCTCAGGTGGGAAAAGTAAGCCCAGCCGGGATAGGAATTGGTTTCCACAGCAGGGAACTGGGAACCCTCACGCTCCAGGGCTGTAGCCTCGGTCCAGCCTGGGGCAAGACGGGGCCCAGAGGCCAGGGCTTCGGCGCGGTGGCTGCTCCGCTCTGTGTTCTGCAACGGCGAGAAGAGGCTCTGTCTTTGGCATGTGCGCCCTCACTCCAGGCAGAGGGTGGGCGGCCGGGGCTCCAGCCAGAATCCCAGCCTGGTGCCCAGGGCTGGCTGGAGAAAGGAAGATTCCAGAGGCTCGTGTGGAGGAAGGAGAGATAGCGGCGGTTCCGGCCTGACCAGGGCCTGAGAGAAGGGCTGAGAGCTGCAAGGCCGCAGCACAGCAGGAGCCTGGCCTGGGAACATCACCTGCAGGCAGAGAGGGGCTGCGGTCAGGGCCAAGGCAGTGGCCAGGGCCCTGGGTTCCAGTGTCACCCACACCACTCTTTTGCCTCCTTGGGACCAGCAGGCTGTAATCTCCACGAGCTCTAAACCTCAGTTTCGGGCAGCACAGCCCCAGGGTGGAGCCGCCAGGGCTCCGGTCCAGGCCCCCCCTCTCTTGCTGTGTGATCCAGGGCAATGCTGCAACCTCCCTGTGCTGTTTCCTCCTCTGCAAACAAAGCCAGCAGGCCAATCCCAGCGCCTGTCTCAGAACCGAAGGGCTGCGCACATGCCTGTGCCAGCGGGTATCATTACTGCCTTCGGTGTTTTTTCTGGGCCCCAGAGATCTTGCAATCACTCAGACCTGCCTGTCCCTCCCCAGCACTAAAACCTCTCCTCTGCCTCGGCTCACACACCAGCCCTCTCCAGCGATGCCCACCCCTTCTCCAGGGTTGCCATCGCTGCCTCCTCTGGGAAGGAAGGCCCAGCACCCAGCAGCTGGGTCCATGAAGGTCAGGTAATTTCATCACCAGGTAATCACAGTTGCCCTGAGTGCCCAGCAATTCCACTCGGAGGCACGTGCCCACCCAGGCACAGTGAGAGCACGTGTCACACAGACATCTGCACGTGCACGTTCATCGCAGCAGGATTCCAAATAGCCAAAAATGGAAACAACCTGAGTGTCCACGGATGGATGAATGGACAACCACAGTGTGGTCCATCCACACACTGAGGATCACTCAGCCACGAACAGGAATGAGGCTCTGACACAGGCCACAGCGTGGAGGGACCTTGAGGACGTCGTGCTCAGTGAGAGACGCCAGACACAGAAGGACACACAGTGTGAGACTCCATTTATATGAAACGTCCAGAACAGGCAGATCCACAGAGATGGGACATGGATTCGTGGTCGCCAGGGCCTGGAGGAGGGGATGGGAAGTGACTGCTGATGGGGACAGGCTTCCTTTTGGGGTGATGGAATGTTCTGGAATTAGAGAGAGGTGGTAGTTGCACATTTGTGAAGGTGCTAAATGCCACTGAATCGTACTCTCTAGATGAGTGGACTATGTGATATGTGAATCGTGTCTCAACTTTTAAAATGAGGAAAGAATCTGGCAAGGGGGCACACGCAAGGAGCCCGCGGGGGCCCGCGACACACCTCGCTCAGGGCTCCCGCGTGACCACGCCGCGCAGGTGCAGCTCGCTCTCGGCAGCCACGATGGGCTGCCCGTTCTGCAGGTGGTAGTCAATCAGGTGGCTGATGCTCTCGAACAGCACGTCCTTCGTCCGCACCTGCACAACCAAGACTCAGCATCACCAGCTCGTCCGAGAGGCAAATGCTCAAACCTGCCCAGGACCCACTGACTGGGAAATGTGCGTTAACAAGCTCTCCAGGTGCTTCTGACGCACACCCAAGTCTGAGAGCCACTGCATCAGAGGGTTCCAGAACCTTGGACGGACACAGGCTCAGAACTACCAGGATGGAGTCTTAACCCCTAGAGCCTGTGAATGTGACCTTATTTAGAATAAACATCTTTGAAGGTGTCATCAAGCTAAGGATCTCAAGATGAGAGCACCTTGGATTACCCAGGTGGTGTCCTTATAGGAAGAGAGAAATTTAAACATGGAGACACGTGGGGAGGAGGCCGTGCGAAGGCAGAGGCAGAGATGGCAGCAGCAGGGAGAACAGACAGCCTCCCCGGCGGCAGCGCCTGGGCCAGGCCGGGCCTGAGTGTGCCTCGTACACAGACAACACGCAGGCACCTGAACCTTGTTCTGAGGATTCAGTTGTTCTGAGGCAGAAAAGCATTTTGTAAACTCTGAGAAAGCTCCAAGCCCCAAGTACCTGCCCACCTGGGAAATAACCCGGGAAGCTTAAGGCCCTTGGACACTGGAAAATGTTTCATAAACCCAGGAACTCCTTGTAAATTGGAAAATGCTTTGTAAACCCTAAAGCGCTTCAGAAACTGGCGATTACTAAAGCTCATTGACTCAAAGCAACAGTAAGACGCACCACTATTGTATGTACCGGGAGGACAGAGGGGAGAGAAACCTCCTATTAAATAATGATGCAGTTCAAAGATGCAATTGGTGGTTTAAAAAAAAAAAGTCCAGATTTCGGAGATGTCCATGGGGAGGTGTACGTCTCAGAATTGAAGCAATTCGGTAACTTGAAGACCCTAAAACTCCTTTAAATTGAAACATGGTTTGTAAACCCTAAAACACATCAGAAACTGAAAACACTGTGTTTATCCCTCAAATACAGCACTGTTTGCAAGATGCATTAGTGGTAACTGCGAGAGGGAAAGTGCATCTCATGATGGATGAAATGTAGTATTTTGTAAGCCCTGAAAGGCCTTGAAATTGGAAAATGTTTTGTCAACCTCAAAATGCTTTACAGGCTGGGAAATCCTTTGTAAACCCTAGAACTCTTTTTAAGCAGGAAAATGCTTTGTGATGTAATTCCCCTGGTCAAGGGGAACAGGATCTGCACACACAGAAGGCTTTGTCATCTGGAAGGGGCTTCATCAACCCGAGGTCCCCCACCCACCTGTGCCCACCTTACCACACCCTCGGGGTCCACCAGCAGCAGGTGCTTGGGCTGCCCGGCGTGCATGCCTGTGAGCACGTACTGCCCAGGGTTGGTGACGCTGTCGCGTACGAGGAAGTCCCCATCAGCTCGAAGCAGCCTCTCCGCCGCCCGCCGGCTCATCCGGCCGTGGTACCAGGGCTCCTGCCGCAGCTGCTCCTCCGTGGGGGCCACGGGGGCCCGGCGGGTGGGGGGGCTGGGCCACCGGTCCTCCAAGGGAAGAGGGGCTGCGGTCGTGCCCGCTGCCACCGAGCACTCGTGCAACTTCAGGGCATCCTCAAAGGGTCCTGCAGGCGAGGACAGGAGTGTGGGGTGGGGGGAGGACGGGAGCCTGGTGGGAAGGGGGGAGTGGGCAGGAGGAATGGGGCAGTCACTTGTGAACAGTCCAACCCACCCTGACTGTGCACCTACTGTGCGCCAGGCCTCCCGCTAAGCTCAGCCGAGGGGCATGCTGTGTGCTCACCGCTCACTCTCGGCCTGGCACCAGCACCTCGCTTCATGGTCTTACCGGTTCATTTAATTATTCAAGATAGTCTTGGATTTTCTAAGTACATACAAAGGATGACAGCATTTCTTTCTTTCCAATGTTTACACGTCTTTACATTGGCCTCTGGCTTCATTATGTTTTTTTATGGCATTGGCCAAGACCTCCAGTACAGCCCTGCGCACCGTGGGGACAGCAGGCACCGCTTTCTTGTCCTAACTCTAGCAGTGATGCCATCCTTGCTCTGCCGCGGGCTAAGCCTCCCAGCGGTGCCCCCACAACAGGGGACAGGCCACTGCCCCTCTGAGCCTCGGTGCCCTCACTGTAAAACGGGGCCTTTCTGGAGGCGGGAAGAGGCACAGTTCAGACGCCCCAAGTGCCAGAGCCCTGGCCCTGGCTTGGGTGCCTCTTTCAGCCCTGGGCCCCCCGGGACCCTCCCTCCTGACGCAGGCTGAGCCCCGGCAACCAGGCCAGCCCAGCGGCTCCTCTCACCCTCCCAAGCAGCGGCTGCTCCCAGGGACTTTAAGGGGGGACAGGCAGGAAGTGACTCTTCCTCCTCTGGTGCTGCTGGGCTGTCTTGCCACCCGAGGGGGACAGCCTGCCCAGAAGTACACCCCCAGCCCTCCTTTCCCATCCGAGGGTCGCTGTGAGGCACCAGAGGGCCCAGCTCTTAGCCCCGTGACTGGTACACAGTAGGCGCTCAATAGGCACTAGCTCCCGTCATTACTGCAATAAGGAGAAGTCGCATTGCCAGGTATGGGGGAGGGAGCTTTGCAAACTTCCTGAAGGAAGACGTTTGGGGATCCCCACTCCGGGAGGGTCCGCAGGAGGGCCTGGCACAGCAGCCCGTGGAGACTGCCGAGTCCTGCATAGGGGCCACCCCGGTCAGACGAGGGAGCTCAGCCAGAGGCCCCCCTCAGACAGGCCTCCCACCAGAACAGGCCGGGCTCCCCCGCCCCGTCGACGTGGGACATGTCCAGGGGAGAAGGTTGTGCCTCGGCCCTCAGACTGGGGATCCCACAGGGAGACCACAGGGTTGCACGGTGAGGCCCCCCGGCTGGCCTGCCCCACATACGCATGTCGAACAGGTCCTTCTTGGGGCTGTCCTCGGGCTCCGGGGCGTCCAGACCCTGAGTGTTGACGTACAGGTGTCCCTCATAGACCCGGGGGCCCCTCGCATCCGCCTGCACGTAGCCATCCCCCGGCGGGGCTGTGGGGGACAAGCAGGGGTGTGGGGTCCACGGGGGAGCCACGCTGGCCCCGTGGTAGCAGGCCCCCCTGCACACCATGTGGCGTGTCTCACACCAGGCATGGGGCGCCCCACAGCACCCCAGCTGGGGACACGGCAGACACCGAGTGCGGCTGGGGGCTGTGGGCACCAGACCCCGACACCCAGGCAGGAAGGTGCCCCCGGGGCCAGAGCTTCCTACTGTTTATGTTAAATCTCCACGTTTAAAAAATAATAATAGCTCTGCTCTCCCTGTAATTATGTGATCAACATGATGCATGGTTGGGTCATTTCTTCTATCTCTGTTCTATTTTAGGTTTGCCTTCTCTTCTCTTTTTTTAATGTTATTTTTGAATATGTAAAGCAGTGACATGGCTCAAAAGCCACCGCTGCGTTACGAGGCACCCATGGAGGAGTCCTGCCCGGGTCCGCTCTGAGCCACATCCCAATTCTGCTGGGTCCTGACCGAATGGCCTCTACCCTGGCAAAGGGTGTGACACTACAGGGAGGCTGGTGGCTGATGGGGGCCAGGGCTTCAGCCCGGCCTCCCCAGCCTGCCGGGAGAGGTGCAGATTCTCTCAGCCTCCTGTGGTCAGGAACCTGCTGCAGGAGTCGGAGTGGGGGAGAAGACACTGCGTGGGGCAGATGGGAGCAGGGGTTCCCGGACATAGGAGCTGGGGCACTGACGTGTCGGCAGGAGTTCTTGGCCAGAGAATTGGGAAAGGCATGAGGGAAGTGAGAACAGGACACGCTGGTGAGCCCTGGGGTTTCGGGAGCAGCCACCATCCCGGAGCAGAAGCAGCAGGACCAGACTGCAGCTTGGCGCCTCGGGGGCACTCGAAGGATGGGCTTTCTTTAACCACAGGCACCGAGAGCCAGTGGCGTCTCTGAGGCTTGGCAGTGAAATGCCCAGATTGTTTGGGCAGGTCTAAAAAAAGCTCAACACAGATGTTAGCAAGGCTGTTAGGAAACAGGCAGCCGCAGGCGGAGCTGGTGGGAGAAGCAGCCAGCACGGCTGCCTCAGGGAGTGGATTAGCAGCCCCCAGTCACGTGGCCAGGGTCAGTGCTGCGACCCAGCAGTTTCGCACTCCGGGGGGCTTGAGGGGCTCTGTGTAGCAGTGGCCCTATGTGGCAGGAAGCTGGAGGGGTCCTAAATGCCCATTAAGAGGGGACCACAAGGCCGGGCACAGTGGCTCACGCCTGTAATACTAACACTGTGGGAGGCTGAGGCGGGAGGATCGCTCGAGGTCAGGAGTTCAAGACCAGCCTGAGCAAGAGCGAGACCCGTCTCTACTAAAAAAATAGAAAGAAATTAGCTGGACAACTAAAAATATATAGAAAAAATTAGCCAGGCATGGTGGCGCATGCCTGCAGTCCCAGCTACTCAGGAGGCTGAGACAGGAGGATCGCATGAGCCCAGGAGTTTGAGGTTGCTGTGAGCTAGGCTGACACCACAGCACTCTAGCCTGGACAACAGAGTGAGACTCTGTCTCAAAAAAAAAAAAAAAAAAAAGAGGGGAGCACAGAGGTAAGCAGATTGTAGGGGTGGGGACAGTACCCAGCTGTGCAAGAATCACCGACACAGTGGGAACCCCAGAGGGATCAAGGGAACAATGCCCACAGTGTGGTGCCTCCCATCTGTGTAACAGGACACATGAACCAGCTGGCAAGCCTGGCACGGTAGCAGCACCTGCAGTCCCAGCTACTTGGAGGCTGAGGTAGGAGGATTGCTTGAGCCCAGGAGTTTGAGGCTACAGTGAGCTGTGTTGTAGCCTGTGAATAGCCACTGCACTCCAGCTTGGACCACAGAGAGAAACCCCCATCTCTAAAAAAAGTAAAGTTCTGCCAGGCACAGTAGCTCACACCTGTAATCCCAGTACTCTGGGAGGCCGAGGCGGGAGGATCACTTGAGCCCAGGAGTTTGAGACCAGCCTGAGCAAGAGCGAGACCCTGTCTCTACTAAAAATAGAAAAATTAGACAGGCGTGGTGACGTGCCTATAGTCCCAGCTACTCAGGAGGCTGAGGCAGGAGGATCGCTTGAGCCCAGGGGTTGGAGGCTGCTGTGAGCTAGGCTGACACCATGGCTCTTCAGCTTCGGTGACAGATCAAGACTCTGTCTCAAAAAAAAAAAAAAAAAGAAAGTATCTGGTGGCTAAAATCTCAGCAGAGTGTGAGGAGCAAACACAGGCTCGTAGGTGAAAGTGAAAGACGGCAGAGGGGAAAGTGTGAGGGGAGGTGTCAGGGGAGGAGGGGCAGAGGCCCCAAGCCTTCCCTACCTGTACCCACAGGCCCCAGGTCCCACGGCAGGCTGCGGGCATCTCTCTGAGCAGGAGCCGTGCCCTAGAAAAAGAGCAACATGAGGTCCCCTTGGTACATGCAAACCCCTCTTCCTGGTCCAGCACCCCCAATCTCCTACCCCAGCCCTTCTGGAGACCTACAACGGATGGGGGGGGCTCCCTGGCTCTCAAGCTGCCTGTGGTATTGCCCTCCCTGGGCAGCCTCCTCGCCACTCCAGAAGGCAGTCTGCACCCTCCTGCCGTCTCGCACACTCTGTTCCCTCTGCCTGGATGCCCTTCCCTGCACTGCCCCCCTGGGCACCCTGCAAAGCCAGCTCCCTGTCAGACATTCTCATTACTTCCACGGTAGTCCCTTTCCTGGCCACAATCAAAGCACTGCTGTAAGTACTTATTGGATGTCTGAGGGTGGGAATCGTGTCTGAAATGCTACCACTGTCAACCGTGTCCAGAATGGGCCCAGTAGGCAGATGGAGCCCATCTGTGAGTCTCTGTGAGTGACGGACCAGGGGTGGGAGCGGGGCCCCTCCTCTAGCTCAGGGAGAGCCGCAGCAGCAGGCAAGCTGGGGGTGAGGCCCCAGGGACCAGCCACTGGAGGCTTCCCCCCACGAGGGTGGTAAAGCTGACCTGGCCGAGGGCCCCGAGGGCGCAGGGCTGCGTCAGCGCCAGCCTGGAGTCCACCAGCCCGCCCAGCGGCGGCTCCTTGCCAGGGATGCTGTTGTAGTAATTGTGTTCCGAGGCCTCGTCCTCATCCCCCCAGGCTGACTCCTCCTGCCCGGTGAGCCTGGGGACAGACAGCAGTGCGGTAGCACAGGGAGGCCCAGCACTGGGGGCAGCCGGGGGTGGGGCAGGAAGAGCCCAGGGCTCTCCAGGGGTCACTGGGGCCTTCGGCATGAGCTTCTGGGAGAAGACTTGAGTTCGAATCTCCACCCCACCCCCCACCTATCAGTTGAGTGTTCCCGCCAGGAAATGCTTCTTAAAACAGTAACAGGGTCCTCTATTTCCTCATCTGTAAAATGGGATATTGCACACTTTTCAGAGCTTTTGCACAAATTAACAGCAGGTCCTCAGTTAAGCTACTCTGCACTCCTTTCTGCCCACCTCCTCTCCGCTGGGCAGCCAAGAGCATGAAACACGCACGGTTTACAGCCAGAACCAGGCTGTCCTGGGGTTGGGGCAGGGGCAACACCCTCACCCTCTGGCCCTGCAATGGCAGCTCGTAGAAATTTATCCTACGGTGCTCACTCCGGCAAGCGAGGTTCCTGAGAGCAAAGCAGGGAGGAGCAACATGGCAGCTACAGCAGGTGGACGCACTGTGCGCGAGGCAAGCGTGCCTGTGTAAAGGGCATGGAGCCACCTCACCTGCGTGGGCAGCAGGGATGAGGCTCACGCTGTCCACACACGAGTTCTTACTGTTTGAATTTCTGCTCGTGGGCATAACTTGGAATTCTTTTTTTTTTTTTTTAGACAGAGTCTCGCTCTGTTGCCCGGGCTAGAGTGCCGTGGCGTCAGCCTAGCTCACAGCAACCTCAAACTCCTGGGCTCAAGCAATCCTACTGCCTCAGCCTCCCAAATAGCTGGGACTACAGGCATGTGCCACCATGCCTGGCTAATTTTTTTCTATATATTTTTAGTTGTCCGGTTAATTTCTTTCTATTTTTTAGTAGAGACAGGGTCTTGCTCTT